>NC_091474.1:61739799-62939799 GCF_036971445.1 Narcine bancroftii | reverse complement strand
ACTGGGAGATCCTTGCTATTGCAGAAAGTGGTGAAAGTGCCAACAAAACATTCTCCCAATCTCACCAATGTAGAGAATATTGCATTGAATCTAATAAATGATCCCTACAATCCTCTGTTCTGATAGAACGTATCCCAGAGTACTGAAAGAAATTAGTATAAGTGGTGAAAAATGTTTGTGATAATTTACCAAAATTCTGATCTGGTCCTGATGGATAGGAAGTTAGCAAATGTCAAGCCAGTGGGTTTTTTTTAAAAAAAGGACAAACAAAAGGCAGGCAATGATAGGACAGTTACTTTAATGTCTGTCATTGGAAAATGTTTGAAGTTTTCATTAAGGAAGAAGTTCTGAGACATTGGGATAGAAATTGTCCCATCATATAGATGCAGCATGGATTTGGAAAAGGAGGTTGTGTTTAACATAATGAAATTTTTGACTGCATAATAAGATCAGTGGATATTGTATACCTGGGTTTGATAAGGTCCTGCAAGAAAGAGTTGTGTGTAAGATAAAGATGCATGGTGTACTGTATTGGCATAAATAGAAGGGAGGGAGTTGGTATAAATGGCTGTTTCCCTGTCTGGTGATGAGTGGTGTTTCACAGGGATTGGTCTAGGCCTGTAAGATTGTCTTGGGTAAACTTGTACTTCTCATTTTGTTCGTTTTAGATTGGTCACAGTGTTTGAGCTACCGAAAGAAAATAGACACACACACACTGAGAGCAGTTCAGTTTATACAAGTCTTTATTACTGAATCTAAAGCTGAATTCACACTACAATATGCAAGCCCTTCCCAATTATACTTATCAATGCCTGGACTGGTCCCAACTGCCAAAGCAAGGCGACGACTGCACACTTGTAGTAGGTTGTCTGGGCGCCGGTAGCAGCTTCTTCACCTCCCCGGACCGTGACGTTGGTTGGAATCTTGAAGTTCTTCTTCTTGCTGAGAGATGTTACCACCTCTTGGAGAGTCTCAAACTTCAGCAGTGCGACCATGGCTTATATTACCCAAAAGTTGTTTACTTCAGATCTTATCTTTTTGAACAAATAATTTAATTATCTTCAAGGTCTCCTGACAGTCTGCTACCAACAAAAGACAACTGCATCTCTGGGCCTCGTGGTGGAAGTTGGATAATGTCTACTGATTCATATGCATCCCTGGGCCCCATACTGTAAATTAGATTATGTCTGCTGATTCTAAAAAAACAAGCAGGTTCTCAGCCTTGCAGAAGCAAAGGCTGCAAAAGTAAGAAACACTGTTTAAATCTTCCGTTACAGGGCTGTAAGATGTTAACAATACCTTATCCAGTGGTGGTGGGGATGAGAAATTGTGTATAACCCATCTATGTTGGATGCCACCAAATTGAATGGAAAAGCAAAATGCATGGAAGACAGTCTGCAGAGAGAGAGATGGGTTAAGTGAGCGGGAATGGGTTTAGCAGATGAAGTTTTCCTTTGCCTTGTCTACTAGAGCAATCTTGTCTTTTAGCCCTCCTGATTTTCTTGTTTTTTCTTGCATTTATTATTAATCCTTGAGTACCTCATTTGCTCCTTGTTGCCTATACCTGTCATGCATACAGTATCTCTCTTCTTAACCAGATCCCCATATCCCTCATTCTTATGCCTATTAACTTTGCCTTTAATCCTGACCAAAACGCACACACTGTACTCTCAAAATTCTGCCTTTGAAGGCTTTCCACTTACTGAACATATCCCTGCCATACATTAACCTATCCCAATCCATGCTTTCTAGATAATTTCTCATTTCCTCAAAATTGTTCTCTCTCCAATATAGAATCACAACCTGAGGAGCATCTTTATCCTTGTCCATAATTATCTTGAAACCAATAGCATTGTGAGTACTGGACTCAGTGTTCCCCTACGCACACTTCTGTCACCTGTTCTGTCCCTTCCCTAATAGGAGATCCAGTATTGCCTTCTGTAGTTGGTACCTCTATATATCGATTTAGAAAACTTTCCACAACGCATTTGACAAACTCTTTAAGCCAGGGGTGGCCAAACTGCGGCTCTTTGACATGTAATGTACGGCTCGTGGGGAGGTTGGGTGCCGCCAGCAGGGAGGGTGGCTGTCAGTAGGTTGCCAGCTGACTGTCAACAGCCTGCCTGCCTCTAGGCACCTGAAAGCTGCCAGCAATAGTGTTAGTGGGTGTGGCTCACAATCGCATGATTGCTATGGCTCTCAAACAACTGAAGTTTATGGTATGTGGCTCTTATGTTAAGCAAGTTTGGCCACCCCTGCTCTAAGCTATCCATCCTTTTTGAAGCATGAGTATCCTAGTCAATAAGTGGAAGTTGAAACCTCCTACTATCACAACTTTGTTTCTTTCAGCTGTCTGTCATTCCTCTGCAGATTTGGTCTTCCATTTCTCACTGATTATTCCAGGGCAGTAAGGCAGGCAGAAATGGAGGAGAGAGAGAATGAATGGAAGCATAAGCTAGAACTAGCTAAATTAAAGCTGACCCTAATGCAAGGAGAGGGAGAAGCCCAAAACCCACGTGCTAACCAGTGAAAAAAGAGCGAAGACTGACTACACAGCAAGACCGGGACCATTGCCTGAAGAGGGCGCACAAAATCAGTGAGCCGGTGCGGACTCGAAAGGCCAACATGGCCTGTTTCCGCTCCGTAAATGGTTATATGGGTGGCCAACCTTTTCATTTTTAATTTAGACATACAGCACGGTAACAGGCCATTTCAGCCCATGAGTTAGTACCGGGGGTGTAGGTTAATTGGGCGGCACAGACTCGTGGGCTGAAATGGCCTATTTCCATGCTGTATATTGAAATTAAAAGGTTGGCCACTCCTGGGGTAGTCTATAATGCAGCCCTATTAATGTGGTCATACCTTTCCTGCTCATTAACTCCACCCAAATAGCCTTTGTAGACGTCTTTCTACCTTAGCACAGCTGTGGTATTTTTCCTGTCAATCATCCCTTGCATTCTATCACATCTGACTTTTAACAGTTGTAAATTGTGCCACTGAGCCATAAAATGATACTTAAAGGCACCTGATGTAAATTAAAGATGGTATTTGTTTAAAATCTCGGTCGTAGAGAAGCTTTTAACAAAATATCTTGAGTATAGTTGCATCTCCTTTACCATCAAAGGAATATTGGATTATTTTCCAGTCTGCTGGTTTTAAATAATGGAAATATAAAAAGAATGGGCCATTCATCCTCTTGAGTTTGTCCTGCTATTGAGATATTGATGGATTTGCATCTTATCTCCAGCTACCAGCCCTATCATTCTGTAGACTTGACTGACGCAATCATTTATTTTAAGATGACTAATTGTAGTATTTGTTGTCTTTCATGGGAGACTTCTACACTTTTATCTTTAGCATGAACTAGTGCTGTCTAATTTATCTCAAATGGGCTCTTAAGATCAAGCTGCAATTTGCAGTATCTAAAATCCTTCTCTGAAGGATGAAGTTGCTTTTTGTCCTATCAATTTCTTTCAAATGCTGTACTTGAATTCCTTAGCCCTCAACATTCCAGGTGCTTTTAAAAAAAAATCTTTTTTTTAAACTCTCATTTGGTATTCCTTTTGCTTTGAGTGTTCACTTCATTGTACATTGTTTGAACTTTGTCCCTGCCCAGCTTTTTTAAACCATAACTTTTTATATCAATTTAGCTTCTGCCTTTTCCTTATCACAAATTAGCAAGTGAATAAAAATCTTTTTTGCTTAACTTGGTCTTTCTTTTGTGACCTTGGCCCCACATCAGAGAAAATGTGGGACTAAACTCCAAAGCCAAGAAAGTCCAGTAGCGCCTTTACTTCCTGCAAAGGCTGAGGAAAGTTCATCTCTTACTCTCCATCCTTGCTACATTCTGCAGAGGATGTATTGAGAGCATCTTGTGCAATTGCATCACCACCTGGTTTGGAAGATGTACCACCTCAGACTGTAAGACCCTGCAGAGAAGATCATTGGGGTCTCTCTTCCTATAATGATGGACATCTACAAACAAAGCATGTGGAAGGCAAATAACATTGTGAAGGACTTCACACACCCTTTTGCCATCTGAAAGGAGGTACCATGGCATTCGGGCCCATCCTTATAAATTGTGTAAAGGCTCCTCAATTCCTAGAACACGTGTACTAGTATATCTTGTTTTCTATTGTATTATGACTTGTTAGTTAATTCCTAGTTATATAAATTTGCAACATGGTCCTGGAGAAATGCTATCTTGTTTTTACTGTACTATTAGTCGTTATGATAAGTAAAGGTGACTTGATGCAGCTATCCTACAAATACAGTTATAACCATATAACAATTACAGCACGGAAACAGGCCAATTTGGCCCTTCTAGTCCGCGCTGATCCAAGTACCCTCCTCTAATCCCACTTACCAGCACTCTGCCCATATCCAAGTACCCTCCTCTAATCCCATTTACCAGCACTCTGCCCATATCCCTCCATCCATGTACTTGTCCAACTCTTTCTTAAATGACAAAATTGACCCTGCTTCCACCACCTTTCCCGGAAGCCACACAGTAACCACTCTCTGAGTAAAGAAGTTCCCCCTCATGTTACTCCTAAATCTTTGCCCGTCAACTCTCAACCCATGACCTCTTGTATCCATCTCTCCTACTCTCAATGGGAAAAGCCTTTTCACATCAACTCTATCTATCCCTCTCATTATCTTAAACACCTCTATCAAATCCCCTCTCAGCCTTCTACGTTCCAAGTTATCTCCCATCTCAATTCTCATCTTTTCATCTGACCTTCACATTGTGCCATTTGGCATGTGAATCAGTTTAAAATCATTCGATATTAAATGTATTGAAGTTTCAAAATATTTGTATTGTTCCTTTATTCTCATTTCTGTAGCATCTGATTGTATATGGAAGAAGGTTTTCACGCCAGTGTCTCTTGTTTCTTAGAACATGGCGATACACTCACAGAAACCAACTTGGAAGGACAGATACAGGTAATGCTATTCTTAAAGTATTTGAAAAACGAGAGCATACGTTTCTTGGCTTCTACTTGGACTAGACAAAGTGGAGGTTTCTCAGATTAAGTGTTTGTTTTTCCAGATGTCGGAAAATCCTCATGCAGACTATGGTCTCACAGAAAACGTGCAGGTATAGATCCAAGATGTGGCATTTGCGTCAAGAACGGGTTCAGTAGGCAAGCCTGTGTGCATTTAAATTTTTATGCATTTTAAGAAATTGTTGGATTATCCTTGCAACTGTCATGTGACATTTTAACTTTTTTGGGTTTTTTTGTAGTAAATTGACATATGATAACTGTCCGAATAATTATTAAAATTGCCCAAAATGGTGATATCTTTGGTTTATAACTAGCATTTGTTTTTGTATACCTGACTGCTGCCCGTGTAACTTTGTTTAAAAGCATCTAAGTAAACTTGACCAGGGTATTTAAATATTCAGAATATTCACCAGGTTTTTCAGCATCCGAGAGGAATGAAAAACTATTTAACCGAATAACATATTAGTTGATTTGAAACCATAACCTTCTGTTCTCATAAGGAACATAGTCTGAAATGTTTTGCTCTTGCCTAATAGCAAGAAATACCATTGTGTTAATATACTGACTAAACACAGATCACATTTGTTAAATTCTCTGTCTTGGCACACAAAGCCTTTTGGTCCAAGTTGATATGAATTCCTATAGATCAATCTTAGCAGTTTCCCCAGTGGTTTGCTTTTTTTTAAATTTATTTTTTAAAAATTTTTAAATTTTTAAAAATAATTATTTTTTAAATATGCTTTCCTTCTGAAAACCCTGATGATTTCCATCATCCCTGCAGGTGATGAACTCAAGATAATTTAAAAAAAAAGATTTTCTTCACAACCCTTTTGGCTAAAGT
The DNA here is from genome assembly GCF_036971445.1 of Narcine bancroftii. Classification (NCBI taxonomy): domain Eukaryota; kingdom Metazoa; phylum Chordata; class Chondrichthyes; order Torpediniformes; family Narcinidae; genus Narcine; species Narcine bancroftii. Next base: position 62,933,949 of record NC_091474.1, on the reverse strand, counting down.
TTTAAATGTCTCTTTGATTCCGAAACCAGTTGTGTTTTTATTTTTGCGTACCTCCAGTGAATCTTTCATCCACCCATTTTCTAAAAGCTGCCACCTCAGCTTTTCTACTCTTTTAGCTGGAATTCGACATTCATTCAGTATTGTCAGAAGTTATTTCTGTGTCCCTTTCTGCAGCTTTCACATCTTAGTTGTATGCTAAGAACTGGATGTTAGTTACAGGCTCAACATATCAGTATGTTGATGTATCATCCTTGCTTTTGTAAATTCTTTGTAAGTGAATCCCATTTGCTTTACTTGATCAACCATTTTCCAGCATTTGTGCACCTAAGTATCCAGGACCCTGGTTCTGAATAGGCTGTTTAGTCGATACTGCCTTATTGTTTACATAAAGATATAATTTTCATTAGTAATAAACTTCACCTATCAGTTGCCAGACTGTTAACTTGCAGTTCATTACTATCCTCGTAGTTCACATTCCAGCCTTTTTCATTCAAATTTTACCCTGCCCACCCATATCAGTCCCCAATAATATCAAAATTCCAATGTGATTTATGGGGAACATGACCATCTACTCTGAGTTTACATGATTAACATCCAGTTCTAGATGTGCAGAAATTTATTTCCAATTGTATAGTAGGAAGATTAAAGCCATTATCTAGTTACCATTCAGAATTTATCCTGCTCCTCAGAAGTTTGCAACCTTGTTTGTATTTTACCTGGAGTTGAGTTTCAGTCCACATGTGTCACCTCCCTAATAATGACTCGGTTCAGCGAAAACAAAAGTTCACAGTTGCCCAGATCTGACTATTGGAAGAAGCTGATGTGCAAATTTTCCATTCCTTAATCACGTGCATTAAAAAAAAACTCTTCCATGCCCAGTACCCTACCCAATACCCTCCCCTCTCCTCCAGTGCCCCTCCCCATTCAGAGCTATCCCCTCACATATCACTTCCCAGCTTTTCTCTTCTGCCCTCCTGTCCATATTCACTGTTGACCTCTTGCCTGTGGGCCTGTGCTACTCCAGCTTCCTCTCATTTTTATTCAGGTGTCTGCTGCTTTTTGTTCATACCTTGACGAAGGGCTCTGGCTAAAATGCCTTTACCACATTAGGAACACTGCATGACCTTCTGAATTTCTCCAGCATTTTTGTGTATTGAAATGTGAAACTCTACCCCTTTATGGTAATTTGCAGCATCCCATTCATCCATCACCACTGTTTGATGAGACCTTTACAAGATTAGAGATTTAATAGCAGCTTTAAATTTTGTTTTAAATTCCTTTTGTCCTTTTACTCCCAAGATGTCTGGATTTCATAAGAGATAGAATCTGACCATTCAGTGCATCATATCTGTTCCACCTTTTGCATCATGGCTGATGTATTCTTCCTTTCAACCCCATTTTCTGCCCATAACTTTTGATGCCCTTAATAATCACGAACCTTTCAACCTCCACTATAATTTGCCCACTGACTTAGCCTCCACTCCTTTAGACCTGGCTTCTGATCATTTCCAAACATAATTGTTTCAGTTATTAGCTGCTCTCAGTTTCGAGGATTGAGACTTCTCTCTTGACCTCTTTGCGCATCTTCCTAAAACTACCTCTTCAATTGAGGTTTTGGCCATCTTGCGTGTATCTGAGTGACGTCAACATTTGTTAGTATCTCTAAAGCAATTTGGGAGATTTTTAATGTTAAATTAAAATATAAATGTGTGTGGCAGAGTTATCTGTTTTATCATTCCATGCAGTCCTTCCCCAATTCAAGTTTTTCTTATCCTTTTGTTCCAGATAGTATCAAATTGACAATGGTTGAGAACAATGCCTTTTTCTGGTATCTCTCCTATTTATTTCAAAAATTTTCAAAGGATATGAATTGGCCTTTCCTGATGATTAAGTATAAAAATACACTGACCAAATCTTGCTTGCTATTTTTGTTTGATCAAACATTCTCACTTCAATGGGGGAGCAATGCTTTTTTTTCCAATGGATGTGGCAAAGTAAGCTTTTGAGGAATAACACTTCCACAGAGTTAGTTTGAATTTCTCCAGTAGCTTATTACTACCTCATTTTTTTGGTTTCCATTAATATGTCATTAAAAATCGGGATTTAAAAAATACTCGTAAATGAAACCAGATCAAAATGGAATTTACAGACATATAGGAGGCTTGACTGCCCTCAATCTTGGGGAGATGTTAAAAGTGCATATCTTTTTGTTTGAAATAAGCTTCGTTTTTACCATGGTTATTAAAGCACAAGCTAATTGGTGGTAAAAATCTATTTGGATTACGAGGTGTACTAATTTGAAGATGCTCTGCCTAAAATTGAAATTATACACTTTTTCTCACTGGAACAGAGAATAGTTGAGAATGAAAAACTGAATGCAGAGAAAACATCCAAGCAAAAAGTGGATCTGCAGTCCCTTCCAACTCGAGCCTATCTGGATCAAACCGTGGTGCCTATTCTTTTACAAGGCTTATCTGTTCTGGCAAAAGAAAGGTAAGATGGTTTGTGGAAATGTGAGTAATTCTGCTTTTTGGATCAGTGCTGCTTGTTTCTTGAGAATCTTCCTTGCGTTCTTGGATAACTAGAAACCTATTTTGTATTCACTGTTATTAAAGAGAAGTGAAAACTGTTAAAATGGCAGTTTTAACTGACTCATAAAGATGTAGTTGCAGCTCTTGAGCTGGGTTACAGGGCAGTGGCTTTATATTTTCTTAGTTGGAGTTTAACACTTCCTGTGAATAGGGTTGTTGCTTGTTTGTAATCTATTATGTATACTCCCCTCATTTTTTGTGACCTTGTGCCCTGCCCCTCTATCCTGCCTTGGCCAATTGCCCACACAGTTTCCCTATTTGCACTTAACGGTGGCAAACAGCACCTGAAAATGGCTGTTGGTTGGCAAAGCTCTGAGAATAGGGCCTTCTTCCCCACTGAAGATGCCGGACGTTGCAGAATTGCTATGATTTGTGGTTAAGTAGACATTGAAAGGCATTAAAAATATCAAAAACTACTTTTAAATTCTGTTTTATATAAATCCTGCATCTCTCATTCCTTACCAATAGAGCTGCTGAAACTGCACCATTACATTTTTAAAATTGAGCCATTTTGGCCCACAAGCCCATGCTACCTAATTTACACCCCATTAACCTACACCACCAGTACATTTTTGAACAGTGGGAGGAACCTGAAGCCCCCCCCCAAGGAAAACCCATCCAGACATGGGGAGAATGTACAAACTCCTTACAGACACTATGGAATTCAAACCCTAGTCCATTCCTGATTGCTGGCACTGTAAAAGCATTGCACTAACCACTATACCAACCATGCTGCCCTTATTTAATTTTCCAGTATAATAGCTGGTTAACTGCAATGTGGATCCACTGTTGGACTCCAATGTCAGAAAGCACTGGTAATCACAGTAATCAATACTTTTATCGAGGTTTGGGATTCCAACATTTGTTTGTGGGGGAAAAAAATAATTGTGTACAATTGTCTTGACCTTGGGACATGATAAATGCCTAATATTAAAATGGGGTACAAAACAGTGGCCCTCCAATGAATTGGTTCTCTGATTATATTGAGGCCATTAAGCAAACTCTCAAATTATAGTTAATTATCAATTACCTTGTTAATTTGAGTTTTCTCCTCTTCCACACCCCCCCCCCCCCACCAATTTATTCAATTACTTTTTTATGCTTTTTGCATGATTGCAATGCATTGAAGGTGACACAATGCAACTTTTTGCTCTATCATTTGGGTTTTGGATAAAATTAATTGAAAGATCTCCAATCTGGATCCAACATGCTAAACTGCTAGCAGTTTGTTCCAGTGTGGAAACTGGACAATTGCTGTTTGTACCTTTGTTATTGCTCCTTTACGGTTGATAACTAGAAGGTGGAGAAGGGAGAAATTCTCCATCTTGTGTGTGATACCTGTATTGGTTTTAGGTGACTCATTTTGAAGTAGGCTGTAGCATTGTTGCTCTGCAGGGTGCAGTATGTTTTTTGTACCAGAATGAAATTCAATGCATATTCATTTTGTTGGTTTTGGGGTCAATATTACACACTTTGCATTGAAACTCAACTGGTTAGTTGCTTGGGGGCGTGGCTATGCAAAGAAGCAAGACAGACATGTCTTGGATGAGCTCTCTGTGGAGTATTAAAAAGATGATTTAAAATTAACAGTTTTTCTATTATGGATGAACAAAATGAACATGAAAAAGCCAAGCCAGCAAAAAACAAAATCGGAAGAGACACGGGCTCAGCCAGGAAAGTCGAGTGAAAACCCAAAAGGGAGTGGCTCAGGAGCAGTCTTGGGACCAGCTGAGCCTGGCATTGCTGTGATGGGGGTGGGGGAGTTGGTATGAAACCTGAATATAATCCTGGATAAAATGGAGAGTTTATGCAATCGTTTCATAGGTGTTGAACCTGCAATGATGGATATATCAGAGAAGGTGGCTGAATTGAGGATTTAATGCAATTAACGGGCCAAGTGGAAGGTGACTTGGTTAAAACGCAAGAAAAGCTGCAAGTTTTGGAAGAAGATGCTAAGAAGTGGGGCTTGGATAAAGAAGCCATGCTGGATAAGATCAACCACATGGAGAATTTTAGCAGATGCAATAATGTTTGGATTATTGGTTGGAAGGAAGGGAGTGAAGGGAGAGACCTGGTGAGCTGCTTTGAAACTTGGATCCCACGAGGTTTGGGAGAAAATAAATTCAACAGAAAGCTACAAATAGAAAGGGCTCATCAGACCCTCATACCCAGAAGATCTGACAAGCAACTATGACAGCCAGTTCTGGTAAGACTTTTGAGTGACCGGCAGTGTGAAGCAGTTTTGGAGCAGTATTTGATTACTCTAAGCAACACAATGGCCTTCTTGAGATCGACGGCAGGAAGGGTTATTCTTTCAAGACTTTAGCCCAACTTTGATTAAACAAAGGAAGGAGTTTGATGATATTAAAAAAAAGCTATTGCAGTCAAAGAACATAAAATACTCTGATATATCCTGTGACTCTGAGGGTTGAAGCAATGGATGGCAATCGATGTTTTATCAAGGCTAAGGAAGAAGTGGAAAATTTCTACGAAGATTATGAAAAAATTAAAGATATACAAGAAGATTCAGAAGAATGTTTACAATGGGACAAAGTAAAAAGTGTATTTTTTTAAAACTTGTATTTATTGTTAAATGTTATGGAAATTCGCACAGTGATCAAGAAAAAGCAAGAACTTTTTTAAAAAATAAAAATAGCAGCAGGATAGAGACTTTGGTCTAAGGGGGATAATGGTGCTGGGAGAGAAACAGTTTTGCAAAATGGCACTGAAGGGAGGGGTTCTTCTTTCTCAGAAGATTCCACAGGTTTTTTTCGCGGGCTTCCAGGATTTCTTGTTCACGTTGCCATCAAAGCAGGGACACTTTTTTAAAAGGGAAAAGATCACTGTTATTTGAATAATCAAAAAGATTTTATTGCTGAACAATATTTGTTTTAAAAACTGGTATGGATAGAACGTTAAACTTTATTAGTCTGAATGTAAATGGGCTAAATGGGACGGTGAAAAAGAAAAGGGTCTTGCAATTGAACTGCTGATGGAGATTATAAGGAGAAATCTGGATATAAAAGGCTTCAAAGTTGGACAAGAAGAACCTAAAATCAGCCTATTACATAGGAACATGGGAAGTAGGAACAGGAGTAGGCCAAAAATGGCCCATCGAGCCTGCTCCGCTATTCAATACGATCATGGCTGATCTAATTTATGACCTAACTCCACCAACCTGCCTTCTCCCCATATCCCCTAATTCCTCTATCATGTAAAAATTTATCTAACCGAATTTTAAATATGTTTAATGAGGCAGCCTCAACCACTTCTCTGGTTAGAGAATTCCAAACATTCACTACTCTCTGAGAAAAACTATTTTTCCTCATCTCTGTCCTTAATCTACTCCCCCGAATCTTGAGACTGTGTCCTCTCGTTTTAGTTTCCCCGGCCAGCTCAAAAAACCTTCCTACCCCTGCGGCACCCCACTTACCACTCTCTGCCAACCTGAAAAACTCCCATTTATCCCGACTCTCTGCCTCCTGTCAGACAACCGATTTTCAATCCAGGCCAATATACTTCCCCGGACTCCACTTTCCTGTAACTTACTGATATGTCTCTTGTGCAGCACCTTATCAAACGCTTTCTGGAAATCCAAATGTACAACATCAACCTGTTCCCCTCTATCCACCGCACCCATTGTATCCTCAAAGAATCCTAACAAGTTTGTCAAACAAGATCTTCCCTTTCTAAAATCATGCTGCGTCTGCCTGATTGAACCCTTGCGTTCCAAAAGTTTCACTATTTCATCTTTAATGACGGCTTCAAGCATTTTTCCAACTACAGACATCAAGCTAATTGGCCGATAATTTCCAGTATTCTGCCTACATCCTTTCTTAAAAAGTGGCGTGACATTTGCTGTCTTCCAGTCTGCCGGGACCTGCCCAGAATCCAAGGAATTTTGGTATATGACCACCAATGCATCAACTATAACTTCTGCCATTTCCTTCAGAACCCTTGGATGCATATCATCAGGACCAGGTGATTTGTCTGGCTTCAGTCCCATTAGTTTCTCCATCATTACTTCCTTTGTAACAACTATTTTATCAAGGCCCTCCCCAACATTCGCATCCTTAACTCCGCACTTGGGCATGCTGGATGTGTCTTCCACTGTGAAGACTGACACAAAATGTTTGTTCAATGCCTCGGCCATTTCCTCATTTTTTGCTACCAGTTTTCCTTTTTCATCCTCCAAGGGTCCTATGTTAACTCTGGCCACCTTCTTCTGTTTTATATATTTATAAAATTTTTTGCTTTCTGTTTTTATATTTTGTGCCAATTTACTTTCATAATCCTTTTTCCCATTTCTTATTACCCACTTTGTAACCCCTTGTTGTCTCTTAAAGTTTTCCCGATCTTCCAGTTTCCCACTGCTCTTTGCAGCTTTGTACACCTGTGCGTTCAATTTTATACTCTCCTTTATTTCCTTTGTTAACCATGGTTGATTTTTCCCTCCCTTGCTGCCCTTTTTCCTGACCGGAATATATTTTTGTTGAGCATTACAAAATATTTCTTTGAAAATCTTCCACTGTTCCTTAACTGTTTCATCAATTAGCCTGTGCTCCCAGTCCACTCTGCCCAATTCCTCCCTCATCCTATGGTAGTCACCCCTGTTTAAACATAATATATTAGTTTTAGATCTAACTATTTCCCCTTCCATCTGAATGAGAAATTCAATCATACTATGATCGCGATTTCCCATATGGTCTCTGACTATTACATCATTTACTCTACCTATCTCATTGCACAACACTAGATCCAGGAGAGCATTTTCTCTTGTGGGTTCCTTAACATGCTGCTCAAGAAAGCTATCGCAGATGCATTCTATGAAGTCCTCTTCCAGACTCCCACGAACAATTTGATTTTCCCAATCTATGTGGAAGTTAAAGTCCGCAATGACTACTGCCGTATCATTATTACATGCCTCACTTATCTCTCTATTTATTTCCTGTGCCACTAAACTATTGTTATTTGGTGGGCGATAGATAACACCCACCAAAAATGTTTTCCCTTTGTTATTCTTTATCTCTACCCAAATGGACTCAACATTACTCTCTTGGGAGGAGTCACGTGATGGAGTAGTGGCCGGTCGGGGAACTCCAGCCCTCTCCGGAAAAGTAAAAAAAAGACAGTGAAAAGACAGTGAAAAAACAAAGGCACAAACAAACACAAAAACCAAAATAAAGTGAAAGTAAAGGTGTGGAGAAAATGGCAGCGAAGAAAGAAAAGCCAAAAGCAACGGGAAGAAGAGAAGAAAAGACGTCGGAAGAAGAAGGTGAAGGCCTTAACTGTAAGAGGAGACCCGCCGTGGAGAGAGAAGCCCGCTCCCTAAGGTCAGTCGAAGCCCCGAACTCGGGACTACAAAAATGGCTCACGGAGCCAAATAAAAGTGCGCGAGGAGTCGCGCATGCGCAAGACAAAAATAACACTGACGGGAGGGAGGACCAGCTGAGGAGTCGATCTCCACAGCTGAAATTGACAACCACAACAAAGCAGCAAGAGGAAAACATAGAAAATAACGAGAACAAGAAAGGAGAGAGTAAAAAGAAATCAAAGAAACAACAGATGACCAACCCAGAGGAAGAAGACCAGCATCAAGACACTTCTAGTAAAAATAAGAAGACCAAAAATACACAACAAAATAAAACAAACAACCCAACAAGAAAACCAGAAGAGACAGAGGTAAAGGACACAGATCCTGGAGTGGACTCAGAAGAAGAGGAGGGAGAACACAGAGAAATGGAAGAAGAAGGGAAGGGCAAGTACGTGGATATATTTTTTTAAAGAATATATGGAATCAGTAAAAGAATGGCAATCACAAGAATTCAGTGACATAAAAAGAAGAAAAAGTACAGAAGAAAAAGTGAATAGATTAGAGATGATCATGTCAGATATAGGAAAAAGAGTGGACAAGGTGGAAGAACGAGAAACAGCCATAGAAATGGAAGGAGATGACTTAAAAAAGAAATTAGAAGAATCTGATAAAAAAGTTAAAGAGACACAAGAGCTGTTAGCTCAGAAGATAGATATAATGGAAAATTATAATAGAAGAAACCATATAAAGATAGTGGGCCTTAAGGAAGATGAAGAAGGCAAGAATATGAGAGAATTTATAAAAGAATGGATCCCCAGGGTCCTAGGAAGACCAGAATTACAGGAAGAAATGGAAATAGAAAGGGCACACAGAACATTAGCCCCTAAACATTAGCCCCTAAACCACAACCACAACAAAAACCAAGATCCATTCTAGTAAAATTCCTAAGATATACAACAAGAGAAAATATATTGGAGAAAGCAATGAGGAAAATAAGAGAAGACAAAAAACCACTGGAATACAAAGGTCAAAATTTTTTTTTCTATCCAGATACAAGTTTTGAACTCCTGAAGAAGAGGAAGGAGTTTAATACAGCAAAAATGATCCTATGGAAAAAAGGATATAAATTTATGCTAAAGTACCCAGCGGTACTTAAAATAGTTATTCCAGGGCAGCAAAACAGACTATTCTTGGATCCGGAGGAAGCACGAAAATTTGCAGAACAACTACAAAACAGACAGAGAGATGAAGACATGTAACGAGAACAAAAATGACCATAAACTATATGTGTGTATGTAGGTCTGTGTGTATATATATATATATATATATGTGTGTGTGTGTGTGTATATATATATATATTTTTTTTTAAAAAATGAGTATAGGTAAGAACTAAGAAGGGAAATTAAGGGAAGAAAAGAAGTATGGGGGGGAATTCAGAGAGTGACCTTTGTTATATATCAAGATTAAAATCTTTTCTGGAGGGGCTAGGTGGGGAAGAATTACGGCCACTGCGAAATCAGTTGACGCTTGCGAGTGAATTCGCAAATCCAAATGAAGAGGGGAGATGTGGTTGCCCAACAAGGGACAAAGGGCAACTCAGGAAGGGGAGGGGATAGTGGGGTTAAAGGAATTTTAGATAGGAGAATAATGGAAATATTTTATGTTTTAGAAATGTTGTCATATAATGTGTTCAAAAAAAGAAAGCAGAAATGGATAAGAAGGAAAGGTGATGAGGAAACGGAAAGGAAAGATAAAGTATGAAATGGCTATGTTGAATTATATGACTTTAAATATTAATGGAATACATAACCAAATCAAAAAGAAGACACTGTTAAATTTACTGAAAAAAGAAAAAATTGATATAGCATTCGTACAAGAAACACACTTAAATGAAGTGGAACACAAGAAATTAAAGAGAGATTGGTTAGGACATGTAACAGCAGCATCATATAATTCAAAAGCTAGAGGAGTAGCTATATTAATCAGTAAAAATGTACCAATCAAAATAGAAGAGGAAATAATAGATCCAGCAGGGAGATACGTAATGATAAAATGTCAGATATGTTCGGAGTTTTGGAATTTACTCAATGTATATTCACCTAATGAAGAAGATCAAAAATTTATGCAAGATATCTTTTTGAAGATAGCAGACACGCAAGGGAATATACTAATAGGAGGGGATTTCAATCTTAATTTGTATTCAAACATGGATAAAACTGGAAAAAAAATTAACAGAAAGAACAAAGTAACCAAATTTATAATTAAATCGATGCAAGAAATGCAACTTTTGGATATATGGAGGAAACAACACCCAAAAGAAAAGGAATATTCATATTATTCGGGCAGACATATAACATACTCAAAAATAGACCTATTCCTGTTATCAGCTCACATGCAAGAGAGAGTTAGAAAAACGGAATATAAAGCTAGACTATTATCGGACCACTCACCCCTGTTATTGACAATAGAGTTAGAGGACATCCCTCCAAGAATGTATAGATGGAGATTAAACCCATGTTACTTAAAAGGCAGGGTTTTAGAGAATTCATTGAAAGACAAATTAAAATGTACTTTGAAATAAATACAGAATCAGTGAAAGATAAGTTCATACTATGGGACGCAATGAAAGTGTTCATCAGAGGGCAAATAATAAGTTATGTAACTAAGATGAAGAAGGACTACAATCAGGAAACAGAACAGTTGGAAAGGGAAATAGCAAATATAGGAAAAGAATTAGCAATGACACAACTAAAAGAAGAGAATTGGCAGATAAAAAAAAATATGAAACACTACAAACATATAAGGTGGAGAAAAATATAATGAAGACAAAACAGAAATATGAACTAGGAGAAAAAACGCACAAAATTCTAGCGTGGCAGCTTAAGACAGAACAAACTAAGAGAATGGTATTGGCATTAAGGAAAAAAGACAAGCAAATCACATACAATCCAACGGAGATTAATGAAAACTTCAGAAAATTCTATGAACAATTATATCAAACTGAAAACGAAGGGAAAGAAGATAAAATAGATGAATTTTTAACTAAAATTGAACTACCGAAATTACAAACAGAGGAACAAAATAAATTAACAAAACCATTTGAAATAGAAGAAATACAGGAGATAATAAAAAAACTACCGAACAATAAAACACCAGGAGAGGATGGATTCCCAATAGAATTCTATAAAACATTTAAAGATTTATTAATTCCTCCCCTTCTGGAAGTAATCAACCAGATTGATAAAACACAAAGCTTACCAGATCCATGCAAAACAGCAATAATTATAGTAATACCAAAGACAGGGAAAGATCCACTCGCACCAGCATCATATAGACCAATATCTTTACTTAACACAGATTATAAGATAATAGCTAAACTATTAGCAAACAGATTAGCCGACTATGTACCAAAAATAGTAAATCTAGACCAAACTGGATTTATTAAAAAAAGACGAACAATAGACAATATCTGTAAATTTATTAACTTAATTCATGCAGTAGAAGGAAATAAAACTCCAACAGTAGCGGTTGCTTTAGACGTAGAGAAGGCCTTTGACAGAGTAGAATGGAATTATTTATTCAAAGTACTACAAAAATTCAGCTTACCAGAGAAATATATTAATTGGATTAAAGCATTATATAAGGGGCCATTGGCGAAAGTGACAGTAAATGGATATATATCAAAACAATTTAACTTAAGCAGATCAACAAGGCAGGGTTGCCCACTACTCCCTTATTGTTCGCGTTAGCCATAGAACCACTAGCAGAACTGATAAGAACAGAAAATAAAATAAAAGGGATAAAAATAAAAGACAAGGAATATAAAATCAGTCTATTTGCAGATGACGTTATAATATACTTAGCAGAACCAGAAATATCAATAAAAGAATTACATAGGAAATTAAAGGAATATGGAGAAGTGTCGGGGTACAAGATTAACGCAAATAAAAGTGAAGCAATGCCAATGAATAATGCGAATTTCTCAAAATTTAAGAAAGAATCACCATTCAGATGGCAAACGCAAGCAATGCGATACCTAGGTTTACAAATAAATAAAAACCTTGGCCATCTATATAAACTCAATTATTATCCACTAATGAAAAAATTACAAGACGACTTAGAGCATTGGAAAGACTTACCACTAACGCTGATAGGAAGGATAAACTGTATTAAAATGAACATTTTCCCAAGAATACAATACCTATTTCAGACATTACCAATATGCTTAACAGAGAAATTCTTCAAGGAGTTAAAGAAAATAATAAGGAAATTTTTATGGAAAGGGGGGAAACCGAGGATAGCACTAGATAAATTAACAGAATGGTATAAACAAGGAGGCTTACGACTACCAAACTTTAAAAATTATTATAGAGCCGCACAATTAAGATACCTATCAGATTTTTATCAAACAAGGGAAAAGCCAGATTGGACTAGATTAGAACTAGATAAAATAGGGGAGAAGATACCTGAACATATATAAATGGGATGAAAAATTGGTACAACATAGGAATTCTCCAGTATAGCATCATCTGCTCAACATTTGGAAGAAGATTCATGTAGAAAGGAATAAAACAAATTACCAACTACCAAAACTAATACTGACGCAAAATCTGCTAATCCCTTTTACAATAGATAACCTTTCCTTTAGAGAATGGGAGAAAAAAGGGATGAAAAGAATAGAAAATTGTTTTTCGGGAAATAAATTATTATCCTTTGAACAAATGAAGGATAAATATAATATAACTCACGATACAATGTTGGCATACTACCAACTGAAATCCTACTTGAAGGACAAATTGGGAAACAGTCTGAGGTTACCAGAAGGAAGTAATTTTGAATATGTGATTACAGACAAAATGATAATTTAAAAAATTTGTAACAAACATGTATATTAAACTACAAGAAAAGGAGAACGAGGAAACAAATGGTAAAACTAAACAAAAATGGGAACAAGATCTAAACGTAAAGATAAAGAATGAAACATGGGAGAAGTTATGCTCCGGAACTATGAGAAATACAATAAACACGAAGTTACGTATGATACAATATAATTGGATACACAGGCCAAACATTACACCTCAAAAGTTAAATAAATGGGACCCAACAGTATCAGACAGATGTTTTCGATGTAAAAAGGAAATGGGAACAACAATTCATGCAATTTGGACATGTGAGAAAGTGAAAAAATTTTGGGAAGATCTAAACCAGATATTAAATAAAATCACAAAAAGCAATATACCAAAAAACCCAGAGATCTTCCTCCTAAGTAATATAAGAAATAAAGAATTTGGATGGAGCACAAAAAAGATTTGTTATGATAGCCCTAGCTGTAGCAAAAAAATGTATTATGTCAACCTGGAAATTAGAAGATAACTTGAGAATACAACAATGGTACATAGAAATGAATAAATGTATTCCATTAGAAAAAATAACATATAATTTAAGAAATAACATTACAATATTTGAACAAATATGGGAGCCATACATGAAACACAATAGAGAAAACCTACCGTGGACATCTACCACCTAAAATGACAGAAGGAGAAGATAATGAAAAGAACTGACTCAGTGGAATTTCTTGTTTATTTTTATTGAGTGACAACATTGTTTGACGGGTTTAATGTATCTTATATTCTGAACTTTAAATAAATGGGAGAGGAGGTGAGGGAGGGAGGGAGGGGAGGAGAGGAGGGAAGGGGGGAGAAAATGACACTCTATATATTTAAGAAGGAAAATGTATGTATCTTGATCAATATGGTTTATAGTGTGAAAAATAAAAAAATTTAAAAAAAACATTACTCTCTAGATCTTATATCATTCCTCACTACTGTCTGGAGCTCATCTTTGATTAAGAGTGCAACTCCACCTCCCTTACCATCCTGTCTATCTCTTTGCACCACCTGATACCCTTGAAAGTTTAATTCCCATTTAGGGTCACCTTGTAGCCATGTTTCCGTGATGGCTACCAAATCATAGGCATGGGTACCGATTTGCGCTTCAAGTTCACTAACCTTATTTCTAATACTGTGGGCATTCAGATAAAGTGCCCTTATGCTCTTTGTCATTTTAATATCTAGTGACTTCTGTAACCTTTTCTTTTGATTTTTCTGCCCACTATTTTTCTTTGTAATTTTCTTAAGACTATCATTGACCCGAAAACTCACTGCACCATCTGATTTTTTTACTTTCTCCTCCCAACATTACTTTTCCTATTTTACTTTTCCTGGCCATTACTTTATCTTCCCTACCCTTTTCCCTATCATTCTGGTTCCCATACCCCTGCCAAATTAATTTAAACCTTGCTCCACTGCTGTACCAAACATACTTGGCAAAATGTTAACACCTTTTGGATTTAGGTGCAACCCGTCCCTCTTGTAAAGATCATGCCTTCCCCAAAAGAGGTCCCAATGATCCAAGAAGCCAAATCCTTGCCTTGTACGCCAGCACCTCAACCACACGTTCATTTTCCTTATCCTTACATTCTTTTCACTTGCATTTGGAACAGGTAGTAATCCCGAGATCACCACCCTAGCGTTGCTGTCTTTCAGCTTTCATCCCAGCTCACTGTAATCCCTTTTCATTACCTCCTCTCAGAATATTTTGGACCCGATTTGTGATATCACGTACCCTTGCACCAGCGAGGCAGCACACCATGCTCTATTTGTTGATGATGTGCTATTATATTTATCTGATCCAGCTGAGTCTCTGGAGAAATTGCAAACAACATGAGAAAAATGTGGAAGAGTTTCAGATTATAAAATTAATGTGCATAAAAGTAAGATTATGCCATTGACGAATTTTGATTATGAAAGATATCAAAAAGGAAGTCAATTTAAATGGAAAGTAGGTGGAATTAAATACTTAAGAATCATGATTGATAATAACCTACAAAATTTACAAATTAAATTATACTTCCCTGTTGGAGAAGATAGAGAAGGATTTGTAGAAATAGAAAGATTTGCCGATTCCCTTGATTGGAAGGGTTAATTGTATCAAAATGAAAATTATGCCAAGATTACAATATCTTTATCAATCACTGCCTATTTCTTTACTGAAAAGTTTCCATTATTTAAATAATTGTACTAGGCAATTCCTATGGATTAATAAGATGCCGAGAACTTTGCTGGAAAAATTATCATGGGATTATAAAATGGGAGGATTTAACATGCCGGATTTTAGAGTGTTGTTTGTCAGCACAAGCCAGATTTCTTTCATCTTTCTTTGAGGGAGGCACCCCCCCCTTGGATTCGAATGGGATCATAGTCAATGAAAGAAGGGGCAGTGAAGAATTTTGTGTTTAAGTGGAGTGTTGTCAATAACTAAAAAGATGTATAATCCTATATTAATACATGTGATTAGAGTATGGCAAGAAATCAATTGATATGGGGGGGGGGGGAGAAAGCAGGGATACCTTTAAGAGCACCATTATGTGTTGCCTATGAATCTAGGTAACAGAATACTAAATTTCTGGTATGACAAGGCAATAAGATGCATTGAAGACTTCTATGCAGAAGGGATTTTGATCAATTAAAACAGAAATATGGAGTAACTAATGCAACTTTCTTCTGTTTTCTCCAGCTAAGATCATTCTTGAGAGAAAGATGGGGGCCAACGATGGTCCCATCTGAAATTAGTGAAATGGAGTGAACAATCTGGCTGAGGAATACACCCACATTTTAACAAAAATATACTATGCTCTCCATAGTAAAATGCTCTCCATAGTAAAATCCCACGTTATGTGGTTGTGTGTGAAGATTAACCCTTTTTGGCAGGATATTGGGAAATGATGAACAGGATAACAGAAGGGTCCTTCACAGATGACCCTGAGCTTTATCTTTTGGGTAATTTTATTGAAATAAGTAACAAGTTAACTAAATTCCAAATTTCTTTTGCCAAAGTACCTTCAGCAGTGGCTAAGAAGTGTATTGCAATTACTTGGAAGTACAATGGACTGCAGAGATGAATAGTTGTATACCTATTGGAGAAAATCACATACAATCTTTTTTTAAAATACTGACACATTTGTCAAGATATGGCAGCCAGATTTGGACCATATAGGGGCCCAATTATAAATAACAGATGCTGCAACAATATAAACAGATGTGACTTTCCCACAAATCTTTTATGGATAGTATAAATTTGACTTTAATGGGGTGTGTGGATTTATATTTTGTAGGAAGGGGGGGAGGAGGGGTTTTTCTTTGTTTTGTATGAAAAAGTAATGTATTGTAGTAATGAAGATTTTCCCATGATTATTTATATATTAAAAAAAATGAAGTTATTTTAAAAAAAAACTGGTTAGTTGCTTGAGCAGAACACAGTTTAAAATTATCTAAAGGTAAGTATTCCTGATGTTTTCAGTAGCACATTGCTCTTCAACGAATGTTTGAGATGACGACTCGTTTTACTGGCTTAGTCATGAAGTCTCCTTAAGGGTCCCACCATGTAGCTGTAGGATAAGATTTGAGTCTCAGGGGAAAATCAGCATTTAAGGTGGTAAGGATATCTATTAAAAGGGCTCATTTATCAACTGTTAAGAGTAGATCCATATTTTGGGGAGGAGAGGAGACTACTGATCAATTTTAACTATTTTGTATCTTGAGCATATGAAAGCTGGGACTTGTAAGAATGCATAGATGAATTCTTTCTCCTGCAAGCAAGGCTAAATTACTAATTATTGGTAGTGCAAAAAATTGTGCTCAAGAAGATACAAACACATGGAAACAAATAAAGAAATGCAAACAAACTGCAATACTGAGGGGGGAAAAAATCAATAAAGTGCACAAGTAAGACTCCTTAAATGAGTTCCTGATTGAGTTTGTTATTAAGGAGTCTGGTGGTGGAGGGGTAGCAGCTGTTCCTGAACCTGGTGGTGCGAGTCTTGTGGGTTCTGTGGATCCTTGATGATGGCTGCTCCTCTCCGACAGTAGCGTTCCCTGTAGATGTTCTTGATGGTGGGGAAGGTTTTTCCTGCGATGTCCTGAGCTGTGTCCACTGCCTTTTGCAGAGCTTTCCGCTCAGGGGTATTGGTATCCCCATACCAGATCATGATGGAGCCAATCAGAACACTTTCCACCACACATATGTAGAAATTTGCCAGGGTTGCAAATGTCATACCAAACCTGAGGAAATGGAGATCTCGATATGCTTTCTTTATGATGCCATTAGTGTGTTTGGTCTAGGAAAGATCCTCTGAGGTAATGATTCCCAAGTATTTAAATTTGCTCACCCTTTCCACCTCTGATTTCCCCCAAGATCATTGGATCATACAGCTTTTTTCCCCCTTCCAGAAGTCAACAATTAGCTCCTTGGTTTTATGACAATGACTTGTTGTTGATGTAACTGTGAAAGAATAAGTTTAACAAATGTGCTTCACAGAGGGCTAATAGATTAGGTGAGAAAATAGAGTAGCTGTCTGTAAGATGGTGGGAATATAATTGCCTTCTAAACATGACCTTCCCTGTGCTGTAGTGAGATAGTAGCTAACTCCACAAGAATGTCAATAATACCATGAGTAATGGGCCTCTGACATTTCCCAGATGTTTCTAGACACCACAGGATAGCATGTTATTGTAAACACAATTGACAGATGTGTGAAACTAGTAAGGATCTCACCCAGATCCCTGCCCAAAGGTGTATAAAAGTATGGTGAACACTGATGCTTTGTGTGAGGCTCAGTGTAAAGAACAAGTTACTAAACTCCTTATCGTTCCTCACTCCCATTAAATAAATTGTTGTATGCTTAATGGTTCTGCTGTTTGTTTTATTACAGCGCGGGCCAATTTTAACACAATTTTCAGCTAAGTTTTCAGTCTCTTTATGTGCGTTGGCTCATCACCCCATGCATGCACGGTACGATGAGGTAGTGTTTCTCCAGGACCACGGAGCATCCTTAAATAGATATGTTAGGAAAGCATTCAACACTTTAAAATATTAAGGTGTATACACTGAGATGTGCACTTTGCACATCTGTACTGGGAAATCAGGAGCCTGTTGGTTTTTTTTGGGGGGGGGAGGAGGAGAATGTTTCCCACTCTGGACGTACGGGCCCAAGAGCTTCGGTACCTCCTGCCAGATGGCAGAAGGGAGAACAGTTTACATGGGGGATGTGTGGAGTCTTTCACTATGTTTATTGCTTTCTGTCTGCATCAGGTGTAGTAGATGTCCTCCATGCTTGGATGAGGTTCCCCAATGGTCTTTTCTGCTGACTTTACTATCCTCTGCAGGGTCTTGGGACCGAGTAGTACAGCTTTCAAACCAGGCAGTGATACAGTTGCATAGGATGCTCTCAATCAATCCTCTATAGTATGTCATGAAGATGGAGGGTGGGAGATGAACTTTCCTCAGCCTTTGCAGGAAGTAGAGGCGCTGCTGGGCTTTCTTGTCTATGGAGCTGGTGTTAAAGGACCAGGAGAGATTCTCTGCCAGTTGCACTCTGAGAAACTTGATACTCTTAAGTGGTCAGGGGAGTGTGATCTCCCTGAGCTCTCCTGAAGTCGGCAACCATCTCTTGTTTTTTAACCTTCAGATACAGGTTGTTTGCTCTGCACAGTCCGTTAGTGTCTGCACTTCGTCTCTGTACACTGCCTCCTCATTCTTACTGATCGGGTCCACCACTGTCGTGACGTCAGCGAACTTGATGTGGTTTGAGCTGTGTTTGGCTGCACAATCGTGGGTCAGCAGAGTGAACAGCAGAGGACTAAGCAGGAAACAGAGTGGGAATAAGGTTGGCTACAGGTTACCACAAGGGTCAATGTTGAGACCTCCACTTTTTGTGTTGTGCAGAAATGATGTAGATTGTGGAATAAATGGCTTAGTGACTAAGTTTACAGACGATCCAAAGATGGATGGAGGTTTAGACTAGGGGTGGCTCACCTTTTTAATTTAGACATGCAGCACAGTTATAGGCCATTTCAGCCCATGAGTCTGTACTGCCCAATTAACCTCCACTCCTGGTACATACTCGTGGGCAAAAATGGCCTGTTACCATGTTTTGTGTCTAAATTTAAAAAAAGGTTGGCAACCCTGGTGTTCGACAGTGAAGAGGAAATTGAAAGGCTGTTGAAAGATAGATGAGGAGGGTAGGCAGAGAAGTGCCCAAATGAAATGCAATGTTGGAAAGTGAACGGTCATAAACTGGTAGAAAGAATAAAGGGCAGACTATTATTTGGATGGGGAGAAAATTCAAAATTTGGAGGAGCAAAGGGACTTGGGAATCCTCGTGCAGGATACTTTAAAAGTCCATCTTGTTTTAGTTGGGGAAGAGGACGGCATTTGTATCTAGAGGAATAGGACAGGGATGTGTTATTGAAGCTTTATAAGGCACTGCTAAGGCCTCATCTGGGGTATGGGGTAAGGATGTGCTGGCATTGGAGAAAGTTCAGAGAAGATCTACAGAATGATTTGTGGAATGGTATTAGCACATGAATGTTTGGCTCTTGGACTGTACTCCTTGGAGTTCAGAAGAACGAGGGTGGACCTCCTGGAAGGATTTTAAATGCTGAAAGGCCTGGACAGAGTAGATGTGGAAAGTTGTTTCCTGTGGAAAGGGAGTCTAGGACAAGGGGCACAACTTCAGGATTGAAGGGCACCCATTTAAAATGGATGTGGAGGTATTGCTTCAGCCAGAGAGTGGTGGACCTCTGGAATTTGCTACCACGGGGGGCTGTGGAGGCTGTCATTGGGTATAATTAAGGCAGGGATTAATGGACATCTGAATTAGTCAGGGTTCTGGAGAGAAGGCAAGGGAGTGGAGCTGAGTGGGAGAATGAATCCACTCATGATGGAATGGCAGAGAGAACTTGATGCACCAAATGGCCTTCATCTGCTCTTATATCTTGTTATCTTGGATGATCTAATCTTTCTCCAAGGGTAAAACCATCAAATCACAAGAACACCAGGAAAAGGAACAGAAGGCCATTTGGCCCATCAAGTGTTCTAGAGTACACTCATTTAAGGTGAGGGAAGTTTAATGACGTGTGGGGCATGTTTTCTTTGCAGAGTGGTAGGTGTCTAGATTAGGCTCCCAGTGGTAGTCTTGCATCCAAACACAATTGCATTTAAGGAGCTCCCAGATGCAGACATGAATATGCAAGGATGGAGGGATTTGGATTGTGTGCAGGCAAAAGGGATGGTTTAATTTGGCATATGTTCAGTGTAGACATGGGCTGAAGGGCCTGTCCCTGTGCTGAATTGTTCTGTGTAGAGTGGAAATTCTCGTAACTGGAGAGAACTGTAACATGAACTTCAAATTGAGCTTGACTGATTTGGGCATCACTCCTGACTTTAGTTGTTCCTCTGCATTTGCTATCACCAATGGTGGTTTAAGTTTGATGTCACTCTTCTCCCTTAAATTAAATCTTTAATGAAATGCACAAGTACTTTGGTAATGAATGGAAAGTTTGCAAACCCTGGTTTACATAAAACTTGATTCTGTAAATGTTGTGCTTTCCAGGCCTCCCAATCCAATTGAATTTTTGGCTGCCTACCTTCTGAAGAACAAGACACAGTTTGAAGAGAGAAATTAGCTTGCACAGAACTGCAGATTTGGACTTCAGTCCTGTCGTGTTGAGGGTTGAAGCAATTCTAACTTTCAATATCATATTTGTACAAACAAATTTGTGAAGTGTGCCTGTGTGGATGACCAGAATGTACATGGAATGGCCCATTGTCTATGTATTGTAACTGTGCAGAATTTCTCATTTACTGTAATTTATGTAAACTTTGTGATTCTAAATAAATTGTTTTTACATGTACACTTCATTTTGCTTATTTCTTTAGAAAACTAGGCAGCAATTTTTAATAATTCCAAATAAAGCTTGGAGTGTGTGCCAGGAATAAAGGATTAGAAGATTAAGGATATCTATAAGGAGTTTGTATGTTTTTCCTGTGTCTACATAGGTTTCCTCAAGGTGCTCTGGTTTCCTCGCAAATGTTCTGGGGTTGTGATAGCACTGGCTCAAGGGCTGAAACAGCATGTTACCGTGCTATATGTTTAAATTTTTAAAAAATGGTAATTTGACTAATATAGGAGATGCCTCTTGGCTAAATATGCTATACTCCCTTTGCCATACGAGCTGGATATTATCATCGCCTGTATAATTGTTGTTCCTCCTTTGATCTAAAATGTTAACCATAATAATGATTTTTCAGGTACATGACGTAGAAGCAAGTTATTGTCTCTAGATAAAGACAACTTGGTTATTGTAATACTAATAAACAGGTTTCCTAGTTTAATTATTACCCTGCATCTTAATCTGAAGAGTGCAGCCTTTCTGCTTAAATGCCTTGCCACCTGTGTTTGTATCTATAAATTCATAAAATTGAGAGAATGTCATACTATACATAAAAGTATTGAATTGCTAGGATAATGCAACCATGACACAGCCAGGTCAAAACAAATACTAAATGTGGAAGAATTGGATCAAATGAGCATGCAGCCCCACTGAATCCTGGCTAGCTCTGATGTTTGTTCGGAAGTTGTTATTAATAGTCTACTTATTTCTGGCCAGCTTCAGATCTTGGTGATACTCGACTAGTATCCAGCTAGAATCTCATTGTCCCCCTTCCTTTTCTCCCACTGATATTTTGACCTGTTGAGTTCCTCCGGGAGATTTTTTTTTGCTCCAGATTACAGCTGTGTCCCTGGGTTCTGTACATGTTTTACTGTGGATGATTCAATTCATCCCGATTCATGATCCTTAAAATGCGGTCAGAAGCGCAAGTCTGTTGAGTAATAAAACAAAAGCCAGGACTTGGTAGTTATTGTAATAATTTTATTTGTCACTAAAAATCACAGATTATGATCATTTTCAAATGCGAAGCTAACATCCCATTCAGTTGTTTGTCACTAGAAACATCACAAAATCTTAACTGGTCTGTGCCACCAGATACACCCCCACCCCCATACCCTGGGTGTTTTGGAATAGCTCAATTGTTTGAAGTTGTCTGAGAATGCCAAAGGAGCTCCTCCTTATTCAAGTATTTCCATTAGGGAACACAGACTAGAAGCCCTCGGGTTGATTTATAGGACTGGATGTAACTGTCCCTGAAGTTTCGATGTTGGTCAGATTGATCCTCTTTTGAGTTAGTGCAGTCGGTCATTAACAATAATGGAGGATGACCACTAGGGGGTATTATCTGGTATCAGACACATCTTAGTATTTCCCTGCTGCACCAATTGTTTGCTAGCAACAGCTTGAGACTTACCAGAACTATGCAAAAATGAGGTGGACAAGTTAAGTTTTACTGAGTAATCAAGTTAATCAGGTTTCTCTAAATAAATCTTGGAAAAAAACTTATTTTATGACACTTGTTCATGACAATAAATTCTGATATACTGCAGGCAGCTATCCAGCTGTTTGTTCTCCAACCACTTCTCCCAATATTCTTTTTTTCCTGTTACCATTGAACCACTGTCCACACCCTTTCACAGCTTTGTGTAATACACAACTGCTGTTTTGCCAATAAAGTTGATTATTTGTCCTTTGCCATCTCAAAGGCAGCAGAGGTGATTTTGCCAATATCTAGCCATTATTCAGATGCTTTGATATTCATATCATTCTTCAGGTAAGAATGTTGGGAACTCTCCTCTTCATCACAGTTACACTTTAAATTTGTTTTAAAGAGTGACTGCAGTTTTATAATAGTTTGTCAAGCATTTTACACAGCATTCCCCAAAATTGGCTGTACAGGTACTAATCAAAAAGCATGTAATTCTATTTTACTCACTAAAATGCTACAAAAACCTGAGGAAATATTTGGGTAAGATTGCATAAAAATCGCTTCCTTGTACAAAAAGTGCTTCCTGTTCTTTGCATATTAACCTGCCAGTTATCACAATTAGTGACCTTAAAATATTTCTTCAAAGTAATTAGAAAAGAGATGAACTTGTAGAGAATTATTCACATCCTAGGCCGATGTAGAATAGATGCTGCTACTACATTTTCATTGGGTACCAGTTTCCCAACTTACAAACAGATCATGTGAAGCTGCAATCATTCTCAAGTAAATGAGAATGTTGGAATAATTAACATTGAACCTTGTTGCCTCAAAAGGTTCTCATTGATATAAAAGAATTGCTTTTTGTACGATACAGCCTTTTAATCCTTGATGTCACAACAAGATGACTAAATACATTTACTTACAGGCTTGCTTTTATAATCTTTCTATGAAGACGCCACACAAATGGATCTTAACTTTCTTGACAGAATAAAAATGATTGTGCCACTTTCATCATTTAAATTATCACAAATATATAAACGATTATGTTTTTCTAAATTTCTAGTGTAACATCAGTGCAAGTATTTTCCAACTTTGCAACCAACCCGAGACGAGATTTTAAATTGACCGTCATTTGCTTCCTAAATATAAAACTGGTGGAAAGCAAGAGTGTCCATGAAAGGACGCACCAGGTTGTCAGTGCAGAAGTAAAACACCAGGCCAAAGGTGATGGAGATGGGAAGAGCAGGCAAGGCCTTCTTAAACACAGCCAGCAGCAAAAGAGTGAGGCACAATCCCTGTTGAAAACAAAGAGAGTGTAAGCGTGCTACAGTTAAAATGTACCCAAAATTTGGAGCTAGAGTGAAAGGGTGGTATCTGGGGTTGCCTGAAAATATTATTGGAAGGATTGCTATCTGGGCTTTGACCACAAAGCCTGTCCCACAATCACACACCTGCACCTCCCTCTCAAACCATTCCCTCCTGAGGTACATTTTCAATGGGAATACAATCTGACCCTGTATTACCCAGAGATTAATGGAGTCACAGGGCACGGAAAAAGCATCAAGCACCCATTGAAACTAATATGTCATTGATCCCATTTCTATTTTCATGTTCCCATCAACCATTCCCACCCATCCCCCAGATTCTACTGCTTATCTACTCACTGGGATCAATTAACAGCAGCCAATTAACTGACCACCACACATCTTTGGAAATTATTTTTAAAATAAATAATGTCTTGAAAGCACAAATCTTCATCGCCACTGAAGAATTTATCCACGAATTTGTGCCACCAACTGCCTCCATGAGATTAGGCTTCAGTACGTCATTGGGTCGAGAAGCCTGAAGCCTCCAGATTCAAGAACCGTTCTTTCCCCAAAAGCTATCAAGCTTTTGAACCTGTCCTACCCTAACCATAGCACAAATTCGACCACCAAACAGCTATCCTACCCTAACTATAAAGCCACTTAGACCACCAAACAGCTGTGCTACCCTAAACATAGTGCCACTTAGATCACCAAACAGCTCTCCTAACCTAACCATAACACCACTTAGACCACCAAACAGCTGTCCTACCCTAACCATAAAGCCACTTAGATCAACAGCTGTGCTACCCTAAACATAGCGCCACTTAGATCACCAAACAGCTCTCCTAACCTAACCATAACACCACTTAGACCACCAAACAGCTGTCCTACCCTAACCATAAAGCCACTTAGATCAACAAACAGCTGTCCTACCCTAACCATAATGCCCCTTAGACCACCAAACAGCTCTCCTAACCTAACCATAACACCACTTAGACCACCAAACAGCTGTCCTACCCTAACCATAAAGTCACTTAGATCACCAAACAGCTCTCCTAACCTAACCATAACACCACTTAGACCACCAAACAGCTGTCCTACCCTAACCATAAAGCCACTTAGATCAACAAACAGCTGTCCTACCCTAACCATAATGCCCCTTAGACCACCAAACAGCTGTGCTACCCTAATTATAATGCCACTTAGACCACCAAACAGCTGTCCTATCCTAACCATAATGCCACTTAGACCACCAGCTGTTCTACCCTAACCATAACACCACTTGGACCACCAAACAGCTGTGCTACCCTAACCATAGCACAAATTCAACCACCAAACAACTGTGCTACCCTAACCATAACACCACTTAGACCACCAAACAGCTGTGCTACCCTAACCATAATGCCACAACCAAACAGCTGTCCTACCCTAACCGTAACACCACTTAGACCACCAAACAGCTGTCCTATCCTAACCATAATGCCACTTAGACTACCAAACAGCTGTCCTACCCTAACCATAACACCACTTATACCACCAAACAGCTGTGCTACCCTAACCATAGCACAAATTCAACCACCAAACAGCTGTGCTACCCTAACCATAGCACAAATTCAACCACCAAACAGCTGTGCTACCCTAACCATAGCACAAATTCAACCACCAAACAGCTGTGCTACCCTAACCATAGCACAAATTCAACCACCAAACAGCTGTGCTACCCTAACCATAGCACAAATTCAACCACCAAACAGCTGTGCTACCCTAACCATAGCACAAATTCAACCACCAAACAACTGTGCTACCCTAACCATAACACCACTTAGACCACCAAACAGCTGTGCTACCCTAACCATAATGCCACAACCAAACAGCTGTCCTACCCTAACCGTAACACCACTTAGACCACCAAACAGCTGTCCTATCCTAACCATAATGCCACTTAGACTACCAAACAGCTGTCCTACCCTAACCATAACACCACTTATACCACCAAACAGCTGTGCTACCCTAACCATAGCACAAATTCAACCACCAAACAGCTGTGCTACCCTAACCATAGCACAAATTCAACCACCAAACAGCTGTGCTACCCTAACCATAACACAAATTCAACCACCAAACAGCTGTGCTACCCTAACCATAATGCTACTTAGACCACCAAACAGCTGTCCTACCCTAACCATAATGCCACTTAGACCACCAAACAGCTGTCCTACCCTAACATAACGCCACTTAGACTACCAAACAGCTGTCCTACCCTAACCATAATGCCACTTAGACCACCAAACTTCTGTTCTACCCTAACCATAATGCCACTTAGACCACCAAACAGCTCTCTGCAGTACATCTTTTGCCCCATAACCAATTGTGAATACTTATTATTTGTTCCTCCTCTTTTTATTTTCTTTCCTTGTACATTTTATGCAGCTGGGATACTACAGCAAGTAAGACTTCTTTATTTGTATCCGTACAATCTACCTTCATTGCGTGAAGGAATGCCATTGCTAGATGAAGGGGCAAAGGGCTCCTTCTCTCAACTTACAATGAGAATAGCAATGAAGCAGGCCAAGGTTGTGTTCCAGTCTCCACTGGCGCCTGCTGCAGCCTTGCCAACAAGGACACTGTAGAAGATGAAATCTCCTAAGCCAAGCTTCACACCCTCTGTGGAAAGAGTCACAACAATGGTAACAGAACCCAGAGAAGATAACAAAAGGTTGACCAGGCTGGGGCTTTTTCCATGCAAGGGGAAGATGAAAGACAAGAGGATGCCAGCATAATAGTTGCACAGTGGAATTCACTGAGTTACTTACCAGAGATCAGTGAGAATGTGACCCTCACCACTCTGAGTAACTTGGTGGGGTGGGGGGGGGGGGGGTTGTCATTAGAACAGATGCATTTATAAGCTTCTTAAACAAACACAGGAAATCTGAGTAGATTGAAGAGGGGCATTTTAGGTAGGATATTACATAAGACACTTTCAGGTGGCCACAATACCCTGATGTAATGCTGCATATTCTACCCCAATGCGGCTGTCGGGAGGCCACCTGTAAGTGGAGAACCCAGCCAGGAGGAGCACTTACCTAACCCTCCTCCTGTAGGTATAATCTCCAGCTCCGAGAATCCCCCGTTGCACCTGAAAGCAGCAGTGGGACTACGGCCACAGTCCACAGGAGCTGGCGTTCCCTGGGACGCGGCTCTCCTTCAGCTGGCACATTCAGGTGACAGAAAGGCGTCTTCTCCGTGGCCACCTAAATGTCCCAGCTGCACTCCCCCAGCCGCATCTGCTGGCACATTATCTGCGTCCGAGCACCTGAAAGCAGCTATAGCTTATACACGAATACGATGTAATCTGAAACTGAATTGGTACACTACTGTTTTTAAAACATGATGCAGTTGCATCTAAAAATGCAGCTCATAGCTTGCAAGAATATACAAAGTGTTGGGAGGGTTAATATTCCTGACTCTGCCAATTCTTTGGAGCATTTAGACCTAATTCATACCAAACTATTCGAGGCAGAACAGTTGGGAGTTGAGCCAATAATGCTGGTGGGAAAGTAGGCGAAGTTGGCAGAACTGGGGAATCTGCGGCATCCAACTCCAGTGTAATGTCCCTTCTGAAAGATAATCCTCTGACTCAACAGGAAGAGTGCTATCATACCCAATGGAGATCAAGGCATGGTACCTTGATGCCAGGAGGGGTAAACCAAGAGCTTGGTCAAATAAACAGATTTCATGGGGCCTGCAGAGCTAACAGCACGGGAGGGGGAAGTGGGGTGGGTGATTAAATGAGCAGAACCGGGCCACATACTTTCCTCCTCCATCTCCTCTGTACCAGAAGCTGAATGACGCACCACTTGGCTCTGGGCGATATCATGGTGGTTCACCTCAACCTCTGCATCAGGAACATTCACTAGGCAGAACAGCATGAAAACATCAGCATCAAAATTGTCCAAAACATTTCTGGGGAGAAGAATCCCCGTTTACATAATGAAGGATCAGACACAGCTAATGGCCAACACTGCTTGGATGCTATTCTTACTTGTCACTTACCACGTCCATCCTCACACTTCCTCCCTTCCCACATCGAATCGGAAAACAGAGCTCTCGTTAACTGATTCATCAGTATCAAAATACCCTTTCCCCACTATTTATTGTAAAAAGATTGAGAATACAAGCAGTCAAAAGTACTTCTGTGAGTTTGCTTGTATTTTTCATGCTGGCTGCATCATCTTTGCAATTCTCAGGGTCACAAGGGCTGACTAAGGCACTGTTCCTATGGAAGAATCTATGGTGTGAATCCCTCCCATATATAGCTACACAATACATTCCACAGACTTCTCTTTACAATCTACATTAATAGGGACCATTTAAAAAAAAATAAAGCATTGCCACATTTGGATTGTGGAGGAACACATGGCCTCCCTGTCTGTCTGGAACACTGGGAATGGCAGATGGTCACATGACCTCCCTGCCTGAAACTTTTTTGGAAGCCGCATCACCAGCCAATCAGGGTTGGACTCTGGCTACCCATTAGTGCACTCCTTGCCTTTGGTTCATTTAAATGATTCCATGTCATAATTGGGCAGACGTCCAGCTCAGAACAGTTCAAAGATCGATGCACACTACATTTCTTTCTCTGCCTCTTCGTCCAAGTCCCGGACAATGCTCCACACCAGGTCACTACTGTGGATGTCGCTGGAGGAGGTATGGGTAAGGTGTGCACCACACTTAGTTGAGCCGAGGTACTGCAGTAGATCAGTGATTGCAGAGAGCTGTGGCACCCCTGTTGGTTCAGGGAATCAGGAGTGTGTTTGAAAGTACCAGTCTGTGAAGTGTATGCACGTGTGGGGGTGTGTGGTAGGGTAAACAGCAACCGGCATTGGAGTCCCTTGTGCCTGACATGCCTGCATGCACCATTATAGTTTTTGTCTCTCACCATGTAGAAAATAGGCGGCCACTGGTATCCGAGACCAACCTGGGTCCAATGTGAATGTCTATATAGTTGTTTAGTAGTAGAGTAATTAAGTATCATTTGACATCTTCCCTGTTTGGCTCCTGTGTGTTCAATAAAGTTACCTTTCATTGTAACATTTGTGACTATCATCTCTCTGTGAACCCACCAATCCTGATACTTCCCAAACGCAACATTATACAATAAGGCAGGGGTGGTCAACCTTTTACACTCCATGCAAGATACTTTCTAAACATGACAAGCATCATCTTGGTAAGGCTGCCAAAGAGACAGTCAGTGTTTTTAACCCTTTGTCCCAATCTGAAAAGAGATTGGTGAGGCCAAATTTGGAGAATTGTGGCAGTTTTGGTCACCAAACTACAGGAAGGATATCAGTAAGATTGAAAGAATGCAGAGAAGAAGATTTACTCAGATGTTGCTGGGTCACCAGGAGTTGAGTTACAGGGAAAGATTAAACAGGTTAGGACTTTATTCCTTGGACGGTAGAAGAACGAAGGGAGATTTGATAAAGGTTTTCAAAATTATGAGCGGTATAGACAGAGTAAATGCAAGTCGGCTCTTAGATTAGGAGAGATAAATACGAGAGAACGTGGCTTTAGGGTGAAAGGGGAGAGGTTTAAGGGGAACTACTTCATTCAGAGAGTTATGGGAGTGTGGAATGAGCTGCCGTGGTAAATGCAGGCTCACACTTAAGTTTTAAAAATAAACTGGATAGATACATGGATGAGAGAGAGAGCGGTCTGGAGGGTTATGAACTGGGTGCAGGTCAGTAGGACTAGCAATATGTTTTTGGCACAGACTAGAAGGGCCGAATGGCCTGTTTTCTGTGCCGTATGAAACAGTGACTGACCTGATGAGACCCTCCACCATCCATAGTTCTTGTGTTTCCCAAGGCAGAGCACTTCATATAACCCGGCTTGTGTTTCTGCATCAGCTCTTGGAACAAGCCAATCGGTCCACATCTTCCCACTCTTCTGGCTCAGGATTCCCATAGGGGTTTATTATTTCAGTGTTTGTTTTCAAACTCTACATGATTGTGTTTCTGAGGTTACCAGTTTTAATTGAGGGGACTCTCACTACAAGTCGAGGCCCAGTCAGCTGTTGGGATGATTGGCTGAATGAGGTCCCACCAAGAAACTTCCACGTGCTGGTTGAGAACATCACGCTTCACCCGATTGAAGCGGGGGGGGGGGGGGGGGAATCATTTTAATCTTAAACAGACGTGAATATAAAATGGCTTGGAGATTATGTGAAGCAGCACTCGTGAGACCCACCTGGAGGACTGTTCCGTTCTGGACCTTGCATCAGCTCAAATTAAAACAGAAAAAGCTGGAACCATTTGAAACATTAACTCACTATGACCAAATCCGCTGAGTACATCCAACAATTTTTTAAAAATTTCAGTTTACCATCTTTTTTTTTTATTTTTCAAGGATTAATCCGACCTTGGAAGGAATAGAGCATAGATTGGATTCACCAGAAAGATGAGACTAAAAAGAATAATTATGTACCTCAAACGAAAGGTTTGAGTATAAGATATTAATTGCGCTCTTTGAGTTCATAAAAGTATTTACATTCTAAGTTTATTTGTCACATTATACCCTTGTTTGGTGAGAAATATTCTTCCGAGAGCCGTCTAACAGGTTAATTCTCATATTCATACAGCAGTTTAAAGTAGTTCAAGAGTACAATTACAGGGTTTTGTGTTATAAAGAAAGAAAAAGTTTAACTAGTACCCAATAAGTGCAGAATGACAGCTACGTTGTGGGGCTCATTCAGGAGCCTGATGGCTGCGGGGAAGAAAATGTCTTTAAATCCATTGGTGGAGAATTTCACACTCTTGAGCCTTCTCCCCGATGGAGGTATTTGGGGGGAGGGGGAGGTGGGGAGAAGAGAGTGTGTCCAGGGTGTGTTGACTCCTTTTCCCAGGAAGTAGGAGATGTAAATGGAGGTATGGCAAGTTAGTGTAATGCTCTGAGCTGCAGTTATAGCATAGATAACCTGATATTGATATATTAGATAACCAGATTTCTCAGGTGAAAATAAATCAAAATAAGGTGCATGACCATAAAATTTGAGAGTCCCAATAATGTTGAGATTCACTCACACAGAGTGAGAAACAGAGACCCTCTCCCCCTCAATTTGCAGGAGAAAAATCGGTGATTGACAGGTTGAGCTGTGGAACCAAGGCAGAAGGGTTGAGTTATGGTTCTAATTAAATGGTGGAACAGGCTCAAGGGATTGAATGGGGGTTCTCCTGCTCTGTTACCTTGGTAATTTGGTTAACTGTATAGACAGGGGGGGCGTGGCAAGATGGCGTAGGGAGCGGACATGCCTTCCCGGTCTCCCCCAGGCAGTTATATAAATACCCGTTTTAAGAATATTTCTTTTCTGTTAAAAGTCTTTGTTTTGTTTATCAATTGTTTTTAGTTTAAAATGGCAACAAAGATTAAGGAAAATAGAGTTCAAATACAGAACAAAACTACACTCTCCGACTTTGGAAGAAACTCGGCCTACTTGCCCAGACAGAACCACGGAGTCAAGGCTGGAATCTTCTTAAGAACGGAGTTCATTAATTGGACTGTCGGATAAGCTGGCCTTGGACACCCCTCTGAAAGATGGTGATGAATATTGATTTGAAATGTTTTATGAAGATAAATTGCAGTAATTGGCATTGGTTGCCCGTGAGTTTTAAAAATCCAGATAACATTAAAGTTTATTAGTGATTTTTTTTGGATGGAATATCAGAAGGATGAACTTATTATCTATAAATACAGAACAAAATTACATTCTTTGACTTTGGAAGAAATTTGACCTATTTGCCCAGACAGAGCCGGAGTTGGTGCTGGAATTTTCTCAAGAACAGAACTTATTAAAGTTGATTTTGGACTCCTTTTTGAAAGATGGCGACGAATGTTGATTTGAAATATTTGAAATATTTTCTGAAGATAAACATATATATGGAACTCCTTGACCTGCAATAAGGTTTATCAGTGATTTTTTTTGGATGGAATATTGGAAGAGTGAATTTATTATCTGTGAGTATGCATACATTGCAAACAGATTTTAATAGTTTTGAAAAGGTTTTTTTTTTAAACTAAACAACAAGATCAGTTTAATATTGAGAAAATTGGAAAAAACAGAAACTTTATTAAATTTGGAAACTCAATAGAAAGAAACTATGAACAAGATTGATGATTTATAAAATTAAAGTCGAAGGAGCAAGGTCCAAGAAGAGTTAAAAATTTTGAATAAGTTTTTCTTGAAAATAAACAATAATTTCAACTTAACATTGAGAAGATTGACAAAGTGGAAAATTTGATATTAAATTGGGAAACATAGAAGAAAGAACTTATGAATAATATTGATGCTTTAGAAGATCAAGACCGAAGGAATTATGTTCAAGAAAATTTTAAAAGATTTGAAAAAACTTTTTTTGAAAGTAAGCTACAAATTCAACTTGAGACTGATAAGAATGGAAGATTGGGTGTTGAACTGGGATGTTCAGAGGTGTTTTAATTCAGTGGATGAAATTCAGGAAGACTTGAAAAAAAAAATTTAAAAAAAAGCTTTTATTGATTGTAAACAATGTTTAACTCAGTGTTGGGAGGGTGGAAAGGGTGCAAAATTTAATATCAAGTTTGGATTTTCAAAAAAAAGAGTTTATGAATAAGATTGGTTAAATTGATGGACCGGGTTTTATGGATATAAGAAATGATGATTTTTCGGTTTATACGTGTATTTTGTCTGCCTGGGTGGTGGGGGGGGGGGAGGGAGTGGTACTTCTGCTCCCGAAAGTCATATGCCACTTGTGGTTTATACCACACCCATTTGGGTTTTTGGGAATTAACCACCACAAGGTGGTTTCCTAAGGGGTTAGGGGAGGTGTGGGGGGGGGGGAGTGAAAATTTGAAAATTATTTAGTATCTATTATGTAATATTATACTAAGTCAATTTGAAATGAATGTATGGAGATACTATAAATTAATTTCAAAAAAACTGTATAGACAGCAGTCAAGGAGATGGTTCAACAGCACCCTGAGAATAAGGAAAGGTGTTCTTTCATAATCCATGATCACAATAATGTAATTAACATGTCCCTTTATGAAAAAGGGTCTTGGATCCCAATTCAACAAGTTTCCCACTTCCTTACTGTGAATTCCCAGCCTTGCACCAACCTGAATCGCACTCATTGTTCAAACGCTCCTCGGTCCCCTGATCTCTCTTCGCCATCATCACCAGCCAGACCATGGTGGCTGTAGAGAAAAGGAAACTGGTTGAAGCAGAGTGTTTGGGTTAAATATAAATTTAACATGCTCCCAAACTCCACCAGATTGTCCCTTGATCTGGTTTTCCCATGAAGAACATCTTGGCTATCTCAGGTGCGACCCGTTTCGTGGTGGACTAAGTCACAGATTCAGAGTGCAGCCAAATGGATTGAGCACTAAGCAGTGGGAGTCCAGCAGATGCCCAACTCCCGAATGAATGGCAGAGGTATGGTGGCACAGCTAGTGGAGCCAATACCTCACCGCTACAGTAACTCCAGGTTCAACCTTGACCTCCAGTGCTTTGCATGGAGACTGAACTTTCCCCGTGACTGCACTGATTTCCTCCAGACGCTCCACTTTGCTGCCACGTCCCTGAACGTGCAGGTCAGTAGGTAATCGGTCACTGTAAATTGCCCACTAGTAAGTGGTAGAATCTGAGGAAAGACGATGACAATATGGGGATAATAAAGTGGGCTGAGTGTAAACAGGTGGTTGAGGGCTAGCACAGACTCGGTGGGCCAAAGGGCCTGACTTTGTGCTGGTTGATTTAGGGCACATTGTGACAACAATATTTTAAGACTTATGTTCCCAACACCAGTTACCAAACTTCTTAACACAAACTTTTACTCTTCCAATCATCTTATTATTTACCTGAATCCCCAACTTTGAGGGAATTGTAAAAGCTAGCTTTGCACTGACAGGCATGTTAGCTGAGCAATTTGACCCTGATGGACCCCATCTGAAGCTATATAAACCACAAGGATCAGCATTGGGGAGGGGGGTGGGGTGGGAGTCATTTGACGAACTGGCAGCATGCAACAATGCATCTCTTCTATGGGCATTATTATTCATTTAACACCTTCAATGCCATGAGCCCTGGATAGTCTCCATCACTATTGCAATGAATACACAGCATCTCGCTTCCCTCAGTTTCACCTCCACTACTAACCTCCACAAGGCTTGAGAAATTTTTCTTACAATCAAATGAACCGTTGGGTGTAAAAAGCAGTCGAGTGTGAACAAGAAAATAAAAAATAGACTCACACGAATAGATCAAGGCAGGGAATATTGGTTCATTCCGCTCCTGGGCTGTCTCAACGAGCATCCTCAGGGGGCCTTTAGGACACAGCACTGCAATAAGATCTGCAGCAAAACAGCCACAATCAAGCTTCAATGTATTTGTGGTCAATCCTTCTAGCTACAAGGCTCAAAGTGCATTGCTGATAACAATTAGAGATCTACCATTGTCCTGTTGCATTCTCTTGTTGTTAGTTCATTGTCGGTAGAATTTACTGTTTTGCTAACACTTACTTTTCAAGACATTAAATTAGCAATAAATTTAAAGAGAACCCCTCATAGCTTCACACGATGAGTGTACTCAATGACGGAATGTAGAAAACATGGCAGCCACCTTCTGTGCCGCAAACATCCACCAGTGACCAGATTATATGCTCCTTAAAAGATGGATATTGGCCAACAAAAATTGGGAAAAAAACTGCAAATGCAGGAACAGAAAATGCTGGTCGGACTGAACCAGATTTCAGATTTATTGTCGGACATCATACAACACTGAGATTCTTTTTTTCTGCGTGTCTGAGACCCTGGTGACTGCTGCCACCATTTTGTGTTTGGTTCCACTAAATCGTGCCTCGTGTACTTCGCTGTGGAACTGCCTGAATTAGAAGGTCTGAGCAACAGAAGCTCAGTGGGTGTCTAGCAAACCTTCAGTACTGCACTGGGAGTGGCACCTTAGACCACGAGCATAGGGATCTGGAGTGGGACACATTGAAACATTATGTTGCAAAGGCACCAGGCTGAGGAGCCGCTTCTTCCCACAGGCCTTGAGGATGCTGAACAACCAAAGGAACTGCTCACACTGACCATCCAAGACTCTCATTTGTACAAAACTATATTTAATTTATTTTAATAGATATAATACTTGTCCTACATATACATGTGTGTTATGTCTGGTTGAAAACTTTTGTCAGGTTATACTTGATGACAATAAACTGGACATACCCAACCTGGCATGGTGCTATGTATGAAGTTACTAAGGCTTTGATAACTTCCCTCTCTCTGCTTCTGTTTAAAGCAGATTGCATCTCACTATGTGTACTTTCCACCTCTCTGCTTAAGAACTCTGCCTGAAACTATTGCTAATTGGAGGAATGTTATAGGGCTACGTTGTCAATGGAATACATACCATATATGGATATTGCACCCAGAATGGCCCAGGCTGACCATTCAGGAAGATACTTAATGAAGACCAGGGCCATTAGTGCACTGATCATGATGAGGTAAGCTTGCTGCAGCTGGAGGGGACCCTTCCAGTGGATGCAAACCATGCCAACTGCTCCAAAGTTCCAAATGATGAAGATCAGAGTTGGGTAGTCCATGGCCACATTGTAGGTCTTAAACACTTCACTGGATAGGAAACAGGTCAACCAGTTATCACAGAAAAAATAGATTCAGTGGCAAATGCTTCTCTGAAAGAGAACTAAAAAAGATAAATACATACCCCAAGTATATGTAGGTGAAGAGAAAAAGTAATAGGAGAGAGGAGAGGATCAACCACCCATGAATAAACTGGAAAACACAAGCATTCTGGTTAGAGAGCAGTCCAGGGAAATGTTTTACCTGCTACTGAACCCCAATACCAATACCCTTGAGCATAAAGCCCTGCAAAAGATAGCGGACGCAGCCCAGGACATCACAGGCAAAACCCTCCCCACCATTGAGAACGTTGCCATCGGAGAGCAGCAGCCATCATCAA
Organism: Narcine bancroftii; assembly: GCF_036971445.1. Lineage (NCBI taxonomy): Eukaryota > Metazoa > Chordata > Chondrichthyes > Torpediniformes > Narcinidae > Narcine > Narcine bancroftii. Next base: position 62,898,498 of record NC_091474.1, on the reverse strand, counting down.
AGACCCTCACCACCCAGCACACGCTCTGTTCTCACTGCTGCCACCAGGAAAGAGGTGTCGGTGCCACAAGACTCTCACCACCAGGTATTTTTTTTGTAATATTTGGTTTATTGCTCTATGAACCATGCCAATAACAATATATAAAAATGTTCTTCATTGAGTATACATAGTGACATTTCCTTTTTTTTCCTCCCGCCTTCCCCCTCCCCTCCCTTCCCACCACCCTCAAAAACCAATAAATACACACACAAAAGAAAACATCACAGAGAAAAAAAAAGTTGTATCATTCACCTTTACATGTTTAAATCTTATCACGCTTATCTTCTTATCATTTTAGGAGATGGAGGTCTGAGGTCGGCATTTTCTATCATATTTTATATATGGTTCCCAAATTTGTTCGAATAATGTATATTTATCTTTTAGGTTGTATGTGAATTTTTTCTAAAGGAATAAACTTGTTCATTTCTATGTGTGCCTTTGTACTTTTAGGTTCTCTTCCATTTTCCAAGTTGTCATTATACACTTTTTTGCTACTGCAAATGCTATCACAAGACTCACACCACCAGGTTCAGGAACAGCTGCTACCCCTCCACCATCAGACTCCTCAACCACAAACTCAATCAGGGACTCATTTTATTGTTTCTTTTCCTCCTCTCCGTTTTGCACAGCTGTTTACATTTGTTTACATGTGTACACCATGAACAGTTTTTTTTGCATTACCAATAAGTGGTAATTCTGCCACGCCCACAGGAAAAAGAATCTCAAGGCTGTATGTGGTGTCATGTATGTACTCGGACAATCAATCTGAAATCTGGTATTTGATGGATTTTCATACCCATAATTTCATTGACAACAAATAGGTTGACTTTCCCATGACATTATGTTGCCTCAAAGAGCTTTTTTTGTAAGGCTAGAAAAGAGGCAGCCAATTTATAAAAAACAAGCTCCAAGTGATTGGATCATCTGTTTCATAATGTGGAGCGCTGCACAGGAATCTGGTCAACAAAAACACCCTGGCGAACCTGCTGCTCGTTAAATCCATGCAATAGGATTTTTTTTCTGTCTAAGGGAGATGTGGACAGTTCCTGAAAAATGGAAGTCACGACTAAGTAATCAGTCCTTCTCCTTCTCCACCTTTCCTTTTCCTTCATGGGTTGGTCCATTGCTAATTCCCTCGGTCTCTTGCTCCTTCATGGTCAAAGTGCTTGGCACCTGTCATCGTGGTGAGTGCTGGAGAGTGGAGTGCGACGTGCTGAGAAAGAACGTTGTTTGGAGCCAGAGAGCGAAGTGCAGGAGCCTGCGCAGACAGTGATGATATATTAAACCTCCCTTGCTGCAATTGCCAGTGAAGGATAAAGGTGTCCATATGTACGAAAGAATCGAAGGCAAATGACAAACCAGCTTTGGTCCAAAGCCCTGACACAATGTTGAGCAATCACAGTGTTGACTCCCTCTGCAAGCATCAGCCCCTGTAGGTCTGTGGGCTCAACGCAGATGAGAACCAAATAATTGATACCAAAAAGAAAACAAATTCCATTTGAAATAGAAGCAATTATTGCAGCTTCACAGTTTGATGGCATTCCAATAACAATTCCAAAAAAGTTGCAGAGGACAGCTCATCATATCATACTGTCTGAACACAGCTCACTTTTAAAAAAATTAAAAACACGCAGCATGGTAACAGGCCATTTCAGTCCACGGGTCTGTGCCACCCAATTCAAACCCAATTAACCTCCACTCTTCCCCCCGCCCCCAGTACGTTTTGAACGGTGAGAGGAAATTGGAACCCCCCCCCCGGGGAAATCCACGCCGGTACAGGGAGAAAGTACAAACTCCTTACAAACAGCGTGGGATTTGAATCCTAGTCCCGATAGCTGGCGCTGTAAAGGCGTTACGCTAACCATTAGGCCAACCATGCGCCACTTCATTTAGCCCATGATTTCACATTGTTCAAACACTGGAAGTAATAATATACACAAAGCATCATATTACAGATTTATCCTAGTTAATGTTTCTCCACCTTGGAAATGTGGGCTTGTGGGAATTATCCCAAACTATTCTAACGATGACGTCCAGTTCGTGAGATTCCAGCCAAGGAGTGAGAGATGGCTTGATCATTCTTTCCATTTCATTCTCTGGAGTAGCTGGTTTCTTGACATGAAGTTCAAGACCTGAAGCCGGTTTTCACCAAATTGTAATTTATAAATAAAGGGCAGTATGGTGGGCATAGTGGTTAGTGCCACGTCGATACAGCATCAGAGTTTGGGACCGGAGTTAGAATCCCGCGCTGTTAGGAGTTTGTACGCTCTCCCCATGTCTGCATGGGTTTTCCCCAGGGGCTCCGGCTTCCTCCCACCGTACAAAATGTTCCAGGGGCGTAGGTTAATTGGGTGTAATTTGGCGAGACGGGCTTGTGGGCCGAAATGGCCTGTTAGTGTGCTGTAAGTCGAAATTTATGATAAATTCAAGTTAAAAATTCCTACCTTGTAACATCGATATTTGTAAAGAAAGACAAGAATTATTGTCATTACTACAATAACACTGATCATAATCAAAGTGTTAAGGATGGAGTTCAGGATACGTTGTCCAACCGAATCAGTATCTTCTGTGAATGGGGTGTAGATTCTGTGGGAATACAAGTTAAATGTATTTCCAATAATAGTAAATCCTGCGTTTATCAGGCTATTGTAAAAGCAAAATTGAAGTTTTAGCAGTTGTCAATGTGATATCAACATCCCAAGGCACTTCATGGGGATAATTCTGCACATCGAGATATTTTGACAGATTTCCAACAAATTTCAGGAACTTAGGGTGGCACGGTTGGCGTAGCAGTTAGCGCAACCCCATTACAGCACCAGCGATCAGGACCGGGGTTCGAATCCCACGCTGTCTGTGAGGAGTTTGTACCTTCTCCCCGTGTCTGTGTGGGTTTTCCCCAGGGGCTCCGGTTTCCTACGACGTATCAAAATGTTCCAGGGGTGTTGGTTAATTGGGTGTAAATTGGGTGGCACGGACTTGTGGGTCAAAATGGCCTGTTATCTTGCTATATGTCTAAATTTAAATTCAAGTTTCAGGGAGCGTCATAAAGGAGGAAAAAGATGTAGGAGTGGAATGCTTTCAGACAGCAGGCCCGAAACATGGGATGTCCACATCAGTGATGGAATAAAGAACACACATTCAGATCCAGAGATTTCACACATTGCAGAAGGCTCTACGTCAAGGCAGCTGCTATGTTATGAAAGGTTTAAACCAGCAAGTGGGGAAACAGCTTCTAACAATAGCATTACACTGAAAAGTAACAATCATGCGTCAGAAAGTTGTGAGTTCAAATCCCACTCCAGAGGTTGGAACACAAAATTCCAACCAGCAAATGCTTCCCTGTCAAAGGAAGAGACATTGAAACATACACCCTTGGCCATTGCACAGTGCCAGTGTAAAGCAGGGAGAGAGAAAGCTCATGCAAAGCATGGAGCATTGGTCACTCAGCAGGTTACGTGAGCAAGGCTCACCCTAGGGATCCTGAAACTCCCAAATTGCAAGTGGGTGCTCCGTAAACACTTACAGCTGCCCGTCCTTCCTTGTGTAGAAGCTGACCGACTTGATGGTCACCACCACCACCGCCATACACAGTGTGACAGGCACAAACAGCATGATGACGTGCTTCGCTCCATACTTTAGGATCAGCTCCTCCTCCTCTTCCTCCTCACCTCCTCCCGCGTCTCTGCCGGCGGACCCAGCCCCTGGACCTTCGCTCCCCTCCGCTGGGTTTGTGGGCCGACTGGCTGTACATCTGTGCTGCACGGGCCAAAAAACACAAGACGTGGATAGGTTAACGTTGCTTGGACCTCCTTCCAGAGAGCACCATGCACACAGAACTGTAACAGTAAGTCACGAGGAGGCTCGGCTGGAACACTGGTGTTTGGGGGTGTACCGCGAGCGTGAGGGGAGAAGCAGGGACGGGTGGGGAGAACCACAAATGTAGCAGATTTAGGACAGAGATGAGAAGGAACTGCTTTTCCCAGAGGATGGTGAATCTGTGGAATTCACTGCACTGAAGCTGTGGAACCTACCTCAGCAAATATATTTAAGACAAGGCTGGATAGATTTTTACATAGTAGGGGAATTAAGGGATATGGGGCAAAAGCAGGTCAGTGGAGATGGTGGAGCAGGCTCGATGGGCCGGATGGCCTAATTCCTGCTCCTATTTCTCATGTTCTTATTTCTGTAAAACAAATAGAAATGGACAACGCCAACAGGTCAGGCAGCATCTGAGGAGAGAGAAACAGGTTGCTGACCAGAGATCAGAGGAAAGGCCACCGATTTGAAAGATTAACTTTGTTTCTTCCTCCACGGTGCTGCCTGATGTGCGGAGTGTTTACCAGCAGCCACAGCATGTTACTTTTGGCCTGCTTCTGCTCTGTAAACAATGCACAGATGCATTACTTGCTGCAGCCACACAGCTACATGAATACTACTTAATGTGTGCCATTGTGTGTAATTCAAGATGACTGATCTGATTCCAATGTAATTCCACACGGTCCCATGTTTCTCGTGTAATTCTCTATTAATTCTATTGAAGAAAGCCACCACTTTCATAGCTTAACGTGCGTCAAGGTTATCGGCAGCACTGGAGTTCCTACCTGGTTAGTCCGCCTGTCGCTGGGGCCCTGCACTCCATTCACGTCCTGGTAGGAGGGCATGGTGGAGGTGCTAGCCGCTATCAGAGCTGTTCTCTCACTGTACAGCTCTTCTTCACTGTCAGACGAAATCATGAATAGGCTTTCTGCGGGCAACAGGCACAGGGCAAGGCTGAAGAAAGAATGTGTACAGACAGAGAACACGGTTGTTATTAAACACCCCCGGCGACCATCTCCCTCTCCCCTCCCCCAATCCCCACCACCGACTCCTTTCAAAGGAAACCTGGTTCTGATTATCACCTCTGCCAGTGAACCAATCGTCAGGCAGGATTTTAACACCAGCTGACCAGCTCCATCAGTGCCTTTGTGGTCTGGGTGCTAAAGAGCAGAGGCAAGAGACACCACACAAGAAAAATACTTTGTCAATCCACCTGCCGCTGATGCAAGACATTTTGGTAGAAGTCACCAGTCCACTGCCTTTGTGCAAAAGACCAAGCAGAAGAGTGGAACCCCTTCACCATTTATGGATCACAACAAAGTTCTGCAATCTTGAGTTTACTTGTCACATTATACCTTGTACAGTGAGAAGGGTTCTTCCACAACAGGCCACCTCTAACACTCATACAACTGTGTGAAGTAAAAGGGCAAGGGCATCATGACAGAGTGTAGAGTTACAATGGAAAAGAAGACTAGTTAGTACCAAGCAAGGGCAGCATGGTGGCGGGGATCATTCAGGAGACTAATGGCTATGGTGAAGAAAGCCTTTAAACCTGTTCATGTGCAATTTTCTCACCAATGGGAGGAGGGATGATGGGTATGATTGTCCTTTCAGTGTGTGGGCTGCCTTTTCCCAGACAGCAGGGTACATAAATAAAGTCTATGGAAGGAAGGGAAGTTTGTGTGATGTTCTGTGCTACCTCCTTCTGCAGCTTCTTCCAAGCTTAAAATGAGTGACTAAATAACAAACCAGGAAGCTTTATGAATGTTCCCATCTTGAATTATAGTAGAGTGAAGTGAGGGGAAAAAAAACCTCAAGATTCCAACCATCTTCAATCAGAAGTACCAAGGGCTTCTCCCAAACTGTGCAAAGGCCAATCTTCAGCAGCTAATTCACTTTATGCCACGTACGGGATACACGAAACGCCCAACAAAATCCTGCCTGTGGCGCCGTTAAGCTTTTCGAAAGCAGCAACAGTGCTTTGCTTCTTCTGCTACTGAACGATAAACTTAATCCAGCAAATGATTTTACTGCTTCACCCTGACTTGGCCATTTCTGATGCTATGGTCTACGGCCCAGATACTTCCACTCCATTAAAAGCAAGACAGTCCCAACAAGGATCACCCACTGAGTCACCTCTCAATCTGCAACAAAGTAAGGGGGTCATCAGCCATGTTATCCACCACTGACCTGCTCTCCCATACTCTGGATCCCTCCAGCACCACTCAGCTCCAGACCTTATCAATGCCTTAGTCGAAGCATGTACCAAAAGAGTTGAATTCCATAGGTGATGCACAATGGCCTTCTCTTCACTGAGGTGACATTTTACCCACTGTAGTATCAGAAACCCTCATAAAACTGAGGTCAAAAGGAACAAATCAAATCCTGCCAATTAAAGTCACAGCAAACACAGAACACGGTGGTGATGGCTGTTGCTCAATTTGGAGAGATTCATGGATAAGAGAAGTCTGGATCAGTGGTCCTCAAACATTTTTTGTCTAAGGCCCACCTGGTTTCTGGCCTAAGATGCCGTGACCCACTAAGTGGCAATGACTGATCAATATTTTCAAGGCAGCTCTGCAAGAAACTCATCTAATAAAATAAATGTAATTTAGTGTAGCAGTTAGCACCAGTAACCTTTCAAATCTGGCACTGCCTGGAAGGAATTTATATGTGTCTGCGTGGGTTTCCTCCAAAGGCTCCAGTTTCCTCCCACATTCCAAAGGCGTGTGAAGTTAGTAGGTTAATTCATCACATGGGTATACTTAGCTGGCATGGGCTCATGCTGAAAAGGCCTATTGCCATGTGGTACGGTATCTCTCAAATTATTTTTTTTCTTAAAAGCCTCAAGATTTGGGAAAGTAGATTGAAGACATCGATAAGGAAGAACTGGGAATTTCTTGTATATTCTTATTGAGTGACAACATTGTTTGACGGGTTTAATGTATCTTATTTTCTGAACTTTAAATAAATGGGAGGGGAGGTAGGGAGGGAGGGAGGGGAGAAAACGACACTGTATATATTCAAGAAGGAAAATGTATGTATCTTGATCAATATGGTTTATAGTGTGAAAAATTAAAAAATTTTAAAAAATAAGGAAGAACTGCTTCCTGCAGGAAAAAGCATCTTGGGGTTGATGTGATGTAGTCTGACAATACATCTGAACTTTGAATTAGTGAAATTCTCCACCCAAAGAAGCAATAAAGGCTGCCTCATTAAAAATATTTAACATACAGTTAGATACATGTTTTGCAGAGTAGGGGAATTAAGGGTTATGGGGAATGGACGTATAAGTGAAGCCAAGTCCACGGCCAGATCAGCCATGGTCTTGTCAGGCCAGGTGGCCTACTTCTACTCCTAATCCTTATGTTCTTATTGAACAGATTAAAATTCCCAAATCTTGTTAGAATCACATAATCATACCCATTTAGAATTAGAATCATTAAATGGAAGCAGGGACTATTTAGTCCATTCAACCTGTGCCAGCTCTTCGCAAAGTCTATCCATCCAGCTCAACCCAACCACTCTTTTTTTTCATATTTTATTTTAATGGCACATATGAAAAGTGCATACATAGCCAAATTACTGTAGATCAAAATCAATACATGCTGTTTTATCATTTGTTCTCCCTCCCTCATAGAAAAACCCCCAAGAAAGGCAAGAAAAAGAAAAGTAAAACAAAATAGATTAATTATTTAAACAATACTGGATATTACCTTATAACTAAATTATGACCTAATTATGTTAATCTCTACAACTGTGAATATAACCACTAAATATAAAATATATAATGAATTAAAACTCTACCATATAGTATAGAGTTACTTGGTCAAAATCTCCCTATGTGTAAAACATCAAACAATATAATAAAAGTAAAAAACTAAGATGAGACTGAGGAGTGACAAAGCACGAACTATAATCCATCAATTCACTTAATATAAGTATTTATAAAGTTATAACACCAATCTTTTGCATATATGGAAACCAAATTCTCAAAATATTTTCATATTTATTCTTTAAATTATACGTAATCTTTTCCAAAGGTATACAACTTCGCATTTCATCTATGTCATCTATCTAGTAGTACTAAATCCATGTCCAATTTCCACAAAAGAGTTACACATTTGTTGGCAACTGCCAGCTCAATCTTTAAAAATTCCTTTCAAAACCAATCCAACTTTAAATCTGGATTATTCCGTGATTTATCCCCCAAAAGAAATAGCACAGGATTTCTCGGGACTCTAACACTTATTACCTGTTGAAGAAACTCTATTAAATTAGTCCAAAAAGAGTTCAATTTGGGACATGTCCATGTCAAGTGTAAAAAAAGTGCCTATATCCTGTTTGCATTGAAAACACTTATCAGGAATATCTGACTTCAATCTATTAAGCTTTTGGGGTGTAAAATATAACTGGTGTATAAAATTATATTGTACCATTCTATATCTGACATTTATTGTATTTTTCATACTACTGTACCATATTTGTGTCCAATTTCTATGGTATTTGTCCATACCCAAATACTTTTCCCACTTTTGTTTCGATTTATATAAATCTTTCTTCTTTACCCCCCCTTAAAAGTAATAAATACATCACAGATATAAACTTATTTATATTTGGATTTAATATTATTGTTTCCATTTCATTATCTTCTAACAATAAATAAGATAATCTTTCTCTTAAATAAGCTTTTAGTTGATAATATCCAAATATTGTATTATTTTGTATTCCATATTTAATTTTCAATTGGTCAAATGTCATTAAGTATTTACCTTGATAACAATCTTTAATAGACTTTATTTATTCTTTTTTGTGAACAATTAATAAAACTGATATTATTCAACATGAATGGGATCAATTTATTTTGTGCCCAACCACTCTTATTCCGTAACCCTGCATGTTATCCAACTCCACTTTCAAAAACTATTGTTAAATGGAGCAGCATTTTATGCCTGCTTCATCTTGCCCATCTGGGCAAATAGAATGTTATCTTGGAAGTTATCTGGAGTTGATACATATCCTGCTTTAGCTTTCCTGTCTGAAGGGTCGGGGGGTGGGGGGGGGGCATAATTCTACCTTGCCCTTTACATATGTAGAAGATGGCATTTGGATCCTTTAAATACTATTTTAAATTTAGACTCAGGCCATTTCGGCCCACAAGCCGGTACACTCAATTAACTTACACCCCTAGAATGTTTTGAAGGGTGGGAGGAAACTGGAGCCCCTGAGAAAAACCCATGCAAGCACGGAGAGAATGTACAGTATCAACTCCTTACAGCGTACAACTTCCACCGATGTTGCTGCAACATCTATCAATCTTCTGGTTGCCCAATCACTGGAAGGATGCAGAAGTTTTTGGAAAGGGTACAGAAGAGATTTACCAGGATGCTGCCTGAATTAGAAGGTCTGAGCAATGTGGAGAGGCAAGCAGTGGCTCTCAACCTTTTTCTTTCCACTCACATCCCACTTTAAGTAATCCCTATACCATCGGTGCTCTGTGATTAGTAAGGGATTGCTTAAGGTGGGATGTGGGTGAGAAGGGAAGGCTGAGAATCACTGCTCTAGACCCAATTGTTACTGAAACATTTTGCTTGAGAAAAATTGCCATTGGCCCATTTCCTTTGGAGTTCTGAAACCGTGCACATGTCGAGAGACGATTAAAACAGTGGTTTTCAAACTTTTTCTTCCGACCCACATCCCACCTTTAGCAATCCCTTACCTAATCAGAGCACTATGGCATCGGGATTGCTTAAAGTGGGATGTGAGCGGAAAAAAAGGGTGAGAACCATTGGGCTGGACAAACGTGGATTCTTTTCTCTGGAGCAGAGGCTGAGGTTTATAAAATTATGAAAGGCATCATCGATAGACATTCGGCGTGTTTACCTACAGGACATGCATTTAAAAATAAAGATGCGTGGGACAGGATTTTACACAAAGACTGGGTAGATGCCCGGAACAGGCGAACGGGTGTAATGGTAGAATTTAAAAGGCAGAGCGATTGGAGGGCGAGGGATTACGCACGGACAGGAGATTGAATTGGGCATCAGCGAGGCAGACCCATCGCCTGCTGCTGCTGTTGGGGGTCTCGTTGAGACTGGGCATTCCACACCATGGCAGCTTGCGGGGGCCAGAGGTGGGACCGAGATTGCTCGCTTGCACCCTCCTCGGTTTGGTGCCCAACACCCTGGCGGCCCAAATGCAAAGCCCGACTTCCCCATTCAATCAGAGGAAATGAAAGAGTAAAGGAGAAATAAAAGGTAAATCTTTTCTGTCCCCGTGATGTTTCTTCTGGTCTCAACACCGAGCTGGAGATCAGCCTTCAATTCCCACCTCCCGTTCACTGGAGAATGGCACTTTCTGCCACTCCTGGCCGATTTCCGGAGGCGGCGAGCCTGCCCGGGTCAATCTCGGGAGCACGGGTGCGGGACAGAACGTCAGCGAGGCAGAGGACCCGGAGCGGAGAGGCCCGCATTGCCTTGAAGCTCGGCCCATCCCATTCCCAACCCCATCCCCATCCCCGCCGGTGCTTGCCTGGAAAAGATAGCGCGGTGACCGAATCCAAGTCGGAGCTGCGGCGGTGGAGGGTGATCGCAAAATATCGCCCGGGCTGCAGGACGTTCTGTGGCCAGGGAGCACGTGATCCAAGCGGGCGAACGGAGGAGGAGGATGACGGCGGCCGTCAGCTGCCTGGATCAAAACACGGAGAGATCCGGCCTTTTCCACAAGCCCTACTGGCGAGGGCTGCCTGTCGCGGAGGAGAAGTGTGGGCGGAATGTCCCTGGAGTCCGGCTGACGCGTATTGAAATTGCAACACCTTGTTTAGCCCGCGGGGCGGGGTCATATCGCAACTTGTGCAGACGCTGGGGACAGGGGTTAAACCCCGGGGGGGGTCACTTGAGTGGGGCTATGGAGCACAATGATTGGCTAACACGACCATGTAATGGCAAGTATGTGACAATAAGAATGAAAAGTGACTGCACTGTTTTCCTTTGTAACATTTTTTATTACCCAAATAAAATTTTGTTTAGGGGGGCGGGGTGGAAGATGCGGGTGAAAACGCTCTTGGTGTATTAGCGCGCAGTTTTGATGCCATACCTAAATGCTGGAGGAACTCAGTGGGTCTATTCAGAAAATCAAACATAGATTGCCGACGTTTAGGTCCTGAGCCCTTAAAGCAGAATTTATTAGGAAGTCTCAGAATTCAAACAATGGGGGAGGAAGCCCGAGAAGTCGATGTTAAATGCCATCCGGCTGGAGGGTGCCCAGACGATGGATGAGGTGCTTTTCCTCCTGTTTGCTGGTGGTCTTTCTCAGTCTGCCAGTGCAAGAGACCGTGGACAGACATGGTCTGTGGGATGGGAAGAAATTGAAATGGGTGGCCACTGGGAGATCCATGCTATTGCAACGGACAGTGCTCCACAAAGCGATCTCCCAGTCTGCGTCCAGGCTTTCCGGCGTAGAGAGGTCACTGCGCTAAAAAGGGTGCAGAAGAGCTGCAAAATGTTACTGAGAATGGAGGACTTGAATTATAAGGACATGATGGGAGTTTTCTCCCTGTCGTCTATACTAGGAGGCTGAGAGATGACGTGTATTTTTTTATATAAAAATGAGGGTGTAGATAAATATTCATACTCTTTTGCACCAGAGTAGTGGAATCTAGTGGCTTTAAGGTGAGAAAGATTTAATAAAAGTGACCCAAGGGTTATTAGCCTCTTCACACAGAGGGCAGTGGTAGAGGCAAGGGCAATTATTTAGACAGGGATACAGCTAGGAAAGTTTTAGAGGGAGATAGACCGAACCTAGGAAAATGGGACTTGCTTGGTCAGCATGGATAGATGCGTGATGCAGGTAGACACTGGTGAAGGTGGCATCCAGCACACTTGCATCCGTCAGTCAGTGCATTGATTACAGGGGTTGGGAATTATATTACATGTATGAAAGACATTGTCAGGCCACAGTTGGAGTTTTACATGAAATTTATGGAGAATGGTTGGCATAGCAATGTCTTTACAGTGCCAACAATTGGGACTGGGGTTCAAATCCCATTTGTACGTTCTCTCCATGTCTGCACGGGCTTTCCCTCCCCAGGGACTCCGGTTTGCTCCCACTGTTCGAAGCAGACCGGGGTTGTTGGTTAATTGGGCAGCACGGACTTGCGGGCTGAAATGGCTTGTTACTGTGCTGTATGATTAAATTTAAACAAAATAAATCTAAATTTAATTCTGGTTGATTAATCTGGAAAGGATACAAAAAATCATGGGAAAGTTACCAGAACTGGAGGATTTGAATTATAGGGATAGGCTAGGATTTTTTTTTTCTTGTTGTGCAAGAGATTTTTCCACACCACAGTGTGTGCCTATCTGAAATGAGCTGCCAGAGGATGTGCCAGAGGAGGGAACATTTAAAAAATACTTGGACAGGTTCATGAATCGTAAAGCTTTAAAGGTACATGGGCCAGAAGCAAGCAAAGTAATAGAGATCACTTAAAATATCAATAGTTTTGTGAAGGAAAATCTCACCAAATTCATCCTTGTCAACCAAGATTATCTATTTAAGTGATCTCTATTACTTTTGGACCAATGAAGAATTGTTGGCTGCTTCGCTTCATTTAAAATGTTTGAAGAATTGCAGCAGTCAGTTCTGCTGCCTCATAGCCTCAAGGACCTGGGTGAGTAAGGTGGTGGTGTGATAATAAACTGTGTACAATGCTCACAAGGCAACACCATCAGCAGAGAAGTTAGCACAGTGCTATTGTGGAACCAGCAAGCAAGGTTCCAATCTGGATCTGTCAGGAGTTTGTACGTTTCCCCCGTCAGCATGGGTTTCCTCCAGCTTTCTCCCACTTTCCAAAGATGTACAGGGTTGATTGGGTATAGTTGAGCAGCATGGACATGCGAGCTAGAAGAGCCTGTTACATTATTTTTATTTTGAAATATAGCATGGTATCTCTGCACCAGAATTCTTACTTTCTGCAACTGAACAGGTACTACTTAGAGGTTTACAATCCTGATGAAGGATCTTGGCTCAAAACATTAGCCCCTTTTAAACTTTGTGTCCCACTAAAATCGGTCATTCAGTGTCCCAGGATTGGAATGGCGATTTTGCTGTTCACAGGACTACTTTTAAAGTGGGACATTGCACGTATTTGTACTGGGGTTAAGACTGTTCTACCTTCTACTGGTGACAGCATGACACGTTAAATGATGGTGGGCCTGCCCTTAATCCTGATCAATGTATTATGATCTTATATTTGAACAAAATTAATCATGCCTAATTATAACAAGCTTTATGTACAGCACAGTATGAGCCCTTCAGCCCGTTGTTGTTGTTGTGCCGACCTATATAAACCTTTATAAGGGACAGTGGGAAAGTGCTAGCAATAAATAGCAATAGCGGACAATTTTTAAACAAGGTGGGAAAGTAGTGCTGTTGCGCACAATTTATACAGCGTGGGAAAGTGGTAGCACCACGGTGCACAGACCATTCTTGTATTGTCAGAATCATCCATGCAGCAAGAGGAGGTTGAAGAATCTGATAGCCAGTGGGGGGAAAAAAATTCTTGAACCAAGAGATGCTGGACCTTAGACTTTAGTATCTTCTCCCCAAAGGTAGCAGTGAGAAGAGGTTGTGACCAGGATGATGGGGATGTTTTATGATGTCTGATGCCTTCAAGGCATTGCCTCATTTCAAGGTCTTTGATGGGAAGTCAGAGCCTGAAACAGACTTGGCTACGTTTGCGCATTCTGCATTCCTGGAAATTCCAAATCCCAAACCATGCTGTGATATCTCCCTGTTGTCCTTTACCAGTGCAAATTTGCTTGGAGGCATCCAATCTTCAGACGCATACCCAATTTTGCAAAATTTCTGGAGCAAGCAGCGAAGCAAGGATGGCAAAATTAGTCAACTTTGCTTGGTGGGTTGGATGGTGTCCAGAGGTCACTACGGTTCAGCACAACTTTGTGAGCCAAAAGGCCTGTACTGTGCTGTAAGTTTTATGTTCTAGGTCAGATAGATTCTTGATAAGTAAGGGGGTGAAAGGTTACGAGGCACAAGACCTAATGAAGCATTATAATCAGATCAGCTGAGCTCCAAATTCATAGGTTGATATGTTCATGTATAATTAGTTCATGAATTATCAAGGGCTTGGTTTTGCATTCAAGTTCATCTGTCACAAAATACCTACAACATTTGTTGTATGTGGATTGTGGAGGAACATGTAGCCTCCCTGTCTGGAGCATTGTGGATTGCAGAGTGTTTCCCTGACTGAAACCTAGTCATCATCTGCCAATCAAGGTTAGACTCTGGACACCCATTAGTGTCCATCTTACCGTGAGCTCATTTAAATATCGTTGCACACATTTCTCTCTCCCTGCCTCTTGGTCCAAGATATCTCTCCACGTCAGATCACCACTGTGGACAACACTAAAGGAGTCACAGGTAAGTTGTGCACTATACTTAAAGCTGAGCCATAGTACGACAATAGATCAGTGTTTGCAGAGAGCCCCACCCTCATTGGTGCAGGGAATAGGGAGTGTGTTTGAAAGTCCGGGTGAAGTGTGTACACATGCAGGGAAAGTGTGGTAGAATAAGCAGCCACTAGTATCGAAGTCCCTTCTGCCTGCTTGACCCATTATAGTTTTTCTCTCATACCATATACAAGAAAGGTAGCCACTGGCATGGGCGTCCAACGTGAATGTCTATATAGTTATGTAGCAATAGAGTAATTAAGTATCATTTGACAACTTGCCCTGTTTGGCTCCCATATGTTCAATAAAGTTGCCTTTGATTGTAACACTTGTGTCCAGACTTGTCTCTGTGAACCCACCAATCCTGATACTTCTTAAACAATATTATACAAGGCGGCAAGAGTGGGCAACTTTTTACATTCCATGTGTCAATTTTTTCACGCACGAGTTCAGATGTGGCCATACAACTCTTCTACCCCATTCAATTCTTATGAAAACAAACTAACAGGTTATATCTAATATTCATACAGCTGAGTAAAGAACACAATTAGAGTTCAGGATTGTAGTGTAAAAGAAAGATCAATTAGCACCAAGCTTTTATTTATACAATGCATTCTACACAAAACATTTTAAGGTGCTTCTCAGAAGCAAGATGTAATCATGTCATACAAGTAATCGGGTCTGACAAGTAATCCAAAACTTGGTCCAAAAAGGCAGATTACAAGGAGGGAAGTAGAGAAGTGGAGCCATTTAGCAAGGGTCTTTCAAACATCAGGCTGTTGACTGATGAAGACAGAGCAATCAACAATGGCATGATTAAAATTGGGGAAGTCCAAGGCCCAGAATCAGATGTTGACTGGAGTTAGTGGAGGATTTAAAATTGATAAGAATTTTCAAAATGAGATAGCCTTAGACTTTGAGCCCATGTTGGCCAGTACGTACAAGAGTCAGGGGCAAGTTGATTTGATAGGAGATACAAGGCTGACAGTGGAGTTAGATACAAGCACATCTTTATGTAAAGCATGAAAGTAGTTTAGTTTACAGATAACAGAGGGCAGCTTGGTTGGCAAGGGGGTTAGCTCAACACCTTTACAGCACCAGCTATCAGGACTAGGGTTCGAATCCTGTGCTGCAAGGAGTTTATACGTTCTCCCCGAGTCTGCATGGGTTTTCCCCGGGGCTCCGGTTGCTTCCCACTGTTCGGTGGTGGCATGCACTTGTTGGCTGAAAAGGCATGTCTATTTTTAAAAAAAATAGACGTAATAAAGGATACAAGGATTTCAGTTGCAGATGAATTGGTGCAACTCTTCTAGATGGGCAACATTACAGAGGTAGAAACAGACAACCTTGGTGATGAATAATCAGGTTTGGTCTCAGAATGAACAGAGATACAGATGGAAGGGGACTATACCCAAGATTTCATTCACTCCTCCCAAAAATCTAGGAGGGCATTTCCATTCTTCCAATAAGATAGTGGAGAGTTTGAGAGAGAAATGGTAAGCTCAATATCCCTGTAGAAAATGGCACTAATTTTGTGTGACGTTTCAAACTTTCATTACAAGACAAAAGTCTCTGGGTTTCCCCAAGATTGGTAATATCCAACAACAAAAAAAAAACATTTTTCCAAGAAGTAGAAATAATTAAAGCACAGATCATGAAATAAGTGAATTTAACAAATTAAATAATTGATCAAACTTGTTGAGTGTCCTGTTTACTACTCCACTGAAAGGTCTCTATAAGAGATGCCAACTTTGACAAATCCTTCTCATCTTTTCCCTGGTTCAATCTCCTACTGGTCTATCTCATCCCTCCTCTCTATATCACTCTTGAAGGGTTTTGACCAAAATGTCAACAATTCCTCTCTCCCCACCAACACCCCCAGCTGAGTTCCTTTAGCAGCTTGTCTTTTGCTCCACATTCCAGCATCTGTAACCTCTTCTTCCTTCAGATTCCAACTGGCACAGATCCCCTCAGCACGAGGTGAATGCAATAGGATAACAGAATTAATTCCTCATGCAACTGTGCGTTTAGTGGTAGCCTCCCCACACCGATTGCAATTGGAGTTCAATTTGCAGAGCCTTCCAAGGGCATGATTAAATCATACCCCAGATAAAATCTGCAATCTGTACAATTTACACTAATTACAAAAATTTAAAAAAAATACAACAGGAACACAACATTTGCAGCACAATTTCTAAACAATGACCATCTCCAGTCTAATCGCCTGCCCTTGACATTGAGATTACCACAGACTGTGCACCTTTCCAACGCTCACATTAACTGAACCAGCCATGTGATCATTATTGTCAGAGATCGGAAGGCTGTGGTCTGTGACTTGTCCTCCCTCCCCCACCGCCTTCAAGCCCTCCTCCAAGGCACTAGTCGGGAAAATGAGGAGATACGATCCATGCCAGAGTGAGCACAGCTCCCGCAATGTTCCGGAATCTCAAACCGATCAGGGACAAAACAACCCATTTCATTGGTCCCCCGCCACCGTTTTCACTCCCTCTACCAATGTGGTTAGAGGAAATGTCAGAGCTACTGGAGATATTTTTCCCACGGTTTCTTGTGTATGACAATGAAACTCCTCATCAGGTACAAATACATTGAAGTTCTAGCTGTGGTTACACAGGTGCGTAAAGTCAACACCATCTCGCTGCCTCGTGTCTACCACCAAGGACAGCAAGTGCATGGGAATGCCCCTTTACTTCTTCCACCATTTTTCTCCTATTTTTGCAATTTCCTACTGCCCAATCAAAAATATTTTGCAGTTCCTTCAAATAAAGCCTCTTTATCATGCCAAGAATTTAAATCACATCACAGACAGCTGTCTTCACTTGACAAGGAATTCCCTTAAAACTCTGCTTGTCCTTTAAACTTGTCCCATTGTCTAAGTGGTTTTCTCATCTGTTCCATTACTTGCAACTTTGACGTATACATGACATTAGCTGCTGGCCATTCCAACACCTATACTCACATTAGAAGCAGTAGGTCCCTTGAACCTGCTCAGCTAAAGACACCAGGCTGAGAAACAGTTTCTTCCCATAAGCAGTGAGACTGTTGGATGACTGATGAACCACTCTTAATGCTTATACAATCCCTCCAAGGATTTACTATTATTTAACAATACTCATTTTTATATGTGTACTGCATATAAATTGCTTGTAAATATGTGTGCTATGTCTATTCATGTGGTTTTACACCAACTAACAAAGAATGCTGTTTCTCCCACTGTACTTTACATTTACATGATAATAAACAAACTTTTGAAATTTAATCAGGTCATGGTGGTTCCAACTGTAGCCTCATCTCTGGATTCCCATCTACCCCCCAATAATCCTTTACTCTCTCTCTCCCCAAATCCAACCCTGCCTTAAAAATACGCAAGAGCCTCCAGCACTCTAGAAAAAATTTCTACTCTCTGGGGAAAAAGTTTTTTCCCCATCAGTCTATCAGTGTGCAAGCCCTTACCTCCCCCAAACAGGGCCATTAATTCTAGAGATTGTCCCACAAGAAGAAACATCTTCTCCACTTCCACCCAAATGAAAGCCATTAAAAAACATGATCAAATAGGAAAACACAATACAGAAACACATTGAACAAACAGGAAAACATCAGTTCCCAAAGGAAACAGATTTGAATTAGCTAAAAATTAAGCTTTGTAGTTGCTAAAAGTTCCAATCTTCACTAAAACCACAAGCTTTTGACTGAGCCTCATCTGAAATGAGGATCCCTGGGATTTGGCTGACTATTTGATATTCTTGGGGCTGTCAACCTTGATCCAATTTCCAATTCCAGCTCGCAATATCTGTTCACACCAAGGCTGCAAGATTTAAACAAAACAGGAAGAAATGGAATATTCAGAAAATGAGCCCTCAATCTCAGATCCACTCAATTAGTTTGCTCTTGGTTACTGACAAAAGGCGGCTATTAGTCCAGCAGGTCCATTCCAGCTCACAGCAGAGTAATCCCAGTCTCATTTTCCTTCACCTTATTTTCCTTGAGAGAGAAAATGCTGCAGATTAAATGTTCATTTACTCCCCAATTGGATCTTCTGCCACTCACTGACAGAGGGGTATTTCACTGTAACCAATTAATCGACACATCTTCAGAATGCGAGAGAAAGCCAGAGCAACTGGTAGAATCTCGTCCACCACAGGGAGAACATGCAAATTCCAGAGTTCAAAGTCAGGATCAAATCTAGGCTGCTGGAGGCAAGGCAGTGATACTAACGGTGCACTTAAACAGAACCTGAAAAGATACAGAGAAGCATATTTACTCTTTAAACTACCACCATGCACATAGGCACAGAAGGTGGAGGGGCAATGCTAGGTGACCCCATTAGAGGGAAAAGGGAATTTAGCAAGTGCAACTATAAGTATCCTATGCAGTGTGAAGAGACCAGCTATGTGATACCAGTTCAACTCCCTGCATGAACCATAGTGACCTATTGACAAGGATATCATTTTACTCAACTCCATGAAAGTGCATGTAGGATAAAGCCATTGTAAATAATAACTAATTTTCCCTCAATTTCTGTTCCAGTTTCCCTTTGAAAAACCAAACTGACTGGAATCAGTGCTTGAATCCTAGTTATTGACAACCAATATCAAGGGTTTGTTTATGGCAACACATTGCCTTAGTTCCAAGTCTACAGATGACAAAAGTTGATGGGCTTGACTAGAGAGAAGTCAGGGATATTGACAGCAGATGAAATATTTTGGAGAAATGCAAGGTCATTCAATACAGTGTACAAAAACTGAGTTTAAAAAAAATACTGACAGTGGAAAATGTTGATGTTCAAAAGTAGTTAGTGTCCTTTTGTCAATTAAAAAAAAAACAGCCAACATGGAGGTGAAGCAAGCTATTAGGTAGGCCTTTATTCTGAGATTTAAGTACGAGTGACATCATACTGCAATCATAAAATGGCTTGGTGAGACACCTTAGGTTTCTGGCCTTACAAAAAAAATATACGAAGGGAATACAGTAAAGCTTCACGAGACTAACTCTTGGGATTGTAGGTTTGGCATAGAGGTTTTAAACAGACTTACACTGTATTCTAGAGTTTAAAAATAAGATGTGATCTTACTGAAATTTTATAGGACTTGACAAGATGAAGGTAAGGAAGATACTTGGCTAGAAGAGACTATAACCACAAATCAGTCACAGATGAAATGTTACACCATGCAGGACTGAGAGGAGAAGAAATTTCCTTATTCAAAAGGTTGCAAATCTTTGAAATTTACAAACTGTACATTTACAAAATGCAATGTCATCACAGACTATTCTGAGAGCACCTCTTAAAACCTATGACCTGTATCACTAAGGTCAGGAGTAACAGAATATGGCAGCATCACTATTGACAGATTTCCTCTAAGCTGCATTGCATTCCAACTTGCAAAGTCACAAGTGCTTCATCGTCCCTGGGTCTAAATGTTGGAATTTTAGACCCAACAACATTGGCCTACTGCAGTTCAGGTGCAGGGGCTTGCTGAAAATCTGCAGGAATAAGGGGCGAGACTGCTCTGGCCTGCACCTTCACCCCGTTGCAGACCTTATTGCTCTATTCTGGACCATCGAAACTTATAGATCTACAGCCATGGTCAGAAGAATTGGGAGAGAGACTGCAGGTCCTTTATAGGAAAGTGAGGAACATTCTGATTAATTTGCTCTATCCAACTATAATGCATTACTGGAAAGACACTGCTGGCCTCACTCCCAGAGAGCCTAGATGCTCAGACTACATGATGTTGTGAAAGGATACAGGCTTGGATGACTCACCCTTTATTGGCAAATTAAGCTGCATCTCCGATATACTTCCACTACCATTCTCTCATCTATGTCAAAATATGCAAGAAATGCACATACACACAAAATACTTGAGCTAAAAGCAAATAATTTGTTAGCAGTTTAGGTTTATTATCTTTTAGGCAAAACATTCATTTTTCAACATGGTTTCTGTATTTGGTCAATGCATCCTGAAAAAAATGAGTTTTTAAAAAATCACAGTAACATTTTAAAATGCACTTATAATGTGTGCATTCAACAACTGGCTAGGCATCCAGAATTCCTATATTTCTTTGCTAACAGGTGTAATGTTGCAAGGTTCTTTCTTCAGTTCATTTTTTAAACTAATACAAGTTAGAGCCCTTTATACTGCATGCAGATTAGTCTTTTACATAAAACCAAAACACTCCAAACATGCCAAGAGCTAACATTTGAAATATACAAAATGGACAAAAAACACGTTTATAACCAATGCCCCAGCTGCATAAAAGAAGACCTGCTTTTAATGGACATATTCAGAATTATAAACTGGAAGACTTGTTGATTTTGCAGTTTCTTTTTAAATACCAAATATGTCAGTTAAAGTCTTAAAACTGCAGCAAGAACTAAAAGTTAATTGGGCATCAAGCAAGAGCAAAAACAGAGCACAAGTGCCATCACTTTTAAAACATTCTAATGGTCAATATAATCAACTGATATGAAATTCCCTTACAATGTTCAAATAAAAAAAAAATCAGATATTCTCAAATGACTGTGCATGGGTGCCCAGTCTGAGAATTTATCAAAATCAAGCAATTGAAATGCAAGTTTAAGAAAAGTCAGAAAAAGTCCTGTGCAAAAGTTCTTGAACTGGATTTTTAAAATCCTTATTTTAAAAAGTATTCTAAACAAAACATTTTCAATTATAATTCTGCACCAAACTTTATAAATTAGAAATATTAAAATTGAGAATTAAATTTCACATACCAAATCTCAAGATACAAAATGAACAGTTATAAAACAGATTTGCAACCTATGAAATTAAAGAAACAGCATTTTCCAATATAGAGCTCTATACATTTAAGAAAGTTCAATCTATGTTAAAGTAGCCCTGGTTGCTAGTTTATCATACAACAATTTGGTATAAAAGCCACTAGTTTCCTAAATGAAATTGGAATACTCTTGCTGGGTTTTAACCTTTAGATTAAAATTTCAAAAACCCAAAGTACCTTAACAATACAAGTTTATAAAAATCAAAATGACTTGAGAGGTCAGTTCCTGCAATAATTCAAGTACAGTGCTACATTTAAGTGATGGTATTTGATTTTCTCCTATTTTGCACAGATGCATTTTATTCTACAGTAAAATATTGCTGATAAATTCAGATGATCCTACATTCAACTCCATTTTACAACCACCACCACCTCAGGAATAATTAATTTTTTTTAATTATTCACAATTAGTTAAGCAAATATTTTTTAAAATCAATCTTGATCTTATTTCAAAATTCTCAGGGACTCATTTACAAAAGCTTTATATTCTGTTGACCAATTTCCAGCTTGCACACAACTATTTCTATTTTGCAGTGTTTTGGATCATTAGGTCAGGTAAAACTGATTTTTTCAGATTAATGCAGAGCAGATAGCCCAGAGTTAAATGGTCATGATACAAAAATCTAATTTTAATACACTTGTACTTCACGGTTAGACAAATACACTCCAAATACACATTTACAAGCTTAATCACTTTCCAGTTTACCCCTAGTCCAAAATCACTAAAATAGGAAGGGCATGCATATCTGCATCAACACAACTTTATCAACATCACAAAGCATTTACATATGGCAGAGTTTATATTTTTATTCCAATACAGCACAAGTAGATGGAATAGTTTAATTGACCTGTGAAAACTATTTTCTAAGTTTTTTTAAAAAAAGTTCTCAGCCCTTAATAATGGTAACTAGAGTTTTATATGGTTTATGGCTAAAAACTCTCATTTGTCCAGCTTGAAAATCAAGCCTGCCATTTTGTCACTTTGATTACTCAAAGACAAGCTAAATAACAGCCCAAACATTCGCGAATAAAAATAGCAAGTATTGTCCTAACCACAAACTTAAATTTGTGCTTTGGCATTAGCCAAAAATCAAATAAATAGTACTTGGCTCAAAGCAATTTGTTTCTTTCAAATAAAAGACAAGGACCTATCTTCACAACTGATCATGACATGAATGTGCAGTGGCTATAAATGACAGCTCAAGTGATTTAGCTAAATGAAATCCAGTCACTAAACTTTCTCTTTCCACCATCCACTCCATCTTCTTCCCAAATAACACTGACCCTCACTCTAACTGGTTTCAAAATCTACAACAGTATCATGTCAGAAACAGTGTGAAGGTCAAAGTTGCAGAACATCCTAGATGGTAATATGAAAAGAATCCTGCATCCACTGGTCTCGGGAATTGAGAGTTTTAGGCACGGCAAGGTTTGTCTCCAAGTTGTCATCTTTCCCATTTTCAACAGTTTCTTGGAAATATTCTTCCTCTTCATCAAAGTATCCATTTTCCAATCCATATGAACAATCAGAATTTGCTGCAGCTGTTAAGTCTTGGCATGTTCCTTTATATTCCTGAATGGATTCATAAAGAGACCACAGCTGACACAGCAACGACATATCTAACTGGCGCAGACCAACCTGTAATGGTTACAGAAAAAAAAAAGAGAACTTTTAAACAATTAATGCAACATCTTGCACTTAAATTAAACTGCAAGATCAACCTTGACATACCAAAAATGGAATTCAAATAAATCCATGCAAAGACGTTTTACTGGGAAATATAGAACAGGATGGTGAACTAACAACTTGAAGTTTCTAACCATTCCCCTTCTCTAAAGGGAAAGCTACAAGGGTTATAGAAGGAGGAATGGTCGGAAATAAAATTTCAGACCTTTCCACTGTATTCCCAGAACTGGGAATAAAGTATGAATAAACACAGACAGAACAAGACCAAGCCACAAGACTTCCCCATTAGCTTCCTTGAGGTCTCTATCCACTTTAAATATGCAAAGGCCCATAGTTATACAGTACAGAAGCAGATCCTTCAGCCCAACATTTTCATGCTGGCCAAGATGACTACCTGAACCAGTTTGATTTGCCTGTATTTTGCCTATTTTCCTTCAAGTCCAAATCAATCCTATCCATGCACTTATCATATCTTTTAAAGATTGTAATTGTAGTCACCTCTACCACTTCCTCTGGCAGCTTATTCTGCATACCACCCACTATTGTGTTTTTTTTTAAATAACGGTGCCCCTCAGGTCCCCTTTATATCTTTCTTGAGACCTTAAATCTATGCCATCCAGCTTCAAACTCCCCATCCTTGGGAAAAAGACTGACAATTCATCTCATTTTTTGCACCTCATGAATGTATATACAAGTAGGAACTAGTGCTCCTACTCCCCAGGGAACAAAAAAAGCCCCAGCCTTTCCTTGTAATTCAAGCCTTCCAGTTCTAAAAAGACCACTGCAAATCTTTTCTTCATCATTAGAATTGTACACAGTACAGGTGCCAGATAACAGGGGTCGAAGAATGGCACCATCGACCCAATTTCTTTTTTAAAAAGTTGATAATTTTTAAAAAGATTAGCAAAATCAGCTGTGTCTGCATGTACCTTGTGATGATTAAGGTCAGAGATGCTCCAATCATATTTTTTTTTGATCAACAATTGAGCAAACTGAAAAATAGGAGGTCAGCCACTAAAGACACTAGACTCTAATATACTCAGCCTCTTAGGTATCATTTTGTTACGTACTCAGACAACAGCTACAGAAATCAGCCAAGATCATGCTATATTTAAAATATTTTAATTTATTAATCACCAATAATATAGCACCTTATCAAAACTTAACCCTCAACCATGTGCAAAGGTGTCCATCTGCGTGCGTCTGTCAATATCCCAAACCATGACAGTTCAGGCCCAATTCTGAAATGTTGGTTCAAAGTCCAGTCTCAGAAATCCACTGTTGACATAAAAATTCTTAAATTGATGCAAAGTAGTCTTTACGAATGAGGTAGGAGAGACCAGGGTGACCGACTGTTGTAAACTCGCAAAATCTTTGAGATGCTTCCAAAGAAATGTCTTTTCAGACGAGTGGGTAGGTCAAAACTCTTTTTCCTTTTCTAGGGGAAATGAAGTGCGTGGCTTTCACAAAGCTTCCAGAACACATTCGTGGGTGGCTGAAATAATGA
Source organism: Narcine bancroftii (assembly GCF_036971445.1). NCBI lineage: Eukaryota > Metazoa > Chordata > Chondrichthyes > Torpediniformes > Narcinidae > Narcine > Narcine bancroftii. The sequence continues at coordinate 62,874,165 of NC_091474.1, read as the reverse complement.
CCTTCTTTTGGTAGCAGTGTGGCACACTAATCCCCCTTCAAAGAGGGTTAGACCATCGTTCTCCTTACAGAGAGAAATCAGACAATTTCTCTATTACCACACGAGACCCCTTCAAAGAGATGCTTCTCCAAGCGCTGGCTCCTTAAAATGGCCCCAGGTAAAACTTTAGCATGTTGGTAACATGACCTTTGCACCCATGTTTCAGGGCCTTCCTCTCTTCAGAAGTAACAAATATGATTTCACACTGTCCCCAGCCCATAGTTAATCTCCAAAATTCGCAGGGGTTGCAACTTGATTTGTTCTCTTAAAGAGACAGTCCTACTCAAATGAAAGTGCAAGCATGTAATAAAATGAACTGTGGCTGCAAAAGGGACCCCCACGCCACCCCGAATCATGTGTTGCCACCTGGGTGCATGGGTTAGGGATGTATCAGAGGAGCTACAGGACATTCAGCAAGGGGAGGGTGAAGAGACAGTTAATGTGGTCCATATTGATACCAACAATATAGGAAAAAAGTGGGATGTAGTCCTACAAGCTAAATTAAGGAAGCTACGAGATAAATTGAGTAGAACCTCAAAAGTAATAATCTCAGGATTATTACCAGTGCCACGAGCTAGCCAGAGTAGAAAAAGCAGGATAGTTAGAATGAATATGTGGCTTGAACTTAGGGTTTCAGTTTCTAATATGTGGCTTGAACTGAGGGTTTCAGTTTCTTGAGGTATTGGAACTGGTTTTTGGGCCAGTGGGACCAGTACAAAATGGATGGCCTATTATCTGGGCAGGGCCAGGATCAATGTACTAGGGAGATTGCTAGGGCTGTTGTGGGAAGGTTTAAACAATGGGGCAGGGGGATGGGAACCTACAAAGAATAAGGAAGACCAAAGATAGAGTTAGGAAAGAGAAAAAAAGGCAGAAAAGCCAAAAGCAAAGGATGCAGAGATCTCTAAATTCTAAAAGGACAATGAGTATAAGGACACTTTATCTGAATGCCCATAGTATTAGAAACATGGTTAGTGAACTTGAGGCACAAATCAGTATCTAGGCATATGATTTAGTGGCATCACAGAAACATGGTTGCAAGGTGGGCATGATTGGGAATTAAATTTTCAACGGTATCAGGTAGTATGAAAAGATAGGCGACAGGGATTCAAATTCCACATTGTCTGTAAGGAGTTTGTACGTTCTACCGGTGTCTTGTGTGGGGTTTCTCCAGGGACTCCAGTTTCCTCCCACCATTCAAAACATACCAGAGAGTGTAGGTTATTGGAGTGCAAATTTGGAGGCATGGACTCGTGGGCTGAAATGGCCTGTTACTGTGCTGTATGCGTATATTTAAATATATTCAAATGTCATTCTATTGAGAATGCAAGGAGCAAAGGTCTTTTTTCCCCCAGAGATCAACAGTTTTAATTTTAAAGCATAGCAAAGAAACAACTTGGAATACTATTAAAAATGGAAAAGCAAACTATGTTCATTAGCAATGATAGTTTTATCATGTCACAGCTCAATAGCAAAGCCTTCATTTTAAGAAATAGGCTTGAAAATTTGATATCCTGAGGTCAGTCTTGAACTTGTTGAATGATGGAACCAGCCTGAGGAGCTAATGACATATTCCTACTTACAGTCCTACCTGCAATCAAAATTTCCCTTGAGAACATCAGCTTTAACAAAAGGGGGATTTCACAAATAGAAAAAAGCTTTTGAGGGAGATTAAGTACGAATGAAACCAATAAAGGCTTCATCTTGAAAAGTGGATTGATGGTAGAGAAAACCAATAGAGGAACTGAACATTTAGGAAGATTATAGAATGCAGAGAAAGAGTATACAAGAGAGCAAAAAGCAATATAATCCATGGAGACAGGGCAAGATGCACAGAGGCAGTTTTCTCTCCACTTTAACAGAAGGCCAGGGCATACTGTTCTATATTCCTTTAAACATTAGGTCCCACTAGGACTACAAGCCACATTGGTTCTGTGTAAAGGAAACATTCATGTCGAGTATAAATGGAAATAGAAACTATCAACCCATACACTTCTGTGCATCATCATGTGTGGAAAAAGGCTCACTGATGCTAGATAATATCCATTTTTGGGATCAAAATGCGGAGGAAATGGAAAAGAATTCCACCAATGCAGATGCCCACCAGTGGTCAATCAATGTGTCACTACAATCAATAACATATTTGTTACATAGCCAAAATAATAAATCGAATCTACGAATAACAAGGTATTTTTTCTTATAAAACATCACAAAATTGATATTACGAATTGTTTGAAATTTCTATGCTATAATATATAACATAGAATAGTTATATCCACCATATATTTATTTTTAAAAGAAGTGTATCCCATTCAGGATGCAGAAGAGGTCATGTAGAGAAAGGCACCAAACAGAATATAGAACATTACAGCACAGTACAGAACATTCAGCCTTCAACATTGTTCCGACCTATATAAATGTACTCAACAATCTAAACCTTCCCTATCTCACACCTATAACCCTCTTTTTCCTGCATCCATGTGCCAGTCGTAAATCTGTTAAATGTTTCTTTGTACCAGCCTCTACTACCACCCCTGGAATCGCATTCTGGCCCATGGCCAGGCACCCATGTGTTTAAAAAAATGTACTCAACATCTACTCTAAACTTCCCTCCCCTTATACAGATGTCCTCTGGTATTTAAAGATTCAATTTATTGTCTTATAATAAAATGTGTCATATTGTAGCAGCCCATGCATGGAGACACAGACTGCCCCACAAAATGGATGACGAATGCAGAGACCCCGCAGACCTGGAGGTGCCACAGCCTGAAAAGATATTCTCTCGGACTTTGAGGGAGGCTAGTGTAGAAATTGCAGGGGCTCTGAGAGAAATATTTAAAATGTCCGCCACGGGTGTGATGCCAGAGTATTGGAGTGCAGCTCCAATTGTTCCATTGTTTACAAAAAGGCTCCAAAGTTAACCCAGGAAATTATAGGCCAGTGAGCCTGATATCAGTAGTAGGTAAATTATTGGAATGTGTTCCAAGAGATCAGATATATAATTATTTGGATAGCGGGATAGTCAGCATGGCTTTATGTGTGGTAGATCATGTTTAACTAATTTATAGAGTTTTTCGAGGAGGTTACCAGGAAAGTTGAGGAAGAAAAGGCTGTGGACTTAACAAGTGCTCACATGGGAGATTAGTCAGGAAGGTTCATGGTGAAATAGTGAACTGGATTTGACAATGGCTGGACAGTGAAGGCAGAGAGTAATGGTAGATGATTGATTCTCAGACTAGTGGTGTCCCTCAGGGATTGGTACTGGGAACATTGTTGTTTGTCATGTATATCAATGATCTGGTAATTGGATTAATAAATTTGCAGATGACACTAACATTGGAGGTGTTGTGGACAGCAGAGGTTTTCAAAACTTGAAGAGGGATCTGGACCAGCTGGAAAAGTAGGCTGAAAAATGGCAGATGGAATTTAATGCAGACAAGTGTGAGGTGTTGCATTTTGGAAGGACAAACCAAGAAAGGACATACACAGTAAATGGTACAACAGAGGGATCTGGGAATACAGATACATAATTCCCTGAAAGTGGCATTACAGGTGAATAGGGTTGTAAAGAGTGCTTTTGGTATATTGGCCTTCATAAATCCAAGTACTAAGTATAGGAGTTGGGAATGTTATGTTCAAGTTGTACCAGACATTGGTGAGGCCAATTGTGGAGTATTGTGTACAGTTTTGGTCACCTAACTACAGGAAGGATATCAATAAGATAGAGTGCAGGGATTTACTAGGATGTTTCCCGGATTCAGCGACTGAGCTACAAGGTTAAACAGATTAGGAATTCATTCCCTGGAGAGTCGAAGAATGAGGGATGATTTAAATAGAGGTGTTTAATATTGAGAAGGATAGACAAGAGTAAACAGATAGGTTTTATCCATTGAGGGTGGGTAAGATTTGAACAAGAGAACATGGGTTAAGGGTGAAAGGGGAAAAGTTTAGGAGGAACTTCACTCAGAGCATGGAACGAGCTTCCAGATGAAGTGGTAGATGCGGAAACTTAAGGGAAACTTGGAAAGAGAGGTGTGGAGGGCTATGGATTGAATGCAGGTCAGTGGGACTAGGCAAGAAAAAGTGGTTTGGCACAGACCAGAGGAGCCGAAGTAGCCCGTTTCTGTGCTGTAATTGTTCTATGGCTCTAAATTGCCTGAAGCACATCTCAGACAGAAAGAAAAGCAAGAGAGTGCACCCCTGCCCCAGAGTCACCACGTGACCATGGATTCGCTTCCAGCACTCCAGCAGCCTCCGTGGCCACAGAGCCCAGCCCAAACCATTAGCAATGTGAGCTCCAGATCCGAACCTCCGATATGATTAGGAACCTTTCTGCCCTTGGCACCTTCAGATCTGGTACCTCTTCAGCCAATTTCGAGCCAGTCTCCAGCAGTCCACAGCCTGGTGCAAGAGACCCTTGAATGCAGTCTCCAGCAGCCTACAGCCTGCACAAGTTCCTTGCCTTGAGTTGCAAATAGCCTGTCACCTGTGTGGTTCCTTCAGCCACAGAGCCCTTCACTAGTCTGCCGCCGTGGTCATCGACCCATGGTTCATCTCCTCTGCCTCTTCTCAAACAGGTGATCTTCCCATCTATTAGTGCCCTGTGCCAGTCCTCTGCTTCCCCTGAGCCTGCAACCCCTTGTGGCTGCCTGCTGTTCATAGGCATCGTCATCTTGGGTTCAGTCATGGGATTTTAAATAAAACAGGTCATTTAAAGCTTATATGGAGCTGACAGCAGTCAGACTGGGCAGTTGGACCCCTTAGACCCTCTGTCTCCCTGGTCTCCGTGGGTCCACACCAACTGCAATGCTGCCATTATAGCAGCTCTAACAGACCCACTGTCACTCTGGGAAAAGTGTACTGGCTGTCCAATCTATTTATGCCTCTTATAAACTTGTAGACTTCTATCAAGTCCCCTCTCATCTTTCTTTGTTCAAATGAGAAAAGGCCTAGCTCTGTTAACCTTGCCTCATAAGACTCATACTCCAATCCAAGCAACCGTCTGGTAAATCTCCTCTGCATCCTATTCAAAAGTTCAACATCCTGTAATGAGGTGACCAGATTGGGAACAGCAGATTCAATGACACAATATCCAATTTCAGTAGCACTGCATGTAACCGACGATAACAGTAAAAGTATCCTAAATGTGCAGATTTATGAAGTTTGTCCCTGTAATAATTGCAACCCTTGGCAATTACGGGAGGAATAGAACATCTTGTTGGAATGATAAAAGAATTACAAATTTTTTTTTCCTGCTTTAAGTGATCTTGTTTTAGGTCTCTTTCAAGAAACAACCATTGTGCTGAGATTTTGGTCCTGTTAAAACACCTGCAACATAGTCAATGGAACTGATTTGTGGCCATTTATTTTTCTTTTTGCATGCTTTTAGGTATTTGTATACAGGCAGTCTCTGGATTACACTAGCTGTTCCTGAGCACTGTCCACAAACCATTTTCTCCACAAGTCAGAAGCTCATTTCAATGAGGGTCAACTAACAAGAGTATTTATCAATCACTTTCCCATGTAGTTACTATGATAAAAAAACCAGAATGTTCCACATCAAATGTCTAGATTTAATGGCCTTAAAATAGCAACAGACCTTTGTTTTTATAAAATATTTTACAAGCATCAATTGAAGATTGTCTCATCAGTTCCCACAATGGATCTCAAGGTCTTCCAACAGCCTACACATTGATCGCACATAAACAGTTTGTTTATTTTCAAAGGAAAAATGGTTGCTTTTGGAATTAACTAGCTGCTACTCCTATTCATTTAACCTTTTATCAAGACTACAATCAGTAAAGATAGGTAACAACTTCTCCATGTGTACTCAGTCCCCTACTATAATCCCTCCATACTTGTAATTATTCAGCCAATGCCATTCCACTCCAACCTTTAAATTCAACAACACTGCAGCAGTAGGCCAGGTACCATAAAAATTGACAATATACAATAAGGAAGGAGACTGAAAGTCTACTGGCATGGTACCAAGATAACCTCTCTCAATATCAAAGATAATCGCTGACCGCAGGAGAGGGGACAGAGTGCACACCCCTGACCACATCAATGGCAGTGAAGAGTAGATAGCTATACATACGTAGGACTAAACATTTCCAATGACCTGACCCAAAAAATTGACATGACAGTCAACAAGGCACACTAGTGTCTCTACTTCCTTGGAAGAAAAAGGAAGTTTGGCACTTTCCCATTACCTCACAAGAATTTGTACAGGCGTGCTATAGAAGTTAATCTACTCAAAATCAGAAGATGAAGTTGCCAAATGCAACTCAGAATATCACGCAAACTTCCCTAACCGCCAAGGACTCCAGCTACATTTCCTGCCGCTTAAGACAGCCCCATCACACCATGGACACACTCTCCTTCCATCAGGGAGACTGAAGAATGTGAAAGCATGCACCAACAGTGTAGCCATGAAGTTTAATCCTTAGTGAGCCCCACATCAATACTGTCATGCTGCCCTTGCTTGACACCATTTGATTTTTATTCCTCATTGAAACTCTATGCTTTACATCTTGTGCTCTTTCGCTTTATACAGCTGTATGAACATTACAGCAAAACTGTTTGCTTGCAGAAGAAGCCTTCTCATTGTACTAGGTATAATATCACAAATATACAGAAAATTTATTTAACTACAGTGTATATCGAGTCCCCACCATAGTAGCGTCAAACTATGCACCAACCCAACCTTCCCCCCACCCCCCCCCCCCCCCCAGAGAGTGCATGATGCTGGTGCCATTTTACCCCGAAGTGTCGAGTCTCGGTATATTACAATGATTCTAGTCCCACGTTCCTCCAGAACATGGATATCAGATCAGATAACCGTGCATCCCAGGATGAGTGCTTAGTGTGCATCACAGACACCGTGAAACCCAGGCAGGAGTAGGGTGTTTTACAACGAACCCCGACAGTCCCCAGGGCAGGGTGCATTATCGTGTATCCCTCCCTGCCTCACGCGGGGAACGTTGCAGCCTGGTGCACCTCGCACTCACCATCTCTTTGCGGAGCAGGGCCAAGGCCGCGTCCAGGTTGGCCGGCTTGCTGGGCTGCTGGGCGCGCCGGCTGCCCGCACTGCGGGCCCGGCTCAGCTCCTCCTGAATCATGCAGCGCTTGGCGTACACGCGCTCCACCTCGCGCCACGAGCCGCCGCTCGAGTTCAGCAGGCCGCTCAGACTCTTGGGTAGAGGCGGCAAGCCCTGCAGGCACGTCGTGTTCGGCACCGACCCGCCGTTCACCCGCCTCCCGGCCATACCGGCTACTTCCCCGGGCAGCTCCAGGCGGTTCGGAGGGAGTGGGCGAAAGTCCATCGCCTTCTTTACGGTCTCTCTCATGGGACTGGGCGGCTCTCACATTCTGCGCACGCGCACCACTCCACCCTCCTTCGACAAACGGCCGTTGAAACACCACCCAGTCGGCTCACGCACCGAACACTCGAAGCAATCCCGCCTTTACCCTCCTCTCATTGGATGTCGCCTTCTTCACCACCCCCCCCCCCAACCGCGATTGGCCAAATGTTTGTCAATCATTTGGGAAACGCTCTGCTGTCGCAGGAATTAAGACTGTAGTGTGAATCCCACAGGATGTCTGAAAATGATAAATGTGCCTTAGTAACACTCTATATGATGAATGAATCGGCCAGTTTGTTCATTCTGCGCACATAATTTAAGATTTAAAAAAATCACATAACCAACGTTTCGGGCTTGAGGCCTCCTTCATCAAGGTATGGAAAAATGTCGACAGGCGTCCGAATAAAAAGGTTGGGTGGAGAGACGGGGGAGAAGCATGGATCCAAAGGCAGGAGGTTTAAGGAGGGAGGGCACACCAGCAAACAGGACATTGCTCTGTGAATGGGGAGGGAAGGGGGTGGAGAGCTGAGGGAAAGAAGACGGGGGAAGGGAAGGGAGTGGAAAGGAGAGCAGGTTAGCGGAAACTGGAAAAGTTGATGTTAATGTCATCTGGCTGGAGAGTGCCCAGATGGAAAATTAAATGTTACTCCTCCAAATTACAGGTGATCTTGGTAGGAATTGTACAGGAGGCCACAGACAAACGTGAGTATTCTTGGTGGGATAGTGCATGAGATAATCCCATTATTTATGGAAGCAGGTCTCTGGTATGTTCCCACTATTAAAAACTTCATAGATTGTTGGTAACCTGAGCTGAAATATTTAGTTAAACTGGGCTCTAAATTTCTACATTCTAGATTTTTTTAAATAGATTCAGAATTCATGGTAGTGTTAACTCAGTACTTTAAAAAAACTCCTACATTATACATTAAGTGACTGTACAGAAGGAGGATAATAAAAAAACTAATAAATATTAACTGTTACAGTAGTGCAAGATCAACAGTTTACTGTGAGCTTCGTTCTCTAATTAATGAAAAGAAGTAAATTATTCTGAAACATGTATACATATTTATTTTATATTACATTTTATGTTCATATGTAATTATTATGTGCTGTGAATTATGTATGTGTGTCATGGTCCAGAGAAATCCTGCATCGGCTGGTTGCATATCTTCAGTTAGATGCTAAGAAACAAAATTGAACTTGGGATGGGGGGGAAATAGTGGCAATTTCAGTAGTACAGACAGGTCTTTTTGGAGTTCTGGTGTATTTTATGATTAGGGGTAAGTGTTCAAGTTTCAGGTGTATCTTGAATCGACCATGGGTAGCATAATGGGAGCTCCCCCCATGCATCTATCTTTCAAAACTATGTTTTAAATTTCTCTATAAGGCCTCCCCTTAGTTTTACTTGTGAGGATCTGAGGATGATGTGCGTCCTGACTTCAGGAGAGTCAATCAGAGGAAAGCATCCAGCCCGGATGGAGTACCTGGCCGAGTATTAAAAATCTGTGTTGACCAACTTACCAAAGTATTCATGGATATCTTCAATATCTCACCCAGCAGGGCCTCGTACCCACCTGTTTCAAACAGGGCCCAAGAAGACTGTAGTAACCTGCCTTAATGACTATCGACTAGTAGCACTTACATCAAGAGTGATTAAATGTTTTGAAAGGCTGGTGATGAAGCAGATCAGCTCCTGTCTGAGCAGTGATACATACCTTGATGAAGGGCTCAAGCCTGAAATGTTGGTGATGTATCTTCACCTTTGCTACATACAAGCACTGTTTGACCTGCTGAGTTTTGCCAGCATTTGTGTGTTTTTTCACTTAACCACAGTGTCAACAGAATCCTGTGTTTTACTGGTGAAACATACCAGTTTGCCTATCATACACCTCTTGTGTATGGCTGTTGCTATCTCACTGCCCTTGCACAAAGCCCTGGAACACCTGGACAGCAAAGATACATACATTAGGATGTACAGTTCGGCATTTAACACCATCGTCCCCTCAAAACCGATCAGCAAACTCCAAGTCCTGGGAGTTAACACCCTACTGTGTAATTGGACCATGGATTTTCTCGCCTCCAGACCACAATCAGTGAAGTTTAGAAAGAACTCCTCCACAATCTCCATCAGTACCAGAGCACCACAGGGCTGTGTTCTTAGCCTCCTGCTCAACTCACTTTACACCTACAACTGTATGGCTTGGTACAACAATAGCACCATCTACAAATTTATCAACGACAACAAGGTAGTGGGTTGTATAAAGGAAGGGGATGAGTCAACATACAGAATGGAGATTGAAAACTTGGCTGAATGGTGCACCAACAACAACCTTGCACTCAATGTCACCAAACTAAGGAGCTGATTGTTGACTCCAGGAAATGCTAAAGGTATACAAATATTGTTGTACCAAGCCATACAGTCATAGGTGTAAAGTGAGTTGACAAGCTGGCTGGCCATATGAAGCGATGAATTGTGTAGGGATCACTTTATTTGGCAACACATCTCCTCGAGAAAGACAGATTTTCTCATAAACTATACAAGGTTGTAAGCGCCGGGAATGGGAAAGGCCACATAAGGTTTTTGTCACCCAACTCTTTCTGTGAAGATTATCTAGCTGTAAATCACAAGCATACAAAGCTAAATAAAGAATCTTCACAGTGAGCAATTCTGTAAGGTCAGCTAACAAACATCTTCATTAATCCTCGACAAGCCTGGATGTTCAAGTATGAATTAAAACCAGATGTAAGGCAGGGAAGGTTCTTTTGCTGACAGGGTATAATTCTGCCTGAATTACCCATGGTTCTTCTCAACAACTGATTTTTTTTGAGTTAGCTGTTTTAAGACCCTTTGTCTGCAGCCTCTTGCAGTAAAACTCTCTATCGAACGCTGACAAAAAAAATCTGAATCACATTAGTATTCCCAATGATGCTCAATGCCAGGAATTGTGTTCCTGTGAAGCAGATTATCGAGACCACTGCATGATAAATATTTTGGGATAGAGTGGATTATATCAGTGGTTAATAATTTTTCTGATGGCATTACCTCAATTATTATTTTTATTTATATTCAGTATTGATGAAAATTGATATATTATATCCTACCCAAGTTGCACGAAAATTAATGAGGACGAACTCAAGAGGGTTAAGATTTTTAAGTTACACCATTAATTATTGTATCAAATTGCATGACTGCACAACAATCTGAGGTCAATGTATTGCGTCTTCAATCAGTGATTGGGAACAGCAGATTCAATGACACAATATCCAATTTCAGTAGCACTGCATGTAACCGACGATAACAGTAAAAGTATCCTAAATGTGCAGATTTATGAAGTTTGTCCCTGTAATAATTGCAACCCTTGGCAATTACGGGAGGAATGCTATTAAACCAGGGTTTGACTGATTCTAGGTTTCATGCTATTTCAGTTTTGTGACAAACTTAGTTTTAAAACCTGACCCAAATTGGGAACTGAATGTCTTGCTCAATTAAAGCTTGCAGCTGGACTCCAGATTCGAATGAAGTGAAGTAGGATTCAGATTTTGGATTTATTGTCAAGAGTGTATACATGACATCACATACAACTTCAAGATTCTTTTTTCTGCAGACGAGGCAGAATTACCTCTTATTGATAGTGCAAAAAAAAACTGTACACAGCATATACACTTCGAATTGTATTTATAAATATACACATCAATTGTGCTGTATATGTAAGTTTGTGATAATAAACGAAGACTGGAAAGAATTGACCCTGTGTGGAAGAGATAGTTGAGATAAACACAATAGATGCTGCAGGTGCTGTGATTGTAGTAAACACACCAAAATGCTGAAGGAACTCAGCTGGTTTTTCTTTCCAGCATCTATAGAAGACAAAGATATATTGATGACATTTCAGGCCTGAGCCCTTCTTCGAGGAAAAATCAGCAAAGGCAGAAAAAGGATAGATCAGAGGACGATTGGTGGGGAGGGAAGAGTGGACAAGGGAGTTATGGAGAAATCAGTCCCTGCAGAAGGCGGAGATGAAAAGGGAAGGGAATATGTGTCTAGTGGTGGGACCATATAGTAGATGGTGGAAATGGCAGAGGAGAATGTGTTGATTTCAAATTTGTAATATTTTTATACACTGAATAATCATCTTTACAAATTGGCAAAATTTCACTTTTAGCCCAATTTACTTTATAACCAGATAATTGGCCATAAATTTCTAAACATTCTTGAATTGCAGGTAAAGAAGTATCCGGATCCACCAAATATAATAAAACATCATCAGCAAATAAATTAATCTTGTATTTCTCATTCAGAACTCTCATACCTTTAACATTTTCATTTTGACGTATTAATTGTGCTAAAGGTTCAATAACTATAGCAAATAAAGCAGGGGACAACGGACATCCTTGACTAGTAGATCTTGTCAAACTAAAAGATTCTGAAATTTGGCCATTAACAGCAATTCTAGCCTTCGGGCTATTATATAAAGCCTTTATCAATCCAATAAATGAAGAACCAAAACTAAATTTCTCAAGTACTTTGAACAGAAACTTCCATTCCACTCTATCAAAAGCCTTTTCGGCATCCAATGAAACCACTATTGGATAATTCAACTGAAATTTAGATTTATAGGAGAATGTGTTGGACGCGGAGACTGCTGGGGTGGTAGGTGTAAGAGCTAAAATGTGCATTTCGTGTCTACTTACTTGTTTGGCGGCATCTCAGGATTTGTTGGCTGGGCGCAGCATCTTCTTGTGTGCATGCACGAGTGCCGGCTATGTGTTTGGCATTCTGGGACTGGTTGGAACATGTGTGGTGGGTTTGATGTACTGAGTGCTGGCTGGTGCATGGGCGATAATTAAGGGCGTGAATTCAGTATGGTTCGAGTGCCCTGAACATGCCGGTGGCTATATGAGCATGGGCAAGTGAAGCTCACATATTTTTTGTTGACATTTTCACAGTGCATTACAATTGAGCGTTTAAGCAGATGTTCGTTATTGTGGATCGTTATCATAGAACGTTATTTATAGACATTTCATGGAATGTTAAAGAAGATGGCTACAAGTTTTATGCGTTTAAAATAAAGGGTTTAAGTACATCTGGACTTGTATTGGAAATAATTGAAACACGTCATGAATAAAGAGCCTCACAGCCTCCAAGTGGCTTTAGTGGATAGTTGTCACTAAAGTAGGTGAGGACAAGAAGAATTCTGTTCTTGTTGCGTGCAGGGGCGGAGGTGACCAGGGCAGATTTGCGGGTGATGGAGGATATGCGAGTGAGTTAATGGTAGTGGAGGGAAAGCCACTTTGAACAAGGAGGACATTCGGAGGGGGATCATGTGATGCAGAGGAGAGAGTAGATGCAGGAATCAGAGCTCCAGGGAAAGCAAAAGTAAAAGCAGATAAATACAGCCAGGAAAACTAAGAAAGTAACAAAAACAAACATAAAAAGTAACAGAAATGGTAATAGGTTAGAAAGAAATGGAGAGGAAAGAAAAAAACCTACTCTAAAGGAATTGTTAACCCCGATGTCCTGCAACAAGTAGGAGTGGGATCCTTGTGGTGGAAAAGATGGCGGGGCCTGTTCAAGGGCAGACAACTCACCAGGGCTAGTGAGAGACAGCCGAGATGGTGTTGCTGATGGGAACCGGTCATTGACAAGTCCAGGAAAAAACACAGGTAGTCCCGCAGGTGGGACTCTGCCCGCAGCAGGAGGTGAGTCCTGTGAGCGGCAGAGTGGCGCGTCGTTAGTATGTGAACGCTGAGGGTGTTGGAGGACTGGAGGGAAGTGCAGGCAGTCCTGACCCAGTGCAGATGAGCTGGCAGAAGAGCATGGGTAGTGCCGTGGGAGTGACGCTGACCCGCGAGCAGCACGAACGGCATGCCAGGCGATCCCAGCCCACGTCAGAGGCATTGGGGAGTGGCACAAACAGAGCTGCGGGTACGACACTGCCTGTGGCGCAGGTTGAGCCCTGAGGGCTGAGGGAGGGACATGCCGGCAGTATGTGCAAGTCAGACCCCATATCAGAGGTGTCGGGGAATGACACAGATGGCAAGGAGGAGTTGACTGGTGCAGTGGCCTGATATCAGGCAAGGAGGAGAAAGAGTACAGATCGAGGGGAGAGGAAGGGCTCGGAGCTCTCCATAAGAGACTTGATGGAAGCTGTGGTAGAGGCCTCAGAAAATAGAATAAAAAGAATTGTCAGTGAGGATGGGAGATATTAGGAAGACTATCAAGGATTTGTCTGGGAGGATGGCTGAAGTGGAGAGATTCGAGGAGGTGGAGGAGAGGGTAGGGAGAATAGAAAATGACAGGGATGCCTGGGTAAAAGATATAGATAGGATGTGGGAAATATTGGACATACAGGAAAATTTTAGCCAGAGAAATAATTAAAGATCGTAGGGATGAAGGAGGGGAAGGACCCAGTGGTGTTCTTCAGGGCATGGATCCCTGGGGTATTGGGGCAAGGATTGCGGGGGAACCTCCAAATAGAAAGGGCCTAGCAATCCCTCCTCCCATGGCTGTGTCTGGGTTAGACACCTCGCTCTGTCCTGATCAGACTTCTGAAGTACGAGGATAGGGAGTGGATTCATCACACAGTGGCTCTTGGCATGACGAAGAGAGGAGACCTGGCAGAGTTTGATGGGGAAAAAGTCCTTTTTCACTCGGTCATCAGTACAGTGCTACTAAAAAGGCACAACAGATTCGACCCAGTCAAGAAGCTTCTGAAACAAAAGGGAATTAATTTTACATTGCTCCATCAGGCGACCCTTAAAGTGATGTTGTCCAGGGGGAGTGGGGAAAAAGTTTTTTTACAGAGGCCAAAGAAGGAAAGAGGTATATAAATTCCTCAATTGCTGCCCAGGATGAACCTTGAAAAAAGCCACCAGGGAGAAAGTTAATGGTTGTAAATATTGTAGATATGACATAAATTATTGTTGTACGTTGCTTGTTATTAATGCTAAAGTTAAACATAAGTTTGTTGGGAGCTCTGGGGTGGTCAGGGGGGCTGCAAGATGGGTAGATGGGTACAATGAACATGTTCCAGAATGTTGAGGTATTGGCCCCAAAGCTTTGCAGGTTGGTGCCAGGGAGGGGATAGTTGACTGTGCAGGGAGGGTGGGTAGGGGTTGTCTATTTTTTCTTTTTATCTCGTGTCTTAGTTTTTCCAGAGTTTATTTTTAATATGGTTGATTGGGTCAAAGAGTCACATAATATGGTCTGGGTGAATGACAAATGTCTTGGATGAAAGGTTGGGGGAGAGAACCTAAGGGAGAAGCTCTGGGATGATGGATGAAACAATCAAATTTTTAAGTTTCAATGTCAATGGTTTAAATGGTACAGTGAAGAGGAAGTGAGTCTTGGCACATGTTAAAAAATGCAAATAGATGTGGCTTCTTAACAAAAGACCCATCTCACAAGTTAGGAACAGTGATGCAGTGCTAATTTTTTAGGTGCAGAAGCTCACTAAAAACAGTGACAAGGAAGTGTCAGGAGCTGCACCATGAGGTGCTGGACAATGCTTCTGTAATCTCATGCAGCATTACACCCCTGGTCAGGAACATCAAAAATTAAAAAGGGGTTGGGTGGGATACATGATAGCGTTCTCCTTTAATTCCAAAGCTAGGGGAGTAACTATCTAATAGGAAAAATGTTCAAGTGACAGTGGAAGACACAGTCATAGACCAAGAGGGAAGATTCATAATGGTACACTGTCAATTATACTTGGAATCCTGGACACTCATGAATATATACACCCCTAATTTTGACAATGAAAAATTTGTACAAAATATTTCTTAAAATTTGGCAGAAGGGCAGGAAAACATCTTGATTGGAGGGGATTTCAACTTTTGCTTGGACAAGTCAGTGAATAATGTAACAAGGACCAGGGCAGCAAAAACAACCCTGACCTTCATGAAGAAGCTAAATTTGGTGGACGCCTGGAGGCGATGGCATCCGAGAGAGAAGGACTACTACTTCTACTCAAAACAACATGACTCCTACATGAGGATTGATTTGTTTTTGGTTTGGCCCAGTTAGAGGGTAGGATTATTGAAATCAAGTACATGGTGAGGCTGTTATCAGATCATTCACCCTTGACTCTAACTATTATCATGCTGGAGAAACAAACTACAACATATAGGTGGCACCTTAATTTGTGGCTGTTGGGAAAATTGGAGTTCCGTAGTCATATCAGAGCTCAGATAGAAATGTTCTGCGAGACAAACTGTACCTCTACTGTCAACAAATCTGTGATATGGGATATGCTAAAAAAGCTTACTTGAGAGGTCAGATAATTGGATACACCAAAGGTATTAAGAAAGAATACATGAGGGAAGTTAATGAATTGAAACAAGAGATAATTCAATTGGAAAAGGAGTACCAAAAGTCAGGCTCAGAGGAAAAGCATAGAAAATTTACAAACAAAAAGCTCAGGTACAACACGATGCAAACATATAAAATAGAAAAAGCAATATTGCGAGCTGGGGGAGAGAGCCCATAAAGTCTTGTCTTAGTAATTGAAGGCAGAGGAAACCTCGAGAAAAACTAATGTGATTCAAAATTGGGCAGGCAGGATTTCATACAATTTTATATGGAAGAGTATAAATCTGAATCAATGCATGGCTCTAAAAAATGGATGAATTCTCGCCTAAATTGGAATTGTTAAAGTTGGACTCAGAGGAACAGGAAGGATTACATACTCACTTTTCTGTGGGAGAAATAGAAAAAAACACTGAGCTCACTACAAGCTAATAAATCTCTGGGACAGGATGGGTTCCCCCCTGAATTTTACAGAGAGTTTAAGGATCTCTTGATGCGTCTACTCATGGAGGTGGTGGACCAGGTGGCTGAGACCCATACTCTCCTGAAGTCTTTTTCAATAGCAATAATTGCAGTGATTCCCAAAAAGGACAGTGATCCATTGAAACCATAATCTTATGGGCCTATTTTGCTTCTGAATATGGACTATAAGATAATAGCCAAAGTTAACAAATCCAGATCAGCCAGGGTTTGTACGGAAAAGGCAATGGCAGACAACATAAGTAGATTACTTAATATATTTGGTCCAGACTTGAGCGTAGCCATGGCTCTGGATGCACGCAAGGCTTTTACAGGTTGGAGTGGAATTTCTTCATAAAAGTGCTGGAAAAGTTTGGGTTAGGGCAGCCATTCATAAATTAGATCAAGGCATTGTATCATAAGCCTAGGGCCAAAATAGTTACCAATGTGCAAACATCTCCAGTCTTCCCACTAACCAGGTCCAGAAGACAAGGTTGTCTGCTGTCCCCAGCTCTAGTCATATTGACTATTGAACTACTGGTGGAAGCCACCCGGTAGGATCCAGGTGTTAAGGGACTTAGAGTGGGCTAGGAAGAACACAAAATTAATTTATTTGCTGATGATGTGATGATATACTTGACGAACCAGCAGGGTCATTGGCCAAGTTGCAAACCACTTTGGAAGATATGGGAAAATGTTGGGATGCAAAATCATTTATGATAAGAGTGAAATAATGCCATTAACAAAAGGGGACTATAAAGAATATCAGTGGGAAAGTAAATTTAAGTGGCCACAAAAGGGGATAAGGGTTGACAATAACCTACAGAATTTATATAAACTGAATTATCTCCTCTGCTTGGAAGGATGAGGAGGACTTGCGCCGGTGGTCAAACCTGCCCATAACGTTGAAGTAAAATAGTCAAAAAAAGGATGATCTGACATGGAATTCCTCATCGTGGGTGCAGGTGCAGGAGACAGGGTGGGAAGCGGTGGACTTGTGGGAGTTGGTGGGTGGCTTATTGAGATAGTTGCCGAGATCGCCCTCGTCCAGCTAGGGGACTACAAAGCCCGACATGCAGTGCGAGGGTTCTTGCCCTCTTCCCTCACGCTGCTGAACAGCGCCCATGCGGCGTGTGCGGCGGTGGCATGCGTGCTGGAGAGCGCACATGCGCCGTGCGCGGTGGCGCTGTCCCCCTCTCCTGGTGCTGTCCAGTGGCTGGAAGCTGCACTGTTCCGCACCGCCGCATGGCTGACATGGAAGACGAGCTCAAGTGCCCAGTCTGCGGCTCATTCTACCGCGACCCCATCATCTTGCCCTGCTCGCATAATGTGTGCCTGCCGTGTGCGCGCACCATCCTGGTACAGACCCCAGAGGCCGAGCCGCCGTCGCCTCAGGGGCGGCCGTCGGCCTCTGCCTCCGACTACGACTACCTGGACGCAGACAAGATGAGCGTGTACAGCGAGGCGGACAGCGGTTACGGCTCGTACACCGGCTTCGCGCCGTTCGTCCCCAACCAGAAGTCGCCGAACGGAGTGAGGGTCTTCCCGCCGGCGCCGCCGCCGCCGCTCCGCCACTCCAGCCTGACGTGCCCGCAGTGCCACCGCAGCGCGATGCTGGAGGAGCGTGGCCTCCGCGGCTTCGCCAGGAACCGCCTGCTCGAGGCCATCGTCGGCCGCTACCAGCAGAGCCGCGCCGTGGCAGCCCGCTGCCAGCTGTGCGAGCGCAGCCCTCAGGAGGCGGCCGTCGTGTGCGAGCAGTGCGACATCTTCTACTGCGAGCCGTGCCAGCGCCGCTGCCACCCGGCCCGCGGGCCCCTGGCCAAGCACCGGCTCCTGCCGCCCGCACAGGCACGCGTGGCCGGCAAGCCAGCGCCTCGCAAGATCTCCACTTGCACCGAGCACGAATTGGAGAACCACAGCATGTACTGCGCCAACTGTAAGATTCCCGTGTGCTATCAGTGCCTGGAGGAAGGCAAGCACAGCAAGCACGAAGTGAAGGCACTCGGAGCCATGTGGAAGCAGCATAAGGTACGAGCTGTTGAGAGAGGGATGTGCTGTGAGAGGACCCTTCCACACCGGGAGGGGTTAGTGGTGTTAGGGAAGCTGGCTGAGACATTCCACAGGGGAGAACAAAGGTTAGATTTAAAAAAAACTTTACATTTAACAGATGGTTAGAACATGAATAATGGAGCAATTCAATAAATCTAATTTCTTTCTAGGTTGGTAATCAGTTATGAAGTCATTATCTCTCAGTTGCAAAAGTTTGAACAAAGCTGCTCAGCTTAGTTGATCTTAACTGTGGGCCACGAATTGTTTGATATCAGAGTGCCTAAGACCATGGTTTGTATTTGGGCTGGGTTTATCAAAATTGGCACTGCGTTGTCTGTGATATTTTGGGAACATAGTGAATTAATTCAAAAGAATGCCTCCCAGGTTCAAATCACTGCTGACTTGTTCATGATTCTTGATCAAACACAATGAAGCTTTAACTGGTCAATTCGGTTTAACCTTAGATTTGGAACACAGTCTGGTCATTTCTGTCTGTTGCCTTCTTCCCCTAAGACAGGGACTCACTTGAGATCTCATCACAGAAACATTAACTGGTGAAGAGATTCTCTTTGGCTTACTCAAAGCATTTGCTGTCAAAGCCAATCTGCATTACAAATAAAGTTTCACCTCTTTCAAGATAAAGGTAGGGTCAGTAGGTTTCAAAACGTAAAGATATGAGATATCAGTTCTTCAGAACTGGTGCTGAGATCTCTAACCATTCTGATTTTGAGAAGGATTCATCCTCATCTATCAAAGGTGGATCAGTGAGGAATTGCCTGATCTGAGTCACTCCAGTAGCTCATTGTTTGTTCAAGATTCCAGCATCTGCAGTTTTTGTGTTTATCAGTTACTGCAACTGCTGAGCTCAGAAATGCAAATTTTCAATATGTTAAGTGAATTTGGACCTTCTCATTCAGGTGAGCATTCTGTCAGTACAACAACATTGTTATGTTGCATTTTGAATATCATTTCCATGATGGAAAGAAAAGCTTAATGGAGACGTTGAACATGTCCTGGGGCAGGACATGTCCTATAACCACATTGTATGGTTCCAGTTAGAAATGTTTTCCTGTGATCCTCATTAACATTAGTTTTACCAGGGTTGCTTGATGCCAAATTCATTCAGATGCTAGGTTGATGTCCTATCTTACCTTACTGTTGATATTCTGTTCTGATGGTGCTGGTCACCATTAAATATTATTGGTGGTGATATGCTGCTTATTAGCACTATAAATGATAGCTGTCATGACTTTTCAGATTGAGAATAGACTGGGTAGTCATTAGCCTGACTGCCTGTCATTGGCCTGCATTTGTCCTGATTTTATTTTTAAACAGGATCTATGAAATGTACCTGAATGTTGAGTTGTAAATTGTTGGAGCAGCTTGACTAGAGACAATTCACCCATTTTCTGTGCTGTATGCAATGCTCTCAGCTGGTTCTTAATAGCATGTGGAGCGAAACAAATTGGCTGGAGATAGGGTTTTCTGCAGGAGATCTCAGGAGGAAGCTGAGCTGGGTCATTTGTTCAACACTTGAAGCTGAACAACGAGCTTGTGAGTGTTTCAGTCATTTCTTCAGCACTCACCCATTGGGCCCCTCCAGTTCTGAGAATGGGAATGGTTTTGGAGTCACCTCCTCCTGTCTGAATGTCCATCACTGTTCAAGAGAGCATGCAGAGCTTTGCTTCTATTTTAGGATCACTTTGCTTTATGGCATGCTGCTTTCCTCTTTAGAATGCATTCAATTCTTTGTTGAAGCTTTTTTTTCTAGATTCAACATTCAGATTTCAGATTTATTATCAGAGTACATACATGACATCACATACAATTCGAGATTCTTTTTCCTGAGGGCGAGGCAGAATTACCAGATAGTGTAAAAACACTGTACACAACGTATACATGAAAATAAATAACAAATGTAAACACACTGTGCAGTACAGAGATAATTTTTAAAAAGTGAACAAGTACGAGTCTCCTTAAATGAATCCCTGATTGAGTTTGTTGTTGAGGAGTCTGATGGTGGAGGGGTAGCAGCTGTTCCTGAACTTGGTGATGCAAGTCTTCTGGCACCTATATCTCTTTCTTTTCAGGTTGGTACTTCATTTTCAGATAGTTTCCTGTTCCTGGCATTTCATTCCTACTCTTCCTTGAACAAGGATTGATCTCTTACCTATATGGTAAATAGACTCACCTTCAACAGATAGATTAGTGAGTACTGTGGTTAAGTAAATTTATCAGTTGCCTGATCTGCTATCTTTTGGAAGTAGAATCAAGAGTAGATCATCATTCAGCCTTGACCACATTCTACCATTGCATAGGATTGTTGCTGATCTGACATTGCTTGTCCAACTTCCTACATGTTACCCATTACCCTTGAATCTGTTCATTTCTCACTCTTAAGGTCACCAACGTATTTTGCCTTCACATTGCTCTCTGGCAAGGAGTTCCAATCCTCTGAAAAAAGGAACTCCTCCTCATATCTGTCTTGGTGGATGCCACTTTATTCTGGGACCATCCAACTTCATTTTTCAAGAGTCACTCACTCTTGATCATGTACCACTGTACTACTCTGGACCTGCCTTGTTAGCAGATATGATTAATTCTGAGATCATAATGAAGTGTGCCTGAATATACAAATATTGGGAATATCGGAGTTACTTGACAAGTCTACAAATTTATCCTCAATATGTGATTGAGTACTGGGCCATTTTAGAGGATAGTTAAGAGCTTAAGGTTACATATGGCCAGGTGGGTTTTAAGATGATGTAGGTCACAGACAATAATTTGTGGAGAGTTTTGGATTTAATACAAAGTAACAGGACTCTACAGAACTTGGAATCACCACAAATCAAAGTCTGGGCCTTTCATTTGTCATTAAGAGGCCTCAGTGGAAAAGATTAATTTTCTTATTCTTGATTAGTATCCTAAATCAGGAGATCTTTGTATCTGACAAATCATAACATTCAGATGATTGAGAATTTGTACAGGTCCTTTGTGTAGTTCTCTTAGGATAGAAAAACGCACTTGACAGCTGCAGAATTCCTTTTAAAATAGTCATTGTTGTCTAGATAATGCAACAGACAATTTGGACAGTGCATGCATTGAAATATAAAAAAGTTTACAATGTAGAAATCGGAGCTTTTGTGTCTCTGCTAACCTTCCATGTGGACAAATAGTTCTAATCACAATCCTGTTGCTTGATCCTTTATCTGCTCAATCACTTTTCCTTCATCTGCTATCCATTTTAATCTTGAATGGTGACCTAGTTTGCTCCTCAGCCAGTAATCCGTGAAGTCAATTTCATGGTCTGTGAAGCTGTTTTTCCTGGTTCTAAAATATCTTGCATTTAATCTAGCCCCTTCTTTTTTTCCCACAGAACTAGTTTGATTTGATTTGACAAATCAGTTTGATTTGTCAATGTGAAAAATATTTACATTATCCTGTAATTTGAGTTTTCAATTTTTTTCCTTATATTTTTATTTCTCTCTATCAAATAACATTCTGGTGAATTGGTGACAGACCTTTCCTGAACACTAATATTTTTCCTCTAATATGCACCCTGATAGTCATGTGAGATCTCATTGAGGGTTTATTTAAGTCAATAATTATCTTTTTCTTGCATTCCATAAATAAACATTTTAAATCGTTTTTTTTCAAAAGCTTAATCAATTATGAGTGTTTTCTTCCAATATTCTTTGAATCAGTAAGCCGGATGACTCTGCACTTCCATAGCACTAACCCTCATCCGTGTGGAGGATTATTTAAAATTTTTAATTTAGAATGAAGCACAGTAACAGGCCCTTTCAGCCCATGAGTCTATGCTACCCAATTACACCCCATTAACCTGTGCCCCTGGTACGTTTTGAATGGCGGGAGGAAACCGGCACACCCAGGGAAAATCCACGCAGACACGAGGAGAACATTCAAACTCCTTGCAGACAGCGCGGGATTTGAACCCAATTCGCTGGCACTGTATCAAAGTCATGTACATGAACCATGTTCATTTTTGTTAGAGAAATGTATCAAATTGGAATTATTATTGAAATTTCATCTGTTGCTCTTTAGCTCAATTGCTACATCTAATTAATCAATCAAGATTCAAGTTACCTTTCATTCCAAGATTTAACCAAAGCCCCAATTTGGTATTGTCTTCAAATATCAATACCATGCCCTCTATTGTCAAGATTCCATTAAAAATAGGATGAGTGATCATTCATTTTTGATAGTTTGTACAGAGAGGAATAATATCCAAAAGGAATATAGTCTGTTCCTCGAAGAGTACAATGGGATCCATTGGTCCAGCTGATGATGATTCCTTGTTTGATTTCTACTCCAACCACCAAACATCCAGCAACCCTGTTGACTCTTCCTTTTTACAGAGACGTACAAGTTGCATGGCAAGTATGTACCAACTGATTTGGAGAAGGATGGGTGAGAGTGATGTTGGTGTATTCTAACTCCTCACTTCTGATTGAGAGGGATAACTTTTACATCCAAATTAACCTGATGTTTAAATCTACAATTTGTTAAGATTAAAAATGAATTCTCATTACTGTGAATGGGTAAAGAACATATTAGTTCAACAGAGATAAAAAGGAAGGACTGCAGATAACTGTGATTTTTATGCAATGTCCAAAAGTGCTGGAGATATCTAGCAGGCCATGTAACATCAAGAGGAACAAAGGGTAACCTACATTTTGGCCCTGAGCCCTTTGTCAAGGTATGAGCAAAAAAGCAGGCAGGTGTCTGATTAAAAAGGTAAGGAGAGGAAAGGTGAGAAGAAGGGGCAGAGGAGGAGCACAGATCAACAGGCAAGAGGTCATTGGTGGTTATGGGTGGGGGAGCAGAAGAGAAAAAATCTGAGAAGTGGTAGGGGAAGGGGTGGCAGCTCTCTGAATGGAGAGGGAAGTGGGTGGGGGACTGGAGAAAAGGAGCCACAGATGGGGGGGGGGGAGTAGAGAGAGAGAGAGAGAGAGACGGGCAAGGTGCTTAACGCAAACTGGATAAGTTGATGTTAATGTCACCTGCTTGAAGAGTGCCCAGATGGAATATTACCTCCTATTTGCGGGTCAGGCAGTGCATGAGACCAAGGACAGACACATTGGTGTGGGAATGGGGTGTGGAATAAAATATGTTGCTCATTTGGGGAGGGGGGAATGGGGGGGGGTCCCATTATTGCAGGAGCAGAAAGATTCTCAATAAAATGATCTCGCAGCCTGTGTCCAATCCCTTCGATGTAGTGACCTTTGGTGCAGATGGGAGCAAATTTTCAGCCAGCACAGTGCCTTAGTCATGCTTTGCTCATAGCAACTGTTTGAATAAAATAATGTCACCTAAGATGAAGAGCTGGATGATCCCACTTGCCGTTGGGGGTAACTCCTTATCTCTGCTTAAACTAAGTGTCTCCTTTATCCCTGCTTAGTAAGAGTCACCCTGGTCAGAGGCTTTATCTGTGAGCTTTGTGTTGGGGGTGGGGGGGAGGAGGCAGGTGTTAATAATCTTTTATGCTGTTGTTCATCTTTCGGGCGGCTTTATCTAGGGGGACCAACTTGTAGGTGCAGCGATGGTTAAATATTTTCAAAGAATGGCTGAAAATAAAGTAAAATGCTTTAAGGTTTATATATTCTTGTAAGTGAAGTTTATTCAGTGTAAGTACAGTATAGTCTTTTAAACGGTTTATTTTTAATGCAGGAGTTAGAGCTTGTAAGAGTAAGAGTCAAGCTACCAGAAAATTCACTTATGTGCCATTTTCCAATTCCAGGGGCATTACTGGAGTTTAATGCCTGTCTTTATTTTTCTTAACTATAGGCCCAGCTATCTCAATCATTAAATGGAGTTTCTGACAAAGCAAAGGAGGCTAAAGAGTTTTTGGTTCATTTGAAAAACATGGTGCAACTCATTCAGGTAAGATTGTTTTGAGATTTATGGCATTGGATGAATGGTTGCTTAGTGAAATTACACAATTTTGTTGTAAAAAAAATGGTTAGAACAGTTTACACCTTTTCCATAGTTTGAAACTGAATCAATTTTTTTAAAGCAAGATATTGTTTCAAATTAAGAATTTGAGTGATTGAGATGAATGTCCCACTCTACTGGCTTGAAGTTCCATTGGTATATTCCACTCTGTTGCCAGTGGTGTCTAATTTATGATCCTGGCTCTATACTGTATAAGCTTGTATTGAATATTCTTTTACTATCTCACTGCATTATATCTGATGTTTGATTTCTTAGTCAAATTTTAAAAATATTATCACTTGTAATTTTGTTTACTTTCTGTATCAGATGTATTATCCTAGAGCTTTATATTTCCAGATATATAATTATGTTATTTACTGTAATGGTATATCTTCTGTTGTAACACTCACTGGGTACTTTTTGTAAGGATTTCTGCCTCTACCCCTCCCCCCACCCTTTTCAGGCATTGAGTTCCACATCATCTTTTCCGCATGGAGTGAAACAAATCTTCTATAACCGTTTTACTAATTAACTAAATTCATTCATTGCTAAGAAAGCAAGACCCCTTTGTAGTTGTAGTATGTGTGAAGAGAAGATATTCTGGGAGCAGCTTGCAAAATGTTGCCTTGCTTCAGTGCCATTTTTTTTCATTTTTCATGTATTTTATTACCTTGCTTGCTCATTCCAAATTCATTACCTTATATTTCCCCAGATGACATTATATTTATCACTTAACTGGCCCATTGATATTTTCCTGCACTGTCTTGTTCACAATCATCTAGACTCCCAATTTTTATATAATTGACAAGTTCTTAATTATGGCCTCTACATTTAAATCTATGTATTCATGGGAAGCAAGGGATCCTCACTGAGCTCTTCAGTCTTTGCTGCAACAGTCCTCCATTCACTAAAATTCTCATCCAACATTCTAAATTTACTTCCACTGAGCCAATATTTTACCTTGTTCACAGTACATTCTGCATCAAATGTTTTGCTAAAATCCCTGTACTATGTCAGATACACCTCTCACAGCAACCCTGCTTGTAATCTATTTGTAAAATTACTTTGGTCAGATGCAACTTTCCCACATTGAAGCTATCCTGACTATCCTTGATTAAATTTAACATTTAAAATTAAATTTAGACATAAGCACAGTTACAGGTCCTTACAGTCCTCAAGCCCATGCTGCCCAATTACACCCAATTTACAGGCCCAGTATGTTTTGAACAGAGCCCACAGGAAAACCCACGCAGACAAGTGGAGAACGTACAAACTCCTTACAGACAGCATAGGATTCGAACTCTGGTTCTGATTGCTGGCACTTTAACGGCATTTCACTAACCAATTAATTTTCCAGATGATGATATGCCATGATGTTATGATTTTTTTCCAACAATTGAGCTGATCAGTCTGCAGTGATTTGGACAGTTTTCCTCCAATTTTAAACAACAATATTGCATCAGCAGTTTGCTGGACCTGATCAACTTCAGAGGTCAAAGAAGGTTGGAGACTGAATGGAGGATATTTTCTTTTAGTTCTTTTATTTAAAAGCCTAGGATACATCTTATCTTGGGCTATAATAGTCCTTGAATTGCAGCATAGGATATTGACTGATGTTCTGGAAGATTTGATTGTCTTTGTTTAAATGTGATTTCTTGCATAGATAATGTAAATAATAGATTTAAGAAAATTCCAAAAATGTAAAGTTTATGTCTATAATTGCAAAAATAACAATACAATGAACACTAATAAAGCTCATTGAGTCTGCCCTGCCATTTTTTCATGAGCTGATCCATTTTCCCACTCAGCCCAGCCCCATAACCTTTGATGCTCTGGTTTTTCAAGAACCTATCAATCTCTGCCTTAAAAACACCCAAATGACTCGGCTTCCACAACTGTATGTGGCAACAAATTCCAAAGAGACTGTATTTATTTGTTATTTATTGATGTTATTTCTCATCCTCACGGTAGCTTGGATTGCTCTTTTACAGGAGAATGGTGTGGAATTTGAAGCTTGCCTTGTGGCACAATGTGATGCACTTGTTGATGCACTAAATCGTCAAAAGGCAAAGTTACTTACTAGAGTTACCAAGGAGCGTGAATTTAAATTAAAGGTGAGTTCATATAAAAAGATAATTTTATATATTTTTCTTTCTGTTAACGAGTTGTTGTCACCAATGCAAGGCCAGTGTTAATTCTCCATACCTTATTGCTCATTGAAGTAAACTGATGAGTTACTTTCTGTTGTGAGTGAGGAAACCAGTTTGGTAGGTCTCAAAGGCAAGGATTCTGAATACATTTTTGATGGGGAAGTATTTATAGAAGGCAAGTGTGGGAAATAGTAACTGATGCAATGCACACACACACACACACACACACACACACACACACACACACACACACACACACACACACACACACACACACACACACACACACACACACACACACACTCTCTCTCTCTGAACTGGTACATACAACGATCAGGGAAAAATCACTATGATGTCCCACCACCCCTTGACTCAATGCAGGCACAGCTCTATGTTACAAGAGACACTAATTAAACACTCTCAACCCTTTTAACAGTGCACATCTTGCCAACAGTTTCTCCAGCACCCTTCCAGATTTCTTGGCCTGGAGTTAAGCAGGGTGGTCCCAAGCTGGCAAAAGAGGGAGAACAAGAGCATATGGCACCTTTATAGTGCTGGAGGGACAAACCCACATCATTTACTTGGGGTTAATAGCTCAGTAGCAGAAGGGTTAATCTAATTCCAATGGCCCAAGGCCAAGTACAGTCAGCCTGGAGAGTGTAGTCCAGGTAATTTACATGAGACCAACAGCAAGATGTACACTAATGGGTGGGGCGGAACCAAACCTTGATTGGCAGCTGGTGTGTCCTCCAACAAGTAGGGGGCAGTGCTGTGCATGCCAGCCATAACCCTTCCCAATACACCTTCTTGAAATATTGTCATCCAGGTAGTAAAGTTTCTTTCATGGTACTATTTAGAAATTTCATTATTTTTATCTGGTGAACTTATGAGAAGAACATAGTGGGAGACACTTAGATTCCTAATTTTTACGTGGTGGTTTCCCAGTATCTGAGCAGCATCTGTGATGTCATGGCATTACAACAAGTAACATAAGACACACTCAGCACATATGTAGGGCATTCAAACAACCTCACCTGAGCTGGCTCTTGGAGTTTTCAAATTAGAGTCACTTCATGCTTTTTCCCATTTGTCTTTCAAATTATTTTACTTCAAGTATTTATCCAGTTATAGTTTATAAGTTGCAAATGATTCTTCTTCCATAGGCCTTTAACTGTAAATTTAACAAAAAAAATTTCAATATCCTATGGTCCTTTTTCTTTTTAGTCCATGTTATTTGGATTAAATGGCATACTGGAAATATTCAGTAGGACAGGCAGCATCTGTGGAGGGGAAAGTAGTGTTAACTTTCAGGTTGATGAACTTACATTAGAACTGGGAATGTTTAGAGATAAAGTATGTTATAAAATGCAAAGCAAAGGGGAGAGAAGGAAAGGTCTGTGGTAATGTGGAGATAAAAGGCAAAAGGGAATGATTGGTGTAAGTAGAGAGGGTGCTACAGTACAAAGAAGAGAAATGGGTGTTGGTGGAGATGGAATAAATGTCTTAAACATCAAATTGTTAACTTAGTTATATAGTTGTCGGCTAAAATGTTCATACTTTATATCAAGCAATGTTTTAAAGATTAAGTATTTGAATATCAGTTTGGTTTTAAAAATAAATACATTTATATATCATTAAAAGAAAAGTTATTATGTGTAGATTTCTCATTTCATTTTCATGCAATAATGTGTTAAAATAGATGATCTCCCTGCTTTGCAGGTTGTTCGGGACCAGATAAGTCACTGTACACTGAAACTTCGTCAGACAACTGGTCTCATAGAATACTGCTTGGAAGTGTTAAAAGATAACGACTCCAGTGGATTCCTCCAGGTATGAAGCATACACTAAAAGTAACCATCATAATGGTAATGTACCCTAACAACAAATGAGCAAAATGTTGGGAATCTGAAATAAAATCAAAAAGTTCAGAGGCTATCTATGGAGAGAGAAACAATTACTTGGTATATTTCCACCCTCACTATAACTTCACATGCTCACTATAAATAGCAGGAGCATCTTTCCCATGGTCTCTGTAAATTGTGCGCATTCTTTCAATGTTGCTATTATATTCCCATGCCCACTATAAATTGCCAGTTTGACTTTTGACTCATGCTATAAATTGTGCGCGTTCATTCAATGCCTCTATTATATTCCCATGACCATTATAAATTGGCAGTTCCGTGAGGTACCTGGTTTGTAAATTACGCATATATAAAAAAAATACAGTAATGTTTGAATCAATGATCTTCCATAAGAACAAGGTAATTACCCAGTTATTCTCTCCACATGCGTTGCTTTATCTGCTGTGAATTTCCAGCATTTTTTTTGAGATTTACTGTACTTCTATCAGGGTGAAGGACTTTTCAAATGGAAAGACAGGAGAAAATTGACTTAACAGTATTTTTTTTTTAGAGAGGTGTAATAGCAAACCTTCATTGCAGAAACAAAAGAAATACGGAGGAATGGCTCTCCCTAATTTTAGGTTTTATTATTGGGCTATTAATATCCAATATATTGTAGTGGCTACTACGGTAGAGCTACTG
Organism: Narcine bancroftii; assembly: GCF_036971445.1. Classification (NCBI taxonomy): domain Eukaryota; kingdom Metazoa; phylum Chordata; class Chondrichthyes; order Torpediniformes; family Narcinidae; genus Narcine; species Narcine bancroftii. Next base: position 62,845,298 of record NC_091474.1, on the reverse strand, counting down.
AAGTAATACAAATAAACACATGCCAGACTAGTCAACTGAAGACTGATTTATTCAGAGTTTACAGGCTTCTTTTATATACTGCATGACCCGGGCTCTACGGGACAACGTGGGATCCACGGGACTGGCAGGTTTAAATTTAGCCTTGTGAGTGTCACCCGCTACACGGACGCTACAATATTACCTTTTGCTTTTATTATTCAGACGTACATGAATGTCCTTTATGAGTAGATTTGGAGAGGAATTCAGTTAGGGGGAATACTCGTTTGCCTCATTGCTGGGAGCTCTTCTAACCTTAGTGTTATCCAAAATAGACAAGATCTTAACCCAGTTCTTAAGCATACGATGTTCCAGTTTCGTAAATTTTTTGAGTTTAATAATTTTGTTTTATCTAGAAAAAGCCATCTTAATTTTTTTTAAAGCATAATTGATTGATCAGACATTTTCAAAATGGAAAACTAAAGGAGTAATAACCTTTTCAGACCTATTTGCAGGAGGCCGCTTAATGTCTTTCAATCAATTAGCAGACAAATATGATTTGAGCAATGCACAGCTTTTAGGTATTTGCAAATTGGGGACTTTCTGCGTACTTTACTTCCAAACTATCTTTCTGCATACCCAGCTAATATGATAGACACCCTTTTTCAAATGTATCCACTTCAAAAAGGGTTAATAGCTACAATGTATAATTGGATACTTGAGACTGATATCCGATGATTAATTCCAAGAATTGCTTTTGGATGATAAATGGAATCCTATTTTTCAACTAGTAAAGACTTCATCAATTTGTGTTGTGACGCAATGGGTTAATTAAATATATGCTTATAAAAGCATCGGATATCAGTCTCAAGTATCCAATTATACATTGTACATTCCCTCCACAACTTTCCTGCCTGGTCATTCTAAGTAAAGCACTGAAGTTTGAATGTAATGATTGTTTGATTCTGTGCACAGGATTGAAGATTACTCAAAACTGTAGCCTTGGAAATGTGGATAGTGAAAGATTGACCAGTAAAAAGGACTTTCTTGAAAACACATTATGCTTAGATTAGGTTGGGGGGAGGGGTGCAGTGGAGGGATTGTGTAAATAATTTAGTGTTGATAAATTGAGGGTTGATCTTGTTCTATACTCAGAATTAAACTAATTTTGTTTAAGGGACCATTGCTTTGGAGTATTTCTTTTGCTGTAGGTATATGGGGTTCACTGAACTCATAACAATACTCATCATTCCTTGATTCAATTCAGGTGGTACATCGGGCACATATGTCTAAAGATAAGTTGGCCTGTATTTTTTCCCAATGTAAACCCTACCTGTGATAGGTGCAAAGTTAGCCACTTAAATTGTATGTTCTGGTCATGTTCAAAGCTAGATAATTTCTGGAAAGGTGTCTTTCAAACCCTAATAAAAATTCTAGGATAATATTAACAGCTATTTTTGGAATCATATAAGTGGAGACTGGTCATATGCCTGACTCTGCACACCGAATAATTGTCTTTTCAACGTTATTGGCTAGAAAAGCCACATTACTTAAATGGAAGAATCTAAACCCACCTACTCTACTTCAATGGTTCTCTGTTGTCATCTCATGTTTCAGTTTGGAGAAAACCTTTTAAATTTGAAGAAGTCTGCCGACAGTTTATTCAAATTTCCATATAGTGTAAGAATAATAATTCTATACTGGATTCTCCCCTAGTTCCTTATGGTAAATTTGGTTTTAACCAGGAAACCCTTTGTTTCCTACTTTACTCTCAGAATGGATGGCCCAGTCCCTCTTTCTTTTAATATATTTTTTAGATTAGTTAGAGGGTATTTTGCAATAAAAATTAAATTTTTTTTCTCTTTTTTCTTTTGGTTTTACAAGAGGAGAAGAAATTTATGGTTGATATAATTGAAAAAGAAAGAAGAGGTGTAAGAGATTTCACAGAGTTGCGCATGGTTACAGTTAACCAAAGTGAATTGGAGATTTAATGCTTAGAATTGAATTGTTCTTCTGTTGAAATCTAAATTATACCATCCTGAACTATGAGCATTTTTCTGAAACAACTTTTAATCAAAAAGGTTGACTATTAAAGTTGAAATGCAATAAACAAAATGTTTGCTTCTAGATTTCTGATGCATTAATAAAACGAGTTCAAGTGTCTCAAGAGCAATGGGTTAAAGGAGCTTTAGAACCCAAAATAAATCCAGAATTTGATCTGACGCTCGACAATAGCCCATTATTGCAGTCAATTCACCAGTTGGACTTTATTCAGATGAAAAGTAAGTAACAAAGTATAAGCAATGATGCAGTAGTATACTAGATTAACTTTAGCAAAAAGGTACATTTTGACTTTTCTTATTCAAAAGTAATTGCTGAAAATTTTGTATCATACCATAGTTTGTGTATCAGTTTACAACAGCTTCCCCGCATGGTATTAGGGGAAGTTTGCTACATGGACTGAAGGTTTACTATCAAGGAAGACAGAGAGTTTTTTTCAAGTTGCAAGCCATGGAATGCCACAGGATCAGTTCTTGGCTTCTAATCATTTATGATTTATATTGATGACATGGAGGAGGGGAAAAATGTAAGTTAAGGTGGAAGGGCATATTGTGATGAAGATGATAGGACTCAGCAACTGAAAATGGATGGTTTTAGTGAGTAGGTGAAAGCTTGGTGAATGGAGTTTAATGAGGGATTGGGTGAATTTTGCCTTGGTAAGAGGAATCTAAAGGCATACTATAAACAGAGAAAGATACTGGTGAGCAAAGCACAGAGGGATGTGGGTGTTCTTGTTAAAAATGTTAGCAGGCAGGTAGGCCCATAGCACATTGGCCTTTCTTGCAAGTAGATTGGAATTTAGAAAAAGGGAAAAATTGTTTCAATTGTATGGGGTGCTGGTGAGACTATACTTGGAGTATGGTCTGAGTAATGCCATTAGTTTCAAGTTAATTATGGAGAAGGATAGGTCTGGGCCTTGGGTCGAGATTCTAAATTGGAGCAATGAGAAAGGATCTAGAATGCATGGTTTGGGAGAAGTTATTTTTAGGCAAGGATGTGCTAGGTAAGTGGAAGACCTTTGAAGATGAAATTTTGAGAGTTTGATATGTTCCTGTCAGGATCAAAGGCAAGGTAAGCAAAGTTCCTTGGTTTTTGATGTATATTGGTGATCTGGTTCAGAGGAAGAGAGAGGTGTAGTTTGCTACATTGTCTATACAGCCGGTATAGACAACACAGCAAATGAGGTACTTGAGGAGTATTAAAAAATGCAAGAAAAACCTCAAGAAATAAATCAGGAGGCTAAAATAAGATATGAGGTTGCTTTGGCAGACAATGTGAAGGAAAATCCTAAGGGTTTCTTCAGGTACTTTAAGAGCAGAAGTATAGTAAACATCAAAATTGGTCCCCTTGAAGATCAGAGTGGTTGGCCTTGTATGGAGCCAAATGAGATGGGAGGTCTTAAATGTTTTTTTTTCATCCGTACTCACTCAGGAAAAGGGCATAGAGTCGTGGGAGTATAGGAAAGAAAGCAGTGATGTCAAAGAACCAATACAGATTAAAGAGGAAGAGGTGCTTGTTGTCTTAAAGCAAATCAAGGTGGATAAATCCCCAGGGCCTGTCAAGGTATTCCCTTGGTCCCTGAGGGAGGCTAGAGTAGAAATTGCAGAGGCTCTGGCAGAAACACTTTAAATATTCTTAGCTTTGGGTGTGGTGCCAGAGGATTAGAGGGTAGGTCACATTATTCAGTTGTTTAAATAAGGTTCCAAATGTAACCCTGGAAATTATAGGCCGGTGAACCTGATGTCAGTAGTAGGTAAATTATTTGAAGATGCTCTAAGAGATTGGATGTACAATTATTTGGATAGCCATGGGCTGATTAGGGATAATCAACATGGCTTTGTGCATGGTCGGTCATATTTAACCAATCTTAGAGAGTTTTTTTGAGGAGGTTACCAGGAAAGTTAATGAAGGAAAGGCTGTGGATGTTGTCTACATGGACTTTAATAAGGCCTTTGACGAGGTCTCACTTGGGAGGTTAGTCAGGAAGGTTCAAATGCTAGGTATCCATGGTGAGGTAGTGAACTGGATTGGACAATTGCTGGACTGGAGAAGCCAGAGAGTGGTGGTAGATGATTCCTTCTCAGACTGGAGGCTGCGACTAGTGATGTGCCTCTGGGATTGGTACTGGAAACATTGTTGTTTGTCATCTACATCAATGATCTGGATGACAATATGGTGAAATTGATCAGCAAGTTTGAAGATGACACTAAGATTGGAGGTGTTGTAGACAGCGAAGAAGATGTTCAAAGCTTGCAGAGGAATCTGGACCAGCTGGTAAAATGGGCTGAAAAATTGGAGATGGAATTTAATGCAGACAAGTGTGAGGTCTTGCATTTTAGAAGGACAAACTTAAAAAGGATATACACGATACATGGTAGGGCTTTGAAGAGTGCGGAATGACAGAGGGTCCTGGGAGTACAGATACATAATTCCCTGAAAGTGGCATCACAGGTGGATAGGGTTGTACAGAGAGTTTTTGGATATTGGCCTTCATAAATCAAAGTATTCAGTACAGGAGTTGGGATTTTATGATAAAGTTGTATGACAGATTGGTGAGGCCAAATTTGGAGTGCTGTATGCAGTTTTGATCACCTAACTACAGGAAAGATATCAATAAGATAGAAAGAATGCAGAGAAGATTTATTAGGATGTTGCCCGGACTTCAGGAACTGAGTTACAGGGAGAGATTAAACAGGTTAGGATTTTATTCCCTGGAGTGTAAAAGAATGAGAGGAGATTTGATAGAGGTATTTAAAATTATGAGGGGGATAGACAGAGTAAATGTAGACAGGCTTTTTCCACTGAGGGTAGGTGAGATACAAACCAGAGGACATGGGTTTAGGGTGAAAAGGGAAATGTTTAGAGTGAACATGATGGGGACTTCTTCATACAGAGAGTGGTTGGAGTGTGGAAGGATATGCCAGCTGAGGTGCTGAAAGTGGGCTCAATTTTAACATTTAAGAAGAATTTGGACAGGTACATGGATGGGAGGGGTGTGGAGGGCTATGGACTGGATTTAGGTTAGTGGGACTAGTTAGAAAAATGACTTTGCACAGACTAGAAGGCCGAAGGGGCCTGTTTCTGTGCTGTACTGTTCTATGGTTCTATTACACACCATCTCCATTCCCATATTTAAGGAAGGATATATGGCATTGGAAGCAATCTAAAAAAAGTTGCCAAATTAATTTTTGGAATTATTAAATCATTGTATCATGGGCAGTTAAATTTTTGGACTTTAGAAGAAAAAAGAAAGATCTTGTAGAAACTTGATTCTTGGATGAAATATCAGGGTAGATGTTGATGTGTTTCCACTTGAGATAGAATCTCATTTGGAGGAAATCGTTACAAGATTAGGAGGCGGTGTTTAAAATTCTTTGCATAGAGGGTGGCAAATCCCTGGAATTCTCTTCCCTTGAGGATTCTGGAAGTTTTAGTGACTAATCATTGGGCTATTAAAGAGAAAGGAGATTTTTCTTTTAATTTAAATTAAAATTTAGACATACAGCATAGTAACAGAATCTTTTGGCTCATGAACCCGTGCCATCCAATTACACCCAATTGACCTCAACCCCCGGTACATTTTTGAACAGTGGGTGGAAACCAGAGCCCCTGGGGAAAACCCACACAGGCACGGTGAGAACATACAAACACCTTTTAGACAGTGCAGGTTTCAAATTCTGGTCCCGATCTCTGGTGCTGCAACACCATTGCGCTAACCACTTTGCTTCCCGCGCTGGCTAAATACTTTTATAAGTTCAAGGAATTAATGGGGCAGAAGGACTACAATTCTGAGCCATAAATGTCTTTCTGAACACTGAGATCAACCATACATATATTATCCTTTGTTCCCAGAACTGCTGGAAGCTCTAACTGTGAACATTTTAGAATTCTCTGTGTGCTAGGATCTGAACTCAGACCCTTCTTGTGGAATGATATAATGTCTGGTGTTTTTCTTCTGACTAAAGGAATATTTACTGATGGGGAAATAAATGCAATCAGAGAACATTTAGTTCCTAAGAAGTTTCAGAACTTAATTGTCTTATTATCATGATAAATTGAATATTGAAGTTTCTCCATTTAAGATAAACATTCAACACTTGACAGAATATCTTGGAGGAAAGAAAACATGGTCTCTTTTGGGATTCTTTGGCTAAGCTTTATCCTCAATAGATCTGAAACAAATCTATTCTGGAGAACAAACTCCGTGATCTGATTTGCAACCAAAGCTGGTCCTCAGAGTCCACAACATTTCTGATTGCCAACTACCTAATTTTGAACATAAATATAACCCAATGAGCAAAAAAAGCATGTGTTTAATCATTTGAGTGCTATCCTGAGTTAATTTGTAAGAGGTTGTTAAATAAAATTGTTGGCATGGCGGTTAGCACAACACCTTTACAGCCCCAGCAATCAGGGCCAGGGTTAAAGTCCCACGCTGTCTGTAAGGAGTTGGTACATTCTCCCTGTGTCTGCATGGGTTTTCCCCAGGGGCTCCAGTTTCCTCCCACTGTTTGAAATGTTCTGGGGGTGTAGGTCAATAGGGGAGATCGATCTCATGGGCCAAAATGGCCTGTTACTGTGCTGTTTGACTAAATTAAATTTCTCAAGGACCTGAGCATATGATCAATCCTAACACTTTAATTCAGCATATGGAGAGTGTGATGTATTTTTGGAGGTGTTTTGTGTACCTGTTTAGAATCCACATTACTATAAGAAGAGGAAAAAAATATCTGTGCATTAATCTTTTGAGAACTGCAGTTAAGAAATGAATAGGTCATGTATCCCGTTATTTTTTCTTGCATTTTATTAAAATCTCCTTTCTCACATAATGAATGGTAAATCATGACACTGGATTCCTTGAACGTCTCTCAGATCTGAAAGAAAATGAACTGTCCTTGACCTTCCCCACCAACTGTCCCCCATGTCTTTCAAATATTGTTCAATCTACTGTGTTGAAAGGCACTGAACTGTACAGTCATTGCAGAATGATGAGTTCATTTTTATTGAATTATCATTGTTTTTTTTAGCAGAAACCAATATTTTTCAGATTATTTTTATTTATTGTATTATATTTTATTGTCTTTTTTAATTTCAAATAGGCAAATATACATTAGTGTTTCTGTATTTTTTTTTACAAAGTACCTGCTCAGCTGTAGAAAGTAGGAATTTTACTGTACATTGTACAATCTATATGACAATAAACTCATGATCATTATCCAATTAATTTTTAAAAATTTAAATTAGATTTTTTTAAAAATTTAGGCATACAGCATGGTTACAGGCCATTTTGACCCACATGTCTGTGCCACCCGATTTACACCCAATTAATGTACACTTCTGGTACCTTTCACACAGTGGAAGGAAACCGGAGCCCCTGGGGAAAACCCACACAGACACGAGGAGAATGTTCAAACTCCTTACAAACAGCGCGGGATTCGAACCTAGCTCCCGATCGCTAGTGTTGTAAAGGCGTTGCACTAACTGCTATGCCAACTGTACTGCCCTTTATTTATGCTTTAATTCATTCACGTTATTTTATTTTGTTACATACCAGATAGTAACAATGGAAATTAGCCCAGACGGTGTTGGATTTAAAATAATATTTTTAATAATTAATTAACAATGATATAACCTTATCTAACTTATTTACACTTATCTAAACTTATCTAACTTAATGTCCAACTACGTGCGAATATACTGGTGTGTGGGTGGGTGGGTGGGCGTGTGGGCGTGTGTGTGTGTGTGGGGAATACCCCAAGCCACTACAGACAAGGGCCAATTCTCCAAAGGCAGTTCAAAGTTCAGTTATGGAAATTCAGTGTTGACACGTAGGCTTGAAATTGATGCGAGACACAGGCCTTAGATGGATGCGACACACAGGCTTTAGACGAAATTAGCAGTTCATGAAGTGGGTGAGAGAGAGGGGGTGACAGATTATTATAAACTCACGAACCCTTTGTCAAGGTGTTCCAGTGAAATGTCCTTTTTAGGCAAGTGACAACCAAAATTCCCCTCTTTGGCGTAGGGGATACAAAGCAAATGATGCTCACATAGTTTCCAAAACCCTTTTTGTGGGTCAGCTGAACTCAAGTGACCCTTCCACTGGTCACCATCCAAACACAGTATTTCTTTTGCTTTCAGAACCCTTTCTGTGGGTCAGCCGAACACAGTGACCTTCACCTTTCGGTCACAGAATAGTATTGTTTATCATCTGGAGAAAGCAGTCAGTTTGTCCATAACCACACATGAGACCACAGTTAGCACAGTATCCCTTCAAAGGATGCATCTCCAAGTACTAACTCCTCAAAATGGCCCCACACATTCCCCTATAACAGGAGGAAATCAGACAGGTTGCCTATAACCACATGAAGCCAATCCAGCACAGTATTTCTTCCAAGAGCTCCATGCTCCTGTGCTCTCCTTAAAATGGCCCCGAGCAAAACTATGTACTCAGTCTTGAATATGGCCTCTGCACCTGGATTTATCCAATTTAGAAACAAGCTATCTCCAACCTGCTGTCAGTTCACAGTCACTCCAAAACCTGCAGGGTTTTGTTAAATCTGTTCTCTTAAAGTGACAATCCCACACAAATGAAAATGAACTGGGAGCACATAATAGTTTGTTAATTTTTGATATCTGGTCACCATTGGCAAAGCCACAATTTTATTGCCCATCCCTAATTGCCTTTGAGGTGAACCCACTTTGAACTGCTGCAGTCTGGAGTGCCAGGATTTAGACCCATCAATGATGAAGAAATGATTACTTATTTCAGAGTTAGGATGATTTGGAATTTGGAGGAGCCTGTAGGCAGAAGTGTTCCCAGACATCTGCTGCACTTATCCTTTATGGTGGTAAAAATCTTGGGGTTTTCAATGTACTGTTGGAGAAACTTTGACAACACTGTATTTTGTATGTGGAACATTCTGCAGTCACTGAACTAATGTTAGAATGGAAGAATGTTTGGCGTGGATGATGGGGTGCCAATTGTGTGGGCTGCTTTGTTTTTAAATTTTGAGCTTGTTGAGAGTTGTGTCCAACCCTTCAAGTGGAGAGTATTCCATCACACTCCTAACTTGTGTCTTAAAGATGCTGGCAAGGCCTCAGGGTGTTACTCAGGAGGTGAGTCACTCATTGCAGGATACTTGGATTCTGGCCTGATGTTATAGCCATGGTATTTTTGTGGCTGGTCCAGTTGAAATTCTTATTCATGGTGACCCGACCCCCACCCCCCACCCCAAGTAGTGTTGAATTTGAAATACCATTGAATGTCAAGGGTTGGCAGTCAGACTCCGTCTTGTTGAAGTGGTCATCACCTGGATCTCTGGTGCAAATACTATTTGGTACTTGTCAGAATGTGGACTTGGTTTTGCTGCACGAGGGCATAGGCAGAGGAGTTAGGGATTAAACTGAACATTCAACAATTATCAGCAAACGTTCCCACAGAAGGAAGTCAATTAAAGCAACTGAAGATGGATGGGACTTGGTCATTACCTTGCAGAATTCCTGCAGTGATATCCTGGGCTGGGATTATTCTTACCACAATTATTTATATTTTGGAAATAAAAGTAGCCGAGTGATTGTGTAAGACAGTAGGATATTATTGTTCAAAAGAACATTGACTTGCTTAATTGATGAGTTAAGCCAAACACAACTTCTTTTGAACACTAAATATCATTTCAAATCATATTTTGCCTAAATGGCTTGTTTTAAATAGTAAAGGTATTCCTTGATGAAAGGCCAAGCCAAAATTATGGTTATGTATCTTTATCTTTGCTACATAAGTACACTTCTTGACCTGCTGAGTTTCTCCAGCATTGTGTTTTTACTTCAATCACTGCGTTTGCAGACTTTTGTGTTTTATTCTAGGAAGGTTAGTCCTTTTGTGCAAAGACAGAGTTAGACTGAGATGTATTTAGTTCCTTCTGCAGTGCCGCCTGTGCCAATTCTACAACTGGAGAAATGTTGTACCCACAACAATAACGCCACACTTGCATGGAAGGCACCTCCACTCAACCAGACTCAAATTGAAGGTTACATCCTCGAACTTGATGATGGAAATGGTGGACAGTTTCAAGTAAGAAATTCACTCTTCATGTTGTCAAGATATACTTGTAGATTAAAATAATTTCTGCATTACATTTTGAATTTGTTACATTTTTTGAGTTAGCGAAGTAATCCTTTTATTAAGATGACTGATAATAAACTGCAAAATATATGTTCATTGCTTTCTCAATTTCCCCCATTTGCTCCTGAAAGAACTGGTTTCCTGTTGAAGCCTAATTCTGTGGCTCCAGTGTATTGGGTAATTTTCCTCGTAAATGGTCGTCCTCCATGTGTATGTCTTGAGAGAAAGCTAAAATCCGGTTTCACTGAACTGTCCGTGGATTCTCCTCCAGCGTTCCTGCAGCCTCTGAGGCAGCACAGGCCCTGTTCTATCCGTTGGCAACCTGAGCTCCAGGTGCAAACTGCCAATAAAATCAGGAAGCCCTTTGGGAGTCCACCTTGCCCTCAGCATCCTATCGAATCTTGGTTCCAATACCTGGCTCCCAGGAGCCATTCTCCAGCCCGCAGCCTGTCTGGATCCTTTAGCTGGTGAACCGCCGGCTGGTCCGTTGACACAGTCATCATCCTGTAGGGTTGTCTCGCATGCTTCTTCTCGACACCTCTGTTGGACAACTTAGCTGCCCAATTAACCTACACGCCCAGTATATTTCAAATCGTGGGAGGAAACCAGAACCCCCGGAGAAAACCCATGCAGACACAGGAAGAATGTACAAACTCCTTACGGACAGCACCAGATTCAAATCCTGGTCCTGATCGGTGGGGCTGTAATAGCATTGGGCTAACCACTTCGCCAACTGTGCTGCCATGGACAAGTTGGACAAAAGGGTCTGTTTCTGTGCTCTTCAACTCTGACTCACAGTAAATCCAATTGATGTCCATTTTGATTTGAGTTTTCCAAAGATGAGGTTGTGTTTAATTTAACATGTAAGTATTTATTTGTCTATTTTCATTTTGTAATGAGAACTCTCTGATGTAGAGAAAAAATAGTCACATGACTTCTGGAGAATACTTCATTGATCTGGACTGAATTTTAGTACTGGGAAATAAACTGGTATTATTTTATTTCTGTGCTGTAAACACAATAAGAGAAAGCCTTATAGTGAGAGGTTTTATTGTTGATCTATGACAGAAGAATGCCCTTCTATTGATCTTTGTTGCTTCTAGATGGCCATCTGAAACACCACTGAATCAATTTAAATATTTAAACATTAAGTTTTTCCTGTTTTAAGACTTTCCAACTAATGAGCCTTTTTCCTGACCAGCACTTGGGGTCATATGGAAAGGAAACTTCTTTTGGTTTATTCTGTCCCTAAGAGCAGTGACTTGAGCTGCCCCCTCCAGTGTGACAGGGTATTCTTCCCTCCCCATCACAAGGTTTCTTCTGCAGAGGATGTGTGCTGCCCAGTGGCATATCTAGGTAAAGTGACATCGCTGACATCGATGACTCCTCCCCCCAAGGTTTTTTAAAAAAAAAGCTGCTCATAAAACCACCACCACACCAACTGTGCCACTGCTACCCATCATAGTTTCCATTTTAAGTGCCCCTCACCACCACCACCACACACAAAGGTTGCGGATACAGGTTGCGAGACGCCAATGTATTTTTATCCCTTCCCTCTTCCTGATCACTGGGACCCTACATTTCGGCGATGGAAGTCTGTCAGAAGTTTGTTGGGGAGCGGGACACAGGGCAAGAGGCCGGCCTTCACAACTACTCTGCTTGCCTGGAACTGATTCTCTTTGGTGGGCCCATTTATTCCCCCCCCCACCAAACAATCTGATCAACAACCTGTCACCTTGACCCCCCCCTTCCTCGTCCACTGACCTGCATAGACAGCAGCCACCCCCATCGCGCCCCAAAAATGTTTTCAAAGCTGGCCGGCTTCCATCTCTCAGCAGCTCCCTCTGCAACAATCCTCATAGCTGGTCAGAGGAGAAAGCAAACTGAGCGACAATGTGCAGGCTGCAGGGATGTCGTTGGGGCTGTCTGCACGTGGCTGTGGTGGGTTGTGACAGCCCTGCTGGCTGCCTGGCCTCCAGCACACCATCTGGTGGGTGGCCGGCTCATCCGGGCGGCTGCTGAACCTGACCGAGCCTGAAGTGCAGCAGCCGGATGTCTGCACCAGCAAGCCTCGGCTTACCAAGCTGTGCACGGCACGGTTGATCCGTGAGTTGTGACACTTCAGGTTGTAGCCGCTGGCCGTGAGGATCTTCTTCATGGCTCCTTAGCTTGGTCATGGCCACTTCCTTCATGATTTTCTCAGCCAATGTGTAGCCAAACCTTGTGCCGCCTGGACTTCACTTCTTCTTTGCCGCCACGTCTGGGCCTTCACCGATGCCTCCAGTGGCGGGGAACCGGCCGCTGCAGAGAACGTGCCCGTCTCTGCCATCCAGTGCCTATGCATTGGCATCACTACCACTCGCCGCAGCTCTGCTCTATGTGATATGAATGGGCAAAATTGTTGCCTTTATCTTCTTTATCCATATCCTCCTTTCAGCTGGAACTGACCTGCCAGCACTAGGGAAACACAGATCAGTTCCAGCTGTGTGGGGATTATGGGTAAGGAAGACTGCCATTTATCCCATCATCCCGCATCGAGCGAGGTGCTGAATCGGCCTTGAAGCAGCCTGATGAGATGCTGGCCTGGAGCGGTGCTCAGGGACACTCAAGTGAGTCCTGGCAGTGCAGCACTGAATCCCTGGAATGGAGATTCATTATTGGACTAGGAACTCCGATATTGAGTGGGCAAGGTGAGGACAGTGACCCCCCCCCCCCCCCCACCGAAAGTGGTGCCTCAGTTCTGTGCCCCACCTGCCGTACCCTAGATATGCCTATGTTGCTGCCAGTACACAACAATCCAGAATTCAATCCCTGTTTCTGATGCAGGCAGTTCATCACTATTAAAATGCACAAAGCTGGAGAAACTCAGCAGGTCAAGCAGTGTCCTTTATATAGCAAAAGTAAAATACAGAACTGATGTCTACAGATTTTTGTGTTTTACTATTAAAATGAAACCTGGGGATCAAATTTCAAGTGGGTATCAGGATTGTGGCTTGAAATTGGGAACAACTAAACGTCCAAACCGATTTCTAAACTACACCTATCATGAGAACAATTTGAGTCACTGCAAAACAGAAATCCAGATGGAATTGTGGAATTAATTAAAATTATTTGTTTCTGATTGAAATAAATATAATCATTTATTACATTTACTTGTATTTGAATACATTAGAAAAAGAGCAGAAATTTGTAATTTTAATTTACAACAATCAAGTTCTGAACAGAAATGGGTTGTGGCTCATTTTACAACTGTAAGCAGGATTGTTACTTGAATACTTTTTAAGCTTTTGGATTCCAATATTACAAAGTGATTTACTGGCATATGCTGACAGTTGATGTTTTGTACTACTTGGTGAATAATGCAACAAACAAGCTTTGTATGTGTGACCGTGCGTTCAAATTATAACTTCTAGTACACTTGGACTTTCAGGAGGTGTACGTTGGCAAAGAAACTGTGTGTACAGTGGATGGGCTTCAATTCAACAGTGCATACAATGCAAGAGTAAAAGCCTTTAATTCAGCTGGTGTTGGACCTTACAGTAAAACAGTTGTGTTACAGACATCTGAGGGTGAGGAGTGAACAATTCCAACTTAATAATACAAAGTTAATACTTTTTTCTGCTTATAGAATTGCATTCACAGTTACACTCAGAAATGATATTATCTCAGAATTATTTTAATCTTCACTAGTATTCTACTACTGGTTTTGAAGTTAGCCAAACCTTGATTTTTGCTATTGATTCTCACGATAATTATTCAATTCGTACATTTGAAGTAGACATCAGTATTATTCAAGAAAATTTAACAAAGCAAAAGGTGAAAATGTATCCAAACAAGACCTACATTTGCTATTAAATTGAAATTCTCAAAAATGAATCTCAAGTGGAACCAAAAACATTGAAGGGGGACAGTTTTGCCCAATATCTCTCTGCTTGGTTACATTATAGTTACATTTTTTTTCTATCTCCCATGGTATTCCCTATGGATCATTGGTATTGACTTAATTGGTATCATCCTGTAAAGTGCCCATTTTTTAATAAATAAATTTCTATGGCTTTGCTCAATACAGTGGCAAATGTACATAATCTTTTGCAACATTCATGTACACATTCCACACTTGTACATGCTTCATTCTGATGCACAGTCTTCAGGTTTAGTCAGGAAAAAAAGTAAATGATCAGAGTGTAGTCAACCAATAAAGAACCAAAGGAACATAGTAAGGACTGTGAGAAGAAGAGCAGTTTCAAAGTGGTTTAAAAACAGCAGAGAGCTAGGTGCTCATTTAAATATTGGCAGGTATGTGAGAACAGGGCTGTGAACGAGATGAGAAGTGATTTAAAGTGGTTTAAAAGCAGAGATAGGTGTTCATTTAAATCTCTCCAAGACCAATTAGTTGTAGCCAATAAAAAGAAGGGAAGATCCAGTGGAGCACCCAGTGTGGTGTGGCCAGTGTGAGAGAGGCCAAGTGTCGGATTGGGGATTTAGAGGTTTTGGCTCGAGAGGCCTTAATGAACAGAGGCTGAGGATGTGCAGGTAAGATCTTTGCATGGAAACAAAGAGTAGGTAGTGGAGATGGCAACTAGGGCAGTGGAATGCTTCAATTTCAGGATGTGGGAGAACACAATTTTCCCTGATAACTACACCTGCAAGAGGTGCATCCAGCTACAGCTCCTTACAGACAGTTAGGAACAGGAGCTGGAGGAACTGCAGATCATTCAGGAGGCAGAGAGAGTGATAGACCACAGCCTAAGGGAGACAGTCACACCCAAAAAGCAAGAGGCAGGTAACTGGGTGACTGTTAAGAGAGGGAAGTGGAATAGGTACTTAGTGCAGACCAGCCCTGTGGCTGTTCCCCTGAACTGTAAGTATACCTTTTTCTATACTGTTGGTGGAGGGGAGGGGGGGGGGTGATCTACTGGAGGCAAGTCATAGCAGTCATGTCTCTAGCACAGAGTCTGATCCTTTGGCTAAGAAGAGAAGCGGGGAGAAGAGGAGACCTATAGTGATTGTGGATTCAAAGGTTTGGGGTATAGATGTGAGGTTCTGTGAACAAGATCAAGACTCCTGGATGGCATGTGGCCTCCCAGATGCCAGGGTCAGGCCGCATCTCCAATCGAGTTCACACCATTTTCAAATGGGAGGGTGAACAGCCAGATGTCATGTCCACGTTAATTCCAAATGAGACAGATAGGAGTAGGGATGTGGTCCTGAAGAGGGAATTGGAGGGAAGCCAGAAAGCAGGATCTCAGATGTGGTAATCTCGGGATTGCTGCCTGTGTCAAGCACCAGTAAGGGCAGGAAGAGGAAGTTGTGGCAGAAAAATGCTTGTCTGAAATGTTGGTGCAAGGGGCAGGGGTTCAGATTTGTGGATCATTGGGATCTTTTCAGGGGAAGGTCTGACCAGTACAAGAAGTACAGGCTGCACCTGAACTGGAGAGGGACCAATATCCTGGCAGAAAAGGTTTGCGAGAGCTGTTGGGAAGAATTTAAATTAGTTTGGCGGGGGGAAGGGAACCAGAATGTGAGTGCAGAGAATAGGGCAGATGGTGGAAAGTAATGCTATTTGTTGTTGGCTTGTGAGGAAGGACCGGCAAGCAAAAATGTAGTGACTTACAGGGTTGGGAATGTGTCCATTTCAATGTAAGGAGTATTAGGAATAAAGGAGATGAACTTGAACATGGATCAGTACATGGAGCTACGATGTTGTGGCTGTAACAGAGATTTGGTTGATGCAAGGACAGGATTGGCTGATGCAGATATTGGGGTTTAGATGTTTTTAAGAAATGGGAGGGGAGGTTAAAGAGGAAAATGAGTAGCAATACGTCAGGGATAGTATCACTGCTAAAGAAAGGGAGGACTCTGTGGAGGGTGTGTTAACTGAGACGGTGTGGGTGAAAGTCAGAAATAGGAAGGGAATAGTCTGCAAGCCCCCAAATATCTCTCAGGACACTGTGAAACAGATAAGCAAGCAGATTTGGGAATGGTGCAAAAATTACAGGCTTGTTGTTATGGGATCTTCAACTTCCTAATATTGATTGGCACCTCCTGACTGCAAGAGGGAAAGATGTAGCTGAACTTGACAGTTGTGTCCAGGAAGGATTCCTGACATACTATGTGGACCATCTGACGAGAGGAGAGGCTGCACTGGATCTAGTACTGGGTAATGAACCTGGTCAGGTGACAGACCTCTTGGTGGGGGAGGATTTCAGTGAGAGTGACCACAACTCTCTGAGCTTTAGCATAGCTATGTTCAAGGATGAAAGCAGACAAAGTGGTAGTTTAATTGGGGAAGGGCTGATTACAAAGGGATGAGGCAAGAACTAGGGAGAGTAAAATGGGAACAGATGTTCTTGGAAGAAAGCACAGAAGTACTATGGAGGACGTTTAGGGACCACTTGCTTTTCTTTTCAAAATATTTTTATTGAGTTTAACATAACAATCCATATGCAAAATATTAAGAAAGCAAGGTAAAACAATTAGGGACCACTTGCATGGGGTTCTGGATAGGTTTGTACCACTGAGACGGAAGAAATAGTAGAAAAACTATAGCTGACAAAACAGGCAAGGCAGCTTGTTAAGAGGAAGAATGAAGCATACATTCCATTTGGGAAGCAATAAACAAGACGGACTCATGAGAGGTATATGGGAGCCAGGAGGAAACTTAAGAAAGGCAGGGGACATTATAAGCCCTTGGCAAGAAGGATTAAGGAAAATTCTAAGGCAGTCTATATATACATAAAGAACAGAAGAATGACTAGAGTGAAGGTGGGGCACTTTAAGGATAATGGAGGCAACATGTGCCTGATGGCAGAGGAGGTTGTAAATGAATACTTTGTTTCAGTGTTCACCAGAGAAAGGGACCTTGGTTAAGATGAGGTCAGAATAGTACAGGCTTGTGTACTGGACCATGTTGAGGTTAAAAAAGAGGAAGTGCTGGATCTTCTCAAAAACATTAGAATTGATAAGTCCCCAGGACAGGATGAAATACATCCCAAGTTGCTATAGGAATGGATGAAAGAGAATGCTGGGGGTCTGACAATGATTTTTGTGTCCTCCTCAGCTACAGTAGAGATGCCGGAGGATTGGAGAATGGCAAACATTGTCCCCTTGTTTAAAAAAGGTCATAGGGAGAATCCTGTGAATGGTAGACCAGTTAGTCACATCAGTGCTGGACAAACTATTGTGCATTTAGAGAAATACAGTCTTCTCAAGGATAGTCAGCATGGTTTTGTGAGGGGAAGGTTGTACCTCGTGAGCCTAATTGAGTTTTTTGATTAAGGTAGCATGGTAGATGGTATGTATATGGATTTTAGTAAGGCATTAGACAAGGTCCCCATTGGAGACTTGCTCAGAAAGCCATGAGGTATAGGATCTATGGAACCATAGCTGTGTGGATTCAGAATTGGCTTGCCTGTAGGAAGCAGAGAGTAGTAGTGGATGGAAAGTATTCTACCTGGAGGTCAGTGACCAATGGAGTTCTGCAGGGATCTGTTCTGGGATCCTTTCTCTTTGTCATTTTTATGATTGAAGATGTATAAGGATGGGTCAGTGAATTTGCAGATAATACGACGGTTGGAGATGTTGTGGATAGTATTGAAGGATGTCGTAGGTTGCAACAGGATACACACAGGATACAGAATTGGGCGAAAAAGTGGCAGATGGAGTTGTGTGAGGTGATGCATTTTGGAAGGTCAAACTTGAGGGCAGACTACATGGTTAATGGAAGGATACTTAACAGTGTGGAAGAACAGAGAGACCTTGGGGTCTAAATCCATAGATCTCTCAAGGTTGTCGTGCAGGTTGATAGGATAGTTAAGATGGCCTTTGACATGCTGAACTTAATTAGTTGGTGGATTGAATTCAGGAGTCATGAGGTGATGTTGCAGCTCTATAAATCTCTGGTGAGATCACACTTAGAATATTGCGTTCAGTTCTGGTCACCTTATTACAGGGAGGACGTAGAAACTATGGAGAAGGTGCAGAGAAGATTTACAAGGATGTGCCTGGATTGGAAAATAAGTTTAATCTTGATGGCCAGATGAGCAGTTTTGATAAGATGGAAAGACAGCATCGCACCAATTCATATGCAATGGCTACAGGATGTTATGTCTTGCTTGAGTTTGGAGAACATTAGATCTAATGTTAAAGAGATAAAGTTGAATTTGACAAGATATGGGCCCCATTCATGGATGATAATCATAATTTGATGACTTAGGCATGGGTGCTTTGAGGGCTCTCTGTCCAATGTCCACGATCTGAAACTCGATTCTTTACAAAGTATTTGCTGATGACCGTATTTAGTGGGAGGGGTTGGATTAGTACAGAGGTGTGGGGGACGTCTTCCTTTCTTTTCTTTTGTTGTTTTTTTCTGCAACTAGAAGAGATTGGTCTATTTAGATCATCACAATGTATTAGAATATGAGGAGAAATTCTCAAGGATTTTTCACTTTTTTTGAGTATTATACAAGATATCATTTGATATGTGACTCATATTGTGTATTACGTTATAGAAAAGCCATATAATTAATTAATATCTAAACAATATATACTACATGTAATATTTCTCTCTATCAAATTAATAAAAATATTTTAAAAAGAAAAATCAGTCTTATGAGGCAGGGTTAGCAGAGCTAGAGCTTTTCAGTTTGCAGTAACATAGGAGGAGAGGTGACTTACTAGAGGCCTAAAAGATTGAGGGGCTTAGATAGGGTGAACAGCTAGTACTTTTTTTTTCCTGGGGCGACATTAACAAATAATGGAATAGATCTGTTTAAGGTGAGGGGAGGAAAGCTTAGGGGAGACATCAGAGATATTTTTTTTAAACTCCAAGAATAATGGGTGCCTTGAATCCATTGCTGGGGGTGGTGGTGGAGGCGGGTAGTATAGGGACATTCAGAAGACTCTTAGATAAGCACATGGATGTGAGAAAAATGGAGGGTTAGGGTAATTCTGAGGCAAGGTCACCAGAGCCATGACTTTTCTCTTTCGAGCAAAGAAGAATGAAAGGTGACTTAATAGAGATCTACAAGATTATGAGGGGCATAGATCGGGTGGACAGCCAACACCTGTTTCCCAGGGCAAGGGTAGCAAACACCAGAGGATGTTGTACAAAGCGAAGGGAGGAAGGTTTAGCGGGGGACATCAGGGGTAAGTTTTTTTTTACAGAGTTGTGGGTGCATGGAATTCCTTGCCGGGGATGGTGGTGGAGGTTGAAAAATTAGGGCCATTTAAGAGACTCTTAGACAGGACGGAAGAAAAACAGAGGGTTACGGGATAGGGAGGGTTTAGTTTTTTTTTGTATATTTATAGGTCGGCATAACATCATGGGCTGAAGGGCCTGTACTGTGCTGTAATGTTCTATGTTCAAAGGTAAATGCACCCAATAAATCTTGGAAGTTGCAATTTCAGTTAGATTCAGTTTAGATAAGAAAAAATAGAGCTGGAGTAAAAGCTATAAACTAGGTTGAAACCAATCTTGTGTCCTGAAATGATTTAGCTCCTTTAATATAAATCTGTGTCATAGCAGTGGGAGATATTTAAGAAGATGATGAGGGTTAAGTCATTAAAAGAGAAAAGCCAAGACCTACATTTCATAATTTGAAATGACTGTACTCTTATTCCATTTGCAGTGGCTTGGTTCACCTTTGATCCCAATTCTGCTCATCCCGACATTCTTCTGTCCAACGATAACCTGACCATTACGTGCAACAGCTACGATGATCGGGTTGTGCTGGGATCCGTCGCACTCTCCAAAGGAATCCACTACTGGGAATTATCGGTGGATCGTTATGATAACCACCCTGACCCTGCTTTTGGAGTGGCAAGGATTAACTTACTAAAGGACATAATGTTGGGCAAAGATGATAAGGCATGGGCCATGTACGTTGACAACAATCGCAGTTGGTTTATGCATAGTAACTCCCACACGAACAGGTAAATTGTTCATTTTACATTTGCCAACTTTTCCTAAAATGTTATCAACCAGGTCGTTCCTGCTAAATGTCCGTTTTACATAAGATAAACAAAATACTCAACTGCAGCAGTAATGTTATTCAAAACACCACCATTTGAAGTTCATATACAGAATTTGTCTTTTATTGTTAAGTTGGCAGTTTTATAAATTATTTCCAATAGAAATTTTAAACAATTATTTGTATAAATGAATCTAAATGGTTGTTTTGATTGGAGCTTAACTAGGATTTTTGTTTTTTTTTATTATTCCAGGACGGAAGGTGGGATTTGCAAAGGGACAACAATAGGTGTTCTGCTGGATCTAAACAAGCGCAACCTCTCATTTTACATCAACAATGTGCAGCAAGGCCCAGTAGCTTTTGAAAATTTGGAAGGCATCTTTGTTCCTGCTGTTAGCATTAATAGGAATGTCCAGGTAAAAGTGATGTAGAACCACTGTGAATTATACATTTCTTCTGCTTACAGCTTGCTGAACTGACCCCAGAGCTCTTTTTTTAATTTTGTGGCACATCCGGCAGCAGACACAATTCCGCAGGGGTCTGTGGAGTTGTGGCCGGATTGTTGGTGGGGTGGAGAAGTACAGTGTACAGGCACTGTGAAAGCACCTTGAGGAATCCCTTAAACTGAGGTTTTTAATAAAGGAAAACCCTGGGATTCTAAGCAACTGTAGGGTTGTAAATATAGAGTGCTTCTGCAGCAAGAATGCAACCTGCTCAGAGGAATGAATTAACCTGCATATTGCTTCCTGGTCAGTATCAGACATGTTCTTTAATCACTCTTGGCATATATCCTTGCCCAGTCTCAATGGTTGTAGTCATATATCAGGCTTCTATGAAGGCAGGCGGCTGCCATCAGTATTACAACGTGCTGATTATGTTATGACAAGGAACATCTCAAGCCATCAGAATACTTTCAAGCAGTTCCCATCAAACTTGTTTTGCTCCATGGTGGGATACAAGGCAAACTGTTCTGAAAATTATGTCCCTTGAACACGACAGGAAATTGATAGGCAACATTTTCTCTTCGTGATCTCATTTGAGATGTTTTAGTGATTGACTCCTTTCAAATGGCAGTGGTTTACTAACAATGTAATAATGTTACATGCAAGTTTTTTGATACACATCTTGGAAACAAAAATCTACATGTAAAATCTATAAGGTAATCATACTTAATGATTCTAACATGTAATGTTGAACCTTTTTAACATCCTAAAGAAGGATTTTGCAACAGGGAAAAATGCATTCAATGTGTGTGTCTAAAACCTTGCTGCTGTTCCTTGGATTTGCAGATAAAATCCTAATGGGGGATCATTCAGTGAGAGTGAATCTTGTGGGGGGGGTTCCTTCCATCTGCACATAACCCAATTGCACTTGATTATGATTCCATAGAACTAGAGATTGAGGATTTTAGCCAATCTCCACGGGGGGTCTAATTAGATACTCGGAGAAGCTTTGCATAATTTCTGACTCACTCCAACTCATTTTAGTACAGATCGCGTACCCCTTATCCAAAATGCAAGGGAACAGAAGTGTTTCAGATTTGGGATTTTTTTCGGATTTTGGAATAATATATTTAGGTAACAAAGCAGTGCAGTAGGTATCAGCAGGGATACTTATATCAGCTGTTTAAACAACAGCAGAATTTCAGTCTCCACCGATGATGCTGTGTTTTGATCAAAGGGTTACAGTACACAGGATTTTATTTAATGCAGTAATGTTGCTGGTTATGTTACACTCAAACATGGCATTTTAGGTGGAGATGAATTTCAGATTTCACGTGGAAATAATGTTTTGTACTTACCTTGATTCAGAACCATATCGGTTATTTCACCATCAGTCACTTTCAACAATATCTTTGTACCACAGAGCAGAGATTAAGCAAAAAACATACTGAGTAATACACATGTAGATCTGGCTGTGACGAAGGTTGGTTACAAACTGGTGCCAACAGAGTGTCAGAGTCCCTACATAGGCAAGTGAGGTCAGGTGTGGAATTTTCCACTTGTGGTGTTATGTCAGCACTCAAAATATTTTGGATTTCAGATTTTTGAATAAGCAGTACTCATCTTGAAAGCCTGCCCAATCAACAAATCACCAGGAAATGTTGGATTTTGTCTGGGATTTCTGGTGGAAAGTTGCCCACTGAGTGTGAACTATTTCAGTCACAAGATAAAGAAAACAAAATGTGTGATTAATAGAGGACACTCAAGACACATTCTTGTGTTTTAAAACAAAAGAAAAATATTTGACTGGGAACCTTTTGATTTATTCTAATCTTATTAAACTAGACACCATTATAAGTGGACCATTCTAACAGGGAACATTTCAGGAACACACAGCTCTCCAGTCAGTTTGAAAATCCAAACACTTTTCCAATGGGACAACACAAAAATGCAAGGATGCTTAAGCATATATCGGCTTTGCATTAGGGAGACAGAGTTTGAGATGTTCTCCACTCAGTGTTTTTAAATATTGCTTCTTGCTTTACAGCTAAAGCCTCTGCTCCACTATTTTTCACTGTCAGCAATGGGGATCCTAAAATCTCCAGGGACAGGACGACAGCTTCCTTTAATTGTGGCATGCACAGGCTTTTCAAGAAAACGGTTTTGCCTGTTGAACACCCCCTATAGTAGTCTCTCTTGTTCAAACTGTCAATTTTGCTAAAGTTCTTGATCTTTTTTGCTCATCAAGTATTACTCCTTATTGCCTTGTCCCACTGTCCCCATTTCCTACTTTTCACTCTCATATATTCTTTAAAAATCAGTGATCAGCTCTGACCTGCATTTCCCTCACTTTGATTCTTGAACTGATTAGGCAGTGTGATCTCACAATCTGACACTTCACAGTAGTTTTCAAATCAACTCATAACAGAATACTGCTCTTCTTAAATCCTAAGACATAGGATAGAATTAGGCTATTCTGCCCATCAAGTCTGTTCCTCCATTTATCATGAATTAAACCATTTTCCCACTCAGCCCCACTGCCTGGCCTTCTCCCTATAACTGCTGATGCCCGGCTTAAACTAAAGAACATTGTAACTTGCTTATGCTGCTGTGAGATTTTGACTTGTGTTTTCCTGCCAACAGGTAACTCTTCATACAGGACTGGAAATTCCAAATCATATCAAACATGTGAAATCCTCATCATCCTACAGCCCCAAAAGCAAGACCAAGTACTGACACTTCAGCAACCAGCAAAATGATTGTCCATTCAGGTATAAAATGTTTCAACGTACCCAATACCAAATGCAGATTAAGACAAGAACACCTTGAAAAAGCCTAACTCCTGGAGTTCTCATTAAACCTCAGTGGCACCCCACTGGTATAAATTGGAATTTGAGAACTACTGGCAGATATAGTGTATTCAGACCAATTTTAACTGGTAACATTTTTGTTACACAGATACCAACATGTTCAGTGAGGAAACATAGACTATTGAGATCTTCCATAGTAAACAGACGCGCCAGAAGTCTGTTACTTTGTATCTCAGATTATGAGATGATAAAATTTCATTTCCAATGAGGAGCGTCAAAGCAATTTTAATACATTTTGATTATTTTTCTTCTGTCAAAAGGCAATAGCTTTCTTTCAGTTAGCAAGAAACATAATCTGAATGGGCTCCTTCATATATACCAAGGTAGAATCTTTAGCATCCATGTGGCCTTTTTTAACAATTGACAAATATCAATCAATTAAAGAGTGTATAAAAATGGTAGATGGACATGACACTAGCATTTAACTTAGATAAAAACAAAAGGAAGAGAACCCCTGACTTCAGCAAACCCTGGCATTCTATAAAACCACAATGCCTTGGCGCACAGATGGGTGTTGATGAAGAAACCAATTAATTACCTTGCTTGAGCAGCCTGTACATCTGTTAGATGCTCAATGCTTCTGTCCTTTCCTGATTGGTCAATACTGGGGATATTGCCATGAACAACCTAGCATTTCTGGATAGCAAGTAAATACTGGTCTGGTAATGTTTTCACAGCAGGTGAGGACCAGCTTGCCTTCTGCTGCTTTCTTCATTCTCCAGTCAGTCATACCAGGAAACCATTTTGTCGTGTTAGAATAGGACAGTGGATTATGGGGAAAAAAAGTCCCACAGAATGTTGTCTAGGAGATGAGGCACCCGTTGACCTGGAAGGGGTGATGTCTCCAAGTACATTGTGGGACTGTAATACTTGCTCCTAAAATCTAACCCTTGAGGAGGGCTTGATGCCATTGTTGAGAGGCCTGTTAAAGCATCAGTCCTTAACATCAGACATGGATGGAGATGATTTTGTATTTAGGGGATGTGGTAGATTTATTAATGTAAATTATGGGGAGTTATTTTTATCAATTAAAATCCAATTTCATCAGGCAGCTTATGATGCTCCACTGATTTTCCTAACTATCAATGTTAGATAATATTTTCTTTAATAGGAATCAAATATTTAAACAAAAAAAGATTAAATCTGAGTTGACAGAATTGCCATCTCTGATTAAAAAGCCTGCACTTTTGTAAACTGTGAAATTGCAATTTCAGCATTCATCGAGACAAATGTGAAACGGGCTACTAAAATAGCTTAAGCTCATCCCCACGTGACAGTAATTCATTTTTCTGATCGTTGAGGTGCCATCAGCATTCACCTGTGATGTTGCTAACTCTTTATATCCTTAGTGGATGAGAGATATCTGTCATTCTGTTCCTTTGGCGAAAGGCCAAAATGAGTTGAAATCCTCTGGAGGGGGAAGGACATGTGAAAGACTAAATCTGCTACTTCTGCTCCTGAGTGCCATCTAGTGGCCAACTGGTGAACTGAATTTCCAGATGCCCCCCCCCCCCACCCACCCCCGACCGCTCTTTGACAGGTCTAAAGGACGGAAGTATAATTAGAAATACATGCTGAAGCATTTCAGAATCATGCCATGTGTTTTCATTTGGTTTCCTCTATTAACTCTAAAGAATTTACAGTATGAGAAGATAGTTTTGAGGAAACTATGTGGAAGGAAACAGTACAGATATATTAAAAGTTTGTATAAATATAATAGAGGTGTTCTGTGATTGTTATTGCAAATGTCTGTTTGCTAATGCTTGTCATTTTGTATGGTTTTTAAAGGTAAAGTGGTGTTGGTGGCAGACACCAGAAATGTTTAGAATATTACAGATGAATGTTGCTTTGCATGGACAGTTGAACAGAATTTGCTAATGTTATAGTTACTATTTACCTGATTATGCACTTTGGTGATGCTACTTAATTCAGTGATGTGCAAAATTTAGAAAAGTTTTAAACTTACTTCAAATATAAAATTTTAAAACCCCTCAACTCTTTAAAACCTGATGAAGTTGAAATAATGATATCGGAGTTACCAGTCAATCACTGAACTGGTACTGCCAACCCTTATTTTTACCACAGGTCTGCATAAAGTGAGGTTCAAGAGGTAGGATCTCAGCAGGAGATCTTCTGCTGGATTTCAGGAGGAGGTCAGCAGCAGAAACTCTGCCAAATGATCCTCAACACAAAAGTTTAAGATGGAGGTTGGAAGAAACCTGGGAATGTTCAAAATTGTGGCTAGCTTCCTAACAAAAAGCTTTCCTCCCTCCCCACTCCCCCCCAGTACATTTGCACTTTGTTTACTTTGTCAAGTGCAGCCTGGACAAAGTGAAGTCTCTGCACTGCAGCCAGGAGACTGACCTAAACTTAAATTTGTGTTTTCTGTGGGCTCATAATTGAAGATGTTTCACCTCCATGGTTAATTAAAATTACATGTTTTTGGATAACCGTATTAGTTCTAGTGAAATTAATCTGCAGAATTGTGTAGACATGAATATATTGACTTCTTTAGAGCTAGTTTTCTGGAGATGAGCAAAAGAATTTTCATTGCACTTAAATTTTCTCACTGCCAAAAGACTGCACTTTGTAGATCATATTATTGAAGTAATATTGTGTTCAAAGCTTATTCCCTGCATAAAAATTGTTCTGTTTATGTTAATGAAGAGTAGATGAGTCAGTATATTAGTGCATTCCTTTCATTTCTAAAACAATAGGTGGTAAATCCACTCATTGTCTGAGATACCATATATTGGATGTTAAATCCAGTGTGGGGAGATTCAAGATCCTTTTATTGTTATGCAAGAAAGCAGAAAATTTAAATATTGCACGATATTTCCTTCAGTCTACCTTAAAGCAGTCAAAGATTGGCCATTAGCAGAAATTGCCTGAAGCACCTCTTACAGTCAAAGAAAGAGAAGCAAAGGAGAGGAGTTCTCCCCCCCCCCCCCCCCCCCCCCGCCCCAGAGTCCTGAGAGTCCACAGATTCGCCTCCAGTGCTTCTGCAGCCACGCAGTCTTCAGTCCAAACTATTGGCAACCCAGGCACCAAATCCAAACCTCTGACATGATCAGCAAGCCCTCAGTGACCTCTATACCCTCTTTCAATCTGGTTCCGATACCTAGTACCCCTTCAGACAGTCTTGACCCAGTCTCCAGCAGCCCGCAGCCTGGTGCAAGTCCGTTGACCACAGTCACCCGCAGCCCACAGTCTGTGTGTTCTTCAGGCTCAGAAGCCCCTCGCTGGTCCGCTGCCATAGTCTCTGTCCCAGGGATTGTCTCGTCTGCTTCTCCCTCTCAAACAGGTGGGGAGGGGGTGGTCTCCACGTTTTCTGCACCAGTCCTCTGCTTCCCTGGAGTCTGCAACCCCTCGTGGCTGCCACTGGTCATAGGCTGTGAGCTAGCTGGTTCAACAATCTCCATTTAAACCCATGCAGCTTTTACAAAATCACTGATGATTCTGTTCATTGTTATGTATGGAATCTTGCTGTGTAATTTCACTGCAATTTACCAGACAAATAATTTGTCATTTACAAAGTGCTTTGAATTGTGCAAAAATCTGATATAAATGGAAGTCATCCTTGTTTAAGAGAAACATTGATCTCAAAGAGGAACAGTACGAGCTTTAGCAGTCCTGTCCCATCAGCTAGTCAGATCACTTCTGATTACCCAAATAATCAGCATTTTATCTGCCTCCAGCAGTAGGTGGATATTGAATTGTATTTAAACGTACCTTGTACAGTCTACATTGAATTGAAGAGCGTTCTCAATCTAATGCTCAAAATGTTCAGATTGAATGGTGCTGTACCATTACGTGAGGGTTGATTTCATAATATTGTGCTTTTCAGGCATTTGACTTTTTCTCCATTTCTGCTCTGTAAGAGAGGTACAATATCTATACAATTAAGTGATGTGCACAGGCATTTCACTTCTCAGAAAACCAAGGACAAAGTGAAAAGGAAATGCAATTGCTTTTCATGTGTACGGTTAGAGCTCTGCATTGAAGTGAGTAGAGTAACTTGTGTAGTTACTGTTGGAAGGAAAGTGAGTAAGTAACTTTTGTACAGGAATTGAATGATCAAATCATCTGCAATAAGGAGAAAAGTTTAGAAGCTTTAACAGGTTGGGCAGCATCTGGGGACAAAGAAACTGAGTTTTGAGTTGCTGAGCTTTCATCTGAACTATAAAAGGGAGAATACAAGTTGCAGGGAGGTTGAAGGGTGGGATTAACAAAGCGACTATTTGTAATAGAGTGGGACAAAGATTATCCACAAAATGTTGTTGGTGTCATCGGCAAGAGGATGAAGGTTTGCTGGTCCTAACTGATCAGATTGAATGAGTATAAATGGAGGGAGGTGAATGGGAGCAGCAAGGACTGGTAAATCTGTGAGCTGCAAAGCATTGCAGTTGCAGGAAATGTGAAACAAGGACACTGGGAATGCTCAGAACATTGTATCAATGGAGGGAGAAGAGCTGGGTCAATGTTGCAGGTAGATGGCCATGCATCAATAATGGCCAGCTCTAACACAAGCAGGAAAGACTGGGTACCTGCAATTATCAAATTCTAATTCAGTTTGATACATGAGGGTTACAATATTACCTTCACTGAAGGAACCAAGGGCAAACTGGGTGACCGTTCAACATAAGGGCAGCTCAGAACTGACCAGTTCTGCAGAGTTTTCTTTTTTTAATTTTAGACAAACAGCATGGTAACAGGCTATTTTGACCCATGAGTCCATGCTGCTTAATTTACCCCCAATTAACCTACAGCCGAGTATATTTCAAATGGTGGGAGGAAACTGGAGCCCCCGGGGAAACCCATGTAGACATGGGGAGAACGTTCAAACTCCTTACAGACAGCACAGGATTCAAACCCTGGTGCAGTCATGATCGCTGGTGCTGTAAAGGCGTCACACTAACTCTACACCAACCGTGCTGCCCCTTTCAGGTTTTCAGCTTCTGGTGTACTTATTTTTCCAGTTTACAACCTCATTCATCTCCCTCCATTTGTTCTTCTCCAATCAACTTAACAATGATTAACAATTTTCATCACCCCCCTACTTTGAAGGCACCTATGGCGCTTGTGTAACCTTGGTCTCCATCTTCTCCCAAACATTCTTCTGTTCCCCATTTAAAAGCTGAAAACTTGCTTGTTTTCTGAGTTTTCCAGTTCTGATAGGTCTTCAACCCGAAACATTTCTCTCTCTCTCTTCATCAAGGCTCCTTTCTCTGCTGAATATCTTCAACATTTTCTGTTCATACTTCAGGGTTCCAGGATCTGCAGTTCTAGTTTTTTACTTTCAATTACCATGTTATTTGTTATCAATGTAGCACAAAGGCTAAACGTTGACCTAAATTTAAAAAAAATTGCATAAATGGGATCATGAAGTATAAAAGCAAGAATTGAACAAATTTCATGTGGATTCTGTTAATTTGCCCAAGTCCTTTACATTAATGAACGTGCCAAAGCGACAGGTAGAGATTTATTAAGATTATAGCAGGGATGAGAGATGTTGGGTAGGAGTGAGAAAAAAGTTGATTCTTTTTCATTAGAACAAGAAGTTAAGCCCAGATCTAAGAGAGGAATTTAAAATTGAAGTTTATGATAAACAATGCAAATATATTTCTGATAGTTAACTAGTCAGAACAAAGGGAGGCATTAGGAGAAATGCAGGGGGTAGTTAAAATTGACAATATTCAACCAGAGATAGATACAGCTTTTCAACCAGAGATAGACACAGCTTTTAAGAGGAATGTGCAAGATAATATGATTGCATTTGGCACTGGTATGATGACTGTTAATGCACTGATACTCTGTCTTTACCATTATCAGTCACCAAAATGGTTGATCACTTCAAGGAACTGATGTAGTCCATGATTTTGCACTTTACATAGTTTGTACCACTTCATCTGCACCAAGGAATGCATTAATTCTAGAAGTCCACAGAGATTGCTTGATGTAAGATCCATCAGATAAGCATCCCAGTAACAATTTCTCCCTGCCACCACCCCCCCCCCCCCCCACCTCCCTCAACTCCATTCTCTCTTTTCAGGGAGAGAAAATGTTTGAATCTGGCTGCAGCAAGGTATTGGTTGTATAAGAGTTGATGTGGAATAAGGGTTGAGGTGGACTGGTAATTGATATTATGCCTCAGTAGAAACCCTTCCTGCTTAGATAGAACTAATTAAATGACACTGTGCTCATGAGGGTTTTGAACCTCCTGTTTCACAGTGAGAGTTCTATAAACTTTGTCCTAAACGCAAATCCTTAAAGCAAAGCAGTTTCATTTCTAAACAGGTAGGTAAGTTTGGGTCTTGTTCTCTAACAGGTAACATGGTCAAGTTTTTAATGTCACAAGCTGTTTTATACAAAGTCTCTTTTGAATGCATTGTTATAAACTATTCTGAGTAGATCATTTAATGTATTTGTAATCAGTATTAAATAAGGCAGATAATGCTGCAGGTCAGACAGTATTAAGATAGATTGGATGTTGTTTGCCAGCTAAGCCACTGCCACCTGTTATGATGGTGACCAGCACATACTCCTGTAGAGAAATCTACATAAGTGTTTGCTCAAGAGAGTTGTTAAAAATAAATTATAAAGATTGTAATGGAAATGATTTTATCTGGTATGTAATGAGCCAAGAGTAAATGGATCTGGAATATTGTTTTCTTTTTTGTTGCTGCTGTCGTTACTGTGTCGTTCACCCATTTCAGAGCAAGCTTCAAATCTATCTGGAAAATAATGACTTAATAATCTTATAATGCAGAATCAGGATTTATTGCCATGAACAAGTCACAAATCTGTTGTTTTGCGGCAGCATCACGGCAAACATTCTTACAAACCACCTTACAAAAATCAATACAAATAGTGAATGAAAAGTCAAAGTAAGGCAGTGTCAATGGCCCCTTTTACACAGAGGATTCAAGTTGGGTATTATCCAACTTTCAAGCGCTTCACCTACCTGTGGGAACGCATCAAAGGCAGATTTGGGGGAGGGGGGGTCCCGAACTGACCCAGCTTTTTTATCCGCCAAGGTAGGTAGTGTTAGAGGCAAAGCAGGGCCAGTCTAAAAGAGCAAGTTGAGTTGAAATGGAAAGGGAAGATGACGTCCTGCTGCGACGTAAATCCATAGACCCAGGGCATAGAAAATGCAAAAACTCGATGCACTAATCCCCAGCTCCCAACCCACTTTCCATCCAACCCATCTTCCTGCCCCGCTTCACTTCCATCCCACCCCCGCTTCCCACTTCCATTCCCTTCCCTCGGCTCCCTCTTCTTTCCCCGCCCTACTGCCCACCACCCTGCCTTCATCCCCAGGCTCCCTACCCTCACTTTGATCAAGTTGATGTGGCGATGAAGCCCAGGCAGGAAGCTGAGGTTGGAGAGAGCCCAGAGCAGGTGGTCGGGGTCCGACAGAGTATCGACTGGATGGATGGTGACTCGAGCACCTGACGCTCTGGCCGCCCATGCATCCAAGCTACTGATGCCAAGGACTGTCCCTTTAGCGTCCCCATCCTCACCATCCAGTGATTAATTTTAGTGAAATGCTTCATTATTCAAGGCCAGTGTGCTTTCAGCTGTGTACATTTCTTTTCAGTGTAAATGGCTTTTGAATAAAAGTCTTAAGAACAAAAAAACAATATTAACAAAAACACATTGAACTGTACAAGGGAGCTGTAGTATCTCACCAAAGGCAGTTTATTCATATGTGAGCGTACAGCTGGCTATCACTGGTCCTCTTTTCAGTAACATCCAACATGAATATTTATAGTTCAATAGAAGTTTGAAAACCCCAAAATGTTCAGATTGTAGAAAATTCTATGCTCCTATTATGCTTCAAAGTAACTTGAACGTTTCATTAAAACAAAATATGCCATTATTGTGTACTGAGCAATGTCACTGCTTATGTTTTACATCATATTAGACACTGACACTCCTGAGCTTCACGTCCCACCTCTTGCTTTGGGAAGCTGGCTTGCTGTGTAAATAGCCTCACTGACTTGGCATTTCTTCTGTGCGAGCAAGCAAACCTGCTTCTAGAGACAGGTTGTGTAAATGGCAATAACACAGCTTTTCAGTGTAAAAAGGGTGTTTGGCTCATTGACCATTGTAGTAAAGGTTTTGTAAGTATAAATACTGTTTAATTAAGAATTTACATCACTGCATTACAATAAC
Source organism: Narcine bancroftii (assembly GCF_036971445.1). Lineage (NCBI taxonomy): Eukaryota > Metazoa > Chordata > Chondrichthyes > Torpediniformes > Narcinidae > Narcine > Narcine bancroftii. The sequence goes on along the minus strand of NC_091474.1, from coordinate 62,813,674 downwards.
ATTTTGATTCATTGTATCGTGAACCTTGCATTAGGGTAAAGCATTAAGTTTTATAGAGAACAAATTTAATATTTATTCAGCAGTTTCACGATATAAATGACAAAAAGTTATATCTGTTAAAAATGCCACTTCAAAATTTTTAAATAACATTTTAAGTTTGCCAGCTACTGCATCATCTTTTCGTGGGCTGATTTGTCACACCATGTTTGAAGTAAGATAAAAATGTAAGAAACCCGATTCCCTTGATCACGAGTTCGAGAGAATGTTCCACCAACAAACACTAAAACTACACTACTCACTTTGTATTTAAAAAGAATGATTAGAATTCTGAAAATCCCCACAGAAGATTCTCTCAATTTACTTTTGTTAAAATTCAGAATTTATGTCACGTGAAAGGTGGGTTCAAGCCTTGGAAGAGAACTCAGCTTCACCATGTAAGTAACTTGAGTAGAATCTGATAGGAAATGGCCCTTTTTGACTGCAATTTGTCAAAATCTGCTTGGTCCCAATTACTAGAGCTGGATGTTGGCTTGTATCTGAATTGTTTGATTTTTTTTTCTTCCTGGTGTTGCTAATCATGTGCACATTGACTTCTCAGAATAACATTTACTTTTGTAGGTTAGCTATATTTTTTTCCTGTACTGCAAAAACGCAAGGTCACACGTACCACAATGGAATTCACCTTTCTCTCAACGTTACTGTCAATCTGCTACTTCCATTACATTCTCCATTGGTTTGCAAGTTAAATCTTCAACATTTCTAGAAAGTGCGGCTTTTCTTTCATTTATCAAATGGTCATTCACTTTTGAAAAATAAGTGTCTTTGTAGTTTTAAATCAAATCTCATTGTATTGTTGGGATTGCAGAATTCTTTGCTCTCACTGGGAGCAGAGGCCTGAATAATGTCTAAGATAGCTAGAATGTTCCTGAACTTCCCTCCCCTTGTGTGTTACTAAAACTGAGAGCACAATGTGTTTTTTATATATTTAAAGTACAATTTAGTACTGTATTGTTTGTACTTTACCAGCATAGACTTGAGGATGGTCTGAGTCACTCTGAATCTAGAAATGAATAAGCTCTATGTTCTTAAGGTTCCATTGTATTATTTAAAAAAACCTCAAACATTAAGTCAGTCATCAGGAACTTAAGCGGCTGGTCCGCTGATTCTTTTTGTTGTAACTGGTGGTTATTTCATGGATACAAAACTTTTATATGTACACTGGATAGTTTGGTACTTTTGTGTTTTATACTCAAGATTATGTTACTCTGTCTACTCAATGCTCTCACACCAGGTATTGCATAAATATTGTGAACATTTGATGTAATTTGGTGTATGTTCATAAGTTGTGATGTGCCAGAAATGTCTGGTGTCGATGGTTAATTAAATAAATCTGGTTATTACAACTTATAGCAGCTTCTGAGTTTCATCATTATTAATTTCTTATGAGATCATACACCAACTTTGATGGCAGTGTAAGGGAAAGGATATTTTAAAGTACCAGATCAGAAAGGCCTTTTCCAAAAGTTATTAATTCAGTTTCCCACAAAATCTTAGACCATACGACATAGGAGCAGAAATGGACTCTGCAGCCCGTCAATCTTTGCCTTCAATGCATCCCATGACCCGGCCTCCACAACTGCCTGTGGCAACAAATTCCACAGATCTACCACCCTCTGGTTAACGAAAAATATTTACGTCTCTGTTCTAAGCAGATGCCCTTCAATCCTGAATTTGTGACCTCTCCCACCATGGGAAACAACCATCTACAATTACTCTGTCCATGCCTTTCAACATTCAAAATGTTTCAATAAGATTCCATCTCATTCTCCTAAATTCCAACAAGTATAGTACAAGAGCCGTCAAATGCTCCTCATAGGATAACCTTTTCATTCCCTGAATCATCCTGTGAATTCTTTCCAACATCATTTTTTAACCTCTTGCAGTTTTTTTGTGTTCAAGACTTCCAGAAAAGATTAAACCTTCCTTCCAAATTTTGAACACTGGTCCAAGTTGTAGGCTTGACAGTGCTTCAATGCCTGGATAAGTGCACCGGAGCAGTAGAGAATGTTTGTGTTGTTGACTTTACATGCTGGAATCTGTGCTAAAATTCCTCTTCCTCGATCTTGTGATTTAGTTAACTCTATGCTCCAGTTCAGTACACTAGTTTGCTGTTTTCTTGAGTTGTTTTGAATTGAGCAATTTCCTCATTTGCCTTTTAAAAGCATGGTGCACTCGGCTTGCAATTGGGCTTTTCAAAAAAAAAAATCACACACATCCTCACTGGCTCTGTTAATCACCTGCCCTATTTTGGGCAAGCCTGGGCCGGCCAGCAGGGGGGCACATTGACATAGTGGTCAGTGCAACGCTTTTATAGCACCAGTGATCAGGACCAGGGTTTGAATCCCATGCTGTCTGTGAAGTTTGTATGTTCTGCGTGGGTTTTCCCCTGGGGGCTTCAGTTTCCACCATTCAAAATGCACTGGGGTGTAGGTTAATTGGGTATAAATTGGGTGGCATAGACTTGTAGGCTGAAATGTCTAAAAATAAAATAAAGCCCAACTCACTGAGCCAAACCTTCACCTGCTAAACACGAAAGTCTGCAGAAACCATGATTGAAGTAAAACACAATGCTGGAGAAACCCAGCAGGTCAAACAGCATACCTTATATAACAAAGATAAAGATACATAATCAATGTTACAGGCATGAGCCCTTTGCCAAGGTAGGAGCAAGACAATTCCTCCTCATGTACAAAACCTAAGATTCTTCTTCCACCTCCAACAAATTGCATTATTTTGCCTGCCTTTTACCTTCACTGTTTGTTTAAGATGTATCTGAAAACTGCCACCTCCAATAATTCTGAATTTTCTCTTGAAAGGATGGGAACATCAGCCTTGCTTTAATGCTCAAGCAATTGGTTGGAGCTTGGACTGCATTCCTTGGTTCGGGGTTACATAGCCATAGCTGAAAATTATGACAAAGCAGGTTAATTCCTTTCAAGGGATCCCTAGCTGAGCAATCACCATTAACAAGAATAAACTCAAAATAAGATCATATCATCAGCCAATCCCTCATTACTGATTATATTGGATTCAATGATTAGTCCAAAATGAGAGGGTATATACAACCTTGCTTTGTGCACTAGGTTAGGTCTTTTATAGGAACTGCTGTATTGGCTATAAAATTCAAACTTGAACACCTTGCTTGAAATGCTCTGAAGGAACAACCCATCTTATCCCAGAACACAAAATGTCACCAACATAGCACAAGTTTGGCTGTGGCTGCTGTTAGCCATCTGCTGAATGGACATTGTGGATAACATTTACAATTTATCTTTCAATTTAAAGGATGTGAGGTTTATAGGCTGAGACAGTAATAACTTGCCCATCCCACTCGAGTGTCATTCATTTGCACAGAAAACTTTTCCAAAACTTTTGAAGTTTTTTTTCCCTCAAAAAAATTTACAGCCTGGGTGGACAATATTTACCAGGGAAACAACTGAAATAAAAGAAAGCAAATCTTAAAAGCAACACTTGATATTTAATAAATTAGTCAGAAATTCTTTTAAATCAAACATCATAATGGAATCAAATATCTGCATTAACATTGATCACTAAGAATGTTTGAATGCTTTGATACTGTACAAAATTATACACATTTAGACTTTGAATTGATCTTGAGTTTCTTGATGTCTTTTTCACCAAGGACGAGCACTCCATTTTTAAATCTTCCCAATTGTCCACTCAGGACACTGTCAAGTTTCTTGTTCCTTCTGTGGGTACCAAATCCAATACATGTAATCAGTTTAAGCCTATATTTATTATATGACACTTATTACTAGCTTGTCTAATTGTTAAAAATTAATGAAAAAGTTCTTTGTTAATTAATGGACAATTTTAATTGACCCATGAACTCTGCTTTCAACCACAAATTGAACATACAAAATAACTTTAAAAAGCATCTAAGGTGCAGTTATTAAACATAGTATCGCGGTTAGTGCAATGCTATTACAGAGCCAGTGACCTGGGTTCAAATCCGGTGTTGTCTGTAAGGAGTTTGTACGTTCTCCCAGTGTCTGTGTGGGCTTCTTCTGGGCGCTTGGGTTTCATCCCACCCTTCAAAAAGGTACGGGAATTTCAAAATTAATCGGTTGTATTTGGGCGACATGGGCCAGAAGGGCTTGTTACTGTGCTAATCTCCAAATTAAAACAGACATCAAATACAAAGTTGAAGAGCTAATGTTTGATCCAAGTAGTTAACTCAGAGGGAGAGTTAGAAGGAGGGGTTCTGAAACCCAAAGACCCAGCAGACACCTGGATCAGATTCAGCAGAAAGCAGGGGGTAGTGGGTCGCAGGATTGGTCTCGGGAGCAGACACAATGATGACATTTGATGTAATAAAAGGCCAGAAGTCATCCACACTAACCCACAATAAAAAAAAAAGAGAAAAACTAATATTGGTTCCATGATATATTTTTGGTCTAGTGAGGGTAGACTGGATCTCAATTTAAAGTCTTCAAAAAAGAAATGCTATCCAAGGCACTCCTTCTGTTAACCACTGGACAGCCAATCTGAATTCTGAGTTTAGTTGAGACTTCTAAAAGTCAAGAATCATTCCATCAAAATCAAGTTGGAACCTGATAACAATAGCCCCTTTCACAATTGCAAGTGATCTCAGGAATTAACGGCCGGCCAATCGGCCTTTAGTGTCTAGTGTGTAAACATAATCAGCTCAACGCCAATGTCAGCTCACACGGGGATTGATGGCCTTGACCACTAGTACAATCCCAGGCATCTGCCAACTTTGCAATCAGGCAAGTGTAGAACGGGTCATTGCATTCTGGGATTGAAATGACCCAAATTTTTACACGAGTACAGGAACACGAAGAAAGAAAAGATTAAAATGAAGGTATAAACTTTGCCATGGGAAAGTCGCAGTGGGAGAGAGAGGAAATAAATAGCAATAGCGGACAATTTTTAAACACCGTAGGAAAGTTGGTTGCACTATAGCACACAATTTATTCAGCATGGGAATGTTGGTAGCTTTTTCCCCATGGTCTTTATAAATTGTATGCTTATAGGGCTACCAATTTTCCCATGCTGTTTAAAAATTGTCCGCTATTGCTATTTATTGCTAGCACTTTCCCACGGTCCTTTATAAAGGTTTATATAGGTCGGTACAACAGGGGCTGAAGGGCTCATACTGTGCTGAACATAAAGCTCAATTATGTTATAATTAGGCATGATTAAATTTTGTTCAAATACAAGATCATAATACACTGATCAGGATTTAGGGCAGGCCCACCATCATTCAATGCATCATGATGTCATCGGTTGATGGTAGTATGGTCCTAACCCCAGGGATGATTCCTTGCAAGTGTGAAAGCATTTAGTGTCCCAGTACAAGTGTGAAACCCAAACCCCCATTCCTATCCCAGGACACTGAACGACCAATTTAGTGGGATGCAAGTGTAAAAGGGGCTAATGATAATAACAGTGGAAAACTCAGCTCACAGGTCAAATGGCTACCAAGTCTACAAACTGTCTAATTTGTTCTCTAAAAGGGAATTGTGGTGGCAGTAATATTTCTCAAAACCTTGAATGATCAACATCTTTTAACATCAAAATCTTTTAGCTGGGGGGAGTCACGTGATGGAGTAGAGGCCGGACGGTGAACTCCAGCCCTCTCCAGAAAAGTCGGGAAAAACAAGAGAAAACACAAAGGCACAGAAATAAAAGTTACAGAAAAGTGAGTATAAAGGTGGAAAGAAGATGGCGACAAAAAAAGAAAAATCGAAAGCAACGGCAAGAAGAGAGGAAGAGAAGACAAAGGAGGAAAAAGGTGAAGGCCTTACCTGTCCGAAGAGGCCCGCTGCGGAGAGAGAAACCCGCTCCCTCAGGTCGGTAAATAATGGACTACAAAAATGGCTCGCTGAGCCGAGTAAAAGTGCGCAACCGCGCATGCGCGAAGTATCGCGCATGCGCGATGCGAATGAAAAAAAACACACCGACGGGAGGGGGGACCAGCTGGGGAGTCGATCTCCACAGCCGGCAATGACAGCTGCAGAACACCTGCAGCAAGAAGAGACCACAGAAGACAATAGAAACAAGAAAGAAGAGGAGGAAAGGGCAACAAAGAAACAACAGATGGTCAACCCAGAGGAAGAAGAAGAGGAAGAGTATGGTGAAATAGAAGAAGAAAAGATAGGCAAGGTAAAGGATATACTTGCTCTTATTAAAGGATACATGGAGTCATTTAAAGAATGGCAAACACAGGAATTTAAGGATTTAAGAAAAAGAATAAACAACACAGAAGAGAAAATAAATAAAATGGAGATGACCTTAACAGAAATGGGAAAAAAAATGGACAAGATGGAAGAGCGGGCAGTAGCAGCAGAAATGGAGGTAGAAGACTTAAAAAAGAAATTGGAGAAATCTAATAAAAAAACTAAAGAGACACAAGAACTACTAGCTCAAAAAATAGATACAATGGAAAACCATAACAGAAGAAATAACATAAAGATAGTGGGCCTTAAGGAAGATGAAGAAGGCAAGAATATGAGGGAGTTTATAAAAGAGTGGATCCCTAAGACCCTAGGATGTCCAGAACTACAGCATGAAATGGAAATAGAAAGGGCACATAGAGTATTGGCCTCTAAACCACAACCACAACAAAAACCAAGATCTATTGTAGTAAAATTCCTAAGATATACTACAAGAGAAAAGGTACTGGAGAAGACAATGGAAAAAGTAAGAGAGGGCAACAAACCACTGGAGTATAAAGGGCAAAAAATCTTCATTTATCCAGATATAAGTTTTGAACTCCTAAAGAAGAGAAAAGAGTTCAATACAGCAAAGGCGATTTTATGGAAGAAAGGGTATAAATTTATACTAAAGCATCCAGCGGTATTGAAAATATTTATTCCAGGACAACAAAACAGACTATTCTCGGATCCAGAAGAAGCACGAAAATTTGCAGAACAATTACAAAAATAGACTGAGGGAGGAAGACGGGTAATGAGAGTTAAAATGATCACGATTGATATGTATGTGGGTAAAGACAAAAATAGACTGAGGGATGAAGACGGGTAATGAGAGTAAAAATGATCACGATTGATATGTATGCGGGTAAAGAGGTATAAGAGTGAATAGAGACAATGAGCATACATGAATGTATCTGTACTTAGAGGAAAATATAGATAGTATAGACAAGAATTAATAAGGGAAGGTAATGGAATAGAGAGAATAAGGAGGGAATTAAAAGAGTGACCTTTGTGACATATGAAAAGTGAAATCTTTTCTGGGGGAGGCAGGGTGGGGGGAAATAGCGGTCACTGCAAAATCAGTTGACGCTTGCGAGTGGATTCGCAAATCCAAATGGAGAGGGGAGATGTGGTTGTCCGACAAGGGATAAAGGACAACTCAGGAGGTGAAGGGGAGATTGGGGATAAATAAGATAGAAATAGGAGAATAAGGAAAATGTTAGATGTTGTAGGAATGTTGTCTTATAAAGAGTTGAAAATAAGAAAACAGAAATGGAAAAGGAGGAAAGGTAATGATGGAAAAACGGAAAGAGAAGATAAACAAAATATAAAAGGGCTACGCTGAACTATATGTCTTTAAATATTAATGGAATACATAACCAAATTAAAAGGAAGAAACTACCAAATTTAAATGAATAAATGTATTCCATTAGAAAAAATAACATATTGGTTAAGAAATAATATTGAAATATTCGAACAAGTATAGGAGCCTTACATTAAATACAATAGCGAAAACCTACCGGGGACAAACATTACCTAAGTTGATGGAAGGAGAAGGAAAGAAAAGAATGGACTCAGTAGAATTTCTGGTGTAATTTTGTTGAATGACAACATTGTCTGACTGGCTTAATGCAACCTAGATTGTACACCTAAAATGGATGAGAGGGGGGGGTGGGGGGGTGGTTTGGGAGGAAAGGGGGGGGGGAGAAAAAGTCACTGTATATGTGTGAAAAAGAAATAGTGTATATCATGGCTAATGTGATTTATGGTGTGAAAAAAAAAATAAAAAAAAAAAAATCTTTTAGCTGGAGAGAATTTTCATTCACCATTAAACACAAGAGCAGTCATGCAATGCAGAGGAATTTGCAGGTGCTCAATTATGGAAAACCTGGCTGTCTCAATGTACAAGATAGATAAAAAAGGGAAAAATAAAACAAGAAAGTCTGCAGACACCATGGTTGAAGTAAAAACAAAAAGCTGGAGAAACTCAGCAGGTCAAACAGTGTACTTTATATAGCAAAGATAGATACATAACTGATGTTTCAGGCCTGAGGCCTTCATCAAGGTATGAAAAAATGTTACCTGGCATCCAAATAAAAAGGTAAGAGGGGAGGCATGGTCACAAAGGCAGGAAGTAATAGGCGGAGAAAGGAGGGAGGGCACAGCAGCAAGCAAGGGGAAAGAGAGATGGTTGGGTGAATAGAGAGGGAAGGGAGTAGAGAGCTAGGGAAGGTTAGCAGAAACCAGAGAACTCAATGTTCATGCCATCCAGTTGGAGTGCCCAAACGGAAAAAATCAGGTGGTGTTCCTCCAATTTACGGGTGGTCTTGAAGATTTAGGACATGAGGCCATGGACAGACATAGGAGTATGGGAGTGGGACACAGAACTGAAATGGTTGGCCAATGAGAGGTCCCGGTCAGTGGTGCAGATAGAGCAAAGGTGCGCAACACGACAAACTGACAAACAATGCATATGGAGATGGCACAAGGGAGGAGTTCCCGATGGTCAAAAGAAACAAAGGTGGGGCATCTTGGATGAAATATTTGAGAGGGTGAATATGACTAATGAAAAACAGATCTCCTCCCACACTCAATCGATATCACGTCCTCCTCACCTTTCCTCTCTCCTTTCCTTCTGCAATGCCAACTTTGAGTTCTGAAATTTAAAAAAAAGAGGAAATATTGACAACATGATTCAAAGATTACATTTTCGGATGTCTCTTAGGCAATAAGCAGGTTACAGTTCTGAGAGATATTATTCAATGGAAAGTAGCAACATCCTATTAAAAACACAGAAGAGAATGCAGATGCTGAAATCTGAAGCTAAACAACGTGCTAGAGGAACCCAGAGGGCCAAAAAGCATTAGTCGAAGGGATAAATTTTACAGCAAATCTTTTCATCAATACCGAAAACTGAAGGCTCTGAAGGGAGGACAGTGTGGGAGGGGTGAGACAGGAGCTCCAAGTGGAGATGAGACATTGTGGGCAGAAGACTGACAGATGCCATGAAAAGGGAGGCAAGATAAGCAAGGTTAGGTGGAGGAAGATGTGTCACACACATGCAAGTAGAAAATTCGAAGACATAAGTTGACAATGCTGGAATCTATTAAGCACAGACCAAACACTGACTTGGAGACTGTTTTGCAGAGCTCTGTCCATGCCACAAGATATAGGAGCAGAAGTAGGCCCATTGGCCCATCGAGTCTGCTCTGCCATTCTAATCACTCAGCCCAGTGGCCGGCTTTCTCCCCGCAACCCCCAGTGGCCGGCTTTCTCCCCGCAACCCCCAGTGGCCGGCTTTCTCCCCGCAACCCCCAGTGGCCGGCTTTCTCCCCGCAACCCCCAGTGGCCGGCTTTCTCCCCGCAACCCCCAGTGGCCGGCTTTCTCCCCGCAACCCCCAGTGGCCGGCTTTCTCCCCGCAACCCCCTGCTGCCCTGACTAATCAAGTTCCTGTCAATTTCTGCCTTAAATACACCCAACAACCTCCGCCCTGTGCACCCTTCCCATTCTCCCACTGATCTGTCTGTCCTGGGCCTTCTTCACTGTCAGAGAGGCCCAACACAACTAGAGGAAGAACACCTCATATTACACCTGGACAGTCTACAATATAATGGTACACACTCAGAATGTTCTAGTTTCAGGTAACGTCCCCTTTCTTCTTCTGATCTTCCCCTTCTCCCACCTTTTTGTCTCTAATCACCCCCACTAGATTCATCTGCTTTCTTATCCCCTCCCTTTGGTTCTATCTGGTCTATACAGCCAATTCCACCTTCTTATTAGATTCCAGCACTGGCAATCTTTGTCTTCTAATCCCCTTCTCCACCCTGTCTGGCTCATCTTCCTCCATCTGTTTTTCATGCCTCTCTCTCTTCCCCTTTGACTGGCATCTGTCCATTATGCTTCACCTTGCCTGTTTTGCCAATCCCATGTAGGGCCCCTGTCTCACTCCTCACACCCTATCCTCTCTACTCTTCCTTCTGTACCAACTCTCCTCAGTCCTGAAGAGTTTCAGCTCAAAAATATTGACCATCCTTTTTTTCCCCTCTGACCCGCTGAGTTCCTTCAGCAAATTGTGTTTAAAGTCTTAAGTTCAGGATCATATCTTTCTTTTTCTTTGGCTTGGCTTCGCGGACGAAGATTTAAGGAGGGGGTAAATGTCCACGTCAGCTGCAGGCTCGTTTGTGGCTGACAAGTCCGATGCGGGACAGGCAGACATGGTTGCAGCGGAAAATTGGTTGGTTGGGGTTGGGTGTTGGGTTTTTCCTCCTTTGCCTTTTGTCAGTGAGGTGGGCTCTGCGGTCTTCTTCAAAGGAGGTTGCTGCCCGCCAAACTGTGAGGCGCCAAGATGCACGGTTTGAGGCGATATCAGCCCACTGGCGGTGGTCAATGTGGCAGGCACCAAGAGATTTCTTTAGGCAGTCCTTGTACCTTTTCTTTGGTGCACCTCTGTCACGGTGGCCAGTGGAGAGCTCGCCATATAACACGATCTTGGGAAGGCGATGGTCCTCCATTCTGGAGACGTGACCCACCCAGCGCAGCTGGATCTTCAGCAGCGTGGACTCGATGCTGTTGACCTCTGCCATCTCGAGTACTTCGACGTTAGGGATGAAAGCGCTCCAATGAATGTTGAGGATGGAGCGGAGACAACGCTGGTGGAAGCGTTCTAGGAGCCGTAGGTGATGCCGGTAGAGGACCCATGATTTGGGTCATATCAATCTTCTAGAAATCTTCTAGAAATATGACCAACAAAAAAAAAGCACAAACCTTTTTTATTTGTTTCGCTGTAACCTTTTGCTTCATTATTTCCTGGTAAATTTTGTAATTTACATATTCACGTTTTGCCGGCTGAAATAAAAATAAAATTCAAGGATTATGACAGTTACAATATGTCCATTTTCTGTGTGAGCAAGATATGAAAATTCTACAGTGCCCTCCATACCATTTGGGACAAACATTTTTTCGCTTTATTTGTCCCTGCGCTCCAGTTTTAAATTTGTAATCAAACAATTCACATGTGATTTAATGCACATTCCAGATTTTATTCAAGGTTATTTGTATAAATTTTTGTTTGACCATGTAGAAATTACAGAACTTTTAAATACATAGTCCCCTCATTTGGAACACAGCAATGGTATGTATATTAAAGGTGTCATGTTTAGTACTTTGTTGCATTTCCCTTGAACGCAACGACTGCTTGAAGTCTGTGATTTATAGACTTCACCAGGTGCTGAGTATCTTCTCTGGTGATGCTCTGCCAGGCCTCCACTGCAGCCATCTTCAGCTCCTACTTGTTTCTGGGGCTTGTCCCCAAAAGTTTTCTCTTCTGCATATGGAAGGCATGCTCAATTGCAGTTAGATTGGAAGAGTGACTTGGCCATTCAAGAATTTTCCAGTTTTCAGCTTTGAAAAACTCCTTTGTTGCAGTCTACTTGGCATCAATGTCTTGCTGTAAGATGAAGCTCTGTCCAAAGAGTTTGGAGGCATTTGCTTGAACTTGAGCAGACCAGAATTTATGTTGCTTCTGCCATCAGCAGTTACATCATTAATACCTGTAGGAGCCATACATGCCCAGGCCATAACATCCCACCAAATGTCCTAAACATTATGGTGCCCTGAAATGGGGGAACTACGTATAAAAAGTGCTATAATTTTTACATGGTCAAACCAAAATGTACACAAATAACCCTAAATAAAATCTGTAATGTGCACTTTAATTACCTGAATTGTTTGATTATAATTTTGAAACTGTGGAGCACAGGGGCAAGTAAAGGAGAAAAAAAAAGGTCTGTCTCAAACATTATGGAGGGCACTGTGCATGAATGCATTATGCATAAGAACATTAGCCAAAACAAAGGAAGGCAACCAAGTGGAAGGACATTACTCTCTTTAAACATTGCCATGTACGATCTAGCCAAGAAGTGAGTGTTTCCAACAGTGCAACATTTCACGGTATCATCCGGGCAGCATCAGCCCTTTTTAAATGCACAAGGTCTCCAGAGGAATTCCATCAAAACACCATCTTTTGATTCAAAGGTGAGCTACACCCAATAACAAAAGAGGACCAGTGGAGATTACCTGCTCTCGGCGGGTCACTGAGACAACAGAACCTACAGTTGTGATTTGGGTATCGACATGTAGAGTTCAAAGCAATGTTACCATACACCCAAATTCCAAGTGGATTCTGAGGTTGAGTTTGGGAGTAACATCTCAATTAACCCAAAGCTCGTTCCAAACCTCCAATTCAAAGGATTTCTTTTCAAATTATTTTTATTCTTTTTAAACAATGTAAATTAAAAAATACAATGAAAATCCATTATGAAGTGTTATACATGGCTATTAAACAATCAGTACATCAAGACTAGTATATAAATTGAAAAACACACCCATTATCATAGTCCATACAGTACATTACATTCAAACAAAAATGAAAAAAAAATCACAGCCCTTTCCCTTACCACAGTCATATGATAGATACTTCATATTGAAATAAAAGCAAAGGGAGAAAAAAAATTAAAGAAAAGATAGAGGTCAAACAGTCAAATGATATTGAAAAATTATAAAGTGGGTAGTAAGTCATGAATGACCTCCCCCCCCCCCATACCTTAAATTTTATACCTGAAATATTAACTGAATACCGAATCTTTTCCATATTCAGAAAGGACATGATGTTCCCTAGCCACTGACCATGTGTGGGCGAGGCAGCATCCTTCCATTTAAGCAAAATCGCAAGTCTCGTTAAGAGTAGCAAAGGACTCTTAACTGAAGATAAAGGAACTCCATCCTTTCCTGTTGTACCAAAGAGAGCAACTAATTCAGCACTAATTTTACATTCAAAATTAAAGATAGGGTGTGGAAAATCTCTCTCCAGTACTTTTCAAGACTAGAACAAGTCCAGAACATATGAATTAAAGAAGCTTCTCCTCTCTCACACCTATCACAACTTGAACTTGTATCAGGATAAAAGTGAGACAATTCAGTGAGACGTGTGCTCTATATACCACTTAGAATTGCAATAAACAATGACAAGGACAAAGCGAAGAGCTATTAAGCAGCTTTAAAATAACATTCAATCTTCATCTGATAGTCAAATTTAGGTCCCGTTCCCAAGCATTTTTAATTTTGATGAAGCCTGTTTTAAATGCATAAACTTCTCATAAATGATAGATGTTAAACCTTTATGAAGGGTTGAAAACTAAAAAAAACTGAACAAAATTTGTTTCAGAAACTTTAGGAAAATCATAAATTTGCAAATGTAAAAAAAAAATGCCAAATTTGCAAATATCTGAAAAGATGAGAGTTAGATATTAAACTTAACAGAAAGCTGATTAAATGATGCAATGCAGGATCAATGAAAAGGTCTTTAAAACATTGAATACCCGCTCTGTGCCATTGCAGAAAAACAATATCATGCAAAGAAGGTTGAAAAAGGCGATTAGACAGAAAAGGACTTGAGAGAAATATTATGAAATGTAAAATGTTTTCTAAACTGTGTCCAAATTCTCATAGAATACTTAACAATGGGTTATCTATCAACTTAATTGAAAGAATGGAAATGAAAAGCTAAGATGTGCTAAATTAGATAATTTTTTTAGGGGAATTCAACTCCATAGGCACCTATAATGGACAGTCAGTATAATTATGAAAATATGACCAAAACGTAAGACATCGTATATTGACTGGTCAGTAATAAAACCTAAAGTTAGGGAGAGCCATACTACCACCCCTCTTGGGTTTCTGTAAGAAAACTTGTTTAGATGAGGGTGACCTCCCTTCCATTTATAAGACAATATAACCAAATCAAAAAACAATTTAGGAACGAAAATTAGTACAGATCGAAAAAGATACAAAAATTTAGGCAAAATATTCATTTTAATAGAAGTAATATGGCGAACTAAAGATATAGACAAAGGTGACCATTGAGATAAGGACTGCTTCACTTGCTTTAGCAAAGCAAGATAGTTTTCCTTAAAAACATGTTTATAATTTTTTTTGTAATTGTAATACCAAGATACATAAATTGGTTTTTAAACAATCTTAAAAGGAAAACTAATAAAAGCATTAACATAGGAGAATTTAAAGGAAAAAGTTCAATTTTTACAGATTTAATTCATAACCTGAAAATTGACTAAATTATGATAGTAATGATATCATGGGGGTAGGGAGGAAACCAGGTTCGAAAAGAAAATAGGAGATTATTTTTGATCTTGCCTGAGACATCCTTACACTCTTGGAGTCCAATTGCTATACGTTCAATGGGAAAAATCAAAAAGAAATGGATTTACAGGGGCCCCCTTGACGGATGCCACATTGCAGATTGAAAGGTCAATTGTTGTGAATTAGTGAGAATTGAGGCAGTTGAACATGAGTACAGTAATTTAATCCATTTAATAAAATCAGTACCAAAGTTAGAATTTTCTAAAATCATAAAGATATAACCATTCTATTCAATCAAATGCTTTTTCTTTATCCATTGTCAGAAGGCAAATAAATATTCAATAAATGACACATGTTAAAATAGGAATGCAAGTTTTTAATAAACCCTGTCTGGTCTTCAGAAATAATTAATGGTAAAATATTTTCCATCCTACTGGCCAAAACCTTCACTAAAATTTTAACATCAACATTGAAGAGAAATTGGTCTATAGGAGGAACATTTGGCTATATCTTTACCCTTCTTCGCTATTAGATATACAAGCTTAGATGAATGATTTCGGAAGTTTACCTTGGTTAAAATGAATCCACTAACACCAATCCTATGCAAGGTGATAACAACTTAAAGAATTATTTTAAAAAATTCTACTGGAAACCCACTGGATCCCAGGGACTTCCAGACTGTAATGAAGAAGTAACGGCCATTATTTCCTTCTGTGAGATAGGTTTATCTAGACTAGTTTGACTATCCAAAGGAATCATGGCAATATTTAACCATTCTAAAAAAACTCTTCAAACTACTGTCATTTATACACTCAGAAGAATAAAGTTAAGAGTAAAATTTCCTAAATGTGTAATTTATCTCCAAATGATATGATAGTAGGTTACCATTATTTTTATGAATCTTTGCAATATGTCGTTTAGCTCAAAATCCTCTCAATTGGTTAGCCAAGAACTTACAAGATTTATCACCATGAATGTAAAACTGACTCTTATTCTTCAAAACCTGAGAAGATCAAATGTAGTTTTAAGTCCATTTTTTAAATATAATTCCGATTTTTTAGTTTGAGCATACTGTTTATCTATTTATTTGATTTGGTTAGTTAACAGATCTTTATTGGTCATCTTTTTTTATTAACAGTAAAAGAGATTTTTCCCAAGAAAAGCTTTCAAGGGATCCCATACAACAAAACTGGAAACCACCAGTGAAACATTAGTATCAAAGAAAAAAAACATCTGTTCTTACACAAATTTAACAAAGTCATTGTCTGAAAGTAAAACTGAATTGAAACATCAGTGTCTTTTTACTTAATAAAAATTATGAAGTTATTGATAATGTGAAAGGGGCATGATCAAATAATGCAATACTGTGATAACCACAAGAATGCGTTAGAAGGATTAATTGATCATCAATGAGAAAGTAATCAATAAGTGAATAAGTATGATGAACATTTGATAATTATACCCTCTATTAGTAGGCTGAAAGAAATGCCAGACATCCAAAATACTACAATCTGATAGAAAGAATGAATTCATGAGGCAGATTTACTTAATATGGCAGGGTTAGGATGAATAATCTAAAACATGATCTAACCATCAGTTAGAATCCCCATTTAAAACAAGCAAATATAAAGTTAAATCCAGCAAAGAAGAAAATAAATTTTCCAAAAAAAAGCACATCATCTACTTTGGGAGAATAAACATTAGCAAAAACCACCATTTTGTCATGTAATTTCCCTGAAATGACTGTTAATATCTGAAACATTGTATTCAGTAAAGGGAATGTTTTGATTAATAAGGATTGAGACCCCCCCACCACTGGCTTTAGCTTGAAAGCAAGAATGACAATGCTGCCCCTTCCACCACAGTATCAGGCGCAAAACATTACTGCTACAAATATGCATCTCCTGCAAGAATATAACTGTTGCTTTAAGTTGTTTTAAATGTGAAGACACTTTTCTCACTTAACTGGATGGTTCAAGTCTTTTACATTCCAACTGAGACAATTAAAAGTTTGCCATGTTAATTCACTAATAGATTAATAACAATAAAATTGATTTCAAAAATTTCAATAGACAAATGAAGTTTAAGTCTGTATAAAATGCACAATATTCATCCACCAGATGGCACTCTTAGAACAGAAATTAGAGATCCAGAAGTTAAACAATAACACCGTAACAATGTAAAACAAAAGTAAACACCCTTTAAGCCACCTCCCTCCTCCCTAGTCCCAACCCCCAAAGGCTGCCGAATAGACCAAAAGTGAGCTAATTAATTTCTCCAGAATTTCTACATCTTCCTGTTAGATTAGATGTCCTGGCTCCTAAAAATGTTTATAAACATTCCCCAATATTTCAAACCAATAGGGAAGTCATGTTTAGGCACATCAGAAAAAAACAATTTGAAAACTTCTTAAAAAATTTTGATCAGTCTATAAAATAACAAACTTGTGAATTATTTAATACTAGCAATTCAGAATGTAAATTATATATAGAGAACTTTTTTATTACATGAATAGAATCAGAGGGTGTCAATATTCTCAGACACTGTGCTAAACCAATATAAACCTATTCCTGAGCCTCATCTACTGAATTTGAATTCTTCTTGTGCCCACTGGAGTGATATGAAACAGCACTGGATATAACGAGGCTTAAACCCAAGATTATATAACTCAGACATAATTTCTCTGTAGACGGCCCGCTGACTCATGACTTCTGAGCAGTAATCTTCAAAGATTTTAAGTTACTGGCCACAATACAAAAGTTTTCTCTGCCGATGAGGTTCAAGGATCGAAAGTTCTTTTGTTTGATATTGGTGTAGTGTATGATCACCGAATGTGGCTTTTGCCCAGATTTGGGTTATGGCAGCAGTGGGCGGTGCACTCTATCAATCTCCGGTGGAGATGAAAATATCTCTTTTCCAAATACCATTACAAGCAGATTTGAACAAAATTTGTTGTTGCCTAGTCTCAGCGATTTCTGCCCAAGATACTGAGATTTTGACATCTACTTCGACTTTCCATGACTTTTGCCATCAACTTCTCATTACTGTTAGTTAATGCTGATGTAGAGTCTTCCAAATGCCGAACCTGATCACTTAAATCATTCAAAGTAGGTTCTACAGTAGAGGCTCACCTTGTTTTTCAACAGAATGGCAAACTTGCTCAAGCTTATCTTCCAGTTTTGTGAGCCTTCAATTCACAAGATCACAAGACCAAGGAACAGAAACAGGCCACTAGGCCCATCGAGTCTGTTCCATAAATTTACACTAAGCTACTCTACACTAGTTCCAATTTCCAGCCTTTTCCCCATATCCCTTGATGAGATACTTGTCTATTTCTTGTTTAAATACTCCCAGTGATCTGGCTTCCACTACTGTATGCGGCAGCAAGTTCCACAGATCCACGACCCTCTGGCTAAAGAAGTTCTTCCTAATCTCTGTTTTATATGGATAACCTCTAATTTTCAGTCTATGACCCCTTGTCCTTGATTCACCCACCAAGGGAAACATCTTACCCACATTCACCTATCTAAACCTTTAAATATACGAAATGCCTCTGAGATCTCCTCCTATTCTCCTATACTCCAATGAATACAACCCAAGAGCTGCCAAATGCTCCTCGTACATTAGCCCTTGCATTCTGGGAATCTTCCTAGTAAATCTCCTCTGCACCCTCTCCAACATCACATTCTTTCTAAGACAGGGGGCCCAAAATGGCACACAGTACTCCAAATGAGGTCTCACCAGTGCCCCATAGAGCCTCATCAACACCTCTTTACTCTTGTACACTATTCCTCTTGAAATGAATGCCAACATAGCATTCGCTTTCTTCACTACCAATTTCACCTAGTCATTTACTTTTAGGTTTCCTTGCACAAGGATACCCAGGTCCCTTTGCACATCCGAGGTCTGAATTTTCACCCCATCCAAATAGTATTCTGCCTGTTTGTTTCCACTGCCAAAATGTACAACCGCACATTTCTCTATGTTAAATCTCATCTGCCATAATTTTGCTCAGTCTCCTAATCTGTCTATATCCTTCTACAACTTTACAGTTTTTACTACACTTCCTACTCCACCACCTATCTCGCTGTCATCTGCAAATTTGGCCACAAAACCATTTATACCACAATCCAAATCATTTATATAAATTGTAAACAGCAGCGGCCCCAATACCGACCCTGCAGAACACCATTAGTTACAGGCAGCCATCCAAACGAGAACCCTTAATTTCAACCCTTTGCTTCCTGTCTATTAGCCACTTATCTATCCATTTTAATAACTTCCCTGTAATTCTATGGGCCCTCATCTTATTAAGCAGCACCTTATCGAAAGCCTTTTGAAAATCTAAATAGATAACATCCACACCCTCTCCTTTGTCTATCCTACTTGAGATTTCTTCAAAAAAAACTCTAATAGGTTGGTCAGGCAGGATCTACCCTTTAAAAAACCATGCTGACTTGGACCTATCTTGTCATCCATCTCTAGGTATTTCATCACCTTGAGGATCGACTCTAATATCTTCCCAACCACGACGTCAGACTAATTGGCCTATAGTTTCATTTTTTCTGTCTCCCACCTTTCTTAAATAGCAGAACCACATTTGTGACCTTCCAATCTTCTGGAATCTCTCCAGAGTATCGATTTCTGGAAGATCATTGCCAATGGATGTACAATCTCCAAAGTCACCTTTCAAATCCTGTGGATGCACCTCATCTGGCCTGAGAGATTTATCAATCTTTAATCTGTTTAGTTTGCCTAGCACAATTTCTCTAGTAACCCTAACTGAATTTAACTCTACTCCCTGAAGCCTGACTGTCCAGGATATTACTAATGTCTTCCACAGTGAAGACAGATGCAAAATATTGATTAAGTTCCTCTGCCATCTCTTTATAACCCATTACAATTTCCCCAGCATCATTTTCTATCAGTCCTATGTCAACATGTGTCTCTCTTTTCTTATATTTGAAAAAGCTCTTAGTATCGTTTTTAATATTGTTAGCTAATATCCATAACCTTTTCATTTTCATTCCGAATGACTTTCTTTGTCTCTTTCTGTAATAGTCGAAACAAATCCCAGATCTCTGATTTCCCATTGATTTTAACTTCCTTGTATGCCCTTTCCTTTGCTTTTATCTTAGCCTTCACCACTTTTGTTAGCCACAATGGTACCATCTTTCCTTGGACAAATTATTTTTCCTTGGAATATATCTATCCTGCGTGCCTTTTATTACTTGCAAAAATATCTTCCAGTCCTGCTCTGATCCTCCAGTAAGTTTGCTTTCCCAGTTTACTTGAGCCAGTTCCTTTCTTATACCACTGTAATTTCCTTTATTCCACAGAAAAATTGATACATCTGATAAATTTTTTTTTTCCTTTTCAAATTTTAAATTAAATTCAACCATGTTATGATCACTGCTTCCTAGAGGTTCTATGACCTTTAACTCCCCAACGACCTCAGGTTTCTTGCATATGACCCAATCCAGAACTGCAGACCCCCTAGGTGGGCTTCTCAACAAGTTGTTCAAATAAGCTATCTCTTAGGTTTTCTACAAACTCTCTCTCCTGACTTCTCTCTTTCCCAATCCCCTGCCATGTTAAAATCCCCCATAATTCTTTTGATATTATCCTTGTGGCATGCCATCTGTTTTTCCTGCTGTAACTCATTATCCACTTCCCGGCTACTGTTTTGGGAGCCTGTATATAACTGATAATATGGTCTTTTTACCCTTGACACTTCTTAATTCAACCCATAACGATTCTATCCCTTTTGACCCTATGTCTCTTACTTTCTATTGATTTAATGTCATTTTTTATCCTCAGAGCCACTCCTCTTCCTCTACCCACTTGCCTATCTTTCCTATAGACTGTGTAACCTTGGATATTGAGCTCCCAATCAGATGCCTCATTGAGCTATGTTTCAGTAATGGCTACAATGTGATACTTTTCAGTTGAATCTGAGCAACCAGGCCATCCACTTTGTTTCTACTGCTACATGCATTTAAATATCGTTCCCTTAAACCCGATAGCAAATTTGTTTGTTCCGTATTCTTTTTGTACAGCCCTTTCTCCTGCTTGCTCACCTGCTTTTTCTTTCTGTTGTTATTGAGTAACTCTTCACTATTTATTTCTCTCCCTGTTGTAATTCCCTGCCTCCCTACTGTCCTATTCTCTTTTTAATCTAGAAAAGTGCTTCAGAAAAGTTTTCAGAAGGGTGGGCAAGCCAGTGTTTCTTGTTTCTTTTTGTTTTTTTCCAACCTTAGTGCTCTTTGTATCCATTTTAACATAGGATAAAAAATATAAATATGAAATCGACATACTCTGAAAGTGTGAAAGAAAAGGAGGGGAGAAAAAGAATATGGATTACATAGGAGCAAGTGACTGAAGCAGCTACTTCATGTCACAGTCAACTAGAAGTCCCCCAGGATTTCTAACCAACAAAATGGAAATGGTATTGAGTTTCCTAAACTTGACTTGACAGTCAGAGTAATGGTTTGGACAACTCAACCATATTACACTCAGAAGCTTAGAAAAGATATAATAGAAACACAGATCAATATATTGCACAATCTCAAGTAGAAAGGAGGCAATACAAGCTACAGTAGATCAAACAATTATGCATACACAAAGAGCAATCCAATACGACCTGCCTACCTTAGCACCAAGCGCAATAGCTCTCTGTTGTTCCATAATTCTTTGTTCTTCTTTTTTGTATCCTGTGATACCAAATTTATGCACTTCCATGCGGGCCTGTAAAGCAAAAGGCATCAAGAATGAGACCTGCCCTTTCTTTTTTTTTAAAAAGTATTTTATTTTTGATTTTCAAAAACTCAGATGAATTCAGACAATAGACTTTCTTTCAACAGTTATGTATAACATACAGTGTCTGTTTTCCCCGCCCCCCCCACCCCATGCCCCAATATAACCAAGAATAATGTTATGTAAATCCATACAAGTACAAAAACAAATCCCAGTGAAGGTCAATAACCCCTTGTGAAAAACTAAAGAATAAAAGTGAAACAAAACCCCAGGCACTTAAATAAAAAGGGGGTAAGGGACAAAAAACAAGAGGACCACATTCCACTTCTTTGATCACAATCATTTCCCTTCTGGGATGCATTACTTCATTTCCTTTATTCCGAAGGGGTGAAATTATATGTGTACCTATGAGTTTCAGATAAGGTTGCCACATTCTTAACGACTAAGTGATATTTCCTCCTTAAATCGTACATGATTTTCTCCAGGAATACAACCCTGCATTTCCGTATTCTATTGTGTAATATTTAGTTGGGAGTCAGACTTCCACATGACAACTATACATTACCTGACTATAGCCAAGGCAACCTTCATAAACTGAATTTGGTACTCGGACAGTTTAAAATACATCCATAATGCTACCCAGAAGGTACAATTCTGGATCCTGTGGAAAATCCACTTTTGTAATTTTTTTTCCAGAATGTCCCCCAAGGATCTCATGCACAGCCAGATTGAATGGATAAAAGTTCCAATCTCCACACCACACCTAAAGCACATTTCAGAGATTTATGATTTATGTAATTTGTTTTGTTGAGGTACAGTTGATACAAGAAATTATATTGCACCAACGTGTACTTGGCATTAATAACAGCTGTCATGTCGAGACACACCATTTCTAGTTACACTGTTTCATGGGGTAACAATCTACCAGTGCAATGCAAGCTTCTGCAGAGCATGTCTGGTCATCAATTCTCCACTGCAGAATTCTGGAAGGATTTGAGTGTATTATTAAGACAAATTATGAAGATAAAGATACAAAAAAAAACTCGAGAATATTTTTACTTGGAAATATATATGAAGCAGATACGAAATTGAAATTGGATAAATATCAAAAAAAATTTGAGTATAGCAACAGCAAAGAAATGTGTAGCAATAACGTGGAAAACAGAATCATGAAAAAATAGAAATGGCATATTGAAATGCACAATTGTATACCTTTAGAAAAAATTACTTACAGTCTAAGAAATCAAGTTGAGAGTTTTTATAAAATTTGGGAGGCATATATGGATTTTGTGAACAAAAGTCCACCCACATGCTCCAATTTACCCACTCCTCTCAGTTAATAATTGTGAAAAATAGTTAATAAATACAGTAAATGCTAGTAATATATAAATTTAGGTGCTCTTTTTTAGAAAAAAAATTGCATCATTTTGTATTGTTTGTTGCAAGCTATTATTTCATTGAATTAATGTTCTGTATTGATGCAAAAGGTAAATAAAATGTTGGGAAAAAAAAGCGATTCTCCATTACATCCACCAAACTACAGATTTCCATGCCTTCAACCTTGAAATACTAGACATGTATGTTTTATAGATGCAGCAAGAGGGAATGATTCAGTGCAAAAACGTTTCTCACATGGCCTTTAAACATTAAAACATTAAAAGATAACAGCATTGTACAGACCCTTCGGCCATCCATGTTGTGCTGAACCATATGCAAGTGCTAACCCTCCTTACCCTAAAATTCTATACTTTCCTTTCATCCATGTGCCTACCCAATGGTCTTTTAAAGGCCCCTAATACAGTAAGACCTCATTAGAACGCGGAAGTTGGGGTCCAATATTTCATACCGCGTTACAGCCGAGTCGCGGAACAGAGGCATATATGTCAGAGTGCCCATGGATAATCAAACCCAAATATTACCAGTTTTCAAAGGATCCGCTATCTATAACTAACAATTTCAATGAAAGAAAGCAAGTGCATTCTTTTAAATATTGGGATTCTGAATTTTAATCAACTTATTTTATAGAAATTTGCAAAGTTTAGCCACTTTCAGATGGCCAGCATACCCGAATGTAAAGCCGCCTAAAATACCCAAATGTAGCTGTTGGAGGCCACCTGAAAGCGTAAAACCCATCCCCGAAGTGTACTTACTCAACCAACCTCGGGGAGGTATATTCTCCGCTTCCAAGCACTCCCCCTTGGCACCTGAAAGCAGCAAGGGCTTTCAGGTGCCTAGCAGAGGGCGGGCTGATGACAGCTGGTGGCCCTACTCCCTGCGCCTGACAGCCCCCCTCCCCGCTGCCTGACAGCCCCCCGGCGGGGGACTAAGGGGCTGGAGTGCTGGCCGCCCCAGCCCTGACGTCCCGCGCTGGGGTCTGTCAGGCAGTGGGGAGGGTGACTGTCAGACAGCTGCCCCTGCCCTGACTCAGGAGCCGGCGTTTACTCCACGGCATCTCTCCCCGCTGCAGATCTTTCAGGTGCAGAACACTGCCTTCAGCTCTGCCACCTGAAAGTCCCTTGTAGACAACAGCCAGTTCCAGAGCCACATTCTCCAGGCAATTCCACCTGAAAGTGGCTTTTGTTGTCCACAAACACCCGCACTATAAGTGATTCCGCAGATTAACGAATTGCGTTCTAACGAAGTTTCAGTGTATTTCAGCCTCTACCACCACTCCTGGTAAGGCATTCCAGGCCTCAACAACTCTATGTAAAAAAAAACTTAGCCTAATGTCTCCTCTATACTTCCCTCCCTTAATCTTATTCACTTGTCCTCTAGTGGTTGTTATTTCCCCTCTAGGAAACAGCTATTAGCTGTCCAACCTATCTATGCCTCTCATAATTTTGTAGTCCCCTCTCATCCTTCTACACTCCAAAGAGAAAAACGCCAGCTTTGCCAACCTTGCCTCATAAGACATGCCCTCCAATCCAGGCAAGATCCTGGTAAATCTCCTCTGCACCCTTTCCACATCCTTCCTATAATGAGGTGATCAAAACTGGACACAATACTCTAAATGTGGTCTCACCAGAGACTTGTAAACCTGCAACATGACTTCTCTACACAATCCCCCTATTAATGAAGCCCAGAATCCCATAGGCTTATTTTAACTATCCTATCAACCTGAGCAACTACCTCGAGGGACGCATGGACATGAGCCCCAAGATTCTCCTATTCATCCACGCTCTTAATTAACCGGCTTTTCAATTTGTCCTGCCAAAATGCATCATCTCACACTTATCCGGATTGAACTCCATTTGCCATTTTTCTGCCCAACACTGCATCCTGTCCAGGCCCTCTTGCAACCTCCAGCTCTATCTACAATTCCTCCAATCTTCATGTCATTTGGAAACTTACGAAGAACAAGGGACTGAGAACTGATCCCTGTGGCTCTCCACTAGTCACTATCCTCCATCCAAAGTACCTCCCTTCCACCACTACTCTCTGTCTTCTTCCTGCAAGCCAATTTTTTTTATCCAGACAGCCAAGGTTTCACTGATCCCATGCCTCTTAACCTTCCGGATGAGCCTCTCGTGGGGGACCTTATCAAGCACTTTAATGAAATCCACATGGACCACATCTACCACCCAAGCCTCAGAAATTTCTTTTGTCACTTCCTCAAAGAACTCAATTAGGCTTGTGAGGCACGACTTTCCCTTTACAAAGCCATGCTGACTATACTGGAGTAAATTATACCTCTCCAAATCCTGGTAGATCACATCCTTAAGAATCCTTTCCAATAGTTTACACACCACTGGCATGAAGCTCATCGGTCTAATAATTCCCAGGGTTCTCCCTATTACCTTTTTTAAACAAGGGGACTACCTTTGCCATTCCCCAATCCTCTAGCAACTTCCCCGTAGTCAAAGAGGACTCAAAGACCACAGCACATGCTCCTGAAATTTCTTCTCTTACCTCCCACAGTAACCTAGGGTACATCTCATTTGGCCCCAGGAACTTATCAATCTTGACAAGTTCCTCTTCCATAATCACCATATTGTCCAGCACATAGACCTGCTCTGTTTCAACTTCATCCTGATCAAGGTCCTTTTCTTTTGTAAATACTGACACAAAGTCTTCATTCAGGACCTCCCCTACCTCCTCTGCTTCTAGGCATGTTGCCTTTTTTAATCTATTAGTGGCCCTATCTTCACTTTCATCATTTTCTTTTTAACATATAGAATGCCTTGGGGTTATCCTTAATCCTACCTGCCAAGACCTTTTCATGCCCCCTTCGAGCTCTCTTAATTTCCTTTTAAAGCTCCTTCCTGGCTTTTATATATTTCTCATGAGCCCTATATGTATCATAGGGTTGCTTCTTCCTCTCTACAAGTCGCCTTACCTGTTTCGTCATTCACGGTTCCCTTTTCCTACCATTTTTTCCTTGTCCTAGATGGACAAACCTGTCATAGACCCAGCTCAAATGGTCCCTTAACTTTCTCCACATTACTTCTGTGCTCCCCCCCTGAACATTTTTCAATTAATATTCCTTAGTTCCTGCCTAATCCTTTCATAATTAGCTCTTCCCTAGTTAATCGCTCTCCTATTTAGCCTGAGTTCATCTTTTTCCATAGCTATACTAAAGCTAAGGGAACTGTGATCACTTTCACCAAAGTACACCCCCACCAAGAGGTCTTCCACTTGACCCGGTTAAATTACCCAGCTCCAGATCCGGTATGGCCTCTCCTTTCGTCAGCTTGCCTACATATTGTGTCAAGAATCCTTGAACACACCTAACAAATTCAGCCCCATCTCCCCCCTTTGCAGTCAGGAGATCCCAGTCAATATTAGGGAAGTTAAAATCACCCACGACTACAATCCTGTATTTCCTACACCATTCTAAAATCTATTTATCTATTTCTCAATGTCTGGGAAACTATTTGGGGGCCTATAGACTACTCCCAGCACAGTGATTGCTGCATTCCTATTTCTGATTTCCACCTATACTGACTCAGTGGTCTCAGTGTCCTCCTTCTGTCCTTCTGTGCAGTTGTGATACTATCCTTAAGTAAAAATGCCACTCCCCCCTTCCTTTTTTTTTTAAAAATAAAAAACAGCTATACCAAGGTACCTGCATCATCCAATCCTGTCCTTCCTCAAGCCAGATTTCAGTAATGGTTACAACTATGGCAACCCTTCTTGGTTGGGCCCAGCAAGCAGTTTGCGGGACCCAAAATAAAATGGAAGTTTTGGCTCAGGCTTTAATAACCATCCATCTGGAAGATGTGCATTTTCTCCCATAATACAACACATATTGACCTATAGTGCGACACAATTACACTCCCCTCCTCCCTGCTACAAAATGTCACCCTTTCAAACATATCCAATCTCTCTGACCTTCATGAGACCCTGTAGAAATTGGAGGCTTTTCTCTGCTTTGCACAGAAAACTGATTGAGTATTTATCCCAAAACAAAATGAATACAAGACTTACCCTCTCCAAGTTAAACTCACTTTGTTTATCGTTGTCCTGCTCAGCAGATTCTGTCACCTGAACATAAGAAATTGGAAGAGTAGTAAGAACGTAAAAATTTTTTAAGTGATAGCATCAACTTTTAAACCCATTTGTAAGGAACTTTTCATTACAGGCCAAGTACATCTTATCCAATCTGCACAGGACCAGAAGTGTTTCGGATTTTGAAATATCATTTTTAAAAATGCACTAATTCACTCAAACTTAAAGATACATATATTCACATTACAATTGGTGGTGAGGCCCTCGGCGGCTCGGCATTGCGTGAGGCCCTCGGCGGCTCGGCATTGCGTGAGGCCCTCGGCGGCTCGGCATTGCGTGAGGCCCTCGGCGGCTCGGCATTGCGTGAGGCCCTCGGCGGCTCGGCATTGCGTGAGGCCCTCGGCGGCTCGGCATTGCGTGAGGCCCTCGGCGGCTCGGCATTGCGTGAGGCCCTCGGCGGCTCGGCATTGCGTGAGGCCCTCGGCGGCTCGGCATTGCGTGAGGCCCTCGGCGGCTCGGCATTGCGTGAGGCCCTCGGCGGCTCGGCATTGCGTGAGGCCCTCGGCGGCTCGGCATTGCGTGAGGCCCTCGGCGGCTCGGCATTGCGTGAGGCCCTCGGCGGCTCGGCATTGCGTGAGGCCCTCGGCGGCTCGGCATTGCGTGAGGCCCTCGGCGGCTCGGCATTGCGTGAGGCCCTCGGCGGCTCGGCATTGCGTGAGGCCCTCGGCGGCTCGGCATTGCGTGAGGCCCTCGGCGGCTCGGCATTGCGTGAGGCCCTCGGCGGCTCGGCATTGCGTGAGGCCCTCGGCGGCTCGGCATTGCGTGAGGCCCTCGGCGGCTCGGCATTGCGTGAGGCCCTCGGCGGCTCGGCATTGCGTGAGGCCCTCGGCGGCTCGGCATTGCGTGAGGCCCTCGGCGGCTCGGCATTGCGTGAGGCCCTCGGCGGCTCGGCATTGCGTGAGGCCCTCGGCGGCTCGGCATTGCGTGAGGCCCTCGGCGGCTCGGCATTGCGTGAGGCCCTCGGCGGCTCGGCATTGCGTGAGGCCCTCGGCGGCTCGGCATTGCGTGAGGCCCTCGGCGGCTCGGCATTGCGTGAGGCCCTCGGCGGCTCGGCATTGCGTGAGGCCCTCGGCGGCTCGGCATTGCGTGAGGCCCTCGGCGGCTCGGCATTGCGTGAGGCCCTCGGCGGCTCGGCATTGCGTGAGGCCCTCGGCGGCTCGGCATTGCGTGAGGCCCTCGGCGGCTCGGCATTGCGTGAGGCCCTCGGCGGCTCGGCATTGCGTGAGGCCCTCGGCGGCTCGGCATTGCGTGAGGCCCTCGGCGGCTCGGCATTGCGTGAGGCCCTCGGCGGCTCGGCATTGCGTGAGGCCCTCGGCGGCTCGGCATTGCGTGAGGCCCTCGGCGGCTCGGCATTGCGTGAGGCCCTCGGCGGCTCGGCATTGCGTGAGGCCCTCGGCGGCTCGGCATTGCGTGAGGCCCTCGGCGGCTCGGCATTGCGTGAGGCCCTCGGCGGCTCGGCATTGCGTGAGGCCCTCGGCGGCTCGGCATTGCGTGAGGCCCTCGGCGGCTCGGCATTGCGTGAGGCCCTCGGCGGCTCGGCATTGCGTGAGGCCCTCGGCGGCTCGGCATTGCGTGAGGCCCTCGGCGGCTCGGCATTGCGTGAGGCCCTCGGCGGCTCGGCATTGCGTGAGGCCCTCGGCGGCTCGGCATTGCGTGAGGCCCTCGGCGGCTCGGCATTGCGTGAGGCCCTCGGCGGCTCGGCATTGCGTGAGGCCCTCGGCGGCTCGGCATTGCGTGAGGCCCTCGGCGGCTCGGCATTGCGTGAGGCCCTCGGCGGCTCGGCATTGCGTGAGGCCCTCGGCGGCTCGGCATTGCGTGAGGCCCTCGGCGGCTCGGCATTGCGTGAGGCCCTCGGCGGCTCGGCATTGCGTGAGGCCCTCGGCGGCTCGGCATTGCGTGAGGCCCTCGGCGGCTCGGCATTGCGTGAGGCCCTCGGCGGCTCGGCATTGCGTGAGGCCCTCGGCGGCTCGGCATTGCGTGAGGCCCTCGGCGGCTCGGCATTGCGTGAGGCCCTCGGCGGCTCGGCATTGCGTGAGGCCCTCGGCGGCTCGGCATTGCGTGAGGCCCTCGGCGGCTCGGCATTGCGTGAGGCCCTCGGCGGCTCGGCATTGCGTGAGGCCCTCGGCGGCTCGGCATTGCGTGAGGCCCTCGGCGGCTCGGCATTGCGTGAGGCCCTCGGCGGCTCGGCATTGCGTGAGGCCCTCGGCGGCTCGGCATTGCGTGAGGCTTCGGCGGCTCGGCATTGCGTGAGGCTTCGGCGGCTCGGCATTGTGTGAGGCTTCGGTGGCGCAGCTCTCGGCGTTGAGTTACAGGGAAAGATTGGGACATTATTCCTCAAAACGAAGAAGAATGAGGGGAGATTTGATAGATGTTTACAAAGTTATGAGAGGAATATAGAGAGAAAATGCTCTTTCCACTTAGATTGGCTTTAGGATGAAAGGTTTAGGGAGAACTTCAGAGAGTGGTGGGAGTTTGGAACAAGTTGCCATCTAACGTGGCAAATGCAGGCTCACTCTTAAGTTTTAAGGTTAAACTGGATAGATAGGAGTGCTCTGGAGGATTATGGACTAGATGAATGATGTTTCAGCACAGACTAGAAGGGCCGAATAGCCTGTTTTCTGTGCTGCTGTTTTCTATGGTTCGAATACAAATATTTACATATGCATCTATACTCAATAATACACGACTTACGTCTGCGATGTCCCTTTCTCCAAATCGGGATTTCTGAACTCTATTATGGGTCCACGGACAAAAAAAGTTTTGGATTCTGGATCGTTTCAGGTAAGGGATACTCAACATGTACTACGGTTTTGAAATCAAGATACAATTTCTTCTGCCAGAAGTAATCTACTAGAAATATGGAGGAAAACAAGAAGCTAGGAGAAAAATAGGTCTGTGGAGTACATAAAGGAGTATAGGGAGTATATAGAAGATATCTATAGATTTCAGAAACGCAAAATCAACCACTTTCAATATACCAGTAATCCTGATAGAACCAGTTGCCAACAAGGCTGTGGGATAAATAAATGTTATTCAAGAATCTTCTCCTACCGGAAGAACATGGACTTCAGATTTTTGTCACTTTTTAAAAAAATGTTACCACATTGGGGCCTCAGTCCAAGGCTCATGAAAGGCCATGAAAGTAGATAGGGCAGGAAAGGTGAATGGTATGCTTGCCTTCACTGGTCAGAGTCTTGAACACAAAAATCCTCAAAAAATTCCAGGAGATTCGTCAAGCAAAATTTTCCTTTAAGGAACCCATGCTGACTAGCACCGATATTATTATTCCTGCCTAAATCTTCTGCTATTTTTCCTTTAATGATGGATTCCAATATCTTCTCCACCACCGAATGTCAGGCTGACTGGTCTACAATTTCCCATATTCTCTCTCTCCCCCCCCCCTTAAAAAGTGGTACTACATCAGCCATTCTCCCGTCTGCAGGCACTTACCCCGAATCTAAAGAACTATGGAAAATGTCAACCAGTGCTTCCACAATTTCCAGAGCAACCTTTCTAAGCATCCTGGGATGCAGCCCATCAGGCCCAGGGGACTTATTATTCTAACGATTTGCTCACAACCACCTGCTTTCTGGATCTTAATATCCATCAGATTCTCTGTTACCTTCGGTAATTTCACCAAGTCCCTAGATACTGCTTGACCCCTACCCCTTATCTGATCATAACCTATATCATCCTTGGTGAAAACAGATGCAAAATGAAACCTACTTCACTAAGCATGCCTGTTGCTGGTGGGAGCTTTCTTTTCTTGCGATCAGCTGTAAAGCTTACAATTTCCACTGGTTTCTTTTGGCTGACAGTTGTTATCTGATCATTTGGCTCTTTCCTTCCCTCTGCCTTTGTTGACACTATCTGGTCATCTTCTGGACTGAGAAGCTCTGTGCGCAGTCTGATAAGACACTTTGGAGTGTCACCAGAAGTAATTACGGTTTTCTTTTTCTGAAAGTCATTTGATGTAGGCACTGTGATGGTGCAAGGCACAGGCTGAGTCTCTGAGCAAACCCATTTTTCTTCCTTTTCCTTTAGTTTGCTTGTTCTTTCTTCTACTTCAGGTTTCGCTTCATTTTTACCACCCACCACAGGTTCCTCTGTAATAGTCAAAGAAAAATAAATCAATAAAGGAAACAGAGGAAAATAGCTGCATAGTGATGAACAACAAACTTTAATCAGTCTCAACCCGAAACCCTCCACAGATTCTGTCTGAATCATTGAGTTCCACCAGCAACTTGTTTTTAGCTACAAATTCCAGCTTGTAGTCCCTCGTCTCTCCAAACTTTAAACATCGGTCACAATGCATTTTAGGTTTCCTGAGGTTGTGTTCAAGATGGACAAGCTATATCATAAGACAAACAAGAGTAAGCCATTCAGCTCCTTTCACAAACTTTAACATTCACTAACCTTTCCAGTTCTGCTCTGACCCATTTCCTTTAATTTCCTTAATAGCTAAAAAATCTTTACAGATTTGCTCAAAAATTCCAAAGTCATACCTTTGGGACAACAACTT
Source organism: Narcine bancroftii (assembly GCF_036971445.1). NCBI lineage: Eukaryota > Metazoa > Chordata > Chondrichthyes > Torpediniformes > Narcinidae > Narcine > Narcine bancroftii. Next base: position 62,782,473 of record NC_091474.1, on the reverse strand, counting down.
TTTTCTCATCTCTGCTTTGATTGGCTAACAGTATTTTGAAATTGTGCTCTTAGTTCCAAACATCTTAAAGTGGGGGAATAGAGTCCACATTTACCCTATCAAACCCTGTGAGAATTTCATGTCTAATGAGATTACCTCTCATTAACTAAACTCTAGAAAGCATGGGTCCAGTCTAATCTCTTCTAACAGGACAAATCCCTTAGCCCAAGAATCAATCTGATGTGCTTTCACTGCACTCTCTCCATCACAATGAGCCAATAGATAGGTAACAAATCACTGATATCCCCTCTCTCAGCTCTGCAGGTTGTTCATTCCTGTTTTACTCCACTATGACACAGCAGTACAGTAGAGCATATACTATAGAAACCCAGAGCAATCCCATCCACAGGAGTTATCTGTGTGCAAGTCTCCCTGTGACCAGTTGGTTATCTTTAGGTGCTCCCATTTTCTCTTACATGCAGGAGAGTAGGGTAAAAGGCCACTGTAAAATGGTGCCAGTACATGATAAAATCTATGGAGTTGAGTAGGGAAAATGGGATGAATAGAAATGCAAATGAAACATCAACTTTATTTCCCCACTAATATAACTTGATCTGCTGGGCATTTCCACCACATTCATTATAATAGGATTAGTGTAAATTGGTGGATGATGGTCAGGGATCCCAAGGGCCTTTTTCTTTTTTTTTTAATTTTTTTTTATTTTTCACACTATAAATATATATATATATATATATATATATTTATAGAGAGAGTTTGTTGTCATTTTTGTTCTTGTTACATCGCTTCATATCTCTGTCTGTTTTGTAGTTGTTCTGCAAATTTTCATACTTTTTCCGGATCCGAGAATAGTTTGCTTTGCTGTCCCGGAATAACTATTTTAAGTACCGCTGGGTATTTCAACAAAAATTTAGAACCTTTTTTCCATAGGGTCGTTTTTGCTGCATTAAACTCCTTCCTCTTCTTCAGGAGTTCAAAACTTATATCTGGATAGAAAAAAAAATTTTGACCCTTGTATTCCAGTGGTTCATTGCCTTCTCCAATATATTTTCTCTTGTAGTATATCTTAGGAATTTTACTAGAATGTATCTTGGTTTTTGTTGTGGTTTACGGGCTAATGTTCTGTGTGCCCTTTCTATTTCCATTTCTTCCTGTAATTCTGGCCTTCCTAGGACCCTGGGGATCCATTCTTTTATAAATTCTTTCATATTTTTGCCTTCTTCATCTTCCTTAAGGCCCACTATCTTTATATTGTTTCTGCTATTATAATTTTCCATTATATCTATCTTCTGAGCTAACAGCTCCTGTGTTTCTTTAACTTTTTTATCAGATTCTTCTAATTTATTTAAGTCATCTACCTCCATTTCTATGGCTGTTTCTCGTTCTTCCACATTGTCTACTCTTTTTCCTATTTCTGTCATGATCATCTCTAATCTATTCACTTTTTCTTCTGTACTTTTTATTCTTCTTTTTATTTCACTGAATTCTTGTGTCTGCCATTCTTTTACTGTTTCCATATATTCTTTAAAAAAAATATATCCATGTACTTGCCCTTCCCTTCATCTTCCATTTCTCTGCGTTCTTCCTCCTCTTCTTCTGAGTCCAAGATCTGTGTCTTTTACCTCTGTCTCTTCTGATTTTCTTGTTGGGTTGTTTATTTTATTTTGTTGGGTATTTTTGTTCTTCTTATTTTTATTAAAAGTGTCTTGGTGATGGTCTTATTCCTCTGGGTTGGTCATCTGTTGTTTCTTTGATTTTCTATTTTTATTCTCTTCCTTCTTGTTCCCGTTATTTTCTGTTTTCCTGTTGAGAGTCTTACTGTCGTGTTATACTTGTCTGTTTCAGCTGTGGAGATTTTACTCTTCAGCTGGTCCCCCCTCCCGTCAGTGTTATTTTTGTCTTGTGCTTCGCGCATGCGCGAGGATTCGCGCATGCGCAGTTGCGTTCTTTTGTTTGGCTCCGTGAGCCATCTTTGTAGACCTGAGTTCGGGGTTTCCACTGACCTCAGGGAGTGGGCTTCTCTCTCCACGGCTGTCTTCCTCATACTGGTAAGGCCTTCACCTTCCTCTTCCGACGTCCTTCCTTCTTCCCGTTGTTTTTGGTTTTTCTTTCTTTGCTGCCATTTTCTCCACACTTGCACTTTGTAATGGTTTTTGTGTTAGTGACTGTTTTTTCTCTATCTTTTTTTTACTTTTCTAGAGAGGGCTGGAATTCCCCTACCGGCCACTACTCCATCACGTGACTCCTCCCACCCAAGGGCCTTTTTCCATGCTGTATCTCTCCATGACTATTGATGGAGTGTGTACTGTCAGACGTGCATAAAACTAACATCCCATCGAGAAGACTGTACAAGCAACCATGTGACACATACCGATGACCACTTCCTCCCCCCACCTTTAATCAACTACATTCAGAACTCTCAATGTGGCCCCTTTGACATCAGCAAGGCCAAACACAGACAAGGTGAACAGTTCACCAAGCATCTTCACCCTGTCCACAGTGATCATGAAATCCTGGTTACAAGTTACTTGAATGTTCCTTCCTGCAACAGCTATCTGTTATGTTCTCGGTTGCACCATCGGAGGTCTTAATAAACACTAAGAAAAGCTTGTAAGCACAAATCTTTACACATCAGGTTACTGGTCATGTATTGGTACACCATCACATTGAACATGCTCACCACTCAAGTGTCATGTGGCTCTTACAGTCTTGCAGTGATCATGCTCCAGCATAAAATAGTCCCAAATTTCCTCTGTATATAACATCCCTCCTTCTTAAAATTTTTTATTAAAGATTATAATATTTATTAAGGTTTAAAATTTCTTAAAAATAAATTGTTACTGCTTCTTTACCTGCACTTGCCCTTAAGAATTAATTATTCCAATTACACAATTGCAGTCCTATATTTATTTCAGCGGAATTGTACTGGTGGTAGGATGTTGCTTCTCCACCTCGTAGACCTTGTTGCGTCTGGTTTGGTGGTGTTAGTACAGTTGTTTGCCTCCTCGGTTCTCCTGTTGCTTGCTGTTCAGTCGTTACGGTGTTGTTGTTTGGGGTTTCTCCTCACATTCCCTCACAAGTTGTTGGAATTTTAGAAGCTGCTGGTCCTTCTGGCACTTTCCATGTCAGATCTGGTGTTGGGCAAATGTGGATCCTGTTTCATCTCAGCTGCCTGCCAGTTTCTGTCTCAATGATGTATGTATGACCTTGGTGTCTCAGCTTCTCTAACAATCTTTGCTGGACTCCAGTTTTTTTTTTTGTTTTTTTTATATAATCACTAGCTCTTGAACATGCTGCCCTCTGAAGAGTTCAGATAGTGTTTGTGCATGTTCATTATAATGTTGACGACTTTCCTCTTGTATGTCAGTCAACTTTCTTCTTGTTTCCTCTTGGTCGTCTGGTGGATGGATTTTGCTTGGCAGGGTTGTCTTGTACTTTCTGCCATTCAGAAACTCTGCCGAGGATTTCATGTCGGCCCTCAAGGGTGTTGCTCACAAGTGACAAAAGGGCGAGATAGGGATCTTCCTTTGTCTTTTGACATTTTGTGAGAGTACGTTTAATTGTCTATACGTGCCTCTCGATTAATCCATGGCTCTTGGGGTAATGTGGTGATGATGTAGTGACGGTGAACACATATTCTGCAGCCATTTCTCTGAATTCTCGCGATGTGGATTGGGTCCCATTGTCACATATCACTTGTTTGGGTATCCCCTGTTCTGTGAAGAGCAAACATGCTGCAGCAGTGATGGTTGATGCTTTCAGGTCCTTCGCTTTCCTGATGAAAGGGAATTTGGAGTAGTAGCAGGACACAATCAGATACCATTCTTGGTTTTCTGTGAACAGGTCAGCTCCCACTGTATGCCATGACCTGGTGGGTATTTCCGCAGGTATCATCTCTTCCTTTTGTTGTGTATTTCTGGCATGCCGGACATGTAGCCACCATGTTTTCAATGTCCTTATACATGCCTATCCAGTAAACTGCTAACTTTGCTCTAAGTTTGCATTTCTCCATTCCCATGTGGCCTTGGTGTATTTTCTGGAGAATTTCTTTTTACATTGTCTCTGGTATTACCAGCCGAGACCCTGCCAGCAGTACACCATTCTCCAGGGATATGTCATCCCTGATAGACCAATTCTGACGTATTGTAGGCTGTACCTGTTTTATCCTCTCTGGCCATCCCTGTATCACCTGTTGTGAGAGCAACTGCAGCTCTTCATCCTCTGTGGTTTCTTATTTAATCTGGTTTAATTTGTTATTGGTTTCCCTGATGAAGTGATGTGTCTTGATTTCCATGTCTTTCATTTAGTATTTTTCATTTGGGGAAAGACGTGACAAAGCATTGCAAGCACCATTTCCTTCCCTGGCCTATACTTCAAGGTAAAGTCATAACATTGGAGCTGGAGGAATAGCCTCTGTAGTATGGCTGTTGCCTTGCTTAGGTTCTTTTTCTGGATGTGTTCCAGCGGGCAATGATCACTCTCTACCACAAACTGTCTCCCATTGAGGAATTTTTCACATCATATACGACTGCCAACAGCTCCCTTTCAATATTGGCATATTGGGTCTCTGCTGTTCTCAGGGCTTTTGAGACAAAGGCTATCGGTTCTCCTTCCTGTATCAATGCTGCCCCGAGGCCTCTGGTGGAAATATCTACTTGTAATGTGACAGTTTTTTTTTCTGTCATAGTAGCTCAGTTCTACTTCTCTGCAGACCACTTCCATTAGCTTGTCGAAATCTTGCTGATGCAATGATGACCACTGAAACTCCACATCCTCTTTCAGCAACTCTCTGATGTTGGCTGTGTGGTCTGACATGTGTGGAATGAAGGAACTCATATATTGGACCAGGCCGAGGAAGTTTCTTATTTCCTTTATGTCCTTTGGGTGGTCCATTTCAGCAATGGCTGTTATCATCTCTGGGATTGGCCTGACCTATTCAGGTGTGTTCACCGTTCCAAAAAACTGACACTCCTCCATCTTAATGATGCATTTGTCTACATTGAGTTTGATGCCGGCCCCTCTTGTTCTCTCCATGGCCTCATGTAGGTGGAGATTGTGGGTTTACCCATCTCTGCCAAAGATCTGGGTGTCATCTGCGATGCAGACAGCGGCTTTGCATCCCCTGTAGGTCTCATCTATCTTTTGCTGGAAGATGTCTTTGCTCACCTTTATGCCAAAAGGTAGGTGCAGGAACTTGTACCAGCTGAATGGAGTGTTCAATGTTGTTAGCAGAGTCGATTCTTCATCCAGCTCCACATTCCAATACCCATTCTTGGCATCTAGCTTACTGAAGATTTTAGATCCCGCTAGTTCAAAAGTGATGTCTTCCAGCATTGGTATTGGATAGTGTCCTCTTTTGATTGCTTGGTTTAAGTCTTTAGGGTCCAGACATATTCTTAGGTGGCCATTCAGTTTTTCTTTTACTACTATAGAATTTAACCAGTTGGCTCTACTACTTTTGCTATTAATTGTTTTTCTTCCATTTCTTCCAGCTCCTGCTTTAGCCTTTGTTTCAGCTCTATTTGCATCTTCCATGGAGCATGGATTATTGGTTTGTATTTTGGGTCTATAGTAATGTGGTAATCAAAGTTCCCAAAGCACCCAACTGTGTCATCAAAGCATTCAGGGTACATGTCCATGTGCTCAGCCTTATTTGTGATTGGAGGGCATTGCTCAAGCAGGGTGTCGCTATTGATCCTCTTGGACATTTTTTTCTCCCTGATCTCATTGTTTATAGAGATTAGCTGTAATTTCTGACAACTATTCAGACCTAGGATTCCTGGTCCGTCGGCATCAACCACAAAGAATATGCATATGATGCTCTTTCCTTTATGTTTGCCTTTTATTTGGACTTTTCCTAGTTGTTTATTCACGGGGCCACCATAGGCTGTGAGCGTGACATTTATGGCTTCTAATGTGCCTTCCCCGGGTACCCATTCTTTATGTGCTCAGGGAACATCTGGCGGTACAGTCCAAACGGGAGGACGTTGCTTTGTGATCCTGTATCCAACTTTATTTTCAAATTGAATATTGTTGGTTTGTTTCTGATCTTTCTTTTCACTTGAATTATGGTGTGCAATTCATTTTTTTTCCTCCCTTCCCTTTCTTGGACATCTCATGAAGGAGTATCGATTCGATGCCGAGCGTCAGTGAATCAGAGTTACTGCTGTCACTTCCCTCGACGTGGTGTACTTTCCTTCTATATTCTTGGTTTCTCTTTCTTTGTGTGTCAGACCTACACATCTTTTCCCAGTAACTGACCTTCTCACAGATCCTGCACTTCGAACCATACTTGGGGCATTTCTTGCAATCATCGAAGGGGTGTATTCTGCTGCACCTCCTGCAGTTCTCGGATGTTTGCGACTTTCTCTGCGTGTGCTTTATAGCATCAACCCTTCGATCTCTGTGCTGCAGAGAGAGGGATTGCATTTGCCACCTAGTGGCCTCAAAGGCCCTAGCTGTGTCTACGGCATCTGCTAGTGTCAAGCTGTCTTTTCCTATGAGAGCTTTCTGCCCTTCCCCAGATTAGTTGGTCGACTATTCTCTCCTCATTTCTTTGAACTTGCATTTTGTTGCAATGTTCTTCAGCCTTGTGAGGAAATTATCTACTGACTCATCAGGCTCTTGTTTTAATCCCTGGAACTCATCGCTTTATTCTATGGTTGGATTCAGTTCCAGATGATAGGAATTTTTTTCAAATATTCTTTCTGGGTTATTTTCTTCCTCTTCAGCCAGCTCCCAGCTATTAAACAGGTCTAGTTCTCGCTCCCTCGTCCAAAGGAGGATGTAACTAACCTTTTCCGCTGGGTGTGATTCCCTTGAGGAAAATTTTGAATGCCAGGTTGCACTTGTGCTTGAACTTTTTAAAAGCCTCTACGATGTTGTCATCTTCACAGTCCATTACTAACAGTAATGCTGCTGTTGCGGCCATTTTCTTCTCCAGCCCTGGTAATTAGGTAATGGTGCTTTTTCTTTGTTTCCTTTTCTTTGTGTTTATTTTGGTTTATAGGGATGTTTTTTTCTATATGGTGTGGATTTCCCACCGTTGCCACCATGTTATGTCCTCAGTTGTACCATCAGAGATCTTAATAAACACTAAGAAAAGCTTGTAAGTTTAGAAGCACAAATCTTTACTCATATCAGGTCACTGGACATGTATTGGTACACCGTCACACTGAACATGCTCACCACTCAAGTGTGATGCAGCTCTTACAGTCTTGCAGCATTCATGCTCCAGCATAAAATAGTCCCAAGTTTCCTCTGTAAATAACACTATCCTCACTGCCATAAGGAGGCTAAATGCCACCCAGACCCTTCCACCCTCCTCATTCCATAATCACATCCTGAGAAGAAGCTGTTCCTCAGTCTGATGGTTCTGGCTCTGATACTCCTGTATTTCTTCCCTGACAGGAGCAGCTGATGGAGGGTAGAAGGGGTCCTCAATGATTTTGTGTGTCCTCTTTAGACAACATCCCAGTAGATCATGTCGATGGTGGGGGTGTTGTGTAGAGACTCCAATGATCCTCTCTGCCACTCTTAAGGTCCTGCAGATCTAACTCCAATCCATTTCTCTGCAGTAACCGTACCACACTGCAATGCAGCCTGCCAGGACACTCTCGACAGCGCCCCTATAGAAGATTGACATGCTGGTGGCCGTAGCCTTGTCTTCTCAAGAAGTGCAGTCACTGTTGGCACCTTCCCGACAAGTGAGGAGGTGGTGTGTGTCCACCATAGGTCACTAGTTAAGTGAACTCCCAGGAACTTGGTGCTCTCTACTACGGAAAGTTGAGTCCCTTCAGAGGCACGGAGCGTCTGTGGATTCGCCTCCACGGCCGCGCACACCCAGCCCCTTTTCAATCTAGGCATGCTCAGAGGAGGCCTCCCACGCCCGAGGCCCCTCGGGAACCCTTCCTGCCCTCCGTCCCCTATCTCCCCTGGCAACGCGCTCGACCTGCCACATCCCCAACACCTCTGAGCCGATCGAATTATGCGCCCACAGCTCCTCTCGCTCACCGTAGTGGTACAGCTGGCCGAAAATGGAGTCGAGAAGCCGCCACTCATCCTCGCCGCCATCACACTCGTCCATCGCCGCTCGAGTCCAGGTACCCCACGCGCAAGCGGCGTCAACGTCTCTGCGTCAGAAGTCGGGAAGGCGCGGAGCCTCTGTCGTCACCACGCCGGGCGGGGGAAGGTGGGGTGAACACACGCGGCAGCTGGACGGGGTTTATGTCGACGAAGGTGATTGGCTGGTTGAGTGGCTGGCGGGCGGAGATGGGCCTGGCGGGACACTGGCTTCGTTTGTGGGACAGATGACAGATGCAGGTATTTGGAGCCGTAGATGTCCCACATGGCCCGAAGCAGCATGGCGGGCCCGACTATGGAGTCCTTGTACTCGGTGAGTGAGCCGGGTGCTGTTCACGGAGGCCTCCGTGAGTGTCGGGCGCGGTCTCTGCCTTAAGCCGGACTTGATGAAACGCATCCTGGGCCCCGCCTCAACTCCTGTCAGGGGGGGCTCTTGATCTGTGAGGCCGGTAGTTGCAGATGGGTACCCTCTAAGGTGCGACATTTGGCCCACAATTACGAAGAGGGAGAGTAACAAGTCCCCCTCAGACCAAACACCACCCCCCCCCCCAAAACATTTATCCCAAGAAACGAAAAGACATAGATTTGGAAATTGCTAAGTGTTTTCATGTTATAACAACTAATGAAGTTTTCTGGATTGTGAGCCACCCAATCTAATGTTAGTGGCGAGAAATCTAACTTTTGTAAATTTAATGGTACAGGGATCAATAATAAAGTCTATTAATCAATAGGCCATTTCAAACTGCCATGTAAAATGGAGTTAACTGGGTTAGTGCCCCAGTTATGCAGTAGTTAGAAAAGATCTGACCCGGTCAACCCCATTGGAATCCAACCGGGTCCCTCACCTACCTTGGAAGTAGTTGGGGAACAGTTAAACTTACCTTGGTCATGTCCACCTGGCAATTTGAAAATGAAAATGGCCAACCCGCTTATTCTGGTGACCTCAGCACGTGTGCGTCACTGGGCAGCCAGCATCCAAACATCCGGAGGTACTTCCAGTAAGTATGTGATGTGTCATTGCGGGGCTGGGATCCCAATGGATAGATCCCTCTGCAATTTAAAAGGTGCCTCAGTAATGGAACCTGGGTCCCAGAAGGGCTACCTAGGTGTTGCAGTTTAAAAGAGGCTAATGGATCAAATTTGAAGTTTCCCCTTGCGCTACAATCTGGATAGTGCAGGGTCAGTGTCCACACCCTCTCCTCCGAACTTGAACACTCTGCGATGTCCCTGTACACAAATATAAGATTAAAGAGATCATTTAGGAATGGTTCACTGGAGGTTTTCTACTCAAGATAACCTTTAAATAGCATTCACTTTGTTCCTCAGCCAATTTCGATGTAATGTGTTCTCTGCTAATTTTCACACTGTTGTTTGTATTAGTTTGCTCTGGGCAAAAAAAAAAGTTTTCTACATTATGAGGATGACTGATTCAAAAATGTTTTTGTCCAGCAAATGGTTTTGGGATACCTTCAGCTTGTGAGATGGAATATATGTGATGTATTTTCAATTTCAAATACAATAATTGTAAAGATTTGAAAGGAAATCTGGAAATAAAATAAAATAGTTGATATTTGAGAGAATGATTCCACTAACTAGCTAGTATTTAGTGGAATGCACCAGGTGCATAGGATCTCAAAGTTTCTACTTTGTGAGTAGATTCGAAGAAGGTGTAAAATATCTTAAATGGAATTTTGTGAGGAATTAAAAGGAAGTTTGTCCTTCATCTGCCTAATTAGAACAAAGAACACTGTCTCTAAAGAGATTAGAAAAAGATTCAACTACAGTATAACATAAAACTTTTGTCTGATTAGTTGTAATCAAGAACACACAGTCTGTGATTCACCAGTAGCTTTCAAAAGGTAATTGGATAAACATTTGCTGCTAAGTGGAGAAAAAAAATGGGAGAATGGGATTGGCTGTAAGAAAGAACTGGCATGAACTAAATGGGCTGAGCGTTCTCCTGTAAAGTTATAAGGCTCATAATTTTATTGAATTTACAATCCTTTGAAAGCTGTGGATGAGTTGTAAATCTGGGGATTTTGACCTGCTGGGGTGATACCGTAAATGTGAAGGAATCCTTACCTGGATAAAACCAGTTTTCTCCTGACTGTTACTGGTACATGACTGTTCAATTTCTAACACAGCTTTCGAAATGTGGGTTTTGAATTTTGGCTCTGTTTTTTAAAAAAAATGACACCTGCAAACTAGTGGGAAACAGAACACAGACCATAGTTTTTTTTCAGGAAAAAGGCAGATAAAATTATCAGTTGCAAAAGGCTTTTTGGAAGTTCAAAAGAGACTACTGGGAAAACTAGAGTTGGCTGTAAGGTTTAAAAAAGCTTTTCAAAGTTAAATGGCATATGCAAACAGAAATTGAAGACAAAAAAGCTTGGTGGATGGGTGAGTGTGTGGGAGGAGAACACCAGGGATGAGGGTCACGTGAAATTCAATACTCGTATGCTGTGATTGGTTTAAGCTACCCAATTTGCATTTGGCCACTCCATACCTATGAAGAAGGTCAATGACAGTGGGGGAATAGGAAGGAGAGCTAAATTGGCATGCAACAAGAAGATCAAAATGGCTGTTGCACACAGCATGCAGAAGTTCTACAAATCAATCACTTACTCTTGTGCTTCAATATAGAGCAAGCCACTTTGTGAGCACTGACTGCAGCGACTGCAGCAGACCAGATGAGAAGAGGTATGGGCGAACCTCTTCCTCACCTGTAAGGACTTGTTTAGATCTGGATAGTGATGGAGGAGATAAATTGGTGGGTATGGCACCATTTTCTACATTTTGCAGGAGAAAGTGCTGGAAGAAGAGGGGGAGGTGGGAAGGGATGAGGGGCCCAAGGAGTTAACAAGAGAATGGCTACACAACAAGCAAAAAGGGGGAGGGAGTGTGACTGATGATGCAATCACATTGGAGCTGACAGAAATGGCAAAGGATAATTTGTTGGTTGTAGAAGCAAGGGGGTGAAAGATGACCAAGGGAGTTCCATAGCTGTTCTGTCTATGAATTGGGGGAGTGGTGAGAGCAGACATGCTTGAAATGGAGTGGAATGAGAAACATACAAGATCCTTGGGAAGCACAACAGACAGATGTCAGGATATTCAAGATTCTCCCACTAGTTCAGGGGTGGACAAAACAAGGGCCTCTGGGCCAACTGTGGTCTGTTGTCCATTTTTAAGTAGCCCAGGGTGAATTTTAAAAATGAAATGGAATATGGCCCGTTAGAACATAGTTTCTAACAATAAATTGCACTGTATGTACATTATTCTTATTTTCAATACTCAGTCGGTGCCGTTTTGAACAACTACTAGACCAATTGTTGAAATGTTACTCATCAATGAAAATGTTTACCTCGGTTTAAAAAAAAATGTTTAGATCAGTTTTAAAAAAAACATTTACCTCAGTTGATTAAACATGGTGTAACAGCCCACTAACTGACCTAGTACACAAGATGGCCACTGAACGCAGCAACCGAGTGGACCCTGCGTGGCCAACAACCTTCATTCCTGGTGACAACTGGCACAGCGGGAAACAATGAGCAACAGCGGGAACTCCGACCAATCCGAGGTTTGCATTAATGTGACGCCACTCCTGTCATCCGCAGCAGAGAGAGAATATAAGCCAGATTTCCAGTGCAATAAACTAATCTTCGACTTCTTGGGTGTGTGCCATTCTTTCCATACTTCGTGGTAGCGCACATGCTGCGTTGGTGACCCTGCCAGTTGACCTGAAGATGATGTACCAGGTGTCTCTTCACGCGGTTTCATTGAAGCTGCCAATGTTCTGGGCATCGCAGCCGCACATGTGGTTCGAACAGGCCGAGACCCAGTTCCACCTCCAACAGATCACCGCTGACGACATGCGTTACTACTACGTGGTGAGCAGCACTGTTTCTATCACCAATGATGAGGTTCAGAAACCGTCAATGTTGCCCTCCCTGCGCATTTCAGGGAAACACCACGGCTGACCGTCGCTAGTGGCTGCGGTGGCTGGCCAAAGAAACAACCTTCTCCATATGTGAGACTCCCTATCAGGGAGATGGTTACGAGTTGACACGAGGGCAAAAAGCAGCATTCTGCCATCCTCAGCTTGTGACACTCACAATGGAAAACCAGGCATAGCCCTCAGGGTCACAAACGATTCCAACATCTAAACCTTTGGCACCTGCATCATCCCACTTCGCTTTGGGATCAGCCAGATCACATGGACGTTCACCCTGGCACCAGTGCAGCAACCATTACTGGGGGCAGATTTTCTCAGGGCTCATTGTTGGTAGACCTAAAATGATGGTGGTTAGTGCATGCCAGGACTTTCCAGACCTTCCCCCTGGAGGAGGCCAAGCTACCTGCCCTCACCTACATTCTGTCACTGCTGATGATAATAAGTTAGCATTTAGCCTGGTGGAATTCCCCTCCATTGTGGTACACAATTTACCTCAACAGAACCAAAACCTGGGATATAGCACCACATCCTCACTAACGATCTCCCCCCTACATACCAGGGCACGCTGCCCTTCCCACCCCCCCCCCCGAGAAACTCAACCTTGCTAAGGATGAGTTCAGGAAGATGGAAGAGCTGGTGTGGTGGTCAGACAGTCCCTGGGCATCCCTCCTGTATATGGTACCAAAGGTGGCAGGAGGATGGAGACCATGTGGGGATTATTTCCGCCTTGAGGCCACCACGCCAGACAGATATCCAGTGCTCCACGTACAAGACTTCACTATGAACTTACAGGGGGCACAGATATTCTCCAAGGTCAACCTCATAAGGGCTATCATCAAATCCCGGTCCAACCAGAAGATATTGCTAAAACTGCCATCTTCACACCTTTCGGCTTGTTTGAGTTCGGCAGCGACAAGTCTCAAACTGGAGGACGTCCTCATCAGCCCCAGTAACCAGACCCTCCATTCCGACTTTTCGCCCGATAAGCTGCACCCCCATCATCCCAGCAGCATGGAGAGGACCATTGTTCGATGCAATGCACAACCTGGCGCACCTGTCCATAAGGACCACCGTCAAGATGGTAGCCAGTAGGTTCGTCTGGCACGGCCTCTGCAAGCAGGTCAGCCAATGTGTCAGAACTTGCATGCACTGCCAGACGTCAAAGGTACAGATACGCATTAAGGCTCCACCCCCAAACATTCGAACTGGCACAATGGCGATTCAGCCATGTGAACATAGACATTGTGGGACCCCTGCCTGTGTAATGGAGGGCACAATACCCATTGACGATGGTGGACTGTTTCACAAGGTGGTCGGTAGCAGTCCTGCTAGCGGAAAAACTCAACGGAGGCCTGCGCCAGAGCCCTAATAAACACTTGTGTGGCCCGATTCAGAGTCCTGGAGCACCTGACATCAGACGGGTCCATAATTCGCCTTAGGGCTCTGTGTAGCCTTAGCCAGCCTCCTAGGAACCCAACCCCACTACACCACACCACGGCATACCATCTCCAAGCAAACTGGTTGGTGGAGAGGTTCCACAGGCACCTCAAAGCAGCGCTGTTGGATCGACTCAAAGGTATGGACTGGGTCAACAAATTGCTGTGGATCCTCTTGGGAATCTGCACCACACCTAAGGAGAACTTCAATACCTCAGCAGCTGAAATAGTGTATGGAGCACCCCGGTCATCCCCGGGGAATTCCTGGCCACCACCAGGGAAACAGATGAAATACCAGCGGCAACCCTCGAAAAGCTGAGAGAGCGATTGGGCACACTGGCCCCGACACAGCTTTCACCGCACGGCCAGCCCAAGACATTCATTCCCGGGGACCTGAGAAACTGCATATACGTTTTTGTGCGGTGAGGGGCATACTGGGGGCTGCTACCATGGCTGTATGAGGGGCCATTCCAGGTGGTCAGTCATAAGGGGGCTACGTGTGTGCTGGACATCGGCGGCAAGGAGGAAAGATTTTACCATTGACTGCCTCAAGCCAGCATATTTGGACACCATCCAGCTGATCAACCCAACAACCCCATGGCACAGAGGCAGGCCACCCAAAACTAAGGACAGCGCCCTGAACACCGGTTCTGGGGTGGAGGGGATTGTGTGGCGGCCCATGGCGTCCCGACGTGCATGGTGGCATCTAAACACATCAATCCTGCAAGGGCCATGCTAACTAACTAAATCAACTTTCTTCACGAGCTGCTAGCTGCATGGCGGGAACCAGTGAGCATCGGCAGGAACGCCGGCCTATCTGCGTCCTGCAAGCCGGTGATGTCATTTCTGCTGGAAGCGGTGTAACCACCAGGCCTGGGAGGGCCTATATAAGGCAGGGTGAACAGTCGGTAAAGTAGTATCAACTGTACTTACCTCGTGTCAGTGTCTTGCTTTCAAACTCTGCTGTAGCGCACATTACATTATAATAATTTTGGCAGAAAATAAATTTTTGATGACATGGAGTTTTCTGGCTAAAAACACCATTTTTCTTGCAGTGTAACTGATTGTAATTTGCCTTGGCGAGTCTGTTGTCTATCTCATTGTCGATCCTTGCATCTGATGAAATGGTGCAGCCGAGATAGGTAAACTGGTTGACCGTTTTGAGTTTTGTGTGCCCGATGGAGATGTGGGGGGGCTGGTAGTCATGGTGGGGAGCTGGCTGATGGAGGACCTCAGTTTTCTTCAGGCTGACTTCCAGGCCAAACATTTTGGCAGTTTCCGCAAAGCAGGACGTCAAGCGCTGAAGAGCTGGCTCTGAATGGGCAACTAAAGCGGCATCATCTGCAAAGAGTAGTTCACGGACAAGTTTCTCTTGTGTCTTGATGTGAGCTTGCAGGCGCCTCAGATTGAAGAGACTGCCATCCGTGCGGTACCGGATGTAAACAGCGTCTTCATTGTTGGGGTCTTTCATGGCTTGGTTCAGCATTATGCTGAAGAAGATTGAAAATAGCGCCTTTGGAAGACTACACAAAAGAGTCTGGAAAAACAACCAACTGAAAAACCTCACAAAGATAAGCGTATACAGAGCCGTTGTCATACCCACACTCCTGTTCGGCTCCGAATCATGGGTCCTCTACCGGCACCACCTACGGCTCCTAGAACGCTTCCACCAGTGTTGTCTCCGCTCCATCCTCAACATCCATTGGAGCGCTTACACCCCTAACGTCGAAGTACTCGAGATGGCAGAGGTCGACAGCATCGAGTCCACGCTGCTGAAGATCCAGCTGCGCTGGATGGGTCACGTCTCCAGAATGGAGGACCATCGCCTTCCCAAGATCGTGTTATATGGCGAGCTCTCCCACTGGCCACCGTGACAGAGGTACACCAAAGAAAAGGTACAAGGACTGCCTAAAGAAATCTCTTGGTGCCTGCCACATTGACCACCGCCAGTGGGCTGATAACGCCTCAAACCGTGCATCTTGGCGCCTCACAGTTTGGCGGGCAGCAACCTCCTTTGAAGAAGACCGCAGAGCCCACCTCACTGACAAAAGGCAAAGGAGGTAAAACCCAACACCCAACCCCAACCAACCAATTTTCCCTTGCAACCGCTGCAATCGTGTCTGCCTGTCCCGCATCGGACTTGTCAGCCATAAACGAGCCTGCAGCTGACGTGGACTTTTTACCCCCTCCATAAATCTTCGTCCGCGAAGCCAAGCCAAAGAAGAAAAGAACTGATTGTAACCTGTCAGGCTTAATATTGTTTGGCCCGATACTTATATTTTTCTGTATGTGGCCCACAACCAAAAAAAGTTTGGCCTCCCTTGCACTAGTGAAACAAGGGACATAGAAGATTTGGGAGTGGTCATTTAAAACTGGTGATGAGTCTCTGATATTCTCCACCCTGGAGTGCTGTGAAGGCTAGATCATTAGAAATATTACAGAGTGAGTCGATAAAGGAATTGAGATGATCAGGGGATTGCACAGAAGAGGATGCGAGGCCCAGAGCAGATCAGCCATGATTGAATTGAATTGTAGGGTAGGTTTTGTTTTTATATTCTTAAACTACTTGAGTTGGATGAAGATTAATTCCTTTGAACAATCACAGTTGAACATGATAACCTACAGTCCCTCTAAATTGACAGAGTCAAAGACTTTTAGATTAAAGGAGAGGAGGTATACCAGTTGATGTTGCTTACTGCAGTTTTTCTAATGGTGACCCACAGTAAGGATTGTGTCCATTGTGCCTCGAAAAGGGTCAAAATACACAGTGCAATTCAGGGAGCAACTCTTTGACCATCGTCTAAACAATTCATTTGCAATTTTGTAACATCGCCCAGCTCTGTCCCTGCTTCTGTTATCTGTTGTTGAGATGTTTTACTGTGCTATCGTTACCTCTGGCCTCAAATACATTTCTAAATATTGTACTTTGCTTTGCTCCACATAAAGTTGAGATCATGTAAAACTATTGCCCATGGACTAACTAATTCTGACTCTCCTCATCCATCATCAATGTGCTTGCTGAACTATATAAGCTCATGGTGAAACAACAGCTCACCCTAATTTTCAGAGCCCTCCATGGCTCTATCTTTTCCATTGTCTGTGGTATTAATATTGGAATCATGCAGGGTAGCTGTGGTCTTCTTGAATATTGGTATCTACTTTCAGCTGTCTAGGTGCCATCTGTAATTAACTCCCAGAACCTCCCCAATTCTTTATTACTTTCCTGTACTAGATACTCCTGAAAATTCCTTTTTTTACCTGCATCATCATATGTCTGTTTAATGGATAATATGTATGTCTAATACCTTGAGATGGTTTTTCTGAATTAATAGTATGATATTAATGCAAGATGGTTGTAATGTCTGTAATTGTACATAGAGGCTGGTACTTGACTCAATCAGTCTCTGCCAGATTCTTTGAAAAGATGTTTGGGCAACATACTATATGTCAGGGTTGCCATACTCTGCACAATTTGTTTTTCTTTATGAGCAAGATTTAAGCCCTGTAAAGAACCTTAGAAATTGCTGACAGGAAAGATTAGGATCTACATCAGTCAGATAATAATCTGATGTCACAGCCAATATTTCAGTTGAAATCTTGTGCAATTTGTTTGAGTTTAATGTCCAGTTGAGCATCAGCCCCGAATAGTGTGCACCTTGGTGCTAGAGATCAATTTTTAGCATAGTGCTGTTCAGCCAGTGTGGAATATTTATGATCTCTTGGAACAAACTAGTAAGTGGATTTGTAAATGTATTTTACTTTAGTTTAAATTTACATTTTTTGAATCACAGCAAAAGGATACAACACTGAATAAAAGAGAGAGATTTGAAGATTTGATGGAAGAACGCAGGCAGAGTAGTGATCTGAGATATGCCATGAGATGTTACACTCCAGTGGTTTACAAGGAACTTGTGCCCCGTACACCCAGTGCTCTCAGGAGTGTTGTGTTGAAATCTGATTCAGTGCAATACGTCATCAAACAGGTACGAGCATGTGTTAGAATTTAGATTGATTAAAATTGTGAAAGTCATCTCAGTTGCTTAGACATGGATTATTGTGAAATTAGCTGCAGTGCTTTAATGAAGGTTAAAAAGAAATCGTACAATTATATATATACTCTGGTTTAAAGTCCATTAACAAAAATCATTTTTTAAATTTTAAGTTTTATTTACAGTACAGTCGAAGTCGATTCTGGCCATTTAAACCTATGCAGCCCAATTACACCAAAATTAACGTACAACCCATACTTTTTTGGATGGTGGGAGGAAATCGGAGCACATGGAGGAAACCCATGAAGACACAGGGAGAACGTACAAACTACTTGCAGTCAGTGCAGGATTCGAACCCTGGTTGTGGCGCTGTAATAGTGTCACAATATCCACAACACTAACTGTGCTGCCTAGAATATAATTGGTTATTTAAGGGTAAAAACTTTGAATATTTTCATTGGCTAGGGTGAGACATAAAGAATGGGTTTTGTGAATCTGTATGTGATGTCATGTATGTACTCTGACAATGAATTTGAATTTGAACTAAAGTTTTGGAAGTGATCACTAAAATAATGGACAAAAATCTAATACATGCATTGAAAGCACAAGTATAAGTGAAGACCAAGGTTGGTGCTACAGCTCTACAAAGACCTGTTTGTTGCAAGCAGTTCTGGGCAGCATACCTTTGGGAAAAAAAATTAATAACCTCAGGAGCCATGTCGCTAAAAATTGCCTCAATGACACCTCAACTCTGAGGGTAAAATTAAGAAGAGGTTACATGGATACATGCAATGCTCTTAGAACTTGGATGGTTATGATTTGATTGATCTTCTCAAGGAATTAAGAGAAGTTGCCAGGTTCGATAGTAAAAACCGTTTCAACTAAATGTGAAGTGTGAAACAAGGGGATATTGTCTAAAAATGAAGTTTTATCAGCTCTGAAACTGGGAAATACTTACACATGTTAACCATGGTAAAATTTAAAAATACCTTGCTACACATAGCAGTTAAGGCAATGCTAAATTTAAATGAGGGATTTGAATATTTTTACTGACCAGAGATATTAATGGATATAACGAAAAGGTGGACCTATGAAGTTAAGTCGTAAAGTAGCTATTATTTCAGTGAACGCACGAAAAGGAATGGCTTTCAAAAAGGGCTGGGTAATGAATGTGTTGGTAAAAACTGTAAAGTGACTATTGAATATAATTAATCTTTCCTGAAGAATATCTATACATTTTACTTGTCCTCAATATAACCCAAGGGGAAACAGAGCACTTGAAATCATCTCCTTCAAGTATGTACTTTGAAGGCCAACCCTTTTAACATTGTGGTAAAAGATTTGTTGTCCAATCAAGGAAATATTTGGGGTTGTCAAAATTGCCTGTGTAAAACTTAATGTTGTTGAAATTTTATATTTTTACCTTTAGCTAGCAAAGGAAACTGGTGAATCTCCAGATATCATTAGTGATGAAGCAGCCGACATTTTGGAGAAGATGGGCCACAGCCTTCGCTTGAGTATTGTACGATTCTTTGCATTCACTCTGAGCAAAATCTTTAAAGCTCTATTTCAGAGAGTACATGTGAATGAAGAGGGAATTCAAAAGGTTAGTTTAATCTTTTGTAATATTTGATGTTCAGTATTTGTTTTGCAAATATTTGTACTGAAAAATTATTTTGATATTTAACACTGCATAGAATTAAGACAAATGAAGTTGCTCTGAGGAAATAAGTTTTCAACTTTTATCAAAAAGAACCATCTTTACCTTTGTGAAGCACATCCTCATGCTGGTTGTGAATAATTACAATTTTGCTTGTGATAAGGTGCTAGATAGTAAAAGCACAAAGAATGATCATAGAATTTCAAATTCGGTTTTGGGAAGAAATTGGTCTGAAACTATTGTCTCAAAATAAAATAAAGATAACAATAATAAAGACATTTGCGTGTTGATTTAAATGGATGAGAAAAATAGATCAAAGGATAAAATGACAGATCAGCGGCAGACATTTGAAGACAATTTTCAGACATCTCTGTAAAGGTACATTCCAGTGAGAAAAGGATGCACTTTCCCTGACTGACTAAGAACGTTACAGATGTTATCAAATTACAAGGATTAATGGTAGGCCAAACGATCAGGATTATTTTTTTCAGAAAAATTAAAAAGAAGAATAATGTAGTCAGCCAGCATGGAAACAGGACTTCTAGCCCACACTTAGGTCCCCATCTGCACTAATCCCATTCTCTCTCTTGCATCTCCATCAACTCCACTCTCTCCCACACTATGGGTAATATTCTGGTTAATGAATCTATCAGGTTAATGAATCTATCATCCAAAGTGAGGTAAAGAAGAAAACGTGTAGAATTTGAGGTCTAATGCAGTATACAAAAGAGATGAAGACCCACAGCATGTTACCTTCCATCCAATGTACCTTTGGCTTATGGGAGGAACGTGGAGAACTCCAGGGAAATCTATCTGGTGACAGGGTGAATGTGCAAACTCCATCTAGTACCCAAGGTCAGAATTGGTCTCTGGAGCTGTGAGGCAGCAGTATTAACTGCTGTACCAGTGTGCCATGGGAGTAAACTTGAAAACAATATAAAGAGATGGGAAGGTGTAGAGAAAGATTGAGAGTAACTAGGGGAAGTATTGGTCCCAGAGAGGATGATACTAGGGAATCACAAATAGAAAATAGATAAATGGGAGAGATTCTAAATAATTATTTTGGATTGGTCTTCATGTTAGAAGGTGATGAAAATGTTATACAATCACAGGATTGGAAAAAGGAGCTTAAAACAAACTTTATTGCAGTGGAGAAAATATTGGTCAAAGTAATGAAGCTAAAGTCAACCTTAGAACCTGGAGGCCTATGATCTAGGGTCTTGAAGAAAGTGGCTGCAAAGATAATGGAAATATGTAATCTACCAAAATATCCTGAATTTTGGGGAGATCCCAAAGGACTAAAAGATATGCAAATATAAGATTTCCTTTTCCTCAAGAGGGAATATGAAAGCATGAAGCTCTAGGTCGATTAGCCTAAAATCTATTAATGGACCAAATGCTGGAATTCATTCTTAAAGAGCCAGTAGTAGGATGTTTAGTTAATCAAGTGGAGTCAGCAATATTTTGTGAAAGATAAATTGTGCATGTCAAATTTGCTCAAGTTCTTTGAGGAAATAACAGAGTAGTAAGTGAATTTTGCAGATTTGTATTTGGATTTCCTGAAAATATGCAATGAGGTACTATATAAAAAATTACTATACAAGATGTGAGCAGATATGTTGGAATAACATATTGGTATGATTAGGAATTTGCTATCTAACAGAAACCAAAAAGAATAAATTGGTCACTTTCAGTAACTAGTCAGGTGCCTCAGGGATTAGGGGCATGAACAATTTGCAATCTATATTGAATTGCTTGAAGGACCAAGTGCTGATGATACAAAAATAAATGGGTAAGCAAGTTGCAAGGAAGATGAAAAGCCAATTATTATTTATATCAGTGGTTTTCTATCTGTGCCACCCCCCCCCCCCCCCCCAAAATTCACATTCCACCTTAAGCAATCCCTATGCAATAAGTGCACTCTGTGATTGGTAAGGGATTGCTTAAGGTGGTAGAGTATGTGAGGGGGAAGGGAAGGTTGAGAACTACTGCTCTGGACCCAATTGTTACTGAGATATTTTGATTCGGAAAAATTGTCTTAGGCCCATTTCCTCTGGAGTTATGAAACTGTGCACATGAAGAGTCAATTAGGTACGATTAAAATAGTTGTTTTCAAACTTTCTTTCCACTCACATACCACTTTTAAGCAATCCCTTACTAATCACAGAGCACTTATGGCATTAGGGATTGCTTAAAGTGGAATGTGAGTTTAGGGGGGCAGTTTGAAAACCACTGATTTTAAATAGATTGAGCCTACGATATGTTGTGATACAAAGGGATTTGGTGGGTCGGAATGCATGAAACACTAAGGGATGGCATGAATTTTCAGCAAGTAATTAAGGTGAATAGAAGTCTTGTATTGCAAGGGGTATAGGAAACTGCCAAAATGTTTGGCCTGGAAGTCAGCCTGAAGAAAACTGAGGTCCTCCATCAGCCAGCTCCCCACCATGACTACCAGCCCCCCCACATCTCCATCAGGCACACAAAACTCAAAACGGTCAACCAGTTTACCTATCTCGGCTGCACCATTTCATCAGATGCAAGGATCGACAATGAGATAGACAACAGACTCGCCAAGGCAAATAGCGCCTTTGGAAGACTACACAAAAAAGTCTGGAAAAACAACCAACTGAAAAACCTCACAAAGATAAGCGTATACAGAGCCGTTGTCATACCCACACTCCTGTTCGGCTCCGAATCATGGGTCCTCTACCGGCACCACCTACGGCTCCTAGAACGCTTCCACCAGCGTTGTCTCCGCTCCATCCTCAACATCCATTGGAGCGCTCACACCCCTAACGTCGAGGTACTCGAGATGGCAGAGGTCGACAGCATCGAGTCCACGCTGCTGAAGATCCAGCTGCGCTGGATGGGTCACGTCTCCAGAATGGAGGACCATCGCCTTCCCAAGATCGTATTATATGGCGAGCTCTCCACTGGCCACCGTGACAGAGGTGCACCAAAGAAAAGGTACAAGGACTGCCTAAAGAAATCTCTTGGTGCCTGCCACATTGACCACCGCCAGTGGGCTGATAACGCCTCAAACCGTGCATCTTGGCGCCTCACAGTTTGGCGGGCAGCAGCCTCCTTTGAAGAAGACCACAGAGCCCACCTCACTGACAAAAGGCAAAGGAGGAAAAACCCAACACCCAACCCCAACCAACCAATTTTCCCTTGCAACCGCTGCAATCGTGTCTGCCTGTCCCGCATCGGACTGGTCAGCCACAAACGAGCCTGCAGCTGACGTGGACTTTTTTACCCCCTCCATAAATCTTCGTCCGCGAAGCCAAGCCAAAGAAAGAAGATAGCATTAAAATAAAGAAGTTTTGATGCATTTTTTCAGTGCACTAGTGAGATTACACTGTGAATTACATTACAGTTTTGGCCTCCATATTTAAGAAAATGTATTCTTGAATTAGAGGCAATGCAGTGAAGGTTGATTACAAGGATAAAACATGAAAACGTTACTCTTTGAGTAAAGAAGAATGAGATGTTGTACTTTTTAAAATTTCTTTTTATTAGCTGTGACATATTTCTCATTGAAAACACAATATAATTGTTGGTAATTAACTTTATAGTCTCTCCCCAACATTGTGATCTTGTCACAATTTCTGAGATATGGTGAATGTGCCCAATCTATGTTTAAAGTAGTGTTCAGCTTCCCTGCAACTGTTTACTACAATAATAGTCCCTTTCAAATATCAAACAATTGCATTTTTAAAGTTTCATCAGCTTTCCTTTACCATGTTAAATAATGCTCAACACACCACATTTCACATATTAATGAACAATTTTATCTTTAAAATTGGCTCACGTATTAAATAAGGATATGAGATAGTTGGTGTTTTCTTTTCAGCTCCATCAGGCTATTCAAGAATATCCAGTTGTCCTGCTGCCAAGCCATCGTAGCTACATAGACTTTCTCATGTTGTCATACATAATGTACACCTATGACCTCTCCTTGCCAGTCATTGCTGCTGGAATGGGCAAGTATCACTTTTCAAAGTTCACCTTTATTGTCAGAGGACATGCATGACATCACATACAACCCTGAGATTCTTTTTCCTGCAGAATTTCTACTTATTGGTAACTATAAACAGCTCAAGAAAAAGAGAAATGTAAAAAAAAATGTAACGAGGGCTTGAATGATTGAGTTTATTGTTTAGGAGTCTGATAGTGCAGGGGTAGTAACTGTTCCTGAACCTGGTGGTATGAGACTTGTGGCACCTATACCTTTTTTCTGATGGCAGCAGTGAGAACCAAGCATGTTGTCCTGCATGGTGTGGATCCTTGATGATTGCTGTTGCTCTCTGACAGCAGCATTCTATGTAGATGTTCTCAGCGGTGGGAGAATTTTGCCTGTGATGTTTTGGGCTGTGTCTGCTACCTTTTGCAAGGTTTTCAGCTTAGAGATATTGGTTTCCCAATACCAGGCAGCTGGTCAGCACAGTTTCTACTCTATATCTGTAGAAGTTTGCCGAGGTTTCAGATGTCATACCGAACCTCAGCAAACTCCTGAGGAAGTAGAGACACTGTCGTACTTTCTTCATGATGACAGTGTGTTGGGTCCAGGAAAGATCCTCCAAGATGGTGACTCCCAGGAATTTAAATTTGCTCACCCTCTCCACGTCTGATTTCCCCCAATAAGTACACAGCCCTGCGGTGCTCTGGTGTTGATAGAGATTGTGGAAGAGATGTTCTTGCCTATCTGCACTGATTGGGGTCTGGAGGTGAGGAAAACCAGGATCCAATTACATTGGGTATTAAAGCCCAGGTCTTGAAGTTTGTGATGAGTTTTGAAGGGATGATGATGTTGAATACTGAACTGTCATCAATCAAGAGCATCCTGATGTATGCATCTTTGCTATCCAGGTGTTCAATGGTTTTGTGTAGAGCCAGTGAGATGGCATCTGCCGCAGACCTACTGCTGAGGTAGGCAAATTGTAAAGTATCCATTTTGCTGCTCAGACAGGAGCTGATGTGCTTCAACACCAGCCTCTCAAAACACTTCATCACTGTGGATGTGAGTGCCACTGATCAGTAGTCATTTAGGCAGTTTACCACACTCTTTTTGGTTACTGATATGATTGAGGCCTGTTTGAAATGGGTGGGTACCATGCCCTATCAGAGTGAGAAGTGAAAGATATCCATGAATATATTAGCAAGTTGGTCAGCACAGGTTTTCAGTACTTGACCGGGTATTCCATCCAGACTGGATGCTTTCCTTGGATTCACTCTCCTGAAGTAAGCCTGCACGTCATCTTCGGTTACTGACAGTAGATGATAATTAGGGGACGTAAGTGCATAGTGGTTTTTTCCTTGTTCTGGTGGTCAAATCAGGGTAGAAGGCATGGAGTTCATATGTGAGTGAAGCTTTGCTGTCTTCTATTGCACTGAATTTGGTTTTTTAGTAGGTTATGTTATTAAGTCCCTGCCACAGCTATTGGGTATACTTTGTTGCTTCCATTCTGATCCAGAATCTCCACTTAACCTGGGAAATGGCTATCTGCAGTTAAATATAGATGCTGTGCATAATTAAGTTACTTGGTATATAAACAGTGGAATAGGGCTGAACTTAACAAACTGATCTACTTTTTCTAATAATATTTACTTCAATAATTATTCTTCCTTATCAGATTTTATGGGAATGAAAATAGTTGGCGAGATGCTGCGGATGTCGGGCGCTTTTTTTATTCGACGTTCATTTGGAGGAGATAAACTTTACTGGGCTGTATTCTCGGAATATGTGAGAACAATTCTCCGGGTCAGTGTTGTGTTTGTTATTGATGCACAAGGAAGAATTAATCTTTTATAAATGTAGAGATTTTGCACTTTGATCCATTCCTAATTGAAATATCAATATTCAGGATCCTCATTAAAGGTAATATTGCTGTCGTATGTTTCAGTGAACAAATTAGCATTTGAAAAAATAATTACAGCACAAGAAGGCTCCTTCACAGAAGGAGAATTCAGCTATTTTTAATTGTGCTGGGTTTATGCTAGAATAGCCAAGAGAGAATATGGAGAATATTCTCTCATTTGCCTTTCCTTGTGTTGAAAACTATTTTTCATCTGCCGTTTAGTGACATGCAAGTCACTATCCATCAGGACCCTGTACCAGTGAGGAAGGGTCCAGCAAGACTATGTCTTTGCACAGGATCCCTTTTCAATCTTTTTAACCTTAATTTGGACTCAAACATGGATAAAATTGGAAAAAAAACTAACAGAAAGAAACAAAGTAACCAAATTTATAGTTAAATCGATGCAGGAAATGCAACTTTTGGATATATGGAGGAAACAACACCCAAAGGAAAAGGAATATTCATATTATTTGGGTAGACACAAAACATACTCAAGGATAGACCTATTCAAGGATAGCCCACATTCAAGGGAGAGTTAGGAAAACGGAATATAAAGCTAGACTATTATCGGATCATTCACCCCTGTTATTGGCAATAGAGCTAGAGGACATCCCACCAAGAATGTATAGATGGAGATTAAACTCCATACTACTTAAAAGACAGGATTTTAGAGAATTAATTGAACGAAAAATTAAAATGTACTTTGAAATAAATACGGAATCAGTGAAAGATAAGTTTATACTATGGGACGCAATGAAAGCGTTCATGAGAGGGCAAATAATAAGTTATGTAACTAAGATGAAGAAGGACTACAGTCGGGAAACAACAGTTGGAAAGGGAAATAACAAATACAGAAAAAGAATTAGCAATAAAGGAAGATACAACTAAAAGAAGAGAATTGGCAGACAAAAAAATAAAATATGAAACACTACAAACATAAGGTGGAGAAGAACATAATGAAGACAAAACAGAAATATTATGAGCTAGGAGAAAAAACGCACAAAATTCTAGCATGGCAGCTTAAGACAGAACAAACTAAAAGAATGGTATTGGCATTAAGGAAAAAGGACAAACAAATTACATATAATCCAACGGAGATCAATGAAAACTTCAGGGAATACCACGAACAACTATATCAAACTGAAAATGAAGGGAAAGAAGACAAAATAGATGAATTTCTAACTAAAATTGAACTACCGAAATTACAAACAGAGGAGCAAAATAAATTAATAAAACTATTTGAAATAGAAGAATTACAGGAGATATGAAAAAAACTACCGAACAATAAAACACCAGGAGAGGATGGATTCCCAATAGAATTCTATAAAACATTTAAAGACTTATTAATTCCTCCCCTCCTGGAAGTAATCAACCAGATTGATAAAACACAAAACATACCAGATTCATGCAAAACAGCAATAATTACAGTAATACCAAAGACAGGGAAAGATCCACTAGCACCAGCGTCATATAGACCAATATCTCTACTTAACACAGATTATAAGATAATAGCTAAACTATTAGCAAACAGATTGGCCGACTATGTACCAAAAATAGTAAATCTAGACCAAACTGGATTTATTAAAAAAAGACGAACAACGGACAATATCTGTAAATTTATTAACTTAATTTATGCAGTAGAAGGAAATAAAACTCCAACAGTGGTGGTTGCTTTAGACACAGAGAAGGCCTTTGACAGAGTAGAATGGAATTATTTATTCAAAGTACTACAAAAATTCAGACTTCCAGAGAAATATATTAATTGGATTAAAGCATTATATAAGGGACCATTGGCGAAAGTGACAGTAAATGGATATATATCAAAACAATTTAACTTAAACAGATCAACAAGGCAAGGATGTCCACTATCTCCCTCACTGTTCACGTTAGCTATAGAACCACTAGCAGAACTGATAAGAACAGAAAATAAAATAAGAGGGATAAAAATAAAAGAGAAGGAATATAAAATCAGTCTGTTTGCAGATGACGTTATAATATACTTAACAGAACCAGAAATATCAATAAAGGAATTACATAGGAAATTGAAGGAATATGGAGAAGTATCGGAGTACAAGATCAACGCAAATAAAAGTGAAGCAATGCCAATGAATAATGCGGATTTCACAAAGTTTAAGAAAGAATCACCATTTAGATGGCAAATGCAAGCAATGCGATACCTAGGTGTACAACTAAATAAAAATCTCAGTCATCTATATAAACTAAATTATCATCCATTAATGAAAAAATTACAAGACGACTTATTAGAGCATTGGAAAGACTTACCACTAACACTGATAGGAAGGATAAACTGTATTAAAATGAACATCTTCCCAAGGATACAATACCTATTTCAGTCACTACCAATTCACCTAACAGAGAAATTCTTCAAGGAGCTAAAGAAAATAATAAGGAAATTCTTATGGAAAGGGGGGAAATCGAGGATAGCACTAGATAAATTAACAGAATGGTATAAACAAGGAGGCTTACAACTACCAAATTTTAAGAATTATAATAGAGCCGCACAATTATGATACCTATCAGATTTTTATCAAACAAAGAAAAAAACCAGATTGGACCAGATTAGAACTAGATAAAATAGGGGAGAAGATACCTGAACATATACTATATGAATGAGATTAAAAATTGGGGCATCGTAGGAATTCACCGGTATTGCACCATCTGCTTAGCATTTGGAAGAAGATTCACGTAGAAAGGAATAAAACAAATTACCAACTACCAAAATTAATATTGACCCAAAATCAACGAATCCCTTTTACAATAGATAACCTTTCCTTCAGAAAATGGGAGAGAAAAGGGATCTGTTTCTGCAACAAGATTAGAATAGAAAGGGAGAAGGGAAAGTAAAGTAATGATGGCAGAATAGTGATTCCTCATAAGGAGGTGGTCGTTGTTAATGGCCTGCGGGAAAGTTCAGTTCGAAATTTTCCCCTTGCCCAGCTGCTGGCATTGGTCAAAAGTACAAGTGCAGTGAGAAAACCGGTTGGAGCATTTTGTGCTTAATGTAGGATGGAAATTAGCCTTGGGAGGAAAAAAAACGAGGGAGAAGGTGGCTGAGGTATAGGCTTGAGTTTCATTGCAAAGGTAAATAATTGTAGGAGTTGGTGTGGATCGGGGGGTGCTAAGATTAGCGGACAAACTATGAGTTCCAGCAGTACACCAAGTTTCTGACATTAAACAATTCAATTAAATCTCAGCTGTCGTGGCAGTCACTCGAGAGGAGTTCAGTAAACCTAGGGTCCTGATACCTTGCTTCACGGTTATTCTACCAAGACCTGTCTTGCAAATAATTTGTAGGGTAATGCATAGATTTTAATATATACCCAAGGCAGAGGCCACAGCAGGAAGAATCATTGGAGATCACATAATATTTACCATGTTACACTGAGACCCAGGAGAGAGTAGTATTGTGGAATAGAAGTGTTCAGGGGAGTTGGAGTAATTGTATCAAAAACAATGAGTATTTCAAGTTAGTTCAGGAAGTGCAGAAAGCTTTAATCCTGCATTTTATCCTTGAGGATGCTATTGATAGAGAAGTTGTAGGCTTTAGTGACAGCTATAAAATAGAAACAAATTGATGTCATTATAACTGAGAGGGGAGAAGTGGACAAGTTAGTTCAGGAAGTGCAGAAAGCTTTAATCCTGCATTTTATCCTTGAGGATGCTATTGGTAGAGAAGTTGTAGGCTTTAGTGACAGCTATAAAATAAAAACAAATTGATGTCATCATAACTGAGAGGGGAGAAGTGGACTGATCAGCAGGTAGTAAGGGTGATGTAAATCAATGACACTGTGAGAGATGAGGGAAAGATAGTGGAAAAATGAATCTGGCACCAAGAGAAATGAGACATCATATATGTATGTATATGAAGATGAAGTGTTCATTGGGAAGGACTTGAAAGAAGCCATTAATTGTGAAGACAGAAGTGTGTAGTTTCTAAATTTTTGCAAGGTGATTTCACAGCTGTGAAATTAATTTACAAAAGCCAGATGCATTTACATGCAGCCATCTTGATTGAGTTCAAAATTCACTCTTGCTATATATTGGGTAAGATGTAGTCCACTGTTCAGAGAAATGCATGGTTCTGATTAAATATTTAATAAACTGCTTTGTAGGCCTTGCTGTCGGACAAATAGTTTGAGTTCAATTTACATTCTTGAATACCACCTCAAAACTGATAGAAAGCGTTTGGGAGGGTTTAAACTAGATTGGCAAGAAGACCGGAGCCAGAGTGTTAAGTCAGATGATGAGGCATGTGGTAGAAAGGTGGATGCAATTTGCATTGAGAATGGGCAGTGGAGAGGGCATTAATGCAGTCACTTAAAAGGATTGAAATGTGTTTATTTTAATGTGAGAAATATGAAGAATAAGGGAGATGGATGTGGAGCATGAATCAGTACACGAAATTGCAGTGCTGTGGCCATTACAGATACCTGGCTGTCACAGGGGCAGATTGGGTGCTTGATATTCTGGGTTTTAGATGTTTCAATATCATAGCTGCAACAAGGGAGGAAATCCTGGAGGGATAGTCTACTGTCAGTGTGGTTGGAATCAGAAACAGGAAGGGAGCATTCTATATTCTCTCCATTGGGAGTATTCTAAAGCAATTCCACCCCCCCACTTCCGATCTTCCATTCATCTCTAGGCTACTGAAGCACAGATATGTAGGCTGGTTTTGGAAGGGTACAAAAATAGCAGGTTTGTTGCCATAGGTGACCAACTTCAGTATTGATTGGCATTTCCTTACTGCAGAAGGGTTACATGGAGCAGGATTTGTTAGGTGTGTCCAAGCATTCCTGACACAATATGTGGACAAGCTGATAAGAGGAGAGGTCATCCTGGATCTAGTACTGGACAACGAACCTGGTCAGGTGACAGATCTCTCGGTGAGCGAGATTTTTTACGATAGTGACCACAACTCCATCACCTTTATGGAGAAAGGTTGCACGAGCTAGGGCTTTTCTCTTCAGAATGATAGAGGATGAGAGGCAACAATGGAGGCATACAAGTTTTTTGAGAGATTAGATAGAGTGGACAGAACCACCTTTCACCCCAGGGCAGCAGTGGCCAATACCAGAGGACATCCATTTTAAGGTGAGTGGAAGAAAGTTTGGGAGAGATGTCAGAGGTGGGTTCTTTTGCACAGAGTAGTGGGTGCCTGGAATGTTTTGTTGGGAGTAGTGGTGAAGGCTGATACAATGGGAACATTTAAAAGGCTCTTAGAAAAGCACATAGATGTAAAGAAAATGGAAGGCTATGGATTGTGAGGGAGAAAAGGGTTAAATTAATGGTGGATTCAGTGTATGTAGGTTGGCACAATACTGTGGGTCAAAGGGCCTGTACTGATCTGTACAACTCTACATTCTAAACCTTTGCCCTTTGGTTTCAAGGGGAAAATTATGATAATATTTTTCTGCATAAAAATTATTTGTTTGACATTAATTGATGCACATTTTCATTTTGTTAAAGCTTGCCCATTAACTTAAAACTCATTTTTCAGAATGGTGATGCTCCTGTTGAATTTTTTGTAGAGGGGACTAGAAGTCGTACTGGAAAGTCTCTGATGCCAAAATTAGGTGAGTACAGAGGTTTGTTTTAGTGATTATTGATATTTCTGATCATTTAATCTTCTCTGAGAAAAGGTGGTCCTTTTAGTTTCCATTGTAAATGGACAATTCTTTATTCTAAAATCATGCCACTTTAAAAAAAATTCTTCCACAAGGGGAAATATCCTCGAAACACGTACCCTATGAATGAACCCTGTTCAGCATTTCATATTTTATATCAACTCTAATTCATTCATATAGATGAGTAAGGATTTATTTGATCAATTTCCAACTGAAGACAGTGTTGATGTTTTTTTAACAATGGGTTTGTATTGAGCACAAAGCCAAACTTGATCACAATGGCACTGCATCCTGTGGTTTGTTTAGAACCACAGAACATTACAGCACAGAAACAGGCCTCTTCGACCCTTCTAGTCTGTGCTGAATCTTTTTTTTTCCTAGGGCCACTGACCTTCACTCAGTCCATAGCCCTCCATACCTCTCCCATCCATGTACCTGTCCAAATTCCTCTTAAATGTTAAAATTGAGCCTGAATTCACCACCTCAGCTTGAAGCTCGTTCCATACCCCCACCATTCTCTGTGTGAAGAATTTCCCCCTAAACTTTTCCCCTTTCACTTAACTCATATCCTCTGGTTTGTATCAGTGGAAAAAGGCTACTTACATTTACTCTGTCTATCCCTCTCATAATTTCAAATGCCTCTATTAAATCAAATCTCCCCTCATTCTTCTATGCTATAGGGAATAAAGTCCTAACCTGTTTAACCTTTCCCTGTAACTCAGTTCCTGATATCTGGGCAACATTCCAGTAAATCTTCTCTGCACTCTTTCTATCTTATTGATATCCTTCCTGTAGTTAGGCGCTAGAACTGCACACAATATTTCAGAATTGGCATCACCAATGTCTTATACATAACATCCCAATTCCTGTACTCAGTACTTTGATTTATGAAGGCCAGTATGCCAAAGGCTCCCTTTGCAACTCTATCCACCTGTAATGCCACTTTCAGGGAATTATGTGTCTATATTCCAAGATCCCTCTGTTCTACTGCACTCTTTTTACCGTTTACCATGTACGTCCTTGGTTTGTCCTTCCAAAATGCAACACCTCCCATTTGTCTGCATTAAAGTGCATCTGCCATTTTGCAGCTTATTTTTTCAGCTGGTCAAGCATTTTTCAAGCTTTGAAAATATTCTTCACTGTCCACAACACCTCCAATCTTAGTGTCATCTGCAAACTTGCTGTTCCAATTTACCATGTTATCGGTCAGATCATTGATTTTGATGACAAACGGCAATGATCCCAGCATTGATCCCTGAGGCACACCACTAGTCAAAGGCCTCCAGTCTGAGAAGTAATCATCCACCACCCATCCAGCCATTATCAAATCCATTTCACTACCTCACCATGAATAGATAGCCTCTGAACCTTCCTGACTAACCTCCCATGCAAGACCTTGTCAAAGTCCTTACTATAGTCCATGTAGACAACATCCACAGTCTTTCCTTCATCAACTTTCCCAGTAACCTCCTTGAAAAACTTTGATTGGTTAATCACAACCTATTGCACACAAAGCCATGTTGGCTTTCTAATTGTATATTGTTAGGTCTGCTTTGTTCATGAATGAGTGAGACAAACACCAGGCTGAGTCGAAATCAGGGTTCTTTGTTCTTTATTACCGGATTGTAACACTTGCGACTAACAAAGTTAGTCGGAGAATGCATTCTGCCGTTATCAGCAAAATGGTGATTTTTTATACCCTTGGATACATGCTTAGAACATCATCATATCATTACTTGTCCAATGACTAAAACTGTTGCTATCCTTTCCCTGCTAGCTTCCTGCCTCTCAATCCATCAATGTCTCTCTTATCTTGTAAGTACAAGGATGCATTTACATCTTGTTACAGCCCTGTACATTCCCATCTCATGATGTTTTACCTAACAGGAGTACAAGGACACCTCCCCTTCTTGTTACTGCCCTGAACAGGGTAACTCCCTACACATTCCCATCTCATGATGTTTTACCTTACAATATCCAATTTCTTGGAGCACCCTCCAAAAACTTACCTACTACTAATGTCAGGCTCATCGACCTATATTTTACTTTTGAAGCCTTTTTTAAACAATGGAACAACAATGGCACCACACCGGTGGCTAAGGACATTTTAAATATTTCTGCCAGAGCCCCTGCAATTTCTACACTAGCCTCCCTCAAGGTCCGAAATAATATCTTTTCACGCCCTGGAGATTTATTCACCTTTACTTGCTTAAAGACAGCAAGCACTTCTTCCTCTTTAATCTTTAGGTTCCATGACCTCACTGCTTGTTTTCCTTACTTCCCATTACTGTTTTTCTGAGCGATTACTGATGGAAAAAAACATTCAGGACCTCTCCCATCTCTATTGGCTCTATACAAAGCCAACCTCTCTGATCCTCAAGGGGACCAATTTTGTCCCTTACTATTTTTTTGCTCTTAATATACCTGTAGAAACCCTTAGGATTTTCCTTCGCATTGTCTTCCTCATGTCTTTCAGCCTTCCTGGTTTCTTTCTTGAGGTTTTTAATGCATTTTTTATACTCCTCAAATACCTCATTTGCTTCATGTTGCCTATACCTGTTATACATCTCTCTCTTCTTCCAAACCAGTTCCCCAATATCCCTCAAAAACCAAGGTTCCCTATGCCTTCTAACCTTGCCTTTGATCTTGACAGGAACATGCAAACTCTGTATTCTCAATATTTCACCTCTGAAGGTCCTCCACTTGTACATCTTGCCCGAAAACAATTTATCCCAATCCAAACATTCTAGATCATTTTTCATTTCCTCAAAATTGGCCTTTCCCCAATTTAGAATCTTAACCTGTGGCCTAGTCCTATCCTTCTCCATAATTAACTTGAAACTAATGGCATTATGATCACTTGGCCCAAAATGTTCCCCTACACATATTTCTGTCATCTGTCCTGTCTCATTTCCTAATAAGAGGTCCAGTATTGCGCACTCTCTCTAGTTGGTACCTCTATAGATTGATTTAGAAAACTTTCCTGAACATATTTGACAAACTCCAAGCCATCCAGCTCTTTTACAGTATGGGAATCCCAGTCAATATGTACAAATTTAAAATCTCCTATTATCAGAACCTTAAATTTCCTGCAGCTGTTTGCTATCTGTCTACAGATTTACTCCTCCAATTCTCACTGACTATTGAGCGGTCTATAAATACCACCCCATGAGTGTGGTCATACCTTTCCTGTTCCTCAGCTCAACCCATATAGCCTCAGTAAGCGAGCCCTCTGGACTGTCCTGCCTGAGCACAGCTGTGTTATTTTCCCTGATGATCAATGCCACTCCTCCCTCTTTCCTCCACCCCCCCTCCCCCCCATGTTCTATCGGTTTGATATTCCCTAGATTTGCTGCTTTTAGAAATAATACAGAATAAAAATCACTCAACTTTTTGTAGATGCAAAACCAGTCTTTAGATGGAGTTGAATATGTACAATCATCAACAGTCCACTAAGTGGAGTAGCATGCGACCTACTCCATATTAGATCTAATTATGCACCGACTATAAATTGAAAGGTTGACACTAATATTTAGAAATCATATAAAATTGACCCAAGCTATACAAAGATCTTTATAGATCTCACTTTATTCAAAATACAAAAATATCTACTCTATTTAATAACCATTGACAGAATTATCAATAAATGATGACTTTTTCTGCAAATTATATTCTCTCAAAAACTTGTTAGTAATGAAAGGGCATTGATTTCCATTTCTGATATAAAACTAATCCTTCTGATATGAGCCCTCCTGCTAAATAATTTTTTTAAAATTTTATTTTAAAAGTTTTCCATGCGTGTAATAATATCAAAGTTCAAAATATGACAATCAATTACTAATCTCGTCTATTCTTTGGCTTGGCTTCGCGGACGAAGATTTATGGAGGGGGTAAAAAAGTCCACGTCAGCTGCAGGCTCGTTTGTGGCTGACCAGTCCGATGCGGGACAGGCAGACACGATTGCAGCGGTTGCAAGGGAAAATTGGTTGGTTGGGGTTGGGTGTTGGGTTTTTCCTCCTTTGCCTTTTGTCAGTGAGGTGGGCTCTGCGGTCTTCTTCAAAGGAGGCTGCTGCCCGCCAAACTGTGAGGCGCCAAGATGCACGGTTTGAGGCGTTATCAGCCCACTGGCGGTGGTCAATGTGGCAGGCACCAAGAGATTTCTTTAGGCAGTCCTTGTACCTTTTCTTTGGTGCACCTCTGTCACGGTGGCCAGTGGAGAGCTCGCCATATAATACGATCTTGGGAAGGCGATGGTCCTCCATTCTGGAGACGTGACCCATCCAGCGCAGCTGGATCTTCAGCAGCGTGGACTCGATGCTGTCGACCTCTGCCATCTCGAGTACCTCGACGTTAGGGGTGTGAGCGCTCCAATGGATGTTGAGGATGGAGCGGAGACAACGCTGGTGGAAGCGTTCTAGGAGCCGTAGGTGGTGCCGGTAGAGGACCCATGATTCGGAGCCGAACAGGAGTGTGGGTATGACAACGGCTCTGTATACGCTTATCTTTGTGAGGTTTTTCAGTTGGTTGTTTTTCCAGACTCTTTTGTGTAGTCTTCCAAAGGCGCTATTTGCCTTGGCGAGTCTGTTGTCTATCTCATTGTCGATCCTTGCATCTGATGAAATGGTGCAGCCGAGATAGGTAAACTGGTTGACCGTTTTGAGTTTTGTGTGCCCGATGGAGATGTGGGGGGGCTGGTAGTCATGGTGGGGAGCTGGCTGATGGAGGACCTCAGTTTTCTTCAGGCTGACTTCCAGGCCAAACATTTTGGCAGTTTCCGCAAAGCAGGACGTCAAGCGCTGAAGAGCTGGCTCTGAATGGGCAACTAAAGCGGCATCATCTGCAAAGAGTAGTTCACGGACAAGTTTCTCTTGTGTCTTGGTGTGAGCTTGCAGGCGCCTCAGATTGAAGAGACTGCCATCCGTGCGGTACCGGATGTAAACAGCGTCTTCATTGTTGGGGTCTTTCATGGCTTGGTTCAGCATCATGCTGAAGAAGATTGAAAAGAGGGTTGGTGCGAGAACACAGCCTTGCTTCACGCCATTGTTAATGGAGAAGGGTTCAGAGAGCTCATTGCTGTATCTGACCCGACCTTGTTGGTTTTCGTCTATTACATTATGATATAAACCCCAACCCCCCTCCCCCAACTAAACTAACCCCAAAAAAGGATAAAGAAAGAGAGAAATAAATGAAATATCTAAGAAAACATAAAAGTAAAGAAAAATAAGAAACTAGAATAGAAACCTGGTTTCTGGAAGTTCCCCCTCACCACACGGAATTAATCGTTTTTAACTTTTAATACTTTTAAAGAGGTTAACGAAGTTTGAGGATTAAGGAAAAGGTCAATAATTTAATTCCCTCACTTCTTAAATGCGGGCTCCAAATTTTCAAAAATGCTTCATACTTAGTTCTCAAATAATGAGAGACCTTCTCCAAAGGGACACAACAATGATTTCTGCATTCCGACGTTCCAAACCCAAATGAATATCTGATTTCCATGTCACTGATCTTCATTTTCTTGCCACTGCTAAAGCAATCTTTAAAAATTGTTTTTGATATGTAGATAATTTCAATTTCAGTCTTGTCCCTTAAATATTACCCAATAAGAATAACATTGGAGTCTGTGGAAATTTAAGTCCCTTAACCCGTTCGAGATAAACCACCAAATTTGACCAAAAAGGTCTCTTTAGACCAAGACCAAGTAAAATGTGAAAATGTACCTACCTCCTGACTTCAATCTATTTAGCTTTTGTGGAGTAAGATATAGTTGATGTAGGAGATTATATTGAACTATATAATCTATATAGATATAATCTATATCTAACATTTTTAGTATTAGTCAGATTATCCCAAGCACAACACTGACCATATTGTTTCATCAATATTAACATTCAAATCTGTCTCCCAACATTGTCTAGACTTATGAATCCCCTGTTTAAAATTTCCCTTCTGCAATAAAGTATACAAAGCTGAAATAAATTTAATATATCTACTACGTATTAATATTTCTACATCACGACATTTTGGTCATAACATTGTTGGACCCAGTTTATCTCTTAAATAAGCCCACAATTGATCATTACAAAAAGGGTATTATTTTGTATCCCATATTTAGTTTTAATTGGTCGATTGTCATTAAGTTTCTTCCTACATAGCAATCTTCTGCCTATCTAATTCCTTTCCAAAGCCAAATATTAAGAAATTGGTTATCCATTGAAAATGGAATGTCAATTTTGCATCAGAGTCATTTTAGATTGGACAGCGCTCCTTGTCCCAATTTCATCATTTACTTTATTCCAAATATTAATCAAATGCTTCAACAAAGGTTCTTACTTCTCCCTAGATAATAACTTTGCTTCCCATTTATATATAAAATCTGCAGGTTTCTTCCCCTATTTTGTCTGTTTCTATTTTAATCCATACTGGCTTTTCTTCTTCATCAAAGAAGGAAGTTTAAAAATCTCCACTGAGCTGCTTTATAGTCATTTTTAAAATTCAGTAGTTGCAAAACTCCTAACTCAAATTTCCAAGTCAATTTATCTAGAGATTCTCAATATCTTACCCTTCCAAAGAAATTTTCTGATCTATTAATTTATATTTGACTCAGTTTTAATTGCATTAATAGTTCTTGAAACTTGTTCTGTTTTCAGTTGCCAAGCAAGAACCTATGAGCTCTTTCACCCAACTCATAGTATCTCTGCTTAGTTCTCATTCTATATGTTTGTATACTGAAGTTTCTTATTTATAATAATCAAAACATGTTATCTCTTTTTTTCAATTGGTACAATTCTTTCATGTAGTCCCTCTTAATTTTAGAGGTATAATTTCTCCCCTTAAATAAGCCTTCATCGCATCCCATAAAATAAACCATAAAGGCACTCCTTTTGATGGTCTCTTGTCCTTTTTTTTTTCTTTTTCCTTTTATAAGGGGATAGAGGGGAGGAGAGTGGTATATGGGGGGGGAATTTCTTTATTTTATTTTAAAATATATAATGGCATGTGTCTTTGTATTTGATTTGTATTAAGTATGTGAATTCTTTGTAGTTTTAAATTTATAAATAAAGTTTTTTAAAAAACCTGCTAAAATCATTATATGTCTTCTTTAACTGTAGGTTTGATTGTTTTTACTGCATTCTTGGCTTGCATGTCTTCCATCTTCATCTTTTAAGGACATCTAAATCTAACTTAGAGCATCTTATTCATCCATCATCTCTGGATGTTGGCTCCTTGTTGAGCAGTGCCTTGTTTTAAAAGTTCTCAATCTTCTTGTCAAGTCCCAACAGTTTCTCCAATCCCTATCTCTAACCTCCTCCCACCCCTCAACTCTCCAAGCACTGTGCTTTAGACATAACATTCTCAATGTTAATAGCTTTAGTTATTGGGCTATGAAGGTCTTGAATTCCCAACATAAACTCTTCCAAATCACTATCTTTCCTTCCTCCTTTACTTCAATTAAATTTTCAGTCACTAGTCCTAAACTGTTCTTTTGTGACTATTGGATGTTACTTGGAGAATTGGGAGAGAAAACTAGTTTAAGTTTGCTAAGAATGCAGGAAAAGTTAACAACTCTGATAAAGTGAGGACAGGGTTTACTCTGGTGATAAATTATCGATGAAGCTATTTGGCTGATAGATTAATGGGGGAATCACAAATGAAGGAAATGTGAAATGCAGAGATGTGGGAAATGTTCAGCAGTGGGCGTTGGGCCTCATTAGAAGTGCAGAGCTAGCCTGGTCTCATTCTGGCATACAATCTATCCCCTTTTCATTCACCCTGCAACTTAAAACTTTCCCCTCTCTCCTGTTTATGACCAAGGGTCTCTGACCTGAAATACTCTGTTTCTCTTTCCACAGATGCTGCCTGAACTGCTGAGTATTTCAAGTATTTTTCTTTTATTTCAGATGTCCAGTGTCCACCATCTTTTGATTTTCATTGACTGCTATTTGACTCTGCTTGTGGAAGCATTTTTGCATTTCTCAATCTATTAGCAAATTTAAAAAAAAATAATTCAGACATGATCAAAAGGCAATTTTTTTTGTATTGCTTGGGTGACTCTGTGGCATGCAAATGAATGAAAACAAACATTTGGAAATACTGCACTTATGGAACTGTCAAAGATGGACATTAATCTTGATTTTCTATGTAATATAAATGTAAACAGAAATGGCAGTAATAAAATGTTGGCCAGCTTCCAGAAGCCTCAGGCCCTAACAGGGAGCCTGATTCCTTACTCCTCTTCTGCAAAGTGCTAGAGGATTTATGGCCTTCATGTGAAAATGTTGACAGTTTAATCCCTCATAAATGTTGTTATGCAGAACAAATATTTGTACCTTTAGAATGGACAGGATTTGAGAATGCTACCACAGAGCCATGGTTAACACCTATGCAAAAATTCACTTAAACATTTTAAATACATCTAATATTTGGGAAATTATTAAGTTGATCACAAAAATAATGGCAAAACAGTTCGTGATTTCCAGCATGAGAATGGGACAACTACATTTCAAATCAATGCAATATAATTTCCTCTTTGCAATAGGGATATCAATCTGAAGGTAATTTTGATTTTTAGGAAGCAATATTTGATCTGTGGGAAACAGACAATCTCCAGCTTAAGTGCTTTTCAACCTTAAAAATCTTACCAGCATCGTGCTGCTGATGCTTGGAGTTCCATGCAATTCAGAGCCAGGCAGACGTCAATGCCACTGGTTTAAGGCTGATAGTTACAGTATCAAGTTGCCGTCAAGTAAGTTGATTATATTTTATAGTATGGTAGTATTGTAGAATTGCACTTTCAATATAATTGTGAATATTTCATGCTGTAAGTAATATTTTATAATATTTGTATAATGTTTCTCTTTTTTTTTCACTTTGCTTTCTTAAAATGTTCTCTCTTATAGGACTGTTAAACATAGCAATCGACCCCTATCTGGTGGGGGAAGTTTTTGACATGTACTTAATTCCCATAAGTATAAGCTATGAGCGAATCCTGGAGGAGTCCCTCTATGCACGTGAACTTTTAGGCGTTCCAAAGCCAAAGGAATCAACTTCGGTGTGTTCAAATTTCTTGTAATTTCTATGTTTTAGCTGTTTTCTGAAAATATAAATGAAAATGGGTGACCAATTTTTTTTCTTTTAAAAGGGTTTACTGAAGGCCAGGAAAATTCTTAGTGAAAACTTTGGAAGCATACATGTTTACTTTGGACAACCTGTATCAGTGCGATCCCTAGCAACAGGAATTTTGAGGAGATCTCATTATAATTTGTTACCCAGGTCAGTTATCAACATGTAAAATAGCTTATTAATAAAAGAATACATTAAAGTTCTCTTTAATAAAATAAAATAACAACTCATAGCTATCTTGTCAGGCTAGAATTGTGGAACAATTGGCCCAATGACTAGAATGGAGAAAATGCTTGAAGATGTTATAAATGGAGGTAGTCCATTCTCATCAAAAAAGCAAACAGATAGAATTAGTAATTATCACGATGAAAATAATAGATAATTCCCTGGGATAATATATTAAAGCAATCCACTTCTGCATCCTTGTAACTCGATCATTGAGATTTCCTACCCCAGTCCTGGTTTAAGCTGTATTTGTGCCTTTGGTGTTATACAATAGAGCCATTGAACATTACAGCACAGAAACAGGCTCTTTGGCCCTTGTAGTCTATACCAAACTATTATTCAAACTAGCACCAAACTAGTTCCACTGAACTGCATCCTATCCATACCCCTCCCATCCAGGTACCTGTCCATATTTATCTTAAATTTTAAGATTGAGCCTGCATTCACCACTTCAGCTGGCAGCTCATTCCACGCTCCCACTACTCTTTGAGTGAAGAAATTTTCCCTTAATGTTTCTCTAAACTTCTCTCCTTTCACCTTTAACCTTTAACCGTTAGTTCGTATCTTACCTAACATCAGAGGAAAAAACCAAGTTCCATTTACTCTTATGCCCATCATAATTTTGTAAACCTCTATCAAATCCCCCCTCATTTTTCTACAATCCAGGAAATAAAGTCCTAACCTGTTTAATCTTTCCCTGTAACTTAGTTCCTGAAGTCCAAGCAACATCCTAGTAAATCTCTGCTCTTTTTCAATTTTATTGCTATCTTTCCTGTAAAACTGCATGCAATACTCCAAATGTGGTCATACCAATGTCTTGTAAAATGTTACAATAACATCTCAACTCCTACAACTCATAACTCCTACTTTGATTTATGAAGCCAATGTGCCAAAAGCTCTCTTTATAACCCTATCTACTTGTGACACCACTTTCAGGGAATTATGTATCTGTGTTCCCAAGTCCCTCTGTTCTACCGCACTCCTCAGTACCCTACCATTTATCGTGTATATCCTTTCTTGGTTTGTCCTTCAAAAATGCAACACCTCACACTTATCTGCATTAAATCTCATCTTCCAATTTGCAGCCCATTTTTCCAGCTGGTCCAGATCTCTCTACAAGCTTTAAAAGCCTTCCTTGCTGTCCACTATACCTCCACTCTTTGTGTCATCAGCAAACTTGCTTATCCTACTTTCCATATTATCATCTGGACCATTTATATGGATGACAAACTGCAATGGATCCAACACTGATCGTTCAGGTCCACCACTAGTCACGCAACTCCTCTCCTGAATGATGTGGAGTTCATCCAACTCGAGTTTCAATTCTCTAACGTGGTTTGTATGAGCTAAAATGGGTTGCACTTCTCACAGAAGTAGTAATCAGGAATACTGTTTCCTTCCCTGACTCTCCATATTCTGTAAGAGGAGCATGTCCCTGTCCTGGCTGTCAATCCACTGACTATGAAATAGAGGGGAAATAAAATTAGAAAATCCTGTCCCTTCTTGCTGAGTCCTTTTGTTCCAACAGGGCTGCTTCGCAGCTCCCCGGCCCCTGCATCGCACCTCCCCGACCCTTGCATCGCACCTCCCCGACCCCTGCATCGCACCTCCCCGACCCCTGCTCCGCACCTCCCCGACCCCTGCTCCGCACCTCCCCGACCCCTGCTCCGCACCTCCCCGACCCCTGCTCCGCACCTCCCCGACCCCTGCTCCGCACCTCCCCGACCCCTGCTCCGCACCTCCCCGACCCCTGCTCCGCACCTCCCCGACCCCTGCTCCGCACCTCCCCGACCCCTGCTCCGCACCTCCCCGACCCCTGCTCCGCACCTCCCCGACCCCTGCTCCGCACCTCCCCGGCCCCTGCTCCGCACCTCCCCGGCCCCTGCTCCGCTCCTCCCCGGCCCCTGCTCCGCAGCTCCCCGGCCCCTGCTCCGCAGCTCCCCGGCCCCTGCTTCGCAGCTCCCCGGCCCCTGCTCCGCAGCTCCCCGGCCCCTGCTCCGCAGCTCCCCGGCCCCTGCTTCGCAGCTCCCCGGCCCCTGCTTCGCAGCTCCCCGGCCCCTGCTTCGCAGCTCCCCGGCCCCTGCTTCGCAGCTCCCCGGCCCCTGCTTCGCAGCTCCCCGGCCCCTGCTTCGCAGCTCCCCGGCCCCTGCTTCGCAGCTCCCCGGCCCCTGCTTCGCACCTCCCCGATCCCTGCTTCGCAGCTCCCCGACCCCTGCTTCGCAGCACCTCGACCCCTGCTCACTGTAGCCTCTTGCATATTGGCCACTTTAACAATGGCAACTCTGCTTGAGGTTTTCGTTCTATGTGCTGCTCAGTCTGTATCAGTGACTCCAACCAATCAACGAGGTTCTCACTCCGCTTCTATTTATACTCACCTGAAACAAAGCATAGCTTCCCGCACTCATCAATCGCCAAGGTTCAATAAGTGGAACCTGCTCCTTTCATGTAGAAATAAGATCCAATTTAATATGTTATGCATGTTAATTGGAGGCTTATAATCTTCAAAGTGAAAAGCACTGAGCCTGACACTATTTTTGAGACGAAATTGACTATTATACCTCTGTTTTGTTAGTTAATCCTCTGCCAACTCCTGCTGAATTAGATGGCACACAAAGATCATTTTAACATATGATTCTTTTGAACTTTCAAACAGGCATATTCCACGAAGACCCTCTGGAGAGGTGTACAGGTTTCTTGATGCTTTAGGCCATAAAATTGTAGCGTTGCAGCAGAAAAATATGGTCATTAGTCCCTGGGTACTGATGGCCACAGTGATCATCCAAAACCTGCCGAGCCTAACTCTGTCAGATCTTACCAGGCAGACACTGTGGCTGAAAACAATTGCAGAAACATTTGGTGCTTTCATCGACTGGCCAGGTAAATAGGTTTTCTTTTATAAAATTTATCAATTTTGATAACACGTGTCCTTTCCAGTAATGCAGCTGATGGTGATCAAGAGCCGAGAGTAGAAGGCTACTTTGCTATCCCTCCTGTTAACATCTTTCCTGA
This sequence comes from Narcine bancroftii, assembly GCF_036971445.1. NCBI lineage: Eukaryota > Metazoa > Chordata > Chondrichthyes > Torpediniformes > Narcinidae > Narcine > Narcine bancroftii. The sequence continues at coordinate 62,739,495 of NC_091474.1, read as the reverse complement.
CCTCCCTTTTAACTGCTCTAGAATATATCCCTATATAAATGACGATGCAGGCTGTTGTTCAGAACATCTTTATCTTGATCTGCTACTCCAGAGATGATTTGCCTGCATTAACCATATCCATTTTCCTTTGCATTGCGTGTAATTACAGCCACTGAGAGGTTTTTTTTGCTTTCCACCCAGCAATTTCAAATATACTAGTGCTCCTTGATATTAGACTCGGACAAGTGCAATGTTATAGATTCATTATAGATTCTGTAATTTTTGAAAATTGGCTGACGGTCATTGAAACATGTTGATGGGCGGAGACTTTCATTTCTGCCTGGATCCGGTTTTGGATAGATCAGGAAGGAAATATACCAGGACAAATGCAGCTAAAACTACCTTGGGGTTAATGGAGGAGCTGAACATGATTGATATCTGGAGAAGGCTTCACCCTAGAGAGAGGGATTATTCCTTCTATGTAAGACTTGAGGATAGATTTTTTTTGTTTCAGCCCATTTACAAGGTAGGATCATGGAAACTAAATACAAGGTGAGACTCTTATCAGACCACTCACCTTTGGTATTGACTATTGCTATGCCAGATAAGAAGGAGACTGTCTAGATGGTGCCTTAATACATTGCTGTTTAAAAAGGCCAGATTTTTGTAATTTTATTTGGACCCAAATAACTCTGTTCTGTGAGACCAACTGTAATTCCACTGTGGATAAACTTCTATGGGACACATTAAAAGTATAATCGAGAGGTCAAATAATTAGCTATGCCTCTAGGATTAAAAAAGAGTATACAAGGGAGGTAAAAGATTAGAAAAGGAGATATAGTTTTGGAAAAGGACCTTCAATGAGTGAGCTCTGAGGTTAAACACAGATTGTTAATTAATTAAAAAATATTGTATAATACAATATATACACATAAAATGGAAAAAATGATAACCAGATCTAAACACAAATACTATGAGCTAGGAGAAAGATAAGGTCCTCTCCTGGCAGTTGAAAACCTAACAAGCCTTCAGAACAATAATTGCATTCAAGCTAGACTCGGACAGGATCTCTTACAAACTGGAGGATATAAATGAAGTTTTTAAGCAATGTTCTAAACATTTCCTTTACTCAAATTGAGATAGGGGAAGCGTTGGCCTCCTTGCAAATTAATAAATCCCTGGGAGAGAATGGATTTCCACCAGAATTTTATAAAGAAATTAAAAATTTATTAATACTTCTGTTTAGGGATATATTAGATCAGGCAGTGGTGACCACACTCTCCCAGAGTCTTTTTCGACAGCAGTTATTACGGTGATTCCCAAAAAAGATAACGATCCATTGAAACTGTCATTTTATAGACACATGTCACTTTTGAATACAGACTATAAGATTATTGCCAAAGCCTTGGCAACTTATTTGCCTAAATTAATGCACGCTGATCAAACTGGCTTTGTGCAGGGGAGGTAATTGCTCAGTATTATATATCTGGCGCAAAAAAGAGATGACTTAAGTGTTGCCATTGCTCTAGATGCAGAGAAAGCCTTTGAAGTGAGACTTTCTATTCAAAGTGCTGGAAAAAATTTGGACTAGGACAAACATTTATTTATTGGGTTAGAGCTCTATATTCTGAGCCTAAAGCTAAAGTAATAACTAATGGTCATATTTCATCAGCATTCTCACTGTCCAGATCTAGTAGACAAAGTTGTCCATTATCTCCAGCTCTTTTCCTTCTGGCTATTGAACCATTAGCAGAATCCATCCGTCTAGATCCAGACGTAAAGGGTTTCAGGATCAATCAGGAAGAAAGTAAAATCAGTTTGTGTTCTAATGTATCTGACAGAACCAGTTAATTCATTACAAAAATTATATTTTAACTTGGAAGCTTTGGGACTATATTGGGTTATAAAATCAATTGGGACAAGAGTGAAGTTATGCCACTTACGGGTGAGAATTATGAACAAATTAAGAGAAATTCTCAATTTAAGAGGCCGCTCAATGGAATTAAATATTTAGGTATTAAGGTAGATAACAAATGCAGAATTTCCATGGTGGAAAATTGAGAATGATCTTAATAAATGGGTGACCCTTCCAATAACTTTGGTTGGAAGGGTCAACTGTATTAAAATGAATGTGCTGCCTAGAGTACAATTATTTTTCAACGTTTGCCTGTTGCTACACCTCAGAGATACTTTCAAAACCTTAATAAATGCATGAGGAGTCTCTATTGATAAATTATCTTGGAATTATGAATTGGGAGGATTAACGCTCCTGGATTTAAAAAAATATATCGTTGGGCAACCCAACTGAAGTTTGTCACCTCCCTCTTTGACGGAGGAGGCAAGTCTTTATGGGTAAAATTGGACTTGCATAAGGTCGGTAGGAGGATAGCAGAAAATCTTGTATATAAATGGAATTCTAACTTATTATCTGGCCCTAAAGAAGCCCCGCCATTAAAGTATATAATTACAATATGGAATAAAATTAATTGTCAAATTGGAGACCGGGTGTGGGGGGGGTTCGTTCACCTAAAACACCCCTGGCTCAGAATATGTTCATTCCATTAACAATTGATAATAAAATCCTGGACACTTGGTCCCAAAGAGAGTCAAGTGAATTGAGGATTGTTATGAGCAGGGACAATTTATGACATTTGAGGAAATTAGGAATAAATATGGAGTTTTAAATGCATCTTTTTTCTGCTATCTTCAGTTAAGATCTTATTTAAGGGACAAATTAGGTCCATCACTAACCTTACCACAGGGTAGCAAAATAGAGACTCTGGTTCGTAAGGGAAGCACAAAAAAATTTATTTCAAAAATGTGTTCCTTACTTCAGGCGGGAACCCCTAAACAAGGGCTTGATAAATCAAGACAAAGGTGGGAATCAGATTTGGGATATAGAAATTGATCCGCTTTGCTGGTCTGACTTATGTCAGGACAGAATGATTAACACGATCAATGTAAGGTATTGGCTGGTGTAATATAACTTATGCATCAGCTATACCTCACTCCACAAAAGTTACATAAATTCAAATCAGAAATATCAGACCAATGTTTTCGAAGTGCTCAAGAAATAGATACTTTCTTGCATTCAACCTGGTCATGTCCTAAAGTGAGGCCTTCCTGAGAAGATTTGGGTAATCTCCTGGAAAGAAATTACCGGAATTCAGTACTTCAGGTACCTGAATTATTTTTATTGGGGAATTTAGAAGATGCAAGACCTAAAATGAGGCTGTCAAAGGTATCAATTAAAATTTGTTAAGCTCGCTTTAGCAGTGGGCAGGAAATGTATAGCAGTTGCTTGGAAATCTGATTCCCACCAAGTTTCTGCTGGAAGATAGAAATACATAATTGTGTTCCCCTGGAGAAGATCACCTATAACCTCAGAAACAGGTATGATGGATTTTCAAGAATATGGAATTCATACAGTGGGGAAAATCTTTGACAATCCCCCCCTTCCTGTCTCTTCTCCCTGGTGCTCACAGCGCCGAGGACCCTAGATAAGTCAGGTTATTTGTCCCTTGATGGGAGTGGGGGTTATCCTAGATGAAGCTATTTTTTTAATTTTTTCTTATTCTTTCTCTTCTTTTTCTTTTCTTTCTTCTTGTTTCTTGGGTGGGGGTGGGTTGGAGGGTGATTTTGTTCTTTATTATCTTTTTCTCCCTTTGGATTAACATGGACATTGAATTTGCATTTTTGTATTATTGGAATTTTTTTCTTCTTACCACATGTTGATTCTTTTTTCACATTCTTTAATATCGACGTGTGGATCAATATTTGAATTATTTTGAATATTATTGATATGGAACTTTTTCTTTTTGATTCTTCATTTTGACTGCCTGTTGATTGAAAATTCTGAAAATAAAATATTCAAAAACAAAAAAAATCCTCTTTATTCTTGTGTTCAAAACTATCTACCTCTGACAGATGAGATGACTTTATACTTTGAACAACGTTTTGATCCAAAACTAAAATTAGGCGACACAGTTGGAGTAGCGGTTAGCGCCACGCCTTTGCTGCTCCAGTGATTGGGAACATGGTTTGAATCCCATGCTGTCTGTAAGGAGTTTGTATGTTCTCCCCTTGTCTGCGTGGGTTCTCCCTGGGGGCTCCGGTTTCCTCCCACCCTTCAAAATGTACTGGGGATGTAGGTTAACTGGGTGTAAATTGGGTGGCATGGACTTGTGGGTTGAAATGGGCTGTTAAAATGAAAAAAAAATTAAATTTAAATGTAAAAAATGTTTTTAAATAATTTTTTAAAATTTATTGTTATTGCTGAAGATAAACCAACAAAGCAATTTAGAATGCTTTAATCACATGATTATGTCCAGTTTCTCTCAGATATTTTTTGATTCTATTCCTTGTGTATACAATGAAGTGAATGCACTGATGACCTTCAACCTTTTGCAGATAATGTAACGCCTGACAAAGTGATTTGTTCCAGTCTTGCCCTATATCACAATATAGTGAAAACAATCAAAGACCACATTGTGCTTTGCCAAGAAGACACGCAAGCTAAATTCACAATGGAAAACATTTTCAAGCACACTGTCACAACGTTAATGTGTGCCTCCTACAGAAATCAAATACTGCATATCTTTGTGCGCCCTGCCTTGGTAGCAATTGCATTTCAAAATGCACAAAGTCGCAGGAGAGGTAAATATGTAACTTTTTAAATTTCCATTGTCCTTTATGTAAAGCAAGTAGACACACAGTTTTTCTTTCATCTTTGAAATTTGGATTTAAATCTATAACAGGCAAATTCAATGAAAGTTCTCTCTGCTGGTTGTGTGGATCATTTGTAAAGCAAAAATAAGTGGAGTTCCTGTTATAGGCAGTTGCCAGAGAAATAATAATATTGAACTCTACAAGTTTAAGAGATGGGTTAGGCCACAGTATTCAGGTGGGTACAAAGATCCGAGAGAGAATGTGATCATTACCTAACTTAATTTCAACAAAAAAACCTTCATATGGTCCATCATTTTAATAAGTACAACAAATTAAAGGTTGAAGTGACAAATATTAATATATGAAAACAAGTAATTATTTACAGATTTGACCACTTTTTAGACATTTGTTTCCGGGGCTTCAGATCTGTGAAAACTCCAGCATCCCTGAAGTTGCTCCCTGTAAAGCATTAAAAGGCAGTTAAAAGCACTACTTTTCCAATGAGAGATTAAATTTATTTTAACAAACCAGCTTTGCTGAATTTCTTTTCCTGATCTATTTAAAGTGTTGCTGTTGGCATTATCCTAGAAATGTAGGACATATTCTGGTACCTCTTCACAGCGGTTGAAGTTAAAACACAATGCTGGAAAAACTAAGCAAGTCAAACAGTATACTTCATGCAGCAAAGATGTCCGTTTGAAACGTACCAGGGGTGAGATTAATGGGATATAAATTTGGTGGCACAGACTCGTGGACTGAAATGGCTTTACTGTGATGTATGTCTAAATTTTTTTAAATTAGACTTAAATAAAGATATATAACCAATGTTTTGGGCTTGAGTTTTTCATCAGGGTATGGAAAAATGTCTGATGATGACTCCTAAGATATATGCTGTATGAAATGTACCTGGATGAGACATGAATAACGTGATGATATAAGGTGATGTGGTGCAGTTCACCTTTGTTTTATAAAACCTGCAAAGAAATGTTTTCTGGATTTTCTAGATTTTTATATTGTCATAAAACAGAACTTGCAACGTCTGCAGGAACAGTCCCCTGATCAATCCATAGAACACTACAGCACAGAAACAGACTCCTTCAGCCTTCTGGTCTGTACTGAACCATTTTTTTCTGGCTAGCCCCACTGACCTGCACCCAGTCCATTCCTCTCCCATCCATGTACTTGTTCAAATTCTTTTTGTATGTTAAAATTGAGCCCACATTCACCACTTCAGCTGGCAGTTTGCTCCACGCTCCCACCACTCTCTGTGTGAAGAAGTCCCCCCACCCCCCCCATGTTCTCCCTAAACATTTCTCCTTTCACCCCTAACCCACATCCTCTGGTTTGTATCTCACTATCTATATTTATTCTGTCTCTCCCCTCATCATTTTAAATACCTCATATTTATACATTCCAGGGACTAACCTTCGTAACTCAGTTCCTGAAGTCCGGGCAACATTCTAGTAAATTTTATTTGCATTCTTTCTATCTTATTGATATCTTTTCTGTAGTTAGGTGACCAAAACTTCACACATTACTCCAAATTTGGCCTCACCAATGTTTTATACATCTTTAACGTAACATCCCAACTCCTATACTCAGTACTTTGATTTATGAAGGCCAATATGCCAAAAGCTCTCTTTGCAACCCTATCCACTTTCAGGGAATTATGTATTTGTATTCCCAAGTCCCTCTGTACTACTGCACACCTCCGTGCCCTACCATTCACCGTGTATGTCCTTTCTTGGTTTGTCCTTCCAAAATGCAACACCTCACACTTGTCTGCATTAAATTCCATCTGGCATTTTTCCAGCTGGTCCAGATCCCTCTGCAAGCTTTGAAAACCACCTTCACTGTCCACAACACCTCCAATCTTAGTGTCATCTGCAAATGTGAGCTGCCCTCCAATCCTCTAGCATCACACCAATGGCTAAGGACATTTTAAATATATCTGCCAGGGCCCCTGAAATTTTTACACTAGCCTCCCTCAAGGTCCAAGGGAATATCTCATCAGGCCCTGGGGATTTATGCACCTTTATTTGCTTTAAGACAGGAAGCACTTCCTCCTCTTTAATCTATATAGATTTCATGACCTCACTGCTTGTTTTCCTAACTTCCCACAACTCTGTGCCTGTTTTCTGAGTGAATACTGATGGAAAAAGAAACATTTAAAATCTTCCTCATTTCTTTGGCTCGATACAAAGCCGATCACTCTGATTTTCAAGGGGACCGGTTTTATTCCTTACTATCCTTTTGCTCTTAATATACCTGTAGAAACCTGGCAACTCAAGCTCCAGGTCTAACACCCCCTCTCTCTTCTCCCTCCCCCCCCCCCCCCCATACAATCAGGAAGCCTTCAGTGTCTGAGGTCCTTCTGGATCCCTACTTACCCATGGCACCCTCTGGAATCCCAGTTCCGAAAGCTCGTTCCCATAAGCCCGACTCCAGCAACCCGCAGGCAGTATGGAACCTTTGACTGCAGACTGTGTGAGTCCTTCAGTTGCTGAGCCCCTCGCTGGTCCACCACCAGGGTTGTAGAGTTATCTCCTATGATTCTCCTTCTCAACGGGGGCTGTTTCATCCCATTTCTGATGCCCTGCGCTGTCCACTACTCCCCTGGAGTCTGCAACCCCTCGAGGCGACTGCCAATATAGATGCCGCTGTCTTGGGCAATCACTCCATAATTGCAGGAATTGAAATACAATTCCATCGGCTCCTTTAAGGTGCTGTTTAAAGCTTGTATGGAGCCATCGTTGTTTGGACCCTGCAGTGGAGCTCTGTGCCTCCACTTCCCATCAACAGCAGTGCAGCCGTTATAGCACCTCTGGCAGCACCACCATGTTTTTCTATCTCTGCATACTAGTAAGGATATAAAACACAGCTAGCTTTGGATTCTCCCATCAGAAATGAAGGTGCTCCAAATTCTCTTTTCTAATTTCTTTCAGAGGATATATTTGGCTACTTTAGCTACCTGCGTGAAGTGCTCTCTGATGAGTTTGTTTTCTTGCCAGGGAATCTTGTAAAGGTAAGGTAAAAATACAACACAGAGTAAATTTTGACCAAGAATTGACGATTTAATTTCTTGATTATGCATAAAACACAAGGGGAAAGGCTAGAATAGGCCATTTCTTCTTTCATAATCTGTGGTAGGAAGTAATTCAGTTATGTTGTTATCAAGAAGCCAGTGAATTAAAATCTATTATTAAATTAAAATCTTCTAATAACTATTAGCATCGAACAGTTAATATTCAAGATTCCTTTATTGTCATGTATTAATACACAAAATCTGTCAACTCCTGTCAGCCGTAAAGGCTCACAATAAGGTGCCACTAGCATTGCCTGGTGCCCCCAGCAATAAGAGAAAGTAAAGACAGTCCCTTCATGGATTCACATCCAGTGTTTCTGCAGCCTCATAGTCTCCTGTAAGCTCCCAGATTTGAACCTCTGTTACATTCAGGAATCTTTGTGCACCCAAGGCCTTTACGGGAGTGCTTCTTCCCTTGAGCACCCTTTCAAATCCTGGTCCATATACCTGGTTCTCACAAGCTAATCTCCATTGGCATGCAGTCTGGTTTGAGTATTTCAGTTGCCTTCAGCCTATATGTGTCATCTGGTTGCTGAGCCCTTGGCTTGTCTGCTCTCATAGTCCTCTTCCCTGTAGGGTTATCTCCCAGGCTTCTTCACAAGGGGTTGGTGGGGGAGGGGGGTGTTCTCCAGCTCTGGTGCCCTGCTCCAATCTGCTAATTCCCCAGAGTCCGCAACTCCCGTGTTCCGCTGCCATGCACGGGGGCAGCTATCTTGGGCATGGATTTCTATGGTTTCGAGATGTTAAATAAAATGCTGTGAATCTACACCAGTGATAGTGCCGGCATTACCATGGCTGCCACAGAGCTGCCAGGTTAGTATATTTATATTGTTTGTAATAACAATACCATTCTAAAGAAGCCAGAAAACTGTAGGGGGACTAAACAATTTTGCAACATCCTGGTTCCAATAATGCTACATGTAAAGATTTTTTTTTAAATTATGTTACATTGTGATCCTGAAGGAGTAACTGAAGTACAAAATTTGTTGGTCACTCAATTAATCATGACTTGTGCCTGTGATGACCGCCACACCTCTTTGATTGTGATCTAGATCATGAATTGCAGCTTAGTTCAGCATAAGCTACTTTTTCAGGTGTAAACTCTCTTGCTTTTCTCTCTCTCTCTCCTCTGACTGCAGGATTTTGATGAAGGGTTGTACTTGCTGATGAAGAGTGGTGCCATTCAGGGATCACAAGTGGACCTCTACATCTCGGACAAGGGGAATGCCACCATTTCCTTTTTATCAGTGATGTTTGCACCTTTTCTGGAAGGTTATCAGGTATGTGGTTCAAACAAGCTATTGTTTTCTCAGTCTAAAATGGTTAACTTTTACTGAGCATTTTTGGCTTGATGCAGCAAATACCTTCGTTTTTGTACAGTTCACATATCAATTGCGTAGCATCTATCCAAGTCAATGTATTCATATTTGTCAATGGTGCAATATTTGTAAGTAACCTGCTCTTCAGATATATCTTTTATCTCATTTATGGTGTTCTATTATAAATGAAGCATTTAGAACTAAGGAAGAAAGATAGGCAGAATTTATTCATTAGAAGGAGTGAGTGACCCAAGAAAGCCCATTGAAGTATTTGGTATAAATGAACAACATTTATTTCTACCGTGGTTAGATAGATCCAAGATCTTTTTCCCTGCTCAATATTTATTATGTATACATATCTAAAGCATTGAATCACATTGTGCATATTAAAACTTGTTTACACATGATCAGGATGACAGCAACTTGGAAAACATTCCTGATTTATAGATTAGCACCATCCCACTTTTTTTTTTAAAACAAGTTGGATTGTTTCACAATAAAATATAACATTCCTTAAGTCTAACCAGTTTTGTATCCATTTTAGTAGTAATACTGATGAATTTCTATATCTCCATGTGACTTTTGACAAACGATTACATTGGAAGATTGGAAATAGGAGCAGGAAGAGGCCATCTGGCCCATTGAACCTGCTGCACCATTCAGTAAGGTGAAGGCTGATCAGCTGTGGATTTGGGTCCACCTAGATGCTTTTTCCCTGTAACCCTCCTTCTATGCAAAAATCTTATCTAACTGTGTCTCAACTATAATGAGGCAGCCTCAACTGCTTTCTTGGGCAGAGAATTCACAGATTCATTACTCTCTGGAAAGAATGGTTCCCCCTCATCTCTGTCTTAAATCTACTCTTCTGAATCTTGAGGCTATGTCCCCTGGTTCTAATCTTGCTTACAAGTGGAATTAATTTTCCTGCCTTTATCTTACCTATTCTTTAATTTTGTATGTGTCCATAAGATCCCTTCTCATTCTTCTGAATTCAAGAAAATATATATCTATATCTATCTCTATATATTAACCTGAGATCACAATGAAAATGCTCTAAAGCTTTATCCGCATTGTGTTGGATAGATTACACTTGAATTTAACACCTGATTTGAGCTTTAGGCATTGGTTGTGTATTTTATTCATGTTCGATGCAAGTGCAGAATTTTCCATGCTTTTACAAACTTATTGTCTCTATTGATTGGTTCATTACAAATATCAATAAGGAAATATGCACAGGATGTTTTAATTTAGTTACCTAACATCATTGTTTTCTATTTTATGTCAGTGAAACTCTGAGAAAAATCTAACATTTCATATGTCTATCTTTTGGAATGATTTCTCCTTAGCTTGAATATACAGTACTAAAAATAGACAGGCTTCAGCAATTATTTGAACTTTGTGCACACTGTAGCAGCCTGTGCCTCAGCCAACACAGGAAATGGCTGTCGAACAAGGTGACCAGCAAAGAATCATGCAGGCTGATACACTCGTTTCAATAGGCTGCTGCGGTGAAACTGGGCCATCACCACCGGTGGATTGCAGGGGGCCAATTCAGGGCCCGGGCATCCGAGGTAACCAATCAGTAATTGGCCTGCTCAAGTCACGCCCCGGTGGTGATGTGGCCGAGCTGACTATAAAAGGCAGAGCTGGTGGGGCTCACGTGATGGAGTAGTGGCTGGTTAGGGAAAACCAGCCCTCCACAGAGAAAGTTGGAAAGCAAGGTAGAAAAACAAGGCAGAGAAGAAAAACAAAAACAGGATAAAAAGTATAAGAACCTGAGGATGGCTCCAAAGAAGGAAAAGACTACAATGGCAAGGAAAGAAGAGATAAAGAAATTGCTGAAGAATAAAGAGGAAGGTCTTACTGGTGTCTAGGAGCAGGGAGCTCTCCCCAAGAGGATGGCCTGAGCAGCAAAGCTGATGAGCAGGCAGCTGGATGATGATTGGACCGTTGGCTTGCGGAGCCTGAAAAGGAAATGCCAGTGCGCAAGCGCGGTACACATTTTAAAGAGGACACCAATAAAGACAGACACCGACAGCAAGACGCTGACTTGGTAATGGGAGAGGCTGTGGAAAAGGCACCGATAGAAGCAGGATCAACATGGAGCCAAGAAATGGAGCAAGAGAAAGAAGATCAAGTGAAAGGTAAAGACATACAAGAATAAATACAAGGTAAAAGACAGAAGCTGATGGTAGATAAGGAATATTTTGATAGTCAAATAAAGATTCTAATAGAAACAATAATGGCTGAGTCCAGAACTATTTTTAAAAAAAAATGCAAGAGACAGATGTAAAAATACAAAGAATGGAGAATGCTATGGCAGACATGAGAAAATGAAGTGAAGTGGAAGACAGAGTGATAGGCTTGGAAATGGAAGTGAATGAGTTAAGAGAAAAATTGGATGATAGCGTTAAAGAAATTAAGAAGTCGTGATTTATTGGCCCAAAAAATGGACATTTTAGAGACTTTCAGCAAACGTAATAATATAAAAGTAGTGGGCCTGAAAGAAGGTGAAGAAGGGATGGATATAAAAGGATTTATAAAAAGATGGATCCCACAGATCTTGGGAGTAGAAGAACTCCAAGAAGAAATAGAAATTGAAAGAGCCCACAGGCCATTGGCGCCAAAGCCACAGCCACAGAAGAAACCGTGATCCAAACTAATAAAACTACTACGATACATGAGAGAAAATATTGGAACTGGCAATGAAAAGAATGAAAGAAAACAAGCAACCATTGGAGTACAATGGGGAAAAAATATTTTTTATCCAGATACTAGCTTCGAACTTTTAAAGAAGCGAAAGGAGTTTAATTTATCAAAAGCTGGACTATGGAAAAATGATTATAACTTTGGTATACAGCATCCAGCAGTGTTAAAGATATTCATTCCTGGTGGGCAAAATAGACGGTTTTCAGATCCAGAAGAAGCTCGTCATTTTGCAGACCAATTACCAAACAAGAACAAGAAGAGGAATAAAGAAAATACTAAAAGGACTGTTTAGATAATGTATTTAAATAGTTGGAATATTAATACTTTGAGTACATACGTTTAAGGAAAAAAAGAGGTTTAAAAATAAAGGCTTTGTTATATTTTTAAGAATAATATATAGTGATTTCTCTGGGAAAGGGGTGGGGGGGGGGGAAAGATCTGCCCACTGCGAAATTTGTTGACATTTGCAGTATATATCGCAACCCACGTAGAAAAGGGAGTTTTGGTTGTCTTGCGAGGTGGCAAGGACAACTCAGTAAAGGGGGATTTAATATTGTTTTGTTTAATATTATTCTTTGGTTTTCTTATGGTTTTTGTTATTTTCCTACTAGTTGTATTGTCGTGTATAAAGAACAATCTAAAGAGTGATTTTAGAAGAAGGGAGATGGAGGGATTGAAGAGGTGGGATAGAGGTGAAAATGGATGGGTAAGATGAGTACATTGAACTATATGATTATTAATATTAATGGAATTCACAATCAAATTAAGAGAAAAAAGTTATTAACATTACTTAAAAAGGAGAAAATAGACATAACATTTATACAAGAAACACATTTAACTGAATTAGAACACCGCAAACTGAAGAGAAACTGGGTAGGTCACGTGGTGGCATCATCGTACAATTCAAAAGCCAGGGGAGTTGCTATATTAGTTAATAAGAATCTGCCAATTAAGATAAAGAAAGTAATAACAGACCCAACGGGTGGATACGTAATGATGATTGCCAGATTTATTCAGAATTTTGGAACATTTTGCACCTAACGAAGATGACCAGGAATTTATGCAGGACATTTTTTTTAAAGATAGCATACACACAGGGACACATTTTACTCAGGGGAGACTTTAATTTTAATCAATAGTAAGACTGGGAAAACAACTATAAAAAATAAAGCTGCTAAATTTACATTGAACACAATGCATGATATGAAGATAATTGATATATGGAGAAAACCGCATCCAAAAGAAAGAGATTAGTCATATTATTTAAACAGACATAAAACCTGTTCTAGGATTGAAATGTTCTTGTTGTCAGCACAGGTTCATGGGAGAGTTCGAAAGACAGAATATAAGCCAAGACCTTTATCAGACCACTCACCCTTGTTATTGACAATTGCTTTAGAGGATATTCCGCTGAAAACATACAGATGGAGGCTAAACCCCATAATGTTAGAGGCAAGACTTTCAGGAATACATAGAACAACAAATCAAAATATATTTAGAGACAAATACAAATTCAGTAACAGACAAATTTATATTATTGGATCCAATGAAGGCCTTTATTAGGGAACAAATAATTAGTGACACAACCAAGATTTTTAAAAAATATGGTCGGGAAATAGAACAGTTGGAAAAAGAGATAGTAACTATAGAAAAATATTTAATGAGAAGGAAAGATATAGAGAAAAAGAGAGAATTGGCAGAAAAAAAATATTAAACACTGCAAATATACAAAGTGGATAAAAACATTATGAAAACAAAGCAAAGATATTATGAATTAGGAGAAAAAACCCACAAAATATTGGCTTGGCAACTAAAAACAGAACAAGCAACAAGAACTATCATAGCAACAAGGAAGGAGGATAAACAGATCTCATAAACCCATTACATATTAATGGAAATTTTTAAAAAATTTAGAAGCAATTGTATCAAACCAAAAATCCAGAGAAGAATGACAAAATAGATGAATTTTTATCAAACATTAAATTACCCCAATTGCAATTGGAAGATGAAAATAAATTACTAAAATCCCTGACAATTACAGAAATACAGGATTCACTAATGACATTATCAAATAATAAAGCACCAGACGAAGATAGATTCCCTACAGAGTTTTATAAGGTATTCAATAATCTATTAATTCTGTCCCTCTTGGAGGTAATGAAACAGGTGGAAGAGACCAAGCATTTGCCTGACTCATGTAAAACGGCAATAGGCCCGCTGTCACCGACTTCATATAGACCAATATCTCTACTAAATACAGATTATAAATTAAAAGCAAAATTACTAGCGAATAGATTGACAGACTGTGTACTGAAATTAGTGATGCTAGATCAGACAGGATTTGTTAAAAATAGAAGAGTGGCAGATAATGTCTGTAAATTTATTAATTTAACCAATATGGCACAAATAAATAAAACACCAACTGTAGCTGTAGCTCTTGATGCAGAGAAAGCTTTTAATGGAATTACATGTTTAAAGTACTACAGAAATTCAAATTACAGAAAAAATTTATTAATTGGATTAGAGCACTGTATAATGGCCCTTTGGCAAAAGTGGTAACAAATGGATATGTTTCAGACCAGATTAAATTGAGTAGGTCAACAAGGCAAGGGTGCCCATTATCACCATCCCTGTTTGGTTTGGCTATAGAATTATTGGCAGACTGATAAGAAGGGAACCTACGTTAAAGGGAATAAAAGTAAAAGAGGAAGAATTTAAAATGAGCTTATTTGTGGATGATATTATAATATATTTAATGGACCCAGATAAATCAATAAAAAGGTTATATACAAAATTGAATGAATATGGGGCGATATCAGGATACAAGGTTAATATTGATAAAAGTGAAGTGATGCCAATGAACAAAGTTGATTATACAAAATGTCAAAAGGAATCCCCTTTTAAATGGCAATCACAGGCCATATGCTACCTAGGTATCTGGCTAGATAAAAATTTAAATCATTTATATGAATTAAATTACCAACTATTAATAAAATAAAATACAGGAAGACTTAGAGAAATGGAAAGATTTAATAGGGAGAGTAAAACTGCACCAAGATGAATGTATTTCCACGGCTACAATATTTGTTACAAATGCTATCGATTCCTTGACAGGGGCATTTTTTATGAAATTAAACAAATTAATAAAGTGTTTATGGAAGGGTAAAAAATCAAGAGTGACTTTTGAAAAATTAACATGTATGTATAAGCAAGGAGGATTGCAGCTACCAAATTTAAAAAACTATTACAGGGCAGCACAGTTAAGATATTTATCAAATTTTTATCAGACAGGAGAAAAACCAGATTGGTTCAAGATAGAATTATATAGATTAGGAGAAAAGATCCCAGAACATTTACTCTATAAATGGGATAAGAAACTGGTCCAACATAATAATCTACCAATACTACATCATATACTAAAAACATGGAAGAGAATACATCTGGAGTGAAAGATGATAAATGATCAAACACCAAAAATGTTACCAACGCAAAACCCATTAATTCCTTTTACGATACACAATTTATTTTTTAAGAAATGGGCAAGAAAAGAAATTAAAAGAATAAAAGATTGATTTTTGGGAAATAATTTATTGACATTTGAACAGTTAAAAAATAAATACGGAATATCGCATGGTACAATATTTTCATACTATCAGTTGGAAACTTGTCGAAGATGACCTGAGAGTAGCTGCTATGAAAACTTAATTACAGACACTGTGACAGTAAAAAAAATGATCACAAACATGTACAGCAAATTGCAATACCAGGAAAATATATAAACCCAAACAGGATGGGAAAAAGATTTAAATATATGAATAAAGAATGGAAGAAATTATGTACAGCATCCATGATTAATACAATAAATACTCGGTTTAATATGATACAATACAATTGGTTCCATAGACTATGTGTTACACCTCAAAAGTTAAAAGAATGGAATCCAACAATATCGGACAGATGCTTCTGTTTTAACAAGAAATTGGAACAACAATACACACAATTTGGACATGTACAAAAGTGAAAATGTTTTGGGAGGATTTAAACTTGATATTAAATAGAATTACAAAAAAATAGGATACCAAATGACCAAAAAATCTTCCTGTTACACAACATAAAAGACAAAGAATTAGGTCTAAAATTAGACCGGGCTCAAAAACAATTTATTATGATTGCAGTTGCAACAGCCAAAAAGTACGCAATGATAAACAGAAGCAACCTTAAAAAAACAATGGTTCATAGAAACGAACAAGTGTTTCCATTAGAAAAAAATTACCTACAATCTAAAAGACAAATATGCTTTATTTGAACAAATTATTAGAAATCGCCAATTTCACACCTCCATCTCTTGACGCAACGTTACAATTATGAAAATAAATATGTAATTTTGGATGACACAATTTCTATCTTTTCTTCTCATTTGTGTTCTTCTATTGTTTATTTTTTCTTCTTTCTGTCTTTCATTTCTTGCTTTAAGTTATAGGGAGTGGGGAGAGGGGCAAAAATGAAAATGTCACTGTTATTTTAATGCTGAATATTTGTATATATTGTTACTAACGGTTCATGGTGAAGTATTAAATAAAAAATTATTTAAAAAATACACTCTACTGGTGTGTGCGTCTTTCTTCTCCTGCAGATTCAAGCTATAGCCTTAGGGCTATAACTGAGAGCTATAACCTAGCTTAGCCATGGCGACCTCACTAAATTGGTGACATTGACTGGTCCAAACGGCGGTTTGGACCTGAAGATGGAAGGGCAACCTGCAATCAATGCATTGAAGCTTCCCGGCTTCTGGACATCACAGCCATGGGTGTGGTTCCAGCAAGCTGAGGTCCAGTTTGCCATTCAACAGATCTCCGCTGATGACATGCACTATTACTATGTGGTCAGCACCCTTGATCCAGGACACCGCAGTCTGCATCATCAACTTCTTCCAGCAGCTCCTGGAACAGGGAAGGTATGTGGCCATCAAAGAGCTGTTAACCTGCATATCGACATGAGCGACATGCTCGCTCTCAACAATGGCCACACCTCCTACCCACTGTTCCAGCAGATCTTCTGGGAAGGCTGCCCGAGGACATCCGGCTGCTCGTCACGGAGGACGACTTCGATGACCCCAGGAAATTGGTTTCCTGAGTAGGCCTGCTATGGGCGGTGAAGAGGGACGCTTGTGCTTCGCTCAAGCAAGTGACAGCACCGCGTCAACAGCGCCCGGCCAACCACCTGAACGCCACGCCCCACTCGTGAACAGTACTACCAATGGGGTTCCGAGGTCTGTCGATGCCACTCCCCTTGCATGTTCCAGGGAATCGCCAGGCTGGCCATCATTAATGGCTGCGATGATCAGCCAACTGCATAGCTTGCTACACATTCAAGACTCCCTGTGGGGCTGATGTTTCTTGGGGGACACAATACAGCATCATTCCCCTGACCAGCCTGGAGGCCCGCTATGGCAAAATGAGCCGGGAGCTCAGAGCGACAAATGGCTCCAACATCCAAACATTTACACCCACACCATTCCCCTACACTTCGGGGACAGACAATTCACTTGGAGGTTTACGGTGGCAGCCGTGCAACAACCATTACTGGGTGCATATTTTCTGCGGGCCAACTCACTCCTCGTGGATATCAAGGTTTGCTGACTGGTGCACGCCCGGACATTTCAGTCATTCGCTCAACAGCATTGAACTCACCAGGCCACACATGCACTCAGTGAATACTGCTGACAGTGAATTTACTTGGGTCCTAGCAGAATTCCCACCATCGCCACGCCTCACTTCCATTTGGCAGAACCCAAACATGGGGTGAGGAGCCAAATCGTTACAGAGGGCCCTCCCCTCCACGCCAGTGCGCTGTGTCTTCTCCCCAATAAACTCAACCTAACCAGGGATGAGTTCAAAAAGATGGAGGAACTCAGCATTGTGCGGTGCTCTGATAGTCCTTGTGACTCCCCCTCCACACGATCCCCAAGGCAGCAGATGGTTGGAAGCCATGCGGAGACTACCGCTGCCTCAACAAGATCACCATACCAGACAGATATCCCATGATCCATGTCCAGGACTTTACCGCTAACCTGCAAGGAGTACGAATATTCTCAAAGGTGGACCTCATCAGGGGCTATCACTAGATCCCGGTACACCCCAAAGACATCCCAGAAACTGCCATCATAACCCCCTTTTGATTGTTTTAATTTCTCCCCATCCCCTTTGGGTTAAAAAACACAGCTCAGACTTTCCAGAGGCTGATGGATGCAGTGGGCCGGGATCTGCATTTTGCCTTCATTTACCTCGACGACGTTTTAATCGCCAGCCACGCCCCACCAAGCACGACGCCCAATTAAAACAATTATTCTCCAGGCTGAGCGATTTTGGCTTAACCATTAACCTGGCCAAATGCCAGTTTGGCCAAGAGACTATTGATTTCCTGGGCCATCGTATCGACCAATATGGAGCCAGACTGTTACCCACTAAGGTGGAAGCTATTCACTCTTTCCCCATGCCATCAACAGTGAAGGGACAAGAGATTCCAGGTGTCAGATCCGTGGTCAGCCAGGCAACAATGGCACCTGTCCTACATTTCAGAATTTACAATGGACATCAAACACATAACTAGAAAATCCAACATGGTGGTCGACGCCCTATCCTGTCCGGCTATCTTGGCGGTGCACGACCCTACCCCTGGCATCGACTACGCGGCTCTGGCTGACACGCAGCAAGCAGACCCTGACATTTCAGCGTACCGGACAGCGCTCACTGGCTTACAACTAGAGGGCATCCAGATCGACCCCGACAATTGCATGCTATTCTGCAATACCTTGACAGGTAAACCTCGCTCTATCATTCTGGCTGCATGGAAAACGCAGGTTTTCAACTGGGTCCACAACTTGGCTTACCCTGCCATCAGGACTACAGTCAAACTGGTGGTGAACAGGTATATCTGGCACGGCCTCCACAAAGAGGTCACCCTGTGGGCCAAGACTTATACTCAATGCCAGTCATCCAAAATCCAGACTCACATCAAAGCTCCACTACAGACATTCGAGCCAGCACATTGTCACTTCAGCCACGTGCACGTTGATGTTGTGGGGCCTCTACCCATATTCAGAGGCACGCATTACCTTCTCACAATGGTCACCCGGATGATCAGATGGCCATAGGTGGTGCGACTATCAGAGGCTTCCACAGAAGCATGAGTATGGGCTTCATTCAACACTTGGGTAGCCTGTTTTGGGTTCCCCAAACACCTTACATTGGACCGGGGGGGGGGGGGGGGTTTGTGGGGGAAAATCACTTCTAGTCTGTGGATCACTTTGGCCCCCTAGGGACCCAACTCCACCATACTACTATAAATTAATTTGGGGGTGTAATTGATGCTGGCAAGTCTGAAATGATTTGCCTGAAGTTCTGTGTTGATAATGTTTTATCTTGTGTTGTTTCAAACACACGTTATTTTCCCTACCACATATCTTGTCTATTTTCCTTCCAACCATTTAAAAACCATTTCTAAATGAATGTTTTTAATGTCTTAATTAATCTATTGTGCTCTAAATGGTACATTTTGAAAACCTTAAGATACAGAAAAAATTCCAAAATTGAAAGTTTATTATGTTTAGCTTCGTAGCTCAAGAGAGGAGTGAATGTTTGGAATTCTCTGACCAGGGAAGTGGTTGAGGCTGCTTCATTAAACATATTTAAAATTCGGTTAGATAAATTTTTACATGATAGAGGAATTAGGGGATACGGGGAGAAGGCAGGTAGGTGGAGTTAGGTCATAAATTAGATCAGCCATGATCTTATTGAATGGCGGAGCAGGCTCGATGGGCCATTTTTGGCCTACTCCTGTTCCTACTTCCTATGTTCCTATGTACTAATTTTAGATTTTTTTTTCTTCTTCTGCAAAAATCTTAACCTTGTGGTTTTCTCTACAAAGGTACATAATTAAGTATAAGTTCTGATTTCAAATAAGTATATGGAGATCTCTCAGTAATATAAATTTTGAATTTGTAGGTTATTTGCAAATACCTGTTACAGCAGGAACTTACCGATGACTTTACTGAGAAGAGGTTTATTGATGTATTCCGAAACTATGCAGCGGAACTCATTCTAAGAGGTACTTCACCTGGTAAAATATGTATCTATTTCCACTGATTTGTGGTTGATGTGTCCCTGGTATGTTAAGTTTTGGAAGCTGTGATTTTCCATGGACGAAGATAGCAGTAATTGAAGTCCTGATTTTCTAGTGCTTGTTTGGAACTGGACTTTATGATGTTGAGTGTGGCATCACTGGAGTGCTTACATCTTGTTCCCAGTCCTAAATGTATTGGTGATAAAAGGCATTATTCACATGAGCATGGCTACTGTAACTGACATAATTGGCTAACAGAGGTGCCTTGAAGTGCACTAACCATCAAGCGTCCTCCTCTCACCCTGACTAATGTAGAGCATAGGCATTGGAGTTCCATTATTGATCAGAAGTGGGTGTGAACCCGTGATCTATTACAGAATAGTCTTGTTCAGCATCATGTCACTGCAGCACTTTTATTTATTTTTCCCCTTCAGAGTCTGACTCATTTTCTCTTCTGAGTGCAGGTGCCATAAAATATAATGAAGTCCTTTCAGTGGATATGCAAAAAAATGCACTGGCATCCTTAGTCCGGCTTGGTGCCGTGGAGAAACTGAAGATGTATGTATCAATAAAACCTATCTGAACAGTTCCTTTCAAAAGTAGCATTGTTGCATTTGTATCTGCTTTGAGGATTTGATCATGGTATTGACTTTTGCTTTTCAGAGCTGATGGGATCATCTGTAAGGTGAATAAACAGACTCTTGGTAGAGTAGTAGACATGATGGGTAAGTCATTAACATTAACATCCATCTGTGTCATAATTATGTTAACACTTGCAACTTATTGCCTGCCACATAGATTTGTTTCCACCATATAGAGCGTGGACTCCATAGAATGCTACAGCACAGAAAACAGGCCATTCTGCCCTTCTAGTCTGTGTCAACCATTATTTTGCTAGTCCCATTGACCTGCTCCCATTCCCCTCCAGATCTGTCCCATCCATGTATTTATCCAATTTATTCTTAAAACTCAAGATCGAGCCCACATTCACCACATCATATGGCAACCCATTCCACACTCCCACCACTCTTTCAATGAAGAACTTTCCCCCAACGTTCCCCTAAACCTTTCCCCTTTCAGCTTACAACAATGATCTCTTGCATTTATCTCCCCTAAACTAAGTGGAAAAAGCCTACTCTCATTCACTCTGTCTTTTCCCCTCATAATTTCCTAACCTTTCACTTGATCATCACCTCACACTTGCTGACATTAAACTCCATCTGCCATTTTTTGGCCCATTCTCTCAGTTGGTCCAGATCCCTCTGCAAGCTTTGAAAATCTTTCTTGCTGTCCAGAACACCACCTATCTTTGTGTCATCAGCAAACACCGATCCAATTTACCGGATTATCGTCCAGATCATTGATATACACAACAAAGATCCCAACGCAGATCCCTGAGGCACACCACTAATCACAGGCCTCCAGTCTGAGAAGCCATCATCCATTACCA
The DNA here is from genome assembly GCF_036971445.1 of Narcine bancroftii. Lineage (NCBI taxonomy): Eukaryota > Metazoa > Chordata > Chondrichthyes > Torpediniformes > Narcinidae > Narcine > Narcine bancroftii. Next base: position 62,718,164 of record NC_091474.1, on the reverse strand, counting down.
CTCTGTCTTCTCCCATGCAGCCAATTAAGAGTCCAGTTTGCACAATCTATACTGTGAATTACAACTCTGTAGTTATGTATTGTGTGCACCAAGCCTCTGTATGTAATAGAAATGTGTTAAACATGAATATTAGCAAATGACCGTGTAGATTGTTTTGACTTTTAAGCAAGACTAGATTAGGGGATCTGATAAGTTTTATTTTGAAACATAACATTACAAATATCTGCTTTTTTTATATAGATTGTAAGGAGCGAAATTTCAAGTTGGCAGAATCCCTTGTCTTGCAAAGTTCATAGCGACATGGTATAACCCATGCTAACAGTTTTAATAAGCAAAATGTTGGGATTAATTTCCTGACCTTTCACTTGATCTCTGCACAAGCTATCTACCATTAGCTAATAGCAGGAAGAGGTCCTGAAGGAAATTTGTCCCCTCCTGATCTATGAATATTTTGGAGTATATTTTCAAGTAGAAATGTTGGCTAGCATGGTTATGATGGGCTGAATAGTCATCTTTGGTGTCTGCTTTACCAGTTAATTGTCGGTTCTTTTGCAGTGCCCAGGATGCCAGTGAAAAATGCTGCTGTGGCCAGACTCTGAGTGTAGCACATCACTGCATGGTGGCTCCCAGATTAGATGAAACTTGTCATTTTCATTGAAAGTGGGATCCAAACCCATCTGGAAAATAATTTTTCCAGAAATGAATGTAGTGAGCAGACTGCTTCCTCCAGATTCCAAGGTACCAGAAACCAATCTGCACAGAACAGGAGTGGGGAATCCCTCTACCAGTCAGTTCATGCTTCAGATCGCTTTCACCTGTGGGGTGTTTGTTTTAAAATGTTTTGTGTAAGTGCAGAGTTCATTTCATATTAATATATCCATAGAGCAAAAATGTCTTCTTGGCAATAACATTCAGTTAAAAGTGCATCTGGGTCTAAATGGGGAAGTTTACGGTTCAGTTTTTAAATAGAGTAATGCTGTTTGTCTTACATTCCTGTGAACACTTGTTTAATCTGGGGATTCAGTGGGTGTCTTTGAATTCTTATCTGAAATAAGAATATTATTGTCGTCACCACTTCCTAAAAATAGCCAATGTGGATTAAGACTCGTTTTCAGTTCATGTAGAGCTTTAAGTGGCAAGGCTAGTAGAATGTTTAACAACAGATAATGGAGCTTCATGACAGTTATAGTCTTCTTAAAAGGCCCGCTCAAGTGGATGTTTGAATAAATTCCCAAAACCAGCTTTTTGTGAGTACAGAAACATCTACTCTAAAAATGCTTAATCTCATCCAGGGCACAGCAGTTAATGGGAATTGCAGTGGTAGGAGAAGCAGCAAAAATAGCAGGAGCTCTTCTCACTGAACCTAGAAGTTAATGAACTGACCAAAACAGTTCACATGTTTATGCTGTGTGCTTCCCGTGATCGTCGGAATATCAGGAAAAGAAATAACTGCACGTGCCTAGATTTTGTAGCTGGTTTCCCCCATATTGTACTCAAGGGGAAACAGCTCAGTGCTTATGAATTATCTTCAACATGATGATTATGGCATGTTTCATTGCTCTATTTGGATTCAGGAAATTACTCCAGAAATGGAACCATGAGGACACTCCAAAATGAGAAATCATATAATTAGTCTGATAATTGATCACTCCAAAAACCAGGCCCTGGATGTTAACAGTCAGCCACACACCTGAAATAATCACACTGTCCGTTGAATCACTCCAGAAATGTCCTACAAGGTCACCGCAGAAATGTAAATTATACGCTCGTTCTGCCAATTTGATCACTCCTGGAATGGGTCCATATTTGGTCACCCCTGCAGCAGAGATTTGAGATTTGTGTCATTCCTGAATTGGGCATTGTGGTTAATCTGACATTTGGGTCACTCCTAAAATAGGGGCATGTGTCATTGTAGACAAAGATGGAGATGAAGTGGCACATGGTTCAATAAATAAGGGTGATGGTCACTCGGGTACATTAGTTTAGCAGTCAGCATTCAGATGACTTTTTAAAACCTGGCTGGATATTTGCAATGTCTCTTAATAATAGTGCGAATCCAATTAAAAGACTGATTTAATTTATATTGTACTTAGTTTTTCTTTACTGAGGCCGTGTGGTCTGTGTGAGATTATTTTGCATTCTAATTGCAAGTTAATTTAAATTCATGTGGCAAGAATAAACCTTTTACTGGTAAGTATTGATGAGTCCAAGATCATATTTACCACAGGTATACCTCAAATTAATGTTGGGAAATTGCACAAGTAGACCATTCTATTTCCTGCCACAGATGAATCGGGAAAGAAATGTGCTCATTGCTATTGACAAAAATAAGGGTACAAGAACATTTTTTTGGGTTGAGCATCTTTAGATACAAATTCCTTTAGATTTGAAGCACGGTTTAGACGACTGAGAACTTAGAAATATGAGTAATGGATCAATGTTAGCACAAAGCTATTAGTGCCAGCAGCCAGGGTTTGAATCCAGCACTGTCTAAGCTTCTACCTTCTCCCCATGACTTGCATGTGTTTTTTTCCCACCTTTTTTTTAAAAACAGGGTTTGGGGTTGATTGGTATATTTTGGCAGCACAGGCCTGTGGGTCTTTTACCATTGCTATATCTCTAAAATTAAAAATAAATTGAGCCCTTTCAGATCAGTTAATGTGGATTAAATGCAAAGACTGCCAACTTTACCCATGGCAACCCGTTGTCCAAACTCTTTCCCAAACTGTGGCACCTTGTTGGTTATGAAATAAATGTTTAAACACATTTCTCTGTACCTTTTTAATTAACGTTAAAATTATTTTGGCAAATGCCAGTGCCATAATGTTATAGTATATTTTTTTTAAAATAGAACACTACCTCACAGAAAACAGGCCATTTGGCCCTTCTAGTCTATGCCAAAACATTTATACTGCTAGTCCCATTGACATGCATCCAGACCTCTCCCATCCATATATTTATCCTATTTATTCTTAAAACTTAAGAGTGAGCCCATTTACATCAGATGCCAGCTCGTTCCACACTCCCACTCCTAATGTTCCCCCTAAACCTTCTCCCTTTCACCCTAAAGCCATGTCCTCTTGTATTTATCTCATCTAATCTAAGTGGAAAGAGCCCACTCACATTTACTCTTTCAATACCCCATAATTTTGTAAACCTCTTATCAAATCTCACCTCATTAATAGAACAATACAGCATAGTACAGGCCCTTCGGCCCTCGATGTTGTGCCAACCTATATATTCCTTACTTAAAAAAGTACTAAACCCTCCCTATCCCATAACCCTCTATTTTTCTTTCAACCGTGTGTCTAAGAGTCTCTTAAATGTCCCCAATGTTTCATCCTCCACTGGCAAGGTATTCCAGGCTCCCCAACTTTCAGTTTAAAAAAACTTACCCTGATGTCTCCCCTAAACTTCCTTCCCATAACTTTGTACATATGTCCTCTGGTGTTTGGGAAACAGGTGCTAGCTGTCCACCTTATCTATGCCTCTCAATCTTATAGACCTCTATTAAGTCTCCTCTCATCCTTCTATGCTCCAAAGAGAAAAGTCCCAGCTCTACTAACCTTATAAGACTTTTTTTCCAATCCAGGCATCCTAGTAAATCTCCATAGCTTCCACATTTTTCCTATAATGAGGTGACCAGAACCAAACACAATACTCCAGGTGGTCTCAGAGATCTGTAGAGTTGTAACATGACCTCTACTCCTGAATTCAATCCTATTTTTGAAGCCCAGCACCCCATAGGCCTTCTTAACTATCCTATCAACCTGTGCGGCAACCTTGAGGGATGTATGGATTTGGACCCAAAGGTCCCTCTGTTCAATCACACTCTTAAGTACTCAGCCTTCTGGTTAGTCCTTCCAAAATGCATCACCTCACACTATCCAGATTGAACTCCATCTGCTACTTTTCTGCCCAACTCTGCAGGCTGTACATATCCTTTTGTAACTTTTGACAACCTTCAGCTCCATCCACAACACCTCCAACGTTCGTGTCATCCACAAACTTACTGACCCATCCATCCCCCTCTTCATCCAGGTCATTTATAAAAATCACAAAGAGCAGGGGTCCCGGAACAGATCCTTGCGGCACTCCACTCATCACTGATCACTTTTTTTTTTAAATTTTTTTTTTCACAGCATAAATCACATTAGCCATGATATACACTTTTTCTTTTTCACACATATACAGTGACTTTTTCTCCCCCCCCCCCCGCCTCCTCCCAAGCCACCCCACCACCCCCCCCCTCTCATCCATTTTAGGTATACAATATAGGTTGCATTAAACCCGTCAGACAATGTTGTCATTCAACAAAATTACACCAGAAATTCTACTGAGTCCATTCTTTTCTTTCCTTCTCCTTCCATCAACTTAGGTAATGTTTGTCCCCGGTAGGTTTTCGCTATTGTATTTAATGTAAGGCTCCCATATTTGTTCGAATATTTCAATATTATTTCTTAAACTATATGTTATTTTTTCTAATGGAATACATTTATTCATTTCTATATACCATTGTTGTATTTTCAAATTATCTTCCAATTTCCAGGTTGACATAATACATTTTTTTGCTACGGCTAGGGCTATCTTAACAAATTTTTTTGTGCATCCTCCAAATCAATTCCAAATTCTTTGTTTTTTATGTTACTTAGGAGCTGACATTTTATCATAACATATCTCCCTGCTGGATCTATTATTTCCTCTTCTATTTTAAATGGCACATTTTTACTAATTAATATAGCCACTCCTCTTGCTTTTGAATTATACGATGCTGCTGTTACATGTCCTACCCAATCTCTCTTTAATTTCTTGTGCTCCAATTCAGTTAAGTGTGTTTCTTGGATAAATGCTATATCAATTTTTTCCTTTTTCAGTAAATTTAGTAGTTTCTTCCTTTTAATTTGGTTATGTATTCCATTAATATTTAAAGTCATATAGTTCAGTGTAGCCATTTTATACTTTGTTTATCTTCTCTTTCCGTTTTTCCATCATTACCTTTCCTCCTTTTCCATTTCTGTTTTCTTATTTTCAATTCTTTATAAGACAACATTCCTACAACATCTAACATTTTCCTTATTCTCCTATTTCTATCTTATTTATCCCCAATCTCCCCTTCACCTCCTGAGTTGTCCTTTATCCCTTGTCGGACAACCACATCTCCCCTCTCCATTTGGATTTGCGAATCCACTCGCAAGCGTCAACTGATTTTGCAGTGACCGCTATTCCCCCCCACCCAGCCCCCCCGAAAAGATTTCGCTTTTCATATGTAACAAAGGTCACTCTTTTAATTCCCTCCTTATTCTCTCTATTCCATTACCTTCCCTTATTAATTCTTGTCTATACTATCTATATTTTCCTCTAAGTACAGATACATTCACGTATGCACATTGTATCTATTCACTCTTATACCTCTTTACCCACATACATATCAATCGTGATCATTTTTACTCTCATTACCCGTCTTCATCCCTCAGTCTATTTTTGTAATTGTTCTGCAAATTTTCGTGCTTCTTCTGGATCCGAGAATAGTCTGTTTTGTTGTCCTGGAATAAATATTTTCAATACCGCTGGATGCTTTAGTATAAATTTATACACTTTCTTCCATAAAATCGCCTTTGCTGTATTGAACTCCTTTCTCTTCTTTAGGAATTCAAAACTTATATCTGGATAAATGAAAATTTTTTGCCCTTTATACTCCAGTGGTTTGTTGCCCTCTCTTACTTTTTCCATTGTCTTCTCCAGTACCTTTTCTCTTGTAGTATATCTTAGGAATTTTACTAAAATAGATCTTGGTTTTTGTTGTGGTTGTGGTTTAGAGGCCAATGCTCTATGTGCCCTTTCTATTTCCATTTCTTGCTGTAGTTCTGGACATCCTAGGGTCTTAGGGATCCACTCTTTTATAAACTCCCTCATATTCTTGCCTTCTTCATCTTCCTTAAGGCCCACTATCTTTATGTTATTTCTTCTGTTATAATTTTCCATTATATCTATTTTTTGAGCTCACAGTTCTTGTGTCTCTATCGCTTTTTTATTAGATTCCTCCATTTTTGTAGTTCTATTTCTACCGACCTGAGGAAGCGGGCTTCTCTCTCCACAGCGGGCCTCTTCGGACAGGTAAGGCCTTTTCCTTCTTCCTCCGTTGTCTTCTCTTCCTCTCTTCTTACCGTTGATTTTAATTTTTCTTTTTTTGTCGCCATCTTCTTTCCACCTTTATACTCACGTTTCTTTAACTTTTATTTCTGTGCCTTTGTGTTTTCCCTTGTTTTTCCCGACTTTTCTGGAGAGGGCTGGAGTTCACCATCCGGCCACTACTCCATCACGTGACTCCTCCACTCATCACTGATCTCCAGGCAAAATACTTTCCGTCCACTACTACTACTACCCTATTTTCTTCCTACAAGCCAATTTTTTATCCACACAGCAGGATTTCACTGATCCTGTGCCTCATGACTTTCTGGATGAGTCTCTCGTGGGGGACCTTGTTAAATGCCTTGCTAAAATCCATGTAGACCACATATACCACCTTCATCAATTTCTTTTGTTACCTCCTCAAAAAGCAATTAGATTAGTGAGGCGCGACCTTCCCTTTGTAAAGCCCTGCTGACTATCCTGAGCAGAGTGTTCTTCTCCAAATCCTCATAGGTCCTCTCCTTAAGAATCCTCTCCCTTAGTTTGCACACCCACTGACTTAATGATAGACTTATCATTCCCAGGATTCTCTTTTTAAACAAAGGGACTACATACACTTTATGCTCCAAGGAATAAAATCTTAACCTGTTTAATCTTCCTCTGTAACGCAACTCCTGAAGACCCAGCAACATCTAAGTAAATCTTCTATGCACTCTTAATTTTTCTGATATCCTTCCTACAGTTAGGTGACCAGAACTGCACACAATAGCCTAATTTTGGCCTCGCCAATGCCTTACACAACCTCACCTTATCATCCCAACTCCTGTACTCAATTTTTTTGATTTATGAAAAACTTTCTTCACAACCTGAGACACTACTGTTAGGGAATTTTGTATCTGAATTCCCAGATCTCTTTGTTCCTCCACACTCCTCAGTGCCCAACCATTTACTATGCTTGTCCAACCTTGTTTTGTCCTTCCAAAATACATCTCACAAATTGTCTGCAAATCTGAAAACTGTAAGCAAAAAGACTAATTCTTTTGAGAATTTTGAGCATGTTTGGTACAGAAGAGTCTTGTTTGAACAATTGAGATAAAGGAATAATTTGATAAAGTTAGTTAATCAAAACAAGATTGTTTGGATAGATTCACAGAATAATCCAGAAGGTCATTCAGTTCTGAGTCATTGCCAGCTGTTACGAAAAGCACTCCAGTCAGTCCCTTTATCTAGCACTTTTTTCATAGCCTTGCCTCTTTTTCTGCAATATTTAGCCAATGTTCCTGCCGTTTTAAATAAATCAATTTCCACCATTTTTTCCAGATAGCATATTACAAATCCCAAAACATTCATTTGTATTTAAAAAGTTACATCTCATTTGTTAATCATCTTGAATCCATGTTTAAAACAAAAATGGGACACTGAAAGTCCTGTACTCAGGTCAGCCAAAGGCTATAATGAGGGAAAAACAGCATCATTTGCTCTATTTCCCCATAGATGCTGCCTGACCTAAATATCCATCACATTGTTTCATATTCATGGCTCTAGTTTTTTCCCACCATTCGAAACATATCGGGGGGGGGGGGGTTTGTGATGTAATTGGGTGGCATGGGCCAAAAGGGTCTGTAACCACAGACATGCTGTGTGTCTAAAATTTTAAAATCATCAATACAAGCTATTTGGCCCAAACACTATTTTTAGTCTTCATTTGAAAAACAGGGACTGGATGTTAGGGTTGATCGGAACTAGAAATTTTCTGGCATCCACTCTTTTTATGTTCATTTATTTGTCATCCAGTTGTTCCAATTCAGAAAGACGAGACAGATGCAGAACTTATTAAAATCAATAATAAATAGTAGAGTAATGGAGAGTTATTTTACCAGTCATTCAGCAGTCTTACTGCCTGTGGGAAGACGTTAGTCCTCAGCCTGGCTCCGATACTTCTGTATTTTTTTCCATGACGGGAGTAGCTGGAATATGCTGTGTGTCCTTCCTGATTTCTGAGAGCCTTCTTTTAAACAGCATTCCTGTTAAATCCCATTGATTTTTTTTGGGGGGGGGCAGGGAAAAGGAAAGGAAAACCCCAGTGATCCTCTTCTGCTTTTATGGTCCTGTGGATTGACCTCTGATCTGATGCTCTACACCAACCAAACCATGTTGTGATACAGCTGGGCAAGATGCTCATTTCCTGTAGAAAGGCTGGTAGATTTGCCTGGTCTTCTAAGGAAGTGCAGCCTTCACGACAAGTGAGATGTTTTGTGTCCAGGATAGGTCACTCCTTAAGTGGACTCGGAGAAACTTGATGTTCTTCACTCTCTCCACTACCGAGCTATTAACTGAAGTCCACAATAATTTCCTCTGTCTTGCCCACATTGAGACATGGGTTGTTATTCTCACACCATTCCACAAGATTTTCTGCCTCTTCTCAGTATTTTGATTCATTGTTGCTGATGAGACCTACCCCTGTTGTGTCATCTGCACACTTGACTCATTGGAGTTGGATCTGGTGTTGCAGTTGTATGAACAGGAGCAGACTGAGCACACAGCTCTGAGGTGTGCCAGTACTGAGTGTGTTGGTGCTTGATATTTCACTTCCATTAGGAAGGCCAGAATCCAGTTGCAGAGAGGGGTGTTAAGTCCCAGCAAGGACAGCTTCTACATCAGCCTCTGGGGCATGATAGTCTTTAACGCCAAGCTGGTCAATGAACAGCAGCCTGGCATATGAGGCGTCGTTCTTCAGGTGGGTTAGGACAGAATGGAGGGACAAGGCCATGGTACCGTCAGTGAAACTGTTCCCACTTTAGGCAGATTGAAATGGGTCCAATGTCTTTGGAAGGTGCGTTTCATATGTTCCAGAATATTCAGTCACAAGAGTTCAGAAGAGTTCAAACAAAAAGCAGGAAAGGCTTAATTATAAAACACATTGACATTGTCTATGTTTTAACTATCAATTCCTGTATTAAATTAAACTACACTTTAAAAAAAACTAGTTCCTGCTATTTGTTCTAAATCTCTTTGGTGTGCTCCTGTGTCAAATTTTTACTTTTAAATGGGGTTTTCCTTTCCTTTTCCCTGCCCCCCCCAAAAAAAATCAATGGGATTTAACAGGAATGCTGTTTAAAAGAAGGCTCTCAGAAATCAGGAAGGACACGTACCACCTCACACACAGTATATTCCAGCTACTCCCGTCATGGAAAACATTGATGCTCAAGTGGATCTAGGGAGTCCTTGGAAAAGCTACTGAAAGCAAATACATGGCTACCGGTAAACAACAAAAAAAATTTGTTTTGGGCCCCAAGTCCAAAGCATCAGTTGCCTTTTTTTCCTCTGGATGCCTGCTTGATCTGCTGAGTTTTACCACCACTTTTGTTCCCTGCACGTGTGTGCAATTAGGAATGAAAAAATGTTGGTATTTGTTATGAGGATTTAAGTTCAGAAGATTTATTGTAATTATATCAGCTGTGATCACACCAAGGCCCTGAGTATTTGGCCCTTTGCCATGAAAAGGACACACTTGACGTAATGAAGATTCTGCTGAGCGAATGCTGGGATGGTAGGTTTACTGGACGGAGAGAGATGTAGACTGAGCCTTGACATTAAAGAAAATTAATTAAAACTGAAAATTCTGAGGGTTTGATTGAAGAGTCTACGACCAAGGAAGTTTATAGTGTGGGAGAAACTTCTGAGGGTGGTTAATCTTTCAATCTCTATCCCAGAGAGCTGTGTAAGCAGTCATTTAATTTATTTTAAAAATCAGATCACTGGTAACGAGAATAGTTATGCAGAAAAATGTACTGAAGATCGATCAATCAATTATGAAAATTAACCCAAAGCCACAACTATAATATACTATATGTCAGCATGTCAGATGAACCCCAAAATTTCTACTTAAAATGTAGGTTGAGAGCTATATTCCCTGTACAAGGCTACTCCAAGTCTGGCACTTATTTTAACCAATGGAGTGATGCTATCACAATATTTTAAAAGCAAATTACCCAGTAAAGGTTGAAATTTTATTAGCTTATTTTAAAATAAGTTTAAAGCCTGCAGAGCTGATGACAGTTGGACTGGGTGAATGAACCTCGCAGGGAAACAAGACTTCACTATATTTGGCATACAAGACATTTTTAAGATTCAAAAACCATCTTTATATGCCAACATGTACAGTAGTTCTGCATTAACTATTATAGAAACACGGCTCAATAGCCAGATTGGCTTACTGACATTCTGTGGATCTTAGCTGATGAAGTACGGTTCCACGATGAACAACAACTGGAGAGTGAAGCAAAGGCCAACAATGTACTCTGGCAGGAGCACTTCTGTATACATCACCAAATGTGGCTTTACCTGGGACAGCACCAAGTTACAGTTCAAATGTGGCAATCCATTGATGGTTATGAATGTAACCAGCACAAGGTTTTTGTAAACATTGGCTGATATTTAGAATGCACTGATACAATCAGAGTTGAAGAGACATATAACCCGTCTTGCCTAGTCAACTGCCTGGCTATGGGCTTGTGTGGTCAAATGGAATGAGTAAAAAGGTTGGCAGTGGTGTGACAAAACAGCCTGGTTGATTGATTGACATACAACATACACATTCCTTGCAACACTAGTACACAGTGGCTGCAGAATGCAGTGTCTGTACCCCAGTTACTCATCCAGATGACTATTGGCTTCTCCCAGGGATCTCAACCACCCTGAGGGCAGCAAGCTTTGACATTCCCCTCCCGGTTGTAAGGCATCTTGGAGATGCATCGCTGGGTCTATATCCTGAAATTCCCTTCCCAACAATACAGGGGGAGTACCTTCACCAGAAACATGTGAGCTTTGGCATTAACCTCCCAATTCCCAAAAAATGAATAAAATCCAAACATCTGGCTCAAACGCATTGAGCAGTTGAACAGCACAGAACGTAGCAAGGCACTTTATAGGAACATGAGCAAACAACAGCTGATGCCAAGTCAAAAATCAGACGCTGGATCAGAAATAGATTTTAATGAGCACGTGAAAGAAAAGGCCAAGGCAGAGAAGGGAATTCTGGAACCAAAGGCCTTGGCAGCAGAGAATAGATCACTGCTAAGTGTGAAATAAAGCAAATTTGTGGCTGGTTTGAGGAAATGTACCATTCATCTACTAATCCTATTTAATCCTCTAAACCACAGAACACAATATAGCAGAATGGAAAAAGATCACTGTCAACTTTATTATAAAAATAGATTATTTGAATGATTCTTGAGATTCAAAAGCAAGTTTGCAAAAAAATTGTTCTGAAAATTCAGTATTTTAATTGTTAAAAGTTAAGCATCTGTTAACAATATATACAATTAAATTCAGAGATAGAAATTGAAAACATAACTATCTTTTGAGAAGTTCCAAATTTTTTTCTTTATGCATGTCTCACAAAAACAGCAGGGATCGAGTTAAACTACAGAATATTTGAGGACAATAAACCCCAAATTAACTCCATGCACTCTCCTGGAGATTCATCCTGATCTTGACAATTCTGAAGCAAAATTACTTATATTTTCATAATCAGCCCGTCCCATTGAAGGCACAAATCTAAGTGTTGGTTAATTTCAGAAGCCAAGACAGCAGAATGACAGACAGGGCAGTTGACAGGCACACCAACAGCTGGAGCAGCTGCCTGCAGAGGCAAGGTGACCACATTTTTCTGGCTGTGCGCATTCTCAGAGTCCACCTCTCTGGAAGTGCTTGCTCCAGTAGATCGATCCCCCCGTCTGTCTACTGTTGATTTGCTAAACGCATGCAAAATGGTCCCTCTGGGATAGGACGCCTCAGGCCGCATCTTCTTCCCTTCCTTTTGGAGAGGCAATTCATCCAATTGAGAAATAACCCGTTTCATACAACGTTTTGGCACATTCATCACAGAGTTCATTAGCCCTGTGCTACTGATTCTAACAGGTGATCCATCAATGCTGACAAAAGCACTGCCATTGGAGACAGACCTTTTAGAAGGCTTCAAGCTTGGATGGTCTCCAGGAGGTGTTAGTGACCACTGTGAGGGGACAGAGGGCGATCCAGAATCTGACTGAGAGTTAGATATACTTGAGGCTTGTGGACCAGTTTCTTGCCCTTTAGATTCAGTAGTCCGGGATCTCAAAGCAAGTTCTGAATCCCTGGGAAAATGATGCAAGTTTGGGGTGAAGAATCGCTCAGGAATCCTCTCCAAGGATGCATGTGGAAGAGCTGGGCTACTGCCTCCGAGGACATTACCTTTTCCACTGAATGGAATGAAAGTGCGTATATCAATGCCCACAGATTTATCTATAGAAGAGAGCAGGACAAGGAATTTACTAATTATGTTTAAAGCAGAGTACAGACAATCCCCAGGTTAAAACAAATTCCATTACCTAGGTCTGTCTTTAACTCAAATTTGTATTCAAGTTGGAACAAGAACTTATGGTCCTTATTTAGCGTCAGTCAGTCAAATACTTATCTTAGTATGTAGTATATATAGTATATATTTTACCTTTCTATGTACTTAAAAAACACTTCCAAATACACTACAACATCTTAAACATACTAATACAGTACATAATTGGATGATGTAGGTTAGGGGTCTCCAAAGTGATCGATGGGACTCTACAAGGGGTTGAAAAATGCTGGGGGCGGGGGGGGGGGGGTGAATTGATTGAACTTTTGGGGTCAAAAGAATTGTAGAGCCCAATGTCCCCACTCCTGCTGTGAGCCCAACGTCTTAATGCGTTGTTCAGTGGTTTGGACAATGCAGGGAACCCAATCGCAGCAGGGACAGCAATGATTTCCAACGCTGCCACTTAATTCTCTCTATTCCACAGCTCAGTGTCTGTATTTCAAATATTTTAAACTAGAGTCTTGCAAAGTATTATGAAGTGCTTTAAATAGCAACAACAATTAAACTTTAACATTGCAAATTTAAAACTGCGGGTCAAAAAGAGAATTGTTCAGCATACTCTCTTGCGATGCTGACTCAACCAGGATCGAACCAGAAATTGACAGCTTTCTACTTCCGGCCAGCTTGTTGGGCCGTAAGAATGAGTTGTTCGTAAATAGAGTGATTTTAACCTGAGGAGTGCTGGTATTCTTCAATAAATAAACCAAAGGCATTACTGAAGATAATTCACATCACTGAGCATGTATACATTACACTTCATAATGTGCTTTAGGACAATAAGCAAGATAGCCACTATTTCTTGGGGATAGTATTAATTGCCCATGACTAACCCCCTGCATTTGATGGACCTCTTTGAATTGCAGTGGACTATTCCCAAATTAAAGTGCTTATTGGACACGAGATCAAACCCAATGCTACGTCAATACATTTGGATCTTTAATGCTCACTCTCATGGCCTGGTCACTGAGAAAACAAGCTAACTCATCAAGTGGGAAATGGTGTTCCAGTTTAAAATGTGCCTTAACAGTGATGTTACCTTTGGCAACTTACAAAGCAGTCTAGTCCAGTGGTTCTCAACTTTTTCTTTTTACTCATCACCTTAAGCAATCCCTATGTCATCGGTGCTGAGATTAGTAGGGGATTACTTCAGGTGGGATGTGGGTGGAAAGAACAAGTTTGAAAACCACTATTTTAATCACACCTCATTGACTCGTTATGTGCACGGTTTCATAACTCCCAAGGAAATGGACCAATGACAATTTTTTTCAAGCAAAATATTTCAGTAACAAGTAACAAAATATTTCGGGGACTAGAGCTGTGATTCTCAACCTTCCCACTCACATCCCACTTCAAGTAATCCCTTACAAATCACAGAGCACCTATGGCACAGCGATAACTTAAGGTGGTATGTAAGTGGAAAGGAAAAAAGGTTGAAAACCACTGGTCTAGAGATTATCAGGCAAAATCCTTTGATTTCACTGCCTGAATTAAATAAATCTTGTTCCACAAATCAGGTGCAGAGAAGTTCATGAGTCTGTTAATTTGCTGCAGATGAGATGACAGACTAAATTCATTGCCTATAACCAGCCCGTAAAGGTAAAGGGTCACTTCAGATCAAAATCGTCAAGAATTTCAGTGAGAGAACACAAAGTCTACAGGTCTGACAAATCATGTTTTTGGAAAAGCTGACATTTAATCTTCCATTCAAACTCAACAACAAAAAAATAAATACCTGCAAAGTGTAATCATACAACTTATTACTTCCATAATCCAAAAAAAATTATTGATCTCACCCACCCAGAAACACTCAGTACCTTTATTCTTCATGGGTTTTGAGAACTTTTCTGGCTTTCCTTTCTTTCCCTTGTAATTCTCAGGTTCTTTGACTTTGGTGTACGTCCCACCACATGTCAACTGGTGCTCAGCCCACCAAGGGTCTTGAGCCGACGGTGCCCTGTTCATTGCCCGTTTAACATACCCATAATAGGGCCGCCTCTTTTGGCAGGGCCCATCACATCGCCACCAGTGTTGCCGGTATACATCCACCTCATCATGGAAATCATGATAAATCTGAAAAAGGGACAGTTTAGTAACAAACCTTCCAAATGCCAAAACAAGAAACCAATCTGGAGTTGGAAAGATTGCCACAGAGTACCTTCCAACATGTACAATTCACTCTTTCCTGCCAGCCATTTCAAAACATACATGTAACATCATATGGTAAAACACAGGATTCTGTTGACACCAATGGTTAAATGAAAGACACACAAATGCTGGAGAAACTCAGCAGGTTAAACAGTGCCTTTATGTAGCAAAGGTGAAGATACATCACCAACATTTTGGGCTGGAGCCTTTCATCAAAGTGTGGGGAACACGAGATCTGGACAGTTTCACTAAAACTTTATCCACAGTTATCTTCTGTTTAAAGTAGATATTTCAATCTTGTACAAACAAATCCCAAGGCCACAATCTGTTCCCTTCAATGCTCTCATTAAAATGGAGTCTGCATCCATGCACATGCATGTTTCCCAAGGCTACTAAACAATACCTAGATACATCAGCATTACAGCTCAAGACATTATTTTCTCAAAAATCACCTATTTGAACTTGTTATACCTACATACACATTTGACGTAGTAATGTTCCATGCCATTTCATACAAAATGAATCCGTCATTATAAAAAGATGGGTAAAGACATTTAAGGTGAGACTTCAACACTGCAGCAAACGTTCAGCTTCCTTGAGAAACTAGAACTGGAGTACATCCAAGGACTCGGGTGACTGGAGGGTTGTGATGTGGAAGGACACAGGATATGCGTTACAGGACGTGATGCAGCATTTATGTTTATGAAATGGCCTTGAGAATACTTCTGATGTGATAGTAAATTATTTCAGGAAGCAAACTCCAATTCATGTGAAACCATAGATGCTGATCACAGCTCATTCAAGGAATTATGATAATCTCTGCTTTCGCCAAGAGCTACGACCAATATTTGATTTTTAATTTGCCCCAGGCTACACTGCACTGCAGCTGGTGCATGAAGTCACCAGCATTTCATTGGATTGCATTCAACAACACGAGATACAGGAGCTCATCACTTAGCCCTTCAAGTCTGCTCCATCATTAATGGCTGTATTGAACTACCCCATATCCATTACAGAGCAGCCATTCTCAACTTTTTTTTGGCTATGGGCCCTTAGGACTCTGCTTAAAGTTTTTGGCCCCCGTTCCCTGTGAAGCAGACATGTTTATCTTGCTGTTATCCTAACAGCTACGTAAAAACAAAGATATTTACCGATTTCAGTCCGTGCCCCCCACTCCCTTTAAATAGGCCGTGGCCCCCGATGGGAATGGCTGCTCTAGAGAATACATAACTAACCCACCAAATCTCTCTCCATATGGCAAACCCATCATCCCTGGAAGTCTAGTGAATCTTTGGCACTGAAATGTTTTGTATGCAAAATCAAAACTACAAAAAAACTCCAGCTGTGGCTTCATCAAAATTGTAAGATGTTCTTTCATTCTCTGCTAAAATCCTCTTGCAATATAGACCAACATGTATTTGCCTTTCTACCTGTTGGCTGTGCATGCGTGTTCACTTTCAGTGACTCTCCAAACCTAACCACCAGATACTTAAAGCTGCAGACGCAAGTGGTCAGAACTCAATCTCTAAAACAAACTGCTCTTTACCCCATCCTGGCTAACCATACACAACCATAATCACCTCTTCCATCCCCAGCCTTAAATCAGTGAACCAAGCTCTTTGTTCATCACTGCCCAAGCTGTTAAGAAGTGAAGATCGATATATGTTTTGGACAGAATTTAGAGGCTGGCTGGCAACTGGAGATTGCCTCAGTACTTACAGTGATCTTGGCGCCAGACATCCCGTTGATCCTCCTCATGTGCTTGCAGAATTCAGGTCCGTGAGACTCATGATCTCGGTCATTATTTGTGACAAACAACAAGGCGTGGATCATTTCATGCAACAGTGTCTATTCAGAAAGCAAAGACAAAGTATGTGTTCCTTTATTGTGATCAGTTCACCATGCATTTCCACCAAACTATTTTTTTTAATCGAATCACATAAATCTGACTCTTCTTACAGATTTGCATCTGTGTAGCTATGAAGAAACAAATTCTACTTCACACAAACTGTCATTACTCAAAAGTTGGACAATAAAGTCAGTGAAATTCCATGTTAAAGGGGTCCATAAACAGAGCACTATATAATCAAAGCAGCACTCCTTAGCTAAATAAGCTGTTGACTTGGATTTTTGACATCCTCCTCTTCCACTCATTATCAACAAGGTGTTCCTGCCTCTCCCAAGATTAGAGCATGGATAAATATTTACATCACAAAAGGATCAGGATTGTTTAATGACACCTCGATGGACAATCTGGAGAGACTGGATTTAATTCCTCTTGCTTTCTCGTGGAATTATAAATCATGACCAATGTTTAAAGCAGAATGACCAGACATGCAATCATCAATATTCAGCCTGTCCCTTATATCTGGCAGCATCTAGTGAAACACTTGAGTTGCTACGGTCTGAAAGGCTACAAAAGCTGACAAATGGGAATAGCATGGATGGGTAACTTCAGACCTGTTTCTGTGCAGTACAACTATGGCTTACTGCTTAATATATTTAGAACATGCCAGTTTTAGGCTACGTGATTTTTATTTTTGCATAGTCAACATTTCAACTTTTGGGGCAGCATGAACGGCAGTGCATTTAATGCAACTGTTAATGCAAGCAGTTTGAATCCCAAGCTGTAAGGAGTTTAAACGCTCTCCCCACGACTATAGGTTTTCTCTGGGAACTCCAGTTTCCTCCCACCCTTCAAAACATACCGGGGGTGTAGGTTAATTGGGTGTAAGTTTGGCAGCATGGACTCATGAACCTAAATGGCCTGTAACCTTGCGGTATGTCTAAATTTAAAATACAAATTTACACTCAATCTGGCCAGGTACAGTTTTGATTCAAATTACACTGGATAATGAATATTTTTCTTCCTGAACATTTTTGGGTGTATTCTATGGATTTTGGGTGGCTGATCACAAAAATCACCTTAAAATTGTCCTATTATGTACTGGTTTTTAGGTATAATTGATTTTTGTGATTTCCTGTCATTTTTTTGTCTCCTCGTATATTGCCCAAAAAGTGAGCAGTTTTGGTCAGTCCAAGCATGCCTGGGTATGCACTCAGTGAAGGAGCCATGTCTTAGACCTGGGCATACTCGAAAGCCATCGAAAGATGTTGTTGACAATTTCCTTGGAACTACAGAGCACCAAACTATACCCAGCTGTTTGACAACATGCTTCAAACTTACAAAACCACAAAATGAAACATGTCACAGAAAATTCATTTTCTGCATTTGCACTTGGGACTTCTTCCCAGTTGATCTTGGTGCAATCAGTGACAAACATAGTGAAAGGTTTCACGTAGACATTGCGACTATGGAAAAGTGAAAATCAGGGCAAATGGAATCTATCAATTCTGGCTGACTATTGTTGGACACTACGAGAGGCATCAGATGCCGAGTACAAATGAAAATCAGCAGCAAAACATTTTTAGGTCAGTTGAACTAATGTCATGTGTCAGCGTCGTTGTGCGATTAAACAGGCTCAATTCAAACTTCCTACATGATATAGCAAATCCAAAACTACCTTCGTGTTTATCATGAAGTTGTCCATCAGAATCCCCAATTTTTTTTATTCAGGAAGCAAACCTTTAGAAAAAAATGGTTGTCCAGTGTTATCTGGCACAGATCCCTTTTAGTGTGGCTGACAATGTTTATGCATTAGAGAGAGCAGCCAAAAATAACTATAAACACATTACTAACATTGGTCACACCATGAACAATGGTGGAATTTGAAAAGGGACAACCATTGCCATGGAGTTGCACCCTCTGTTACAAAGCAATACATCTTTTATGTAATAATTAAAAACACAACTACAGGGTGGAGAATTTGCAGACTTGTCACTCTATGTACTGGCTACAGGGATTTATCACTACAGATTCTCCTCACCACTGCGATCTGAAAAAAAAACATTACTACATTACCAAAACCTGTTTGAATGAAATACAAGAACCATGTTTATACCTGGGCTCTCATGAGACAGATATTTCAAATAATGCTTTTTGGAAAAAGTGAGGAAGGAGAAAGTGAAAGAGCGTGGGAATGAGAGGGATGTGGAAGGTTTACTGTAATATGGAAACATTCATAAAGCAAGAAAAAGAATCCAGATTTGAGACCCACTGCCCAATCTTTTAATGTTCTAAACTGCAACCAATGTTTCAGATTTATGTTCAGAGTACACACATGACATCACATACAACCCTGAGATTTCTTTTTCCTTCAGTCAAGGATGAATTACCACTTATTGGTAGTGCAAAAACACTGTGCACACGTAAACAAAGAACTGTAAACAGATAATGAATGTCAACAAACTGACTGTGCACTACAGAGAACAAAATAAATCAATAAAGTGCACAAGAGTCCTTAAATGAGTTCGTGATTGAGTTTGGTGTTGAGGAGTCTGATTTCATAGTTTATCGAAGGTGTAAATGTGAAAATTAGTTGCAGTAGAAAGTGGGGAGATGCCTGCAGAAAGCACTACACTAGCAAATCATGAGAATAATGAAACTTTGGCATTCCCCCATGGGCCACAAGAACATACAGGTTTTCAGAATTATGCATTTTGTATTTTTGGAAAATGTGAGGCAACTTTGAATTTCTGTGAGGGCTTTCACAAGCCCTAAGAATCTAACTTGAAATGGAAGTTACACACAGCGCCAGCTTGAGTTTAAGAGGACAGAAAATCAATTGTCTAACAGCACAAAGGGTTAAAGAGTTCTGTTACTGTAACTGGACTGCACCCCAAGCCGTGATACAGACAACGCTGGAAAGAAAGCTCCAAATATTGTATTGAAAAGTGAAAAAGTAGAACACATAACAGCCTTTGCCAGGGATTCTGAAGAACTAAACATGGCACCAGTTCTATACGGCCCATACTGTACCTCAACCAAGTCACGTCTTGGTCGCAATTTCAAGAGTGGTTCACTGATACGTATTGAGCACAGTCCCCCTCTCCCTTCGTAGTAACATACACCTGCACACCTGCAACAAACCAGGCAATGTGGTAACATTTTAAACACAGCACCTTAAATTGTTCAGTCAATCATCAAAACTGAATACACCAATGATCACACTTTTCAAATTACATACAAAAACAGACACGTTTGCAGCCAAAAGGCCCCACAACACCAAGTTGCATTTATTTTTAAAAGGCAATGTTTGGATGCTTTTGATGCATGGCCTGACACCCTATAACAAGTAGGGCAAGGTTCAGAAAGGTTGCCAGAGAACAGAACATAGGAAACTGGAGCAGACCTTCCAGTCTGTGTTTCACCATCACTCAACAAGATCAGGGCTGATTCTGCAACCTCGATCCAATGCAAGTGCTGGAGAACCTCAACAGGTCACACAGAATCCATGAGGTCCCACGGGATCCAACCAACATTTTGGGTCAAGATCCAAGCAGAAAGCAGGAGAGGGGAAGAGGGAAGGGGCAAGAGGACAATCCAACAGACAAGAGGTGGATTAGGGTGGGAGGGCAGAAGGGAGGGAGGGGTGACCGGTGTCCGCCGACGACGGGCTCGACCCACACTTACAGCGTCATCCGCGGGCTCCAGCGCACCTCCACGCCGGCCAGCCGGCCCCCGAAGTACGCGTCGTTGAACTGTAGGAAGAGGCCGCGCAGGTCCGGGTTCGGGTCCGTCAACTCCCACGATTCGTCCACCACTGAAAGCGGTAGAGCGGGCCTGGGCCTCTGCTTCTCCGGGGCCTGGAGCTCGGACAGCCAGTCAACCTCCATCCCTGAAGCCAGGCGTCTGCCTGCTGGGTCACGGGGGAGGGGGTAGATCGGGCCAATGGGAATCCGGAAAAATTTGGGGTAAGGAACCAATCACGTGCCGATATTTGAAAAGAAGGAGCCAATGGAAACCCGGAACAGGAAGGCCACGGCCAATGGCAGGCTGCTAATGGAGAGTGCTCCACCAATCCGTGAGTGCAATGCGCTCCAGCAGTCGTGGCCGAACTTGGACACAGGTCCAGGAACAGCCAGGGAACATGTATCAGCGTTTTTGCTCCTGGATGCACCTTTTGTTACAAAAAAGTATATAAATATTAAATATTTATTCATGAATGTAATTTTTAACTGTTAATTTGCATTGGTTTCAATGATCAAAAAGTACACATACTGTATAATAGTTGAATTTTGTGGACCAATTTTTAGGGTAAAATTTAGGGGGTCGACTATTACACGTATACTACTTTTGACCACGGTAAATACCTGTGTCGTTCAGGGAATTGGGAGCCCGGATGGGCAGGCAGGCGGGACTGTGTGGTGTCCGAGTTCAGGTAAAATTAGAGTAGGTTACATACACACACTTTAAAACAGATTTTATTTGAAATACTGAAGAATTCGTAGTCAGTGACTTTACAGAAACTATGGAGAATGCTATGCACATTTCACAAGTAGGTGCTAAATGAAATGATATCATGAAATGAATAAACTATTGTCTTGGAAGAACAACCAGAGCTAGGTTGTCTGTTTTGGACCTTTTTGCAAGGCTTTTGAGCTCTCTGCAAAGGTCATTGAGAGGTTATTGTCAACCTAAAACAACAGAAGGACCAGAAGGCTGACTCCTATTGTTTGCTGGAGAAGGTCAGGGGTTTTGCAAGTGAGAGAGAGAAGGACATGCTGCTGGCAGTTTGAATCTCAGATAGAGAGAGAAGGAGACAGAAGGGAAACTTTGACTGTGGGTGTCACAGAAAGTTGTAACAAGCCAGGAGAAGCTTGTTGGAACTGAAACAGAAGCTCAAGAGTGGTGGATGGCTGGAAGTGCTATCTGTCTGATGTTTCTCTTGGAATAAGGGGAACAGAAAGGAACACTGTGATCACCTGAAAGAAAGAGGTTATCATCAGGAGAACCCGGATGGGGAAAGTTTCATCAGCAAGACATTGAGGTGATTAATGGTGGTACCTCAGTTGTGGAAATCCTGGAACTACACATCTCTCTCTGCAAACCTACAAGAACCTTCCTGAGCGGTAACCATTTACCTTTCAAGCACCAAAGTCTGGTGAAATTCATAAATGTTAAATTCTGTGCACAGTATAAGAATTGCCTGTAGCCAGTGAACTTGGAAAAATGAGAAGTGAGATTGAAATGTGAACCAAAGAACTTTTCTTAAATTTACACACACATTGCTTAGAATTAGAAAGGGGTTAAGTTGGGTTAGTTAAGTTAATAGTGATAAGTTAAAGTTTGAAGTTCTTTTCATGTTTAAAGATAATTAAAAACAACTTTTGTTTAAATTACTATTTGTCCTGTTGAATATCTATTGCTGCTGGGTTTTGGGGTCCTTTGGGCTCGTAACATTTTACGTTTACAGGGCTCGTCCAGTCAATTGAACATGAGTTTTGTGGGTTATTAGTCAATTGTTTTTTTTTATTTCCAAGCTAATTTAAAGCTTGTGTCTAGAAAAACAGCAGCAATGGATGTTGATACATTTTTGTCACAACCATCACCTGCAGAGCTAAAGAGCAAGATGAAACAGGAACTGTTGGCTATTTCTAAGGCATTAAAACTGACTGAAGTTAAACATTGGTTGAGGAAAGTAAAAATACAGGTGCAAATCTGAAAACAATGAAAATTTGTTGACGCTAGGGTAGCCATTTCCAAATTTCCAAATAGGAGGACATGCAGGCTCAATGTCAGAACAAGTCTAATGAGGGGGGGGGGGGAATTAGGGTAACCGCGGGTGAGGATGGGGGGGGGGGTGGGTAACACAATATAAATCCAGAAAAACCTAGCTATTTCAACATAAATTAATGATCATCTGCTGGAACCCTTTGTTCTATTCAATCACGTATCATTCTGCATAGCACATACAACACATGCAACAGAGTATAAATAAAGAACTGAAAGAAATGAATATGGTGCCTCACTCACCTTCCTTCAAAGCCTGCCACTGCTCCACTCGACATCGACAGACTAATGGAAATGCTGCCAATCATGCCAGAACTACACACCTGTGCTAAACGTTCCTCTGTCTGTGAGCCCACCGCGCAAGCGACAACTTGCCCCAGTAAACTAACCCACCATGCATGCGCCGGCCCACCCTGATACTCCAATCCACTGTGCATGTGCCAGCCGGCACTTGTGCATGCATAAAAGAAGAAACATGGCTGTGTGCAGCCTACAAACCCCGGGACAACACATTTAACAAGGTAAGTGCCCCTTCTCTTGCCCTTTCTGCCCCTACACCACCAAATGGAGGACAAATTAACATCTGGCTCAAGGTGGCGGCAGATGGGGGACAGAGGGCTCAAAAGTCAGACTGGCCAAAAACCAGATGTCTGGCCAAAAAACAGATGTCTGGCCACCCTAGTTTACACCTAAAGGAGCACACAAGGTCAAACAGGCTAAAGTGGAAAAGAAAGTAGAACATCTGGGGGACATTCTGAAATTTTCCACTGGATCAAGGATTATACCTTCTGGGAAACATTATGTTCATGGGTTTTAGACCGTCCAGATACCAAATTCAGTTTGCGAAGGTTGTCTTGGCGGTAGGCAGGAAGTGTATAACAGTCACGTGGAAGTCTGGCTCCCAACTAAATATTACACAATGGAATATGGAAATGCTGAGTTGTTTTCCCCTGGAAAAAAAATCGTGCAATTTAAGGAGGAAATATGGCACATTTATTAGGGTGCGGCAATCTTATCTTCAACACATTGGTACACAGATATAATTCTACCCCTTCTGAATAAAGGAACTGCAACAATCTGTGCCATTAGTGAAATGACTGAGATCAATGAATTGCGTCGTGGCGCAGATGACATTCTGTATTCTGTTCCTTAACTTTTTAATTTTTCGTTTCTTTGGGTTTTTATTAAGTTTTCTAAGAATTTGTGACTTTACTGATATTTGGGTCTTTGTATTGGTTTAACTTTTTCTTTGTTGTATTAGGGTATAGGAGGAAGGGGAGAGGGGTAGGGAAAAATAGACTCAATATTATATATACTATTGTTGAAAGAGATTGTGTTGTTTGTTTGGATTTGTATGTCTTTGAAAATCAAAAATTAAAATATTTAGAAAAAGAGAAAATAAAACAGAAAGAGTATCATGACAAGACTGCGAAAAGCCGACCAGCTCAAGCGCGAATCTGAGATCACAATCTGGCACATGGTCCGTGCAAGGACATGTACCAGATCCAGACAGAGGGCGGAACACCTCTGAGTAGGGATCGCGTGGATCTACAGCCACAAGCCCCAACCCATGATCGTGACCCGTCACCTGTCAGTACACAAAAGGGGCCAGCACATGAAGAAAAGGAACATGATCATATTGAATGGCGGAGCAGGCTCGATGGGCCATTTTTGGCCTACTCCTGTTCCTACTTCCTATGTTCCTATAAGTTGTTCAGAGTTCACCAAAAGTCACAAATACTAATGCAGCAAATGCAAGCATTACATCGGTGGAAACATATCAGACCAAAAAGGATTATTAAATCACATCAGAGATTGAAAGCTGCTGAGTGTATAAAGAGACTGGCCATGGATTGTAGACACCCTTGTTATGTAGACATAGTATTGTGCTTGTGTTTTGTCTTTTTTTAAAAGGGGAAAGATGTGTTTTTATGCGTGTACAATTATGAATTACATTTCCCAGTAGGTAATGAGCGCAGGAACAAAATAGAGACTACTACAGAAGTCAAGGGCGTTCTTGGTTCAAGCAGCTCGAAAATAAAGTTGTTTAAGCGTTAAAACCACCCAAGATAGTTCTTCAAGGAACAAACATAACATCCACCCCCTGGCAGAGACCTGCTGAGTTTCTCCAGCGCTGTGATTCAACGTCCTGTTGAAAACCAATGCTCGTGCGCTTGGTTGTTGCTGTCCAATTGGAAGCAGGAGGGGTGGGATTGAAGCAGCAGCCACCAATCAAAGGCGCGAAAGAGGCGGCCGTCAATACCAGTCGGAGGGGCGGGATTTAAGCAGCCGCCGCCAATCAGAGCCGTAGAAGAGGTGGGCATCAGTGCTCGTCGGAATGAGCCGACGCTGCTGCTGCTGCTCCGAGCGAGTATGGCGGACGGCGGCGGTAAGCTGCGGCGCCAGCTGGAAGGCCCGCGTTTCGAGCCGGCGCTCTACGTAAAGCAGCTGTCACAGCAGTCGGATGGCGACCGCGACCTGCAGGAGCACCGGCTCCGCATCCAGAGCCTGGCGGACGAGACGGCGCAGAGCCTGAAGAAGAACGTATATAAGAACTACCGGCAGTTCATCGAGACGGCGCGGGAGATCTCCTACCTGGAAGGCGAGATGTACCAGCTGAGCCACATCCTCACCGAGCAGAAGGGCATCATGGACGGCCTGACCCAGCTGCTGCTGGCAGCAGACAAGGAGCAGCACCCGCAGGCCGGCCCTCCCTCCTCGTCGGCCGCCGCGCCGCAGGCCGAGGCCTCGCTGCTGCCGCGGGAGGCCGAGGAGCGGCAGCAGCGCACGCTGACGCCGCTGCTGCAGAAGGTGGAGGGCGGCCAGGAGGTGCTGCAGGCACCCGGCCGCCACCTGGTCTACAACGGCGACCTGCTGGAGTGCGACGCGGAGAGCGCGGCGCAGCTGCGGCGGGTGCACGCCTTCCTCATGAGCGACTGCCTGCTGGTGGCCGCCTGGCTGCCGGGCCGCCGCGGCGCCGCGCCCCGCTACCGCCTCGACGCCGTCTACCCGCTGGACAGCTTCGCCGTGGTGAACGTCAAGGACGCGGGTCCGCTGCGCGACATGTTCAAGGTGCTCATGTTCCCCGACACCCGCGTCTTCCAGGCCGAGAACGCCAAGGTGAAGAAGGAGTGGCTGGAGATCCTGGACCGCACCAAGAAGGACAAGGCGCTGAACGAGCGCCGGGAGCTGGAGAAGACCGAGGCCTTGCGGCGGGCCGAGGAGGAGGTGGAGGAGGAGGAGCAGCAGCGGGGGAGGGGACCCGTGCCGGTCAACCCGTTCGAGGAGGAAGGGGCCGAAGAGCCGCGGCCGCCGGACCTGAGCCTGGATTGGGTGCAGGAGCTGCCCGAGGACCTGGACGTCTGCATCGCCCAGCGGGACTTCGAGGGCGCCGTGGATCTGCTGGACAAGCTGTGGGCGCACCTGGGCGCTGGCGGCGGGCAGCCGGCCGCCCGGCAGCTGAGGAGCCGGGTGGAGCAGCGAGTGCGCCGGCTGACCGACGTGCTGGTGTACGAGCTGTCGCCCGGGCGCTCGCTGCGCGGCGGCCCGCGGGCCACCCGGCGCGCCGTGTCGCAGCTCATCCGCCTGGGCCAGTCCACCAAGGCGTGCGAGCTGTTCCTGAAGAACCGGGCGGCGGCCGTGCGCACGGCCATCCGCCAGCTGCGCATCGAGGGGGCCACGCTGCTCTACATCCACAAGCTCTGCAACATCTTCTTCACCGGCTTGCTGGACACGGCCCGGGAGTTCGAGATGGACTTCGCCGGCGACAGCGGCTGCTACTCGGCCTTCGTGGTGTGGTCCCGCTCGGCCACCCGCCTCTTCGTGGACGCCTTCAGCAAGCAGGTGTTCGACAGCAAGGAGAGCCTGTCCACCACAGCCCAGTGCGTGGAGGTGGCTAAGGAGCACTGCAGTAAGCTAAGCGAGATCGGCCTGGACCTCACCTTCACCCTGCAAGCACTGCTGATCAAGGACATCAAGGCCGCCCTCCACAGCTACAAGGGCATCATCATGGAGGCCACCAAGCACCGCAACTCGGAGGAGATGTGGAGGAGAATGAACTTGATGACTCCCGAAGCCTTGGCAAAACTAAAGGATGAAATGAAGAACAGTGGCATCACCAATTTCGACCAGTACACTGGTGACGACTGCTGGGTCAACCTCAGCTACACCATCGTGGCCTTCACCAAGCAGCTGATGGCCTTCCTGGAGGAGGGACTGAAGCTTTATTTTCCAGAGCTGCACATGGTTCTTTTGGAGAGCCTGCAAGAGATCATCCTGGTGGCTGTGCAGCACGTTGACTATAGCTTGCGCTGCGAGCAAGACCCCGAGAAGAAAGTCTTCATTCGTGACAATGTTTCCTTCCTGTACGAGACAGTTCTTCCAGTGGTGGAGAGAAGATTTGAGGAAGGGGTTGGGATGCCGGCCAAGCAGCTCCAGGATCTTCGGAATGGCTCCCGAATCATTCGAGTCAATCCAGAGAGCACCAATTCGTTTGTGTAAATCATCTAAGCAATTACTGGCATCTCTTGCAAAGTTGCTTTCTGTATATTTCTTATTTAACCCTGACCTTGCATAAACATCTGTTGTGGGGAGGGGGGGGGGGGGTGAAATCATAAGTTGTTTCCTTTATGCCAAGGATATT
Organism: Narcine bancroftii; assembly: GCF_036971445.1. Lineage (NCBI taxonomy): Eukaryota > Metazoa > Chordata > Chondrichthyes > Torpediniformes > Narcinidae > Narcine > Narcine bancroftii. Next base: position 62,691,221 of record NC_091474.1, on the reverse strand, counting down.
ATTTCAACCAACAGTTGTCAGTTTCTGCAAAACCTGTCTTGTAGATACTACTGTTTTCATCTGGTTATATTTCACTAGTAAAATGCATTTATGACACTACCTGGATTTGCTTGTATCCTAACATATGTACAAAAAAGGGTTCTGCTCCATTTTGTCTTCAGCCTCCAAGGAGCAATTCTCTGGATCATGCAGGCACTCACTTTTATCTCTGAAATACACTTCATCCCTATTAATTGAACAAAACAATTGTTCCACTGTCTTAATATTTGTTCCTCAGTTTTAGTTAAAGTTAGCAATGAAATAGACACAGAATTTGATGTTGGTTTCATCCTAGTAGTCCATCTTAAATTTCTTTGAGCCAATTGGAGATCTTTCTGTCAGCTTGAGATTCCAATTATATTGATTTTATACTGTTAATGTGAACTAAATCTGACTATCACATATGTCAACATGTTTTTATTTTCACTTATGAACTGACATGGCCTTTTTATTTTGCTTTTGGGGATGAGAGGTAAAATTACTGCTGCATTCAGGTGCTTCAAAAACTGCAAGGTCAGGAGGTTAATGGTCAAAAGAATTGGTGAAAATACATTGCAAATTAAATCTCTGCAAAGTTTTATGTTGTACTAGTACTATTCACGTTATAGGTCGTATTTTGAGATATGAAATTTCAAATTAAATCCAAAGATTTTAAATTTTTCAGTCATAATAACATTGGGCATCTACAATAGAGGAAATCCACATTTTTTTAAAATTGGCGTTTGATGCACCGTGGATCTTAGAATTGTAGGTTACGGAACGTGGAGCAGTTCAATGGCACCAGCTCGTATTGGCTGCTGCTTGTGTGGAATTTGGATGCTCTCCCTGTGATTCTGTGGGTTTCTCCCACATCACAGGCAATTCAGATGGGTAGATTAATTAGCCTCTGTAAATTGCCCCAGCTATCTAATGGTAGAATCTGCGGGAGTTAATGGATGCTGGATGGTTAGCACGGTATTGGCTGAATGCTCTGTGGTTCTGCTTCTTAGAATCCTGGTATTCAACCATTCCATGTTTGCACGAATTATTCTTGAAAGAAATCGTGTAGTCTAATCATGCAGTTCTCTTTTTAATAATGTAATCTCCCTTTGTAATGAGTTAATGGCCTTTAATTTCAAAATCTAAGTCATCTACTGAAAATCTCATTCATACCTTTGTTAGCTTAGGTTTAGATGTCAGTGCTGTCACCCATTCCATTCTCCTACTCTGGCTGTCCTCTAAACTGCCCCATGCTTGTAGATAATACACAAAATTGCTGGAGAAATTCAGCAGGTCCTGCAGCATCCATAGGAGGCAAAGATCTATAAGCAACGATTCAGGGCAGGAGAAGTAAGCTGAGAATGGGTCAGGGGAGGGGGAATTCTGTGAATACAGAGCTGGAAGAAAAGAGATGGCGAAGGAGAGAGACAAGTCATAATAGAAACCAGTTAAGTCAATGTTAATGCAATCTGGCTGGAGGGTACTCGGATGGAATATGAGGCATTGTTCCTCCAGTTTGCAGATGGTCTCAGTTTGGCAGTGCATGTGACCATGGACAGACATGTCAGTATGGGAATTAGAATGGTGTACCACTGGAAGATCCTGTTACAAAATCAGAGAGAAAAGGTGCTGAATGAAGCAACGACCCAGTCTGTATCTAGTCTCTGCAATATAAGAGAAGATCACAACGGGAGGATGAGATGTAGTAGAATACCCCTTCAGATTCACAAGTATTGCTTCACTTAGAACACACATGTCAAATTTGGCCCGCGATATAATTATATTTGGCCCGCAAGATCATTTCAAAAATGTATTAGAGGTGGCCCGCCCTGCAGCGAGAGTTGATGCTGTTTTTTGGTAATGTCACCCCCACCATCCTCCACCTTCATTGCACATCCTTCCCCATTGTAACACGAGAAATTGTAACACGAGAAGTCTGTCGATGTCATCAGCCAGCAAGCCAGTTGGAAGGCTCCCCGCACAACCAGTCACTTCTCCCACCTGTCGAGCGGTGCGGCGGATGGGCGAGCGCCTGTGATTTCCTGTTGGCGCGATGGGCATAGCAGGCTGAGCACGGCCCCCGGGCAGCGCGAGCCCCGCGCGACTGGCACTGAATGGCCCTTCCACAGCGCGAGTGCACTTCTCCCGGTCACCACGGCCTTCGGTGCTTGCACCCACGCGGACCCCAGGGACGGCTGGTTCGGCCCTGCACGTGAAGAGAGAGATGGTGGCTGTCCGCAAAGGCTGATCGGCAGCGCGCTGGGCCTGAGTGGGTGGGTAAGCAGGGGTGGGCAGAGGGTGTAGGTGAGGAGTAATGGGCAGGGGATGTGAGGGGCAGTTAGAGGGAGGGATGAGTAGAAGGAGGGGTGGATAGGGAAGAGGTAAAAGGGGAGGGGCAGGGCGAGAAGGGGAGGGGTGATTAGAGGGAGGAACAGGTTGAGGGGAGAGGCAGTCGAGGGGCGTGTATTGGATGGAGTGGGTAGAGGCAGAGCGAGTGGAGTGAGGGGTGAGTAGAGGTTGGGTAAAGGACTGGTCAGGTAGAGGGATGGTGGGTCGAGGGTGAATAGAGGCTTAGAGCCTGAGGAGTGAGCAGGAAATGCTGAGTCCTGATGCAGGCCAAAATGGACACAGCCTGTGAATGCTGACTACATCTCCACAGGGACCAAATATGTTTCCCTCAGATAGAGCTTGAGCTACCTACTCCTGACCTATAACATTATCCTCCTAAAGTTATATCCTAAAGTTTAACATTACATATGTTGAAAGAAGAGAAAACATGCAAATGTTGTTGAAAATTTTCAATAAATATTTAGTTCGGCCCTCGACTTAGTCCAAGTTTTTAATTTTGGCCCTCCGTGAATTTGAGTTTGACACCCCTGACTTAGAAGGAACAGTGCCTCATGCACTGCTAAAGTGAGGTTTCTTCACTTGGAAGATCTGTTGAGGGCTCTGAATGGTGGTGAGGGAGGTGGCATGAGCACAAATTTAGCATTTCCTGCAGTTGCAGGGGGATTAGCTCACACACTGGAATTTTACACTATTTATATTAAATGACTGTAAGGAAGAAGATTACTATATCTCTTAAAAGGCTGGAAGTACATTTTTACATATTTATCCCTAAACTTTGCATATACGGGCTCCAAATTTGCATGAAATTTGAATATTTCACAAATTGTATGCAATTTTCTCCAAAGGAATACAACTTTGAATTTCCAAATGCCATCTTCCTATACCCAAATTAGTATCTGGTTACCAAGTCACTGCAATACACTTCCTTGCCAACGCTAAAGCTATTTTGATAAATTTGACTAGATAAGGTAGATGACCTGATGGTGCAGATGCAAATGCAAAGGTCTGACATTGTGACCATCACTGATTAAGGGATGTGATTGGAAATTGAATGTACAGGTTATGCCTTGTATAGGAAATATAGACAGGTAGGTAGAGGGGGTGGTATAGCCCTGATGGTAATGCTATTAAATCACTTGAAAGAAGGGACATAGGGACAGAATTTGTGTAATCTTTATGGGTTAAATAAGAAAATAGCAAGGCTAAAAATACCTTACTAGCTGTAATATACAGGCCCCCAAACAATAACCAGGAAGTGGTCTACGAGATGCAGCTGGAAATAGAAAAAGCGTGTCAGAAGGAGAATGTCAAGATAATTATGGGAGATTTTAACATTGGGAATGTCAGGAAGGTACAGGATCTCAGGAGAGAGAGTTTATAGAATGCCTAAAGGATGGCATTTTGGAACAGCTAGTCAATCAACCTGCCAGAGGATCAGCGGTATTGGATTGGGTGATATGTAATAAGCCTGAGGAAATTAGGGATTTAAAAGTTGTGGAGCCCTTAGAAAATAGTGCAGCTTCCAATTTGAAAGGGAAAAAATGATATCAGGTGTGTCAATATTTCAGTGCAACAAAGGGAATTACAGCGGTATGAGAGGGATTAGCCCAAGTTGACTGGAAAAGTAAGCTTGATGGCGGACAAAACAGAATTGGTTGATATTTCTACAAGAAATAAAGAAAGTACTGGATATAAATATATTCCAAGGAAAATTATGAATGGTAAAATGACACAGATGTGGCTAACAAGAGAGGTTAAAGCTAAAACAAAAGCAAAATGGAGGGCAGACAGGGGAGCAAAAATTACTGGAAAAACAGAGGACTGGGAAATTTTTAAAAACTTACAGAAAGAGACAAAGAAAGTAATTAGGAAAAAAAAGATGAATTATGAAAGGAAATTTGCAAACAACATACAAAAAGATACTAATATTTTCTTCAAATATATTAAAAGAGAGAGAAGGGTAGATTTAGGGCTGATTGAAAATGAAGCTGGAGAAATTATAATGGGTGACGAGGAGATGGCAGAACTAAATGGATATTTTGCGTCAGTCTTCACTCCGGAGGACATTAGCAATATACCTGATATTCAAGGTCTCCAGGAGTAGAATTAAGAACAGTCAGGATTACAAGAGAGTAAGTACTTAGTAAGCTAAATGGTCTAAAAGTAGATAAGTCTCCTGGACCAGATCAGGTGCACCCATGAGTTCTAAAGGAGGTGGCTCTGGAGATTGTAGAGACATTGCAATTGATTTTCTGGAAATCAGTAGATTCAGGCATGGATCCCGAAGATTGGAAGGTTGCAAATGTAGTTCCACTGTTTAAGAAAGGAGGGAGGCAGAAAAAAGGAAATTGTAGGCCTATTAGTCAGACTTTGGTAGTTGGAAAGATATTGGAATTGATCGTCAAGGACGAGATTTTTGAATATTTCGATGTGCATGACATCATAGGTCCAGGCTAGCATGGGTTCATGAAGGGAAGATCCTGCTTGACCAAGCTAATGCAATTTTTTGAGGAAATCTCAAGTAGGGTGGACAAGAGAGTGGTTGTGGATGTTGTGTATTTGGATTTTCAAAAGGCCTTTGATAAGATGCTTAATAAGATGAGAGCACATGGAATTACAGGAAAAATAATAGATTGGGTGGAGCATTGATTGATAGGCAGAAAGCAAAGGGTGGGAATAAAGGGATTCTGTTCTGATTGGTTGCCTGTTACTAGTGGTGTTCCACAAGGATTGGTGTTGGGGCTGCTCCTTTTTACAATGTATATTAGATTGTGGATTAAATTGTTTTGTGGCAAAGTTTGCAGATGACATGAAGATAGATGGTGGAGTACAAAGTGTAGAAACGATCAAAAGCTTTCAGAGAGACTTGGACATCTTAGGAGAATGGGCAAAGAAATGGCATATGAGATATAATGTTGAGAAATGTACAGTTGTGCATTTTGGTACAATTTGGATGGGGAGAAAATTCAAACCTCAGAAGTACAAAGGGACTTGAGGAGTCATGTGATGGAGTAGTGGCCGGTTGGGTAAAACCAGCTTCTCCAGAAAAAAAGTCAGGAAAAGACAAAGCTCAACAAATATAAAATACAAGAAATAGAAGATAAAGTTACAGGGAAAAGAAAAAAGATGGCACCCAAGAAGGAAAAGTAAAAACAACCGTAAAGAAAATAAGTCACCGGAGAAGAAAGAAGGTGGCCTTACCTGCACGAAGGATCAGGGAGCTGTGGTGGCGAGGAGTGTCCAGTCCCCAAGGTTGGTGCCTGCCCTGCGAAGTCACGACCTCTCGACCGGTGGACTTCAAAAATGGCTCTCGGAGCCAAACAAAAATGTGCAACGCGCAATGAAAGGAAAAAAAAGAACACCGACAGGAGGGGGCTCATCAGAAGAGCGGGCAGCCATAGCGCGACCAGCCGAGGGACGCCCGACACCAGGGCACTCAGCTGGAGTATGAGGATGGCAGCAGGGGAGGGAGCGAGGAAACAGACAAGGGAGAAAGACGGCGGGGTGACCGACAAGAGGATCAATGGCAGGAGGCCCGACAGACTGGCAGCCCAGGAGGGGATGACCAACAGCAAGAGGCCCAGCGAGAGAAAGCCCGACAAAAAGATATAAGCAACTCATCAGGAAAAACAAGATACACCGACACAAAGAAGAGAAGAAGAAGACACAAACAGGTACAGATACCAAAGAGGAAGAAGAAGACCAAGATCTTCACAAAGAAATAAAAGGTAAAACAGATGGACAGAATATAGATAGTCTTTTTTGAAGAGCAAATGAGATCATTAAGAGAATGGTTATCATTAGAATTTAGAGCAATTAAAAGAAAAATGAAAAGAGCAGAAGATAAAATGTAAAGTTTAGAACTGGTCATTGACAGAAATAGGGAAAAGAGTAGAGAATGTGGAAGAATGGGAAATGGCTGTAGAAATGGAAGTAAATTTCAAGAGAAAAATTGGAAGAAAGTGACAAAAAATTAAAGAGACACAAGAGTTGTTATCTCAGAAAATTGATATGTTGGAAAATTATAGTAGGCTAAACAACATAAAAATAGTGGGCCTGAAGGAGGGTGAAGAAGGCATAGACAAGAAGGAATTTATAAAAGGATGGATCCCAAAGGTCCTGGGAATGACAGAAATGCAGGAAGAAATGGAAATTGAAAGGGCACTCAGAGGATTAGCTCTGAAACCACAGACACATCAAAAATCAAGATCCCTCTTAGTAAAATTTTTGAGATACACGACAAGAGAAAATATACTGGAACAGGCAAAAAATAAAATAAGAGAAGATAATAAACTATTGGAATACAAGGGTCAAAAAATTTTTTTTACCCAGACAGAAGTTTTGAACTCTTAAAAAGGAGGAAAGAATTTAATACAGTGAAATCAACTTTATGGAAAAAAGGTTACAAATTCATATTAAGATATCCAGCCATGCTTAAAATACTTATACCCGGGGAGAAAAACAGACTGTTCTCGGATCCAGAGAAAACGCAAGAATTCGCAGAACATTTGCAGGTCAGAAGGAGATGAAGAGATGTAACAAGAATGAAGAACTGAGATAAAGTATATATAAAGATGTAAAAACAATTTATGTAAAGAACTAAAGAGGGAAAATAGAAGAGAAAGGGTGGAAGGAAGGAAGGGGGATAAAGAGCTTTGTTATATGTGTGTAAAATTTTTTTTTTTAAAGTTTTCTGGGGGAAGAGGGAATAACAATCTCTGCAAAATCACTTGGCGTTTGCGAGCAAGATCACAATCCAAATGGAAAGGGGAATTGTGGTTGCCCGGCAAGGAATAAGGGGAAACTCAGAGAGGGGGGGAGCATTTGGGGTAAAGGTATTATTGGGTGTGGGAATTGTTGGAGTATTTTATGTTTTAAATGTGTTGTCATACATTGAGTTTAAAAAAGGAAAACTAAGATGAAGGGGGAGGTGGCGAGGAAGTGGAAAAGAGGTGTAAGCAAGATATAAGATGGCCACGTTGAATTACATGACTATAAACATTAATGGAATACATAACCAAATTAAAAGGAAGAGGCTACTAAATTTACTGAAGAAAGAAAAAAATAGATATAGCATTTGTGCAGGAAACATATTTAACTGAAGTGGAACACAACAAATTAAAGAGAGACTGGGTAGGACACGTACCGACAGAATCATATAATTCAAAAGCTAGATTTGTAGCCATATTAGTTAACAAAAATGTGCCAATCAAAATAGAGGAGGAAATAATAGATCCAGCAGGGAGGTATGAAATGATAAAGTGTCAGATATACTCAGAATTTTGGAATTTGCTGAATATATATGCACCTAACGAGGAGGATCAAAAGTTTATGCAGGATTTGTTTTGAAGAAGGAAATGTATTGCTAGGAGGGGATTTTAACAAGGAAATATATTGATAGGAGGGGATTTTAACTTTAATTTGGAACCAATGTTGGATAAAACTGGACAAAAGACAAGCAAAAAGAATAAAGTAGCCAGATTTATGGTTAAATCAATGCAAGAAATGAAACTTATGGATATATGGAGAAGGCAACACCCAAGAGAGAAGGAATATTCATATTATTTGAGTACGCATAAAGCATACTCGAGGATTAATATGTTTTTGTTGTCGGCCCATATTCAAGGGAGAGTTAGGAAAACTGAGTATAAAGCTAGACTACTCTCCGATCATTCACCCCTATTATTAGCAAGAGAACTGGAGGACATCCCACCAAGAACATTTAGATGGTGGTTAAACTCCATGCTACTTAAAAGGCAGGAATTTAGAGAATTTATTGAATGCCAAATTAAAACATATTTTGAAATAAACACAGGATCAGTGAAAGACAAATTTAAATTATGGGACGCAATGAAAGCCTTCATTGGAGGACAGATAATAAATTATGTCTTCTTTCTTTGGCTTGGCTTCGCGGACGAAGATTTATGGAGGGGGTAAAAATGTCCACGTCAGCTGCAGGCTCGTTTGTGGCTGACCAGTCCGATGCGGGACAGGCAGACACGATTGCAGCGGTTGCAAGGGAAAATTGGTTGGTTGGGGTTGGGTGTTGGGTTTTTCCTCCTTTGCCTTTTGTCAGTGAGGTGTAACTAAGATGAAAAAGGACTACAATCAGGAAATAGAGCAGTTGGAAAGGGAAATAGTAAGTACAGAAAAGGAACTAATAAAAAGGGATGATATAATGAAAGAGAGAACTGGCGGACAAAAAAATAAAATACAAAACATTACAAACGTACAAGGTGGAGAAGAACATAATGGAAACAAAGCAAAAGTATTACGAACTGGGAGAAAAAACACAAAATATTACCCTGGCAACTTAAAACAGAACAAGCTAAAAGAACTGTATTGGCATCAAGGAAACAGGACAAACAAATTACATATAACTCAGCAAAGATTAATAAAAACTTTAAAGAATCTTATGAACAATTATACCAAACTGAATGAGGGGAAAGATGATAAAATAGAGGAGTTTTTAGTTAAAATTGAACTGCCGAAATTGCAAGAAGAGGAACAAAACAAACTAATAAAACCATTTGAAATAGAGGAAGTACAGGATATATTAAAAAAGCTGCCAGACAATAAAATACCAGGAGAGGTTGGATTTCCAATAGAATTCTATAAAACATTTAAAGAGTTATTAATTCCTCCTCTCCTGGAAGTAATGAACCAGGTAGAAGAAACACAAAACTTGTCAGATTCATGTAAGTCAGCAATAATTACAGTAATACCAAAGACGGAAAAGGATCCATTAACATAAGCATCATATTGACCAATATCTCTATTTAACTCAGATTATAAGATAATAGCAAAATTATTAGCAAACAGATTGGCCGATTGTGTACCAAAAATAGTAAAGCAAGATGAAACTGGATTTATTCAGAAAAGACGAACTGCAGATAATATCTGTAAACTTACTAATCTAATTCATGCATTTCAAGGAAATAAGAAACCAACTGTGGCTGTTGCTTTAGATGCAGAAAAAGCCTTTGACGGAGTAGAGTGGAACTACTTATTTTAAGTATTACAGAAGTTCAATCTACCAGAAAAATATATTAATTGGATTTCTTCTTTTCTTTGGCTTAGCTTCGTAGATGAAGATTTATGGAGGGGTAAATGTCCAAGTCGGCTGCAGGCTCGTTTGTGGCTGACAAGTCCGATGCGGGACAGGCAGACACGGTTGCAGTGGTTACAGGGGAAAATTGGTTGGTTGGGGTTGGGTGTTGGGTTTTTCCTCCTTTGTTTTTTGTCAGTGAGGTGGGCTCTGTGGTCTTCTTCAAAGGAGGTTGCTGCCCGCCGAACTGTGAGGCGCCAAGATGCACGGTTTGAGGCGATATCAGCCCACTGGCGGTGGTCAATGTGGCAGGCACCAAGAGATTTCTTTAGGCAGTCCTTGTACCTTTTCTTTGGTGCACCTCTGTCACGGTGGCCAGTGGAGAGCTCGCCATATAACACGATCTTGGGAAGGCGATGGTCCTCCATTCTGGAGACGTGACCTACCCAGCGCAGTTGGATCTTCAGCAGCGTGGATTCGATGCTGTCGGCCTCTGCCATCTCGAGTACTTTTTTTTTTATTTTTATTTTTTTTTATTAATTTTTTTATTTTTCACACCATAAATCACATTAGCCATGATATACACTATTTCTTTTTCACACATATACAGTGACTTTTTCTCCCCCACCCCTTTCCTCCCAAACCACCCCCCCACCCCCCTCTCATCCATTTTAGGTATACAATCTAGGTTGCATTAAGCCAGTCAGACAATGTTGTCATTCAACAAAATTACACCAGAAATTCTACTGAGTCCATTCTTTTCTTTCCTTCTCCTTCCATCAACTTAGGTAATGTTTGTCCCCGGTAGGTTTTCGCTATTGTATTTAATGTAAGGCTCCTATACTTGTTCGAATATTTCAATATTATTTTTTAACCTATATGTTATTTTTTCTAATGGAATACATTTATTCATTTAAATTTAGTAGTTTCTTCCTTTTAATTTGGTTATGTATTCCATTAATATTTAAAGACATATAGTTCAGCGTAGCCCTTTTATATTTTGTTTATCTTCTCTTTCCATTTTTCCATCATTACCTTTCCTCCTTTTCCATTTCTGTTTTCTTATTTTCAACTCTTTATAAGACAACATTCCTACAACATCCAACATTTTCCTTATTCTCCTATTTCTATCTTATTTATCCCCAATCTCCCCTTCCCCTCCTGAGTTGTCCTTTATCCCTTGTCGGACAACCACATCTCCCCTCTCCATTTGGATTTGCGAATCCACTCGCAAGCGTCAACTGATTTTGCAGTGACCGCTATTTACCCCCACCCCGCCCCCCCAGAAAAGATTTCACTTTTCATATGTCACAAAGGTCACTCTTTTAATTCCCTCCTTATTCTCTCTATTCCATTACCTTCCCTTATTAATTCTTGTCTATACTATCTATATTTTCCTCTAAGTACAGATACATTCACGTATGCACATTGTCTCTATTCACTCTTATACCTCTTTACCCGCATACATATCAATCGTGATCATTTTTACTCTCATTACCCGTCTTCATCCCTCAGTCTATTTTTGTCTTTACCCACATACATATCAATCGTGATCATTTTAACTCTCATTACCCGTCTTCCTCCCTCAGTCTATTTTTGTAATTGTTCTGCAAATTTTCGTGCTTCTTCTGGATCCCAGAATAGTCTGTTTTGTTGTCCTGGAATAAATATTTTCAATACCGCTGGATGCTTTAGTATAAATTTATACCCTTTCTTCCATAAAATCGCCTTTGCTGTATTGAACTCTTTTCTCTTCTTTAGGAGTTCAAAACTTATATCTGGATAAATGAAGATTTTTTGCCCTTTATACTCCAGTGGTTTGTTGCCCTCTCTTACTTTTTCCATTGTCTTCTCCAGTACCTTTTCTCTTGTAGTATATCTTAGGAATTTTACTACAATAGATCTTGGTTTTTGTTGTGGTTGTGGTTTAGAGGCCAATACTCTATGTGCCCTTTCTATTTCCATTTCTTGCTGTAGTTCTGGACATCCTAGGGTCTTAGGGATCCACTCTTTTATAAACTCCCTCATATTCTTGCCTTCTTCATCTTCCTTAAGGCCCACTATCTTTATGTTATTTCTTCTGTTATGGTTTTCCATTGTATCTATTTTTTGAGCTAGTAGTTCTTGTGTCTCTTTAGTTTTTTTATTAGATTTCTCCAATTTCTTTTTTAAGTCTTCTACCTCCATTTCTGCTGCTACTGCCCGCTCTTCCATCTTGTCCATTTTCTTTCCCATTTCTGTTAAGGTCATCTCCATTTTATTTATTTTCTCTTCTGTGTTGTTTATTCTTTTTCTTAAATCCTTAAATTCCTGTGTTTGCCATTCTTTAAATGACTCCATGTATCCTTTAATAAGAGCAAGTATATCCTTTACCTTGCCTTTCTTTTCTTCTTCTATTTCCCTGTACTCTTCCTCTTCTTCTTCCTCTGGGTTGGCCATCTGTTGTTTCTTTGATGCTCTTTCCTCCTCTTCTTTCTTGTTTCCATTGTCTTCTGTGGTCTCTTCTTGCTGCAGGTGTTCTGCAGCTGTCGTTGCCGGCTGTGGAGATCGACTCCCCAGCTGGTCCCCCCTCCCGTCGGTGTGTTTTTTTTCATGCGCGGTTGCGCACTTTTACTCGGCTCTGCGAGCCATTTTTGTAGTCCATTATTTACCGACCTGAGGGAGCGGGTTTCTCTCTCCGCAGCGGGCCTCTTCGGACAGGTAAGGCCTTCACCTTTTTCCTCCTTTGTCTTCTCTTCCTCTCTACTTACCGTTGCTTTCGATTTTTCTTTTTTTGTCGCCATCTTCTTTCCACCTTTATACTCACTTTTCTGTAACTTTTATTTCTGTGCCTTTGTGTTTTCCTTTGTTTTTCCCGACTTTTCTGGAGAGGGCTGGAGTTCACCGTCCGGCCACTACTCCATCACGTGACTCCTCCTCGAGTACTTCGATGTTAGGGATGAAGTCGCTCCAATGAATGTTGAGGATGGAGCGGAGACAACACTGGTGGAAGCGTTCTAGGGGCCGTAGGTGATGCTGGTAAAGGACCCATGATTCGGAGCCAAACAGGAGTGTAGGTATGACAATGGCTCTGTATACGCTAATCTTTGTGAGGTTTTTCAGTTGGTTGTTTTTCCAGACTCTTTTGTGTAGTCTTCCAAAGGCGCTATTTGCCTTGGCGAGTCTGTTGTCTATTTTGTTGTCGATCCTTGCATCCGATTAATTGGTGCAGCTGAGATAGGTAAATTGGATTATAGCATTGTATAATGGACCGTTGGCGAAGGTAGCAGTAAATGGATATGTATCAAACCAATTTAAGTAGGTCAACTAAACAGGGATGTCCATTAGCAATAGAACCTTTGGCAGAACTGATAAGAATAGAAAATAAAATAAAAGGGATAAAAATAAAGGAGGAGTATAAAATCAGCTTATTGGCAGATGACATCATAGTATACCTAATAGAACCAGAGACAGCAATAAAAGAATTACATAAGAAATTGAAGGGGGAGGAGTTATGTGATGGAGTAGTGGCCGGTCAGGGAATTCCAGCCCTCTCCCGAAAAGTTTTAAAAAAAACACACAAAGCACAAAGGTACAAGATTAAAATTTATAATAAAGTAAAAATAAAGGTGAGAAGAAAATGGCAGCGAAGAGAGAAAAGTCGAAAACAACGGGAAGAAAAGAGGAAGAAAGAATGTCGGAGGAAGAAGGTGAAGGCCTTACCTGTCCGAAGAGGCCCGCCGCGGAGAGAGAAGCCCGCTCCCGCAGGTCAGTGGAAGTCTCAGGCTCGGGACTACAAAAATGGCTCGCAGAGCTGAGTAAAAAAAACACACTGACGGGAGGGAGGAACAGCTGCGGAGTCGATCTCCACAGCTGAGAGAGACACCTGCAGCACAGCAGCAGGTGCAGAACACCGACAATAACGACAACAAGAAAGAAGAGGGTAAAAAGAAAACAAGGAAACAACAGATGGTCAACCCAGAGGAAGAAGAAGAAGAAGAACAGAAAGAAGTGGAAGAAGAGGAGAAAGGCAAGACAGTGGATGTATCTTTTTTTAAAGAATATATGGAATCAGTGAAAGAATGGCAATTACAAGAATTTAATGAGACAAACAGAAGAATTAAGAATGCAGAAGAAAAAATGAACAAAATGGAAATGACCATGTCAGAGATAGGAAAAAGAGTGGAAAATGTGGAAGAACAAGAAATAATTGTAGAAATGGAAGTAGAGGACTTAAAAGAGAAATTGGAAGAATCTAATAAAAAAGTTAAAGAGGCACATGAGCTGTTAGCTCAGAAGAAAGATATAATAGAAAACTATAATAGAAGAAATAATATAAAGATAGTGGGCCTTAAGGAAGATGAAGAAGGCAAGAATATGAGAGAATTTATAAAAGATTGGATCCCCAGGGTCCTAGGAAGACCAGAATGACAGGAAGAAATGGAAATAGAGAGGGCACATAGAACATTAGCCCAGAAACCACAACCGCAGCAAAAACCAAGATCCATTTTAGTAAAATTCTTAAGATATACAACAAGAGAAAATATATTGGAGAAAGCAATAAAGAAAGTAAGAGAAGACAAAAAGCAACTGGAATACAAAGGTCAAAATTTTTTTTTCTATCCAGACATAAGTTTTGAACTCGTGAAGATGAGGAAGGAGTTCAATACAGCAAAAACGATCTTATGGAAAAAAGGATATAAATTTATGTTAAAGTACCCAGTGGTACTTAAAATAGTTATTCCAGGGTAACAAAACAGACTATTCTCGGATCCAGAGGAAGCAAGGAAATTTGCAGAACAACTACAAAACAAGCAGAGAGATGAAGACATGTAATGAGAGTAAAAATGACCACGAACTATATGTATGTGTGTAAAGAGGTATATGTGTGTATATATATATATAGTGTGTATACATGAATGTATCTGTATTTAGACGAAAATATATAAAGTATAGATAAGAATTAATAAGGGAGGGAAAGGGAATAGAGGGAATAAGGAGGGAATTAAAAGAGTGACCTTTGTTGCATATGAAAATTGAAATCTTTTCTGGGGGTGCTGGCTGGGGAGGAGTTACGGTCACTACAAAATCATTTGACGTTTGCAAGTGAATTCGCAAATCCAAATGGAGAGGGGAGATGTGGTTGCCCGACAAGGGATAAAGGGCAACTCAGGAGGGGGAGGGGAGAATGGGGTTAAATAAGTTTTAAATAGGAGAATAAGGAAAATGTTTGATGTTTTAGAAATGTTGTCTTATAAAGTGTTCAAAACAAGAAAGCAGAAATGGATAAATAGGAAAGGTGATGATGGAGAAACGGAAAGGGAAGATAAACAAAATATGAAATGGCTACGCTGAACTATATGACTTTAAATATTAATGGAATGCATAACCAAATTAAAAGGAAGAAATTGCTAAATTTACTGAAAAAAGAAAAAATTGATATAGCATTTGTGCAAGAAACACATTTAACTGAATTGGAGCACAAGAAATTAAAGAGAGATTGGGTAGGACATGTAACAGCAGCGTCGTATAATTCAAAAGCAAGAGGAGTAGCTATATTAATTAATAAAAATGTGCCAATTAAAATAGAAGAGGAAATAATAGATCCAGCAGGGAGATATGTAATGATAAAGTGTCAGATATATTCGGAGTTTTGGAATCTACTCAATGTATATTCACCTAACGAAGAAGATCAAAAGTTTATGCAAGATATTTTTTTGAAGATAGCAGATACGCAAGGGAACATATTAATAGGAGGGGATTTCAACCTGAATTTGGATTCAAATATGGACAAAACTGGGAAAAAAAATAACAGAAAGAACAAAGTAACCAAATTTATAATTAAATTGATGGAAGAAATGCAACTTTTGGATATATAGAGGAAGCAACACCCAAATGAAAAGGAATATTCATATTACTCGGGTAGACATAAAACATACTCAAGAATAGACCTATTTTTGTTATCAGCTCGTATGCAAGATAGAGTAAGAAAAAAAGAATATAAAGCTAGAATATTATCGGACCATTCACCCTTGATATTGACAATAGAGTTAGAGGACATCCCTCCAAGAATGTATAGATGGAGATTAAACTCCATGCTACTTAAAAGGCAGGATTTTAGAGAATTAATTGAAAGGCAAATTAAAATGTACTTTGAAATAAATACGGAATCAGTGAAAGATAAGTTTATACTATGGGATGCAATGAAAGCGTTCATTAGAGGGCAAATAATAATTTATGTAACCAAGATGAAGAAGGACTATAATCAGGAAACAGAGCAGTTGGAAAGGGAAATAGTAAATATAGAAAAAGAATTAGCAATGAAGGAAGATACAACTAAAAGAAGAGAATTGGCAGATAAAACAATAAAATATGAAACACTACAAACTTATAAGGTGGAGAAGAACATAATGAAGACAAAACAGAAATATTATGAATTAGGGGAAAAAACGCACAAAATTCTAGCATGGCAGCTTAAGACAGAACAAGCTAAGAAAATGGTATTGGCATCAAGGAAAAAAAGACAAACAAATCACATATAATCCAACGGAGATCAAGGAAAACTTTAGAGAATTCTATGAACAATTATACCAAACTGAAAACGAAGGGAAAGAAGGGAAAATAGATTAATTTTTAAGCAAAATTGAACTACCAAAATTACAAATAGAGGAACAAAATAAATTAATAGAATCATTTGAAATAGTAGAAATACAAGAGATAATAAAAAAAAATACCAAATAATAAAACACCAGGAGAGGATGGATTCCCAATAGAATTCTATAAAACATTTAAAGATTTATTAATTCCTCCCCTCCTGGAAGTAATCAACCAGATTGATAAAACACAAAGCTTACCAGATTCATGTAAAACAGCAATAATTACAGTAATACTAAAGCAAGGGAAAGATCCACTCGCACCAGCATCATATAGACCAATATTATTACTTAACACAGATTATAAGATAATAGCTAAACTATTAGCAAACAGATTAGCCGCCTATGTACCTAAAATGGTAAATCTAGACCAAACTGGATTTATTAAAAAAAGATGCACAACAGACAATATTTGTAAATTTATTAACTTAATTCATGCAGTAGAAGGGAGTAAAGCACCAACAGTAGCAGTTGCTTTAGATGCAGAGAAGGCCTTTGACAGAGTAGAATGGAATTATTTATTCAAAGTATTGCAAAAATTCAGTTTACCAGAGAAGTATATTAATTAGATTAAAGCATTATATAAGGGGCCATTGGCAAATGTGACAGTAAATGGATATATATCAAAGCAATTTAACTTAAGCAGGTCAACACGGCAGGGATGCCCACTATCACCTTTATTGTTCGCTTTAGCTATAGAACCACTAGCAGAATTGATAAGAACAGAAAATAATATAAAAGGGATAAAAATAAAAGACAAGGAATATAAAATCAGTTTATTTGCAGATGATGTTATAGTATACTTAACAGAACCAGAACTATCAATAAAAGAATTATATAAGAAATTGAAGGAATATGGAGAAGTGTCGGGTTACAAGATTAACGTAAATAAAAGTGAAGCAATGCCAATGAATAATGCGGATTTCTCAAAATTTAAGAGGAATCACCATTCAGATGGCAAATGCAAGCAATAAGATACCTAGGTATTGTAAAGTAAAAACATCATGAGATGGGACCGGAGAAGGAGTCACCCAGTGCTAAGGAGTAACAGAATGCAGATGTGACCTTGTACACTCAAGATAAGCTTGGCACTAACAAGCTGATGAGCAGCAGACTAACAGTGAAGGGTAGCAACAGCTTATTCATTGGACAGTGTAATGGTATGATAATTTACTAAGTATGTGTCCTGAGGTATAAAAAAACACCACTTGCTGATATCAGGAGAATGCGCCTTCTCCAACTAACACTGTTAGTTGTAAGTGTTACAATCCGGTAATAAAGAACCTTGATTTCGACTCAGTCTGGTGTCTGACTCACTCATTCTTGAACAAAGCAGACCTAACAGTATACAAATAAATAAAAATCTCGGCCATCTATATAAACTCAATTATTATCCACTAAAGAAAAAATTACAGGTCGATTTAGAGCATTGGAAAGATTTACCATTAACACTAATAGGAAGGATAAACTGTATTAAAATGAACATTTTCCCAAGGATATTATACCTATTTCAGGCATTGCCAATACACTTGACAGAGAAATTCTTCAAGGAGTTAAAGAAAATAATAAGGAAATTTTTATGGAAAGGGGGGAAACCGAGGATAGCACTAGATAAATTAACAGAATGGTATAAACAAGGAGGCTTACAACTGCCAAACTTTAAAAATTATTATAGAGCCGCACAATTAAGATACCTATCAGATTTTTATCAAACAAGGGAAAAGCCAGATTGGACTAGATTAGAATTAGATAAAATAGGGGAAAAGATACCTGAACACATATATAAATGGGACGAAAAATTGGTACAACATAGGAGTTCTCCAGTATTACATCATCTCCTCAATATTTGGAAGAAGATTCATGTAGAAAGGAATAAAACAAATTACCAATTACC
Source organism: Narcine bancroftii (assembly GCF_036971445.1). Classification (NCBI taxonomy): domain Eukaryota; kingdom Metazoa; phylum Chordata; class Chondrichthyes; order Torpediniformes; family Narcinidae; genus Narcine; species Narcine bancroftii. Next base: position 62,673,280 of record NC_091474.1, on the reverse strand, counting down.
AAAACTAATATTGATGCAAAATAAGTTACTCCCTTTTACAATAGATAACCTTTCCTTTAGAGAATGGGAGAAAAAAGGGATCAAAAGAATAGAAAATTGTTTTTCAGGAAATAGATTATTATCCTTTGAACAAATGAAAGATTAATACAATATAACTCAAGATACAGTGCTGGCATATTACCAATTGAGATCCTACTTGAAGGACAAATTAGGAAGCAGTCTGAGGTTACCAGAGGGAAGTAACTTTGAATATGTGATTACAGATACAATGATAATCAAAAGATTTATAACAAATATGAATATTAAACTGCAAGAAAAGGAGAATGAGGAAACAAATGGTAAAACTAAACAAAAATGGGAACAAGATTTAAATATAAAGATAAAAAAGGAAACATGGGAGAAATTATGTTCTGGAACGATGAGAAATATAATAAATACGAGGTTACGTATGATACAATATAACTGGATACATAGACTATACATTACACCTCAAAAGTTAAATAAATGGGACCCAACAGTATCTGATAGATGTTTTCGATGTAAAAAAGAAATGGGAACAACAATTCATGCAATCTGGACATGTGAGAAAGTAGAAAAATTTTGGGAAGATCTAAACCAAATATTAAATAAAATTACAGAAAACAATATACCAAAAAATCCAGAGATCTTCCTCCTAAGTAACATAAAAAACAAAGAATTTGGAATTGATTTGGATGGTGCACAAAAAAGATTTGTTAAGATAGCTCTAGCTGTAGCAAAAAAATTTATTATGTCAACCTGGAAATTGGAAGATAATTTGAAAATACAACAATGGTATATAGAAATGAATAAATGTATTCCATTAGAAAAAATAACATATAGTTTAAGAAATAATATGGAAATATTTGAACAAATATGGGAGCCTTACATGAAACACAATAGAGAAAACCTACCGGGGACATTCACTACCTAAATTAACGAAAGGAGAAGGAAATGAAAAGAATTGACTCAGTGGAATTTCTTGTTTATTTTTATTGAATGACATCATTGTTTGACTGGTTTAATGTATCTTAGATTTTGTACTTTAAATGGATGGGGGGGGAGGTAGGGAGGGTGGGATGGGAGGAGGGAGGGGGGGAGAAAATGACACTGTATATATTTGAAAAGGAAAATGTATGTATCATGGTCAATGTGGTTTATGGTGTGAAAAATAAAAAATTTAAAAAAAAAACAAAAAAAAAAGAAATTGAAGGAATATGAAGAAATATCGGGGTACAAAATCAACACAAAGAAAAGTGAAGTGATGCCCATGAGTAATGCAGATTAAACAAAATTTAAAAAAGAATCACCATTTAAATGGCAAGCACAAGCAATCTGATACCTAGGTATCAGGTTAGATAATAACTTAAGACACTTGTACAAACTAAAGTATCAGCCACTAATAAAGAAATTGCAGGAAGACTTAGAACATTGGAAAGAATTCATGCTAATGTTGATAGGGGTGGGGGGGGGGGGGTAAACTGCATTAAAATGAATGTGTTCCCAAGGATACAATACTTATTTCAAATATTACCATAACCATATAACCACTTACAGCACAGAACAGGCCAGTTTGGCCCTACTAGTCCTTGCCGTAGCAAATCCCCAACCTCCTAGTCCCACTGACCAGCACCCGGTCCATACCCCTCTAGTCCCTTCCTATCCATGTAACGATCCAGTCTTTCCTTCAATGTAACCAATGATCCCACCTTGACCACGTCTGCCAGAAGCTCATTCCACATCCCCACCACCCTCTGCGTAAAGAAATTTCCCCTCATGTTCCCCTTATAATTTTCCCCCTTCAATCTTAAACCATGTCCTCTAGTTTGAATCTCCCCCTTTCTTAATTGAAAAAACCTATCCACATTTACTCAGTCTGTCCCTTTTAAAATCTTAAACACCTCTATCAAGTTCCCCCTCAATCTTCTACGCTCCAGAGAAAAAAGCCCCAGTCTGCACAACCTTTCCCTGTAACTCAGACCCAATTCCCTTAACAGAGAAATTCTTTAATGAACCAAAGAGAATAATAAGGAAATTCTTGTGGAAAGGGAGGAAACCAACAGTAGCATTAGATAAATTAACAGAGAGGTATAACCAAGGTGGTTTGCAGATACTAAACTTTAGAAATTAGTATAGAGCTGCACAATTAATGTATTTATCAGATTTTTACCAGACAAAGGAAAAACCAGACTGGACTAAGATAGAACTAGATAAAAATAGGGGAGAAGGTACCGGAACATATACTTTATAAGTGGGATGAAAAGTTGGTGCAATATAAAAGCTCACCAGTATTGCATCATTTACTTAATATATGAAAGAAGATCCACTTAGAAAGGAGAAAAATCGAATTACCAAATACCAAAATTATTACTGACGCAAAATCCACTAATCCCTTTTACAATAACCTTTTCATTAGGGAATGAGAGAGAAAAGGAATCAAAAGAATAGAAAATTGTTTTTTGTGAAATAATTTATTAACATTTGAACAGTTGAAGTACAAATATAGAATAACTCATGGTACAATTTTGCATATCATCAACTGAAAGCTTATTTAAAGGATAACTTTGGAAACAGATTGAGATTACCAGAAGGAAGTAGCTTTGAATATGTGATTACAGACACAATGATAATTAAAAGATTTATAATGAACGTGTACATTAAGCTGCAAGATAAGGAAAATGATGAAATAAGCCATAAACCTAAACAAAAGTGGGAAAAGAATTTAAACATAAAAAATGAAGCATGGGTACATTGCAGAAATACATTTCTTAGTATAAGCTCTCCTGATTAAAAACTCCAACTAACTACAAACCGGTAAGTACTACATTGTTGGACCTCATTTTTCCTTCAACTATCCTCTCAATTGAAGATAGCAAAAAAATATATTCCGAGTAATTCCATATTTATTTCTTAACTGTTGAAGCAACATTAATTGACCTTGTTCATAACAATCTTCTACATTTTTAATGCCATTATGATACAAAATTTAAAAAAACTGGTTGCCTTTAGCAAAAGGTATGATTGTTTTGAATCAAAGGTGTTTTAGGGGATATACTTCCTTTTGTTCCTGTTTCATTATTTATCTTGTTCCAAATGGTAATCAAAAATTTAAGCAAAGATGCCTCCTTCACACCAGTTATTAACTTTGAATTCCATTTGTATACAAATTCCTCTGATAATTTCTCTCCTCTATTTTATCCATCTCTATTTTGGGCAATGCCAGTTTTCCTGATCCCTCAAATAAGGAAGTAAGAAACCTCACTTGATGATTCTTAAAGTTAGGAAGTTGCAACTATCTACTAAAGTCATCCATTTTTTCAAATCTTCCTCAACCTTTTTAAGCAATGGTAAATAATTCAATTTGTATAAATTATTTAAATTATCTATCTGAATCCATAAATATTTAATCACCTCCTTTGGTTATTTAAATTGGGTATTACTTCAACAAAAAGAATAATCTCCTTCTGTAAGTGGCATGACTTCGCTTTTGTCCCAATTTACTTTGTAACCTGAAATCTTACCGTATTCTTCCATCGTCTGCAAATAAACTAATTTTATACTACTCATAACCAGCCTTGAACCTGTAGCACTGCCAAAGGCAGAGCTGCTGAAATAAATACCGTCCACACCAAGCAAGTAAACCAGTAATTGCCATTTATTCAAACCACGCGCGTTCCTTTTTAGGGGGAGGCGACAGGCTCATAGGAGTGACGTCATAATGCTGCTGAGAGGTCTGGCCATTCCCCTGGCAATGTGCTCCTGCAGCCTGGAACTTCTGTGTGGTGGGGGGAAAGCCCGACTTGCCACACTGGCTGTTCACTACGGTGATTCGGCCCACCGTGTGCGGGGTTAACCTGGCCCGCTACACCATCACCCCCAAATTGGAGTCTCTTGCATGAGGTTTTGGAGATTGTCTTTGGGAAGGTGCCTGAGGAGCCATAGTGTAGGGGCAGGGAAAGGCTCTGAACAGTCCAAGTGGCCTTTCTTGAGGTGGTTGTGTCTGCCTCCAATATCTAGAGTATATACAATCCCCTCTCACTACATTGAAAGGCCTTTTGTAGGAGCATTGTGGGGGAGGGGGGGGGTGGTACCTGGTTTTCCTCATCTTACAAAGACAAAGTTTGCAGCTTTGAGCTCTTGTGGAATGTGGCTGGTTGGCATCCCATGGGTGGTGGTAAGATGTGGATGTGGGTAGGCGGTGTGGTTCCTTAGCTGCTGTTGGACGTCCAGGGTGTTCAGTGGTGGTTCCGTGGAGCCAGAATGGACGTCGCCTGGGAGGGAGAGTGCTGCACCATAGACCATTTCTATTGATGAGGTGGGGAGGCCCTCTTTAGGTGCTGTGTGAATGCCCAGCAGGATCCATGGTATCTCATCCATCCAGTTGGGCCCAGGCAGCCATGATTTGAGGGCTGCTTTTAGATGGCGGTGAAAACGCTCTACCAGCCCTTTGGATTGGGGGTGGTAGGCGGTTGTGTGGTGTAACTGGCTGCTGCAGAATTTGGCCATGGTCGCCCAGAGGGAAGAGGTAAACTGGGCTCCCCAGTCCGAAGTTGTGTGGGAAGGGACATCAAAATGGGTGATCCACTGTGACACAAGTCTCCGCGTCGCAGGTGGGCATAGGTGCTGCCTCTGGCCTGTGTGTAAAGCGGTCAACTATGGTAAAAAGGAACATCATTCCCTGGCTGATGAGAATGGGCCCTACAATGTCCAAGTGCACATGGTTGAACCTTTAGTGTCCCGATGGACTTTGGCTCTCTGGCAATGTACACAGGTTTTTGCCCAAAGTGAAACTTCGCACCAAAGCCCATGCCATACGAACCTGTCCAAAATAAGGTGGATTGTTGACTGGATAGAAGGATGAGAGAGTCCATGCACTTGAATGAATACCCAGTATCTCCAGGTCATGGGCAAGATTGGCCTGTAGACATATCGCACCAGGAGAGTTGGGCCTCCTGTGTCTGGCGTGAACTCCTCAATTTGTAGGCTGGTGATAGCGGTGCAGAATGCCTGTGTGTTGGCAGTCTGGTCCCTGGGGAGCTGAGCTGTGTCAATGCCACCCATCACCACAGAGATCATTGCCCTGGACAGGGCATCAGCTACCATGTTGGACTTTCCCACTATGTGGCGGATGTCTGTTGTATATTCAGAGATGTACGAAAGGTGTCATTGTTGCCTCACTGACCAGGGGGTCTGATACTTTGCCCAACACCTGCACAAGTGGCTTGTGGTCTGTGTAGATTGTGGACACTTGGCCTTTGAGGATGTACTGGAAATAGCTTATGACCAGGTACATTGCCAACAGTTCGCAATCAAAAGCACTGTACTTCAGCTTGGGTGGTCAGAGCTGTTTGCAGAAGAAAGCTAGTGGCCGCCACTGGTGATCCACCCACTGTTGCAGCACTAGGCCCACTGCCCAGTCTGAGACATCTGTCGTTAAGGACAAGGGTAAGTCTGGATCCAGGTGTGCCAGGAAGTAGCTTTGGAGAGTGCTGTTTTGGTCTCCTCGAATGCCTGGAGTGAATCCACAGACCAGCTGGACTCCTTGTTACCTGCCTTAAGGAGGTTGAAGAACGGCCGTCTGGTGGCTGCTTCTCCTGGGAGGAAGTGATGATAGAAATTCTCCATCCCAAGGAATTCCTGTAGACGTTTGAGGGTTTTGGGCCAGGGAAAGTTCCGAATGGCCTCGACCTCATCAGGCAAAGGTGTTGCTCCTTTGCTGGAGATACAGTGCCCAAGGATGTTGATGGTGAACAAACGAACTGGCACTTGAATGGGTTGATGGTTAGCCCGAAAGTCTGCTGCCAGGCAAACAGGTGTTTTACATGTTCTTTGTGGTTCCAGACGTCTGGGCTGACAATGAGGATGTCGTCTAGGTACACAAAAATCCCTTCCGGGTCTCTTGCTTCGACGTTTGGGCCTTTTTTCAGCCCGAATGGCATTTTCAGGAACTCAGAGGTCAAACGTAGCGATTATGGCCGTCTTCCAGACGTTGTTCTGGGATCTGGTGGTAGCCCTTTGGATAGACTTTGGAAAAAATCTGTGCACCTTGGAGTCCTGTGGAAAAGTCCTGTATGTGCGGGATCTGTCTATTACTGTTGTATCACTGAGCCTGCGGTAGTCTCCGCAGGGGCACCGGCCGCCAGAGTTCTTTGGGACCATGCGATATGACCTTGGCCTTCATAGTTGCTACAGTTAGAGTTGATACTTTTTTTCTCTCTTTACCACCTCCTCCTCTTCTGGATCTTCGTCCCCTTCTCTGCCCGATGTCTGTGACCCGAGAGGAGCCCTCAAGAGGATCGCTGGCTCCGTGCTTCTCTCCAATAGTCGGCCTGTTTTCTTTTGTCGTCTTGTTGCGACAGGCTCCAGGGTTTTTTTGGAGACATATCTGACAGTGTATAGATGTTTAAATATTTTTTAAACAGCTTTTAATCACTTAAAACATTTCTTAACCTAGCTTTTGTTTTGACAGTTTTCCCAGGAAGGTGAAGTTCCACGTCCTAACTCGACAGCATCACGAGAAGTCCCCCATCAAGAGCATTTTCCATAAACCCAGTTGACATGTTCGAGGCGAAAACCCAATGCTAATTAACTTTTTGAACCTTCTACTGGTCAGAGTTGTCGTGTTATTCCCCAATGACAATGAGCTTCGAATCATGTGGTCTCGTCTGCGCCGGCTACAACCACGCGTTGCTTTTTGTCAATTTTTCTGGTGTTTTGGTCATTAGTATTTGTGAACCTAGATCAATAACATTTTTGAGAATGTAATAAATTTTAATGTTAAAATCAACATAATTTTGATGCAGTTCTTAAATGTTTTTATTTCAAATTCTATTGTTTTCTTACCGAATTTTCACTTTACCCACATGAAACTGTGAAAGTTTAGACTGTGCAGATGATACTGTCATTTAAAGGTGTAATTTTAATTGTGCCAGTTGTTTATCTTTACTACATAACATTCAGAGATATTCGGGAATGACAATTTACGATGAACTTTAGTACAAAAAGCATTACTAAAGATTCTATATGGTCTGGTACAGGAGGAGGTTATCGCCCTGGGTGTCACCATGCTAGAGGACACGCGTTTAAGAGTTTGGGAGGCGGGGAGTAGTTGGTTCATACGGAGAGGTAGATACTTTTACCAGAATTGGTGGTGAAAGTGTAAGGGATACTGGAATGTTAGGAGTCCAGAGATACTGGAAGCAAGTGCCAATTAAGAATAAAGTATTATGGGTTAACTTAAGGTGAAGGGATACTGGAATGTGAGGAGTCAAGCAAGTGCTCATTAGAGATTAAGTATTATGGGTTAAATCAGGGTGAAGGGATGCTGGAATGAGAGGAAGGGTTGTAAAAGTGAAATAAACTAAGGATCTTCAAAACAGGATAACAAGTAGATAGCTTTAGCAAGTCTTAGGGATTGATTAATGAGTGAAGAACAAAGACATGATACTTCTCTGGCTAACAAGTTTGCAGGAAGACACATAAACTGATAAGAAGTTAGAATCCACGTGGGCAGAATTACCTAATGCTAAACCAATCCAGGAGGCAGAAGAATGTTGGGGGGAAGGTATCTCTGTATTGAAATGAAATGTATAAAAGTTGGGTCAGCCTCAGTATCTGTGTGTATCCCCAGGGTAAGGGGAAGCACCCAACTTTGCATTGTTGTAATAGTATAATAAAAGTTCTTTGTTCTCAATTTTTGTCTCGAGCAAATTCTATGAAGGTACTTCTGTTTCTCACAAAAGCAATAATATGAGAAGGGTTTAAGAATTAATAAGCAGGGATGAGCATGTGCAAGCAGTAGTTTCACTTTAACGCGGGCATCATGTTCGGTGCCAACACGTGAGCAGTTCTGGTTTCGGTCAGTGAAAATGGGCATCAACGCCTCGACTGAAGCCCAGATCTTGAAATGAATAATAACGATTGGGGAAATAAATTGCAGGGAAGCGGGGAGGGTTCCATTACTCCTTCCTATTCCCTCTGCCCCAGCTGCACAGGCGGAGCAAGTTTCGGGCCGTCCCCGTCCCAGCCCCTGGAACCCTCCTACTCTCAACCTGTCGGCGTGGAAGTGCAGACGGGCGGCTGCGATGGAAGAGGCGGTCCCGGCAGCGGGACAAGAGCTGCTGCGGGCTCTCGAGGAGCTGTCGCAAGGCGGCCAGGAGATCCTGGCGTCGGCGAGGGCGGAGAGTAGCGGAGGTTCGGCTCCCGGGAAGGAGGGAGGGGGTCGGCGGTGCATCAACGTATCGAGGGGGACGGTAATCCGTCCCAGCTCCCAACCCAGCCGTGTCCCTCCCTGACGTGCACTTCATCCTGCCCATGTGCTCGCTGCGCTTCCCTGTCTCCCATCCTCGTCCATCTGCCTCCCACCCTCCCCGCTCCCCCTTTCCCTCCCCGCTCCCTTTCCCTCCCCGCTCCCCTCCCCCTTTCCCTCCCCGCTCCCCTCCCCCTTTCCCTCCCCGCTCCCCTCCCCCTTTCCCTCCCCGCTCCCCTCCCCCTTTCCCTCCCCGCTCCCCTCCCCCTTTCCCTCCCCGCTCCCCTCCCCTTTCCCTCCCCGCTCCCCTCCCCCTTTCCCTCCCCGCTCCCCTCCCCCTTTCCCTCCCCGCTCCCCTTTTCCCTCTCCCACCCTCCCCGCTCCCCTTCCCCTCCTTCATCCCCCTTCCCTTTCCCCCTTCCCCCCTCCCCGCTCTCCCCTTCCTTCCCCGCTCCCCTCTTCCCTCTTCCCTCCCCCCCTCCTTCTCTGACTCTCCCGACTGCTTCAGTTGCTCCATGTCCTGGGACTAGTGTGTTCTGATTTACAAATATCTAGGAAAACCTGAAGCTTGGAAGCAAATTGTGGGCAGGGCACAATTAATGAATGCTCCGGGGTGACAGTTCTCCCATATCATGAACAATAGTGTTCACTGTTCCAACCAGTTTTACATTTTGAAATCTTGGAACTGGAAAGTAGGTTAAAGATGTCTTGCATTATATAATGTTCCTGATTTTTATTCCAATTTACTTCATTTCACCTTTCCAAATCTTTCTTACTAATTACTGGAATGTGCCCTGAAGCTATGAATGTCTTGGATTTGTTTTCCAGAACTGTTCAAAAGTTTTATCTCCCAGAAGATAGGCCGTTTAGCTGGACTGATTCAATTGTATGCAAACTTTTTCAACAAGTAAGTAACAGTTCCCTTTTAACCAGTTGAACTCTGAATATGGTAAATAACATCGTTGCCTTTCTCATTTGGGATGTTTCAAGTTATTATTGAAGGAAATCCAGGTCAGGTTTTGTATGGCAAACTTCCACAAACAGGATTCACATAATGCCCAGGTAACCTGCTTCAGGGCAAAAGGCTCTGACCTGTTTCAACTGAGTGTCATAGGAGATAAAAATGGCTCTAGATTAGGATTTCAGCCCATAATCTTCTGTCTTGAGAGGTGAGTGTGAGACCCATTGAACTACACCTGATATGTTTGAGTAGTTTGTCATGTTGGTCCATGGTTGCACCTTTGCTATCACCCTGCATAACTTACAAAACATAATTGAGGTGAAGTAACTGAGCATTCGAATTAAGTCATCTAGCTCAATACATTTTTTTTTGTTAGAGCTAACAAAGAAACTTTTCTTCCTCTAAAGTTTGCACTTGAAGAAGAGAAGTGATGCTGAAGATCTGTTCAAAAAATTTTACCAGTAAGTATCTCAAAAGACAAGCAACTAAAACTTTATTATGAGAAGTCCTGGATTTTGAGATGTTTTGCTTCTATGAGATAAAAGATTTGATGGGGGTATTGTGCTTTATTTTTAAAGTTGTACATTGTCCAAATTGTGACAAGAGTTTGTATTGTTGGGAAGATAGGAACAGGAAGTCTTCAACCTCTTCCAAGATTCAGATGAATCATGGCCAATTGTGGCCCTCTCTCATCCTTCCTTCCACCCTCTCCTCATTCTTCTACCCCTTTCATCATCCCTCCTCCATCCCTCTACACCTCCTCTCCCCCTCTCCTTGCCATCCCCTAACCCCATCTCTCTCTCTTTTCCTTCCCCCACCTCTCCACATTAGCTGAAACGTCTCAACCTTTTATCTGCTGTATTTAAGGAGATGGGGTTGGGTGGGAGAAGAATAACCTTACTTTGTGTGTTCAGTGTGACAACATATCAGGTACGTTAACTAAAACTCTCCATTTTCTTTTGCAACCAACAGCTTTTCCTCTGTTCGGGAACAGGTAGAAGATTTGATGGAGTTTGAGGTAGTTTTGCATTGGTTATTAAATTGTACATGGCTCAAATAGTAACTATAGATTGTGTGTTGAGTTGAGTGCACTATATAAAAGCCTCACCAGGTATGTTAGAAGGGCCGAGACCTATTGGGAGAGAGAAAAAGTCTTAGCTGGGTGGAACGTGGTTTCTGTGCCTGGGACTGGATTGATTTCACTGGAGAGTAAAATTGGGTGAAGGGGCTAAATTCAAAATGTTGCAACTGCTTCTGCTGGGTTATGAGATGACACTGGCATGGAGGAGAGGGAGGTTTGTATTTAGGATTTGAATGCTTGGATTCTGCTGCCCAAGTTTAACATTTAGTATGAAATCTGTTTCTTGCAAAAAATTTGTGATGTGAACCATCCCATCCCACAGTATGACATATAAGACTGGATAGGCTGAGATTTTTCTCCCTGTAGCACAAGATACAAAAAAGGAGCCATTATAGAGGTTTATACAGAGATGTTAAACAGTTATAGTTTTTTTTTTCCAAGCAACGAGGAGTCTGAAGCAAGGGGGCATAGATTTAAGATTAGAGCGGAAAGATTGAAAAGTGACCAGCGAAGCACCCTCTTCAACCAGAGGGTGGTGCGTTTATGCAACAAATTGTCAAAGGAAGGGGTAGAGGTGGGTTCGGTTATTATGTTTGAGATATTTAGACAGGTAGATGGCTGCTGAAGGTTTGGAGAGAACAAAGAGAGGGGGGAGGAAGAAACTACATAGAACTGAATTTAGGCATTTGGGATTAGCTTGAGTAGACAATTTGGTCAGCATGGTCAAGTTGGCCTGAAGGGCCTGTTTCCATGCTGTAAAACTCTTATAACACTACAACAGTTTAGGAATTAACTGCCTAATTAAGATATTCTAATTTTCCTTTTAAGATAGTGAAGGACCAATTTACTTATCTCAGAATTATAATTACTAGGAGTAATAAACATCTCTTCAAGGAAAGTTTTTCTACTTTATTTAATCAGGTCAAATGACTGCTATTGAGATGGTCACCTTTATCTATTTCCACGACTGGTCACATCAATTCTATTAAAATGAACATTTTACCTACATTTTTGTACCTTTTCCATCTATACCAATTTTCATTCTCAAATCCTTTTATGACTCACTCGATTTGCTTATATCTTCCTACATATGCCAAGGAAAGTGCCCCTGTTTAAATAAAGATCATCTTCAAAAGTTAAAAGGAATGGTGGATTGGTGTTTCCTAATTTTAGATTTTATTATTGAACGGTCAATATACATAATTTGCTTCTTTTGTTACATTTCAATAATCTATTTGACCGCCCTTCATGGGTTGAAATGGAACTGAATTTTACTAAAAATACTTCTATATTGGAAATTATAGGGTCTTTTTTAATTCTCTTTATATAATCTAACTGATGATTAGACATAGTTTGAGAATATGGACACAATTTGGAAGGTTTTTTGGATTTTAGAGTTTTTCTCTTGCCAGCCCTATTACATCTAATCTTTTACAACCTTCTTTGCAAGATATTGTCTTTAATGATTGGCACAGATTGGGTATTAAATGTTTTAAAGACCTTTTTATTCAAAACAATTTTGCTTCCTTTGAACAATTGTTAAAATTTAACTTACCAAACACTTTTTTTTATATTTACAAGTTAGACATTTTGTTCAATCTCAGATCCCTGACTTTCTGCAAATCTCTGAGGCAAACACTTTTTGATTTACCACTTTCTCATAAAAGTTTAATATCTCTTAATTATAATAATTTGCTTGATTTAAGAATAGCCTTGTTAGTTAAGGTCAAGAATGATTGCGAACAGGATTTGAATCTTTCTTTCTTGGATGAGGGGTGGGACTCTATTTGTAATCTGACTAATACGATCTCCTTTTGTGCATGACACTGTTGGTTGCAATTTAAAATGGTCCATAGAGTACACATTTCTAAAGTTAAATTATCTCGTTTTTATTCCGATATAAATCCTCCATGTCACAAATGTAAAATTGCTGAGGCTTCTTTGGTTCACATGGTCTAGACTTGCCCTAGTCTAGAAAAATTTTGGAAAGATAATTTTCAAACTTTATCAGTGATTCTCAAGTTCAAATTAGAACCTTGTGCTTTAATTGCTCTATTTAGATCATTTCAAAATGATGATGTTTAACTGACTTCAATTCAAAACTGAATTTTATCATTTACTTCATTGATGGATAGATGTGCAATTTTGATTAAATGGAAAGACATCACTCCACCTACACAATGGTTAAATTATATTATACCTTGTTTAAGTTTAGAAAAAATTAGATATGCCATTAAAGATTCAAATATTAATTTTCAAAAGACATGGGGCCCATTTATGAACTATTATCATAACCTAAAGCAGTGGTTCTCAATCTTTTTCTTTCCACTCCCATTAAGTAATGGGATGTGATTGGGAAGGGAAGGTTGAGAATCACTGCTCTAGACCCAATTGTTACTGAAATATTTTGCTTGAGAAAAATTGTCATTGGCCCATTTTCTTTGGAGTCATGAAACCATGCACATAACGAGTCAATTAGGGACGATTAAAACGGTGGTTTTTAAACTTTTTCTTTCCACCCACATACCATCTTACTAATCACAGAGTACCGATGGCATAGGGATTACTTAAAGTGTATGTGAGTGGAAAGAAAAAGGTTGAGAACCACTGCCCTAAAGAATTCGGGTCGTTCTGAAGCTTTGATGCTGCGCTGTCCGTCTCCAGGTGGATGTCACTTGATTCCTACATGTCAGCTTAATGGTAGGGGTTCTGAATTATAAGGTGTTTCTTCTTCTTTTGAATTTTACAGTACAATATCTAACTGTACTGTTCAATTGTGCATAATATAAAAATAGTTTAAAAGGAAAAGAAAGGAATTAACTGCCTGGAACCTTGCAAGCAAAGTTCCGCCCACAGCCTGCAATCAATGTTACGATCTTGGCTGCCTATACTAATTAGTTTGATTTTGCTTGCTTGGTTTGCCATGGACACCCTGTGCTGCCCTCTGGCTACTGACTGCCAGTGTTTGCCTGCCATGTGCCAATTGAAATCTATCCGGTGATGAATCCTGCAGAGCATCTGCTGGCTGCTCTCATGATGTGCCTATGAGAATTTGCCACTCCAGTGGTTGCCATTTGCCGAGATACTGAAGTGTCACTTGTGAAAACCATCAGCGTTCATGTGTACATAGAGCGGGTAAAAAAATAAATTCCTGGAATTCAAGTCTGTGACTAGAAAAAATATGCTCGTGATATTCGTGGTCTAGAGATCTAGTATTTAAAAAAAAAATGTATATATGAGCTGAGGGCAATGTTATTTTCCAATCACACATTGACTGGCTCTGTCATTTCTCTTAATCCTAGCTCGAATGGAACAATTTCCTTGGTGATGTGGATGGCCAAATGAAGACTAGCACGATCTGTGCCGAACTGAGTTTGGGCTCACAGGTTCCTGGATGCCTGGTGTTCACTGATGTAAGAAACGGAAGGTAAATGATTGTACAGACTTCTGCCATGAGATAAAAATCCTGGATACATTCCAGCACAGCCAGTCCATTAGTTACCTCATTATCTCTTTTACAACTTGGCAGCTTTAGTTATTTAGATGTACAGCACGGTAACAGGCCCTTTCGGCCCATGAGCCCGTGCTGCCCAATGACACCTAATTAAACTAACCCTGGGTACACTTTGAATGGTGGGAGGAAACCGTAGCCCATGAGGAAACCCCAAGCTGACACGGGGAGAACATACAGCGTGGGATTTGAACCCCGGTCCTGATCGCTGGCGTTGTGCTAACTGCTATGCCAACTGTGCTGCCCTTTGTTGAGGAGACTAATTTTGAAAACAGCAAAGGCCATTCAGTCCTTTAAAGCCTCCCATTTACTAGTCCAAAGGTGGCCCATCTCTTTAGTTCTAACACTCCCATCAGCTCTTCTATCTCCCCTTCCATTCGAACTCTCCCCAGCTCCTTCCCGTGAGGTCCTTCCCGTCTCTAGTAAAAGGAATCCCTAGGATGGTTATGTACCATCTCATTTTGCTTCCATTTCAGAGAGGTTCAACTCAGAGAGTTCCTGGAAGGTCAGGAGAAGCTTCTGCTGGTCTTGCTGAGGCATTTTGCCTGATTACCGTGACGAGATCACCTGGTACAGCTGCAGGAGCAACAGGTACAATTTCTCATCTCTTGGCGTCCTCACATAGAATTCTTTAGATCAAGCAAAGACCGTGCAGACTGTTAACTTCTGTGGCTCTTTCTAGAGAAGCAGACTGTTTGGTGAGCAGTCTGTACCGGGATACCCTAGCTATCCACTCATTTTTGTCACTCCTTTTGTCGAAATCACTACGTGCTGAAGGAATAGTGGTGATGGGGGACTGACTACTGGGTGGACAGTTGGCTGATGGGCCTCAATTTGATCTCTCAGGAGTATGAAAGTTGCATTTCAAAGCATCGTTGATAGCCAGAAATCCATACTTGATTGAATTCTCTTGGCTGCATTGACTCCTCAATGAGTGTGTGACAATCAGCAATTAGAGTTTGCCCTTCAGTGCCTCTGGTTTACTTGTACAAGTTCTGCCTCTTCCCCAGTCCCGTTTTCCCCCCCCCCCCCCCCCCACCTCTCCTGTGATCATTGTGCAAGTCCTTCACTTCGGTGGCAGAAGAACTGAAAGGGAAGAGATGGCTCCCCTGAACACAGTGTAGTAATAAACAAATATTACATCATCTTACTGCAGGGTGTTTAGTGTACTAGGAAAGGCACCTCATGCTCTTTGTCAGACAAAAGGAGACACCAGGTCAGGAAACCAAAAGCTTAGTCATGGGTGGAGTTGTGGACTAGGTCCAGGTGGTTCAAGATACAGCCACCAATGGGGAAGTAATTAAATTTGGGAATCAATCAAAGCTCCATAGTTGGTTGAACACAAAAATGCGGTGGTGCAGGAAGAGAGGAGGAGGTGAGGTTGTTGATGAATTGGAGTACTCTGTAAATAAAGTCAGAGCTGGAAGTAGGTTGGGATGGAGTGGTGATAAGAAAATGGCCAATGCTATGTTTGTGATACAACTGTGTCAGTGAGAAATGCAAATTCTATTCACCCCAGTGAAGCTAGAGGTAGACTGAGAGCCACAAAGGTGCACATTGCCTGCACGCGCTTCAACAATGGCAGTTCTGCCTTCAAAGAGATAGGACCTAAGTTCTGGAATTCCCTCTCTGCTCCTGTAATGGCACCCCTTAAAATCAACCATGTCTTAATATATGTTTATGAGGTCTTGCGAAATGTTTGTTTCATGGTGGTTTCATTGTTGAGTGGTTGGGCTTGTGTTTTACACAGAGCTGCCTTGATGCTGTGCCCCTGAAAGTCCTGCTGATCTCGTTTGGGTGTCGGGATGGAGCTATTCAGTGGCTTCAGGAGACCAAATGTCCCTACGACTTGTTGCTGGATCCTAGTCGCCAGGTGCTTGACTCTTTAGGTTTTTAAGTGGTTTAAGAAATACATAGTACTAATTGGCTTAGAAAAGGGAAGAGGTTCTTTTGATGCACCGAGCCTCAAACTATTGCCAACCTCAGATGTTCAACTTCATTTTCTGACATGGTGCATGCGAGCTTTAATTCTAACCAATGGGTCATCAAACACTTAATTCCAGTATTAAATTTAATTGATTCTTGTCATGTACTTTGCTTTTCAACCTATCCTTAACTACAACTGTTGTGCCAAGTAAAGGAAAAGAACAGATGATAGTGTTACAGAGGAAAAAGTCATTAATACTGTGAAAGGATGGCTAATGAGAGGTTCATTAAATTATCCGATGACAACCAGATATAAACAGTCAGAGATTGCAGATAGGTCAAAAAAGGCTGTGTCATTGCTCCAACCTTTTCTTGCAATCCTTCTGGCTGCATTGCTGCACGTCATATTATATTTTGAAGGACAAGAGGGAAGCTCCACTCCGGAACTAAGTTCAATCTAATGCCAGTCACTGACCTGCATTATGCAGATAAGCTTACTTGTGTGTCAAGTTCTGATTTATCATTGACTGAAACAAGGGCCCTGTGTAAAACTTGTTTAAAGCAGGAGTCTTCTATCAAATTGCAGCCCCACCCTTTGAAAACAAAAGTCCGCAACAAGTTAATGAACAACGTGGACATTTCCCATATCTCAAGAATTAGAGTCATTGACTTTTACAGAACAAAATCTGGTCCTTCAGCCCAATGTGTCCCTGCCGATCAAGTTGCCTACCTAAGGTAATTCCATTGGCCTGCATTTGGCCCATATCCACCTAAACATTTCCTATCCATATACCTATAAATGCCTGTTCCACATAGTATTATCCCTACCTGTCCCACTTTCTCTGGTAACCCGTTCCACATACCTGCTACCCTTTTTTGGAAAATGTACCCCTCAGGTCCCCATAACATTTTTTCCCTCTTACCTTGAATCTTGCCCTCTAGTTTTACATTCTCTACACTGGAAATAAGACTGTGACTATTTATCCACACCCTTTATAAAGTCGCAGCTTTGCCTCCAATGCTCCTGGGATAAAATCCCAGGCTTCCCTACCTATCCTTGTAATTCAAGCCCTCCAGACCCAATCACTCCTTGTGAATATTTCTGCGCCCTTTCCAGCTCAATAACCATTTCTCTGTGATGACAGATAGTAATAATGAATTTCACCAGCACCTCCTGTACACAAGCACAGTGGAGGAAACTGTGTTTGAGATCAAGTCCTCAAACACTGCATAAGACTCATTGTCTCCACCTTCCTGTACGCTTCAGAGATATCCACTGCCTGCAGAAGGTACCTCCAAGTACTGGAGATATACCACCAACGCTGCATCCTCCAAATTCACCGGCAAGATAAATGAAACAACATCAATAACCTCTCCCATGCCAACATTCCCTGCATTGAGGTCCTAAACCTTGAAGTAGGGTTCAGACCTGAAACATTGGTTGTGTATATTTACCTTCTCCATTTTTGTGTTTCAGCCATTAATTGTACCATTTTTGTTTTTGAGTCTGACACTAGCATGTGATTCCTGAAACTCCCACTCTACTCTGTGTTCTGCCACAGCATGAGATTAACAAGAGGATGAAGAGGCCAACCTCCCTGAGAAAATGTAACTGCCTCCAGTTTGTGGGTATCTCCAGCCCAAACTGGAGTCAAAGCATTTAGAAAGCCACTAAGCAATCTGAGTACCTTTTGGAGCATATAGGCATCTGGTGCAGAGGGTGAAGGAGTCCATGGCTTCCTAATTATTCACCTGACCTGTCCACCACCTCCGTGCCAGTATAGATCCCATTTTGGCCTCCAGATCTCACAGAATTGGATTATCTTGATGAATTGCCTGAGAGAGAAAGAGAAAAAAGTTGTGGAAGGAAGGGTTTAAAGGAAAGGATGGAGAGAATAACATAGTTTGAGGGAATTCTACTGATATCCAATTCCCTGGTACAATATATAAATCTAAGATCAAAAAAAAAATCTGGTGCTCAAAATTCCAGCCATTTCTCCTTGCATGCCCTGACCTGTAGAGCTCCTGGTCCTTTTTCATTCAGAATTCAAATTAATATTTAAATTAACGTTTAGTCATACAGCACAGTAACAGGCCATTTTGACCATGAGTCTGTGCCGCCCAATTTACACCCCATTAACCTACACCCCCCTGGTACGTATTTGAAGGGTGGGAGAAAACCAGAGTCCCCAGGGGAAAACCCATGCAGACTCTGGGAGAACAGACAAACTCCTAACAATATTCCTTGAAGATTCCAAATTCCCAATTATAAATTCCTTGAAAAGCCAGAATGGTGGAGAGTTGAATACTATTATCCAGGATTTAAACTCCTGGTTTAAAGTTATCACTTGCTGGGTTTTAGCTAATTTTCACCCCTGCCCTTGGGAGGAGAAAACTGCAGGTTTACTAATCCTTTGCATTAATATAAACATCCCAGCACAGTTCTCCAGGAGTGTTCTTGCTAAAATCTAGACACTGAGTTGATGTTAGGAAGTTTGACCAAAGGGCAATGAGAAAAGTGATAGAGAAGGCAAGAGTTCCATTGGAGCTAATGATGAGCTGGAGAAAATGGTTTGATTTCAGGAGATTCATAGAAGCCATGAATGGATCTGAACAAGAAAATGAAAGGTATTAGTGTATAGAATATACATTGTTGACTAGCAAAGGGCCAAAGTGGGTGCTGATGGTACATATTCTCATGTTTCTCTTTCAGTTGTATCATGCATTTGGTTTGGGAGTATCCATCAAAAAGGTCTGGAACATCGACGTGATTACTTATTATGCAGAACAATTGGCCAACAATCGACAACTACCAAAAAGAAATGAAAACCTTCCTGATGACCCTCATCAGGTAGGTTCAGCAGCTGTTATTAGCCACCCAATTAAAGACTGCATTCACACTTTTGCCCTGCTCCCCTCACAGATATTCTAAACCAATATTTGCTAAATGATATTACAGTACGTTCCCCCATTCCAAAGTTCTGAATACCAAAAATATCCAAAAACTGAACTTCTTTGTGGCGCCAATGTGACGTCACAAGTTGAAAAAAAAATTATCACCTGACTTGCCCATGACACCATTTTGATAACAACGGAGCTATCGTGTGCTGAACAAAGATATAGTTGCAAATGGCAGAAAGACCTGCACAATGGATGTCAGTGAAAAGAAGAGGAAGCATTTATAGAGCAGAAAGTCATACTGTTGGTGTAAGTGTAAGACGTCATATGGAAGAGAAGGTAATGGAACAACCAGAATCTATGACCTGAAGAAAAAAAAGGATAAACTGTTGAAGTTTAATCGCTGATACAAGTATTCTGCTGATGCTACTGAGCTCCTTAAAGCCATTGTTCCAATAACTGAAAAACATTTGGTCCCAAGCATTTCAGATATGGGCATCTTTCAACCTCTTGATGAGGGTGGTGCCAGTTTGGTCTACCTCTGGCGACCAACTGCAATAAACAGCGCACAACACATGCAGAATGTATGAGCTTTATTTGCTGTCAGTCCTCCACTAAGAATGTCTTGTTAATAATAGCGAGGTGGATTGGCAATGCAGTTACAACACCACCGACCTACGTTTGAATCTGGTGCTGTCTGTAAGGAGTTTGGATGTTCTCCTTGTAACCTGCACGAGTTTCCTCCCTTCTTCCAAAAATATACAGGATTTGTAGGGCAGTTGGAGTATTTGGGCCGCGCAGGCTCATGAACTGGAAGGGCAGTTACCGTGCTGTAACTCTAAATCAAAATTTGAAAAAAAAATTAACGTTAGTGCCCATTTGTGAGCACTAAGTTGGTCAACACTGGGCTCATGTGAAAAATCTAGGCCTGGAGATTAGTGCAATCCTGAAGCATCGCTTTGTTGTTTTTAGCCAAGATTGATAGGCAGAGCTGACCCCCTGCCCTGCCCAAATATTCAAGTTGTTTTGAAGTAGTTTATGAGTGAAGATTTTTTATCTCCCCCACCCCCCCCTCCCCCTCTACAGCTTGGTGGTGACTTTGGTTTGAATCAACAAGGGACCGTCATTTTCTTCCATCCGAGCACCAACCCAAATGACCGTCCTGCTGTGGCAGCAATACTGAAAGCCATGAAATAAAGGTGTTCCTGTAAACTGACAAAAAGTTGGGATGGCGGGGGGGGGAAGGGATCTTTAATTGTTGTTTGGGTAATCCACACACGACAAAATTATGGGATAATGATAATTAATGGGTCTGAAACCTTAACGAAATGAGTTTTGTTTTCTTAATTTCACTTGTTTGACTGTAATTGGGGTTGGGGAATCCATAGATATTCTGGACAAGATTGTGCATGGAACTGGAAAACAGGGTAAAGTGGAAAATCACAGCTGAGGAAATGTTTGGGGGAGGGGTGGGGAAGACATGGACAGAAATAACATATCCCTTGATGAATACCAACCAGCCAGGAAAAATTTGAAATTAAATATCTTCAGAATATTTATTTTGTGTTACACCCAGAGGATTCAAGAGGAAGAAATGTGCTTACAAAAAATAAATCCAGAACATAATGTGTTGAAATTATACAGGATCTAATCTAGGAAAAGATGGGTTAAATAGACAGTAGAATGGCCTGGAGAAGTTGAATTAGTTTTTCTCTGGTCTCTCTTGAATTAGTTGTCAGGATCTTTGTGTATGTTTAAAGAGGTGCTGAGCAATGCTTACTGTTGCAGTGAGAAGGGAGTCTGGTCTCAGCCTGTTTTATATAGATGACGGTGGTGCCATCACTCAGGGGATCTGAATAGTACTGCTTGATGTAAGTGTAAGACAGACTGAGGCTTTACTTTAAAACAATATTTCATCTTGAAAGTGCACAAGTTGTGAATGATATCTGAAAGATGGAATTATATTTTTTAAATAAAAATCAAATAAATCCTAAATTTATGTTGCTGCAGAAAACCAAATGTATTTTCTGTACTGTCGGAAATAAGGATTACATCACTGAAATGTATTCAAAACTATCCTCTTTCCTCTCTCTGTGCTATATTCAGACCTGCAGGCACAATATTCAGCATTTGAGCTAATTGTTCAACATTTAATGGTGTACAAAACTGGAGGCTGGAAATGTACAATAGCCTGCTAATGAATCTAATAAGGTACTGGGAGAAAAATCTTTACCTTGAGTTTGGGACGTTATCAGAAAGAATGGTTGAGGCAAGTAGCAGAGTTAGGAAATAGTAAATATACATAGATCAGATTTTGAGAGTGCAAAAGCTTTATGTTCCTGTTAGGTTAAAAGGAGGGGCAAAAGGTTTGAGAGAGCCGTGGTTTTCAAGGAATATTGGAAACTTGGTTCGAAGAAAAAGGGAGGCGTACATTAGATATAAGAAGCATGGAGTTAAGGAGATGTTTGAAAGATACATTGAATGTAAGAGGAATCTTAAGAGAGGAATTAGGAAAGCTAAAAGAAGGTACGAGAAAACTATGGCAAGCAGGGTGAAAACTAATCCAAAAGAGTTCTACAAATATGTTAATGGTAAGAGGAAAGCTAGAGACAAAATTGGTCCCTTAGAAAATCAGAGTGGAAAACTGTGTGTGGAACCTAGAGAAATGGGGGAGATATTGAACAGTTTCTTTTCTTCGGTATTCACTAAGGAGAAGGATATTTGGAGATGTGGGATAAAAAAAGCAAATTGGGTAAATATGGGGAATATAGAGATTACAAAAGGTGTAGTTTTAAGGCTTTTGAAGAATATAAAGGTGGATAAGTCTCCGGGACCAGACGGGATCTTCCCCAGGACATTGAGAGAAGTGAAGGAGGAAATAGCAGAGGCTCTGGCGGTAATTTTTCGAATGTCATTAGATATGGGGATAGTGCCGGAGGATTGGCGCATTGCGCATGTGGTTCCGTTATTTAAAAAGGGTTTAAGGAGGAAGCCTGGCAACTATCGGCCTGTAAGTTTGACGTCTGTGGTAGGTAAATTAATGGAGAAAATTCTTAGAGATAGTACTTATAAACATCTGGATAGACAGGGTCTGATCAGGAGCACTCAACATGGATTTGTGGGAGGAAGGTCATGTTTGACCAATCTGATTGAATTTTTTGAAGAGGTGACTAGGAATGTGGATGAGGGTAGCGCAGTGGATGTTGTCTATATGGACTTCAGTAAGGCCTTCGATAAGGTACCACATGGAAGGTTAGTTAGGAAGGTGCAGTCTTTAGGTATAAATTTTGAGATAGTCAAATGGATTGAACATTGGCTGAAAGGGAGAGGCCAGAGAGTGGTAGTGGATAATTGTCTGTCAGGTTGGAGGCCGGTGACCAGTGGTGTGCCTCAAGGATCTGTATTGGGCCCATTGTTGTTCGTTATATACATTAATGATCTAGATGATGGGGTGGTGAATTGGATTAGTAAATATGCAGACGATACTAAGATAGGTGGAATAGTGGATAATGAAGAAGGTTTTCTAGGATTGCAGAGGGATTTGGGCTGCTTAGAAAAGTGGGCTGAAAAATGGCAGATGGAATTTAATGCTGATAAGTGTGAGGTGCTTCATTTTGGTAAGAAGAATCAGAATAGGACATATGTGGTAAATGGGAGAGCATTGAGGAATACAGAAGAGCAGAAAGATTTAGGAGTGACGGTACATCGTTCCCTGAAGGTAGAAACTCACGTGAATAGGGTGGTGAAGAAGGCTTTTAGTATGCTGGCCTTTATCAATCATTGCATGGAATATAGGAGTTGGGAGGTGATGTTGAGATTGTATAAGACATTGGTGCGGCCTAATTTGGAGTTCTGTGTGCAGTTCTGGTCGCCTAATTATAGGAAGGATATAAACAGAGTGGAGAGAGTGCAGAGAAGGTTTACCAGAATGTTGCCTGGGTTTAAGCATCTGGAGTATGGGGAGAGATTGGACAGATTGGGTCTTTATTCTTTGGAGCGTAGAAGGTTGAGAGGGGATTTGATAGAAGTATTTAAGATTATGAAAGGGATAGACAGAGTGGATGTGGATAGACTATTTCCGTTAAGAGGAGGAAAGATTAAAACAAGAGGACATGAGTTAAGAATTAAGGGGCAGAGGTTTAGAGGTAACATGAGGGGGAACTTCTTTATTCAGAGAGTGGTAGCTGTGTGGAATAATCTTCCGGGAGAAATAGTGGCGGCGGAGTCAATTGTATTATTTAAGAAAAGGTTGGACAGGTATATGGATGAGAGGAAGATGGAGGGTTATGGGCATTGTGCAGGGAGGTGGGACTAGAGAGGGGTGTTTGGTTCGGTGCGGACTAGAAGGGCCTAATGGCCTGTTTCCGTGCTGTAATTGTTATGTTATGTTATGAAAGGAGTAAAAGGATTGGTGCTTGGCATCAGATGAAGCAAGTTGGAAATGAGCTTGTGCAAACCCTTATTGGAGAACTTGGTTAAAGGTTGACACTTGGACAAGATATGGAGCAGTGCTGGCACATCAGTCCTGATCTAGTAGATAGGTCCCATCAGATTGTCCCATGTTTGAGACTCCACTCCAAAAACAAATCGTTAAGCTGATGTAGCCAGAGCAGAGAGACTGCTGCTCTGGCAGACTTGCCTTTCAAAAAATTTGTGTTCTATCTTTTATGTGACCCATACCAACCATTAGATCAGAGGGCTTTTGGTGTCCTGGCCTATATCTGTAAAGCAGAATATCTGGTCATTTATCTTATCTTTGTGGGGATATTCTGTTCACAAATTGGCTGTGGCAATACTCAGATGTATATTTTCTGGCTGCAAGATGCTTTGATTTTGTGAGAGGTGCTTTTGATGCATGTGCCCTTAAAAAGGTTTTATTCCCATGCTTGAAG
This sequence comes from Narcine bancroftii, assembly GCF_036971445.1. NCBI lineage: Eukaryota > Metazoa > Chordata > Chondrichthyes > Torpediniformes > Narcinidae > Narcine > Narcine bancroftii. The sequence continues at coordinate 62,649,745 of NC_091474.1, read as the reverse complement.
CAATCAGTTAGATTAATTTAGTAAACAAATTAGTGAGAGTTGGATTTTAGCATGGGTAACAGATCATTTGTTTTGAATGTGAACAACTAGAAACAGCAGAGATTGAAAAATGGTGGCGCTGCTAGAGCTGCTGTAATGGCAGCACTGGTGCGAACCTGCGGGGAGTGGAGACACAGTGCTTCCTCACAGGGTCAAACCACCCAGTCTGTCTGCCGTCAGCTCCATACAGGCTTTGAACAGCCCATTAAAGGAGCTGACAGGTTTTTTTTTAAATCCCGTGACTGCGGGGTCTGCACCCAAGATGATTGGCAGCAGTCACGAGGGGTTCCAGATTCTGGGGAGTAGAGAACTGGTGCAGAAAATGGAGAGACTACCCCTATCTGAGAAGAAGAAGCAGAGGAGACGACTCACGGTATGGTGTTCACAGTGGGGTTGGTGTCCACAGTGGGGTTGGTGTCCACAGTGGGGTTGGTGTCCCCAGTGGGGTTGGTGTCCCCAGTGGGGTTGGTGTCCCCAGTGGGGTTGGTGTCCCCAGTGGGGTTGGTGTCCCCAGTGGGGATGGTGTCCCCAGTGGGGATGGTGTCCCCAGTGGGGATGGTGTCCCCAGTGGGGTTGGTGTCCCCAGTGGGGTTGGTGTCCCCAGTGGGGTTGGTGTCCCCAGTGGGGTTGGTGTCCCCAGTGGGGTTGGTGTCCCCAGTGGGGGACCCGCAAGGGGTGCTGAGGCTGAAGGTTACACAGGTGGCAGGCTGCTGGTGACTCAAGGTGAGGAACCCACAGAAGCTGGGGACTGCAGTCAAGGGCCTCACTCTGTTGGAGTCTGAGTTGAGATTGGCTAAAGGGGTATTAGGTAGTGGAACCGGTATGCAAGAGAGAGAGGAGAGGCCGATGAAGGGTTCCTAATGACATCAGAAGTTTGGATCTGAAGCTCAGGTTGCAGATAGTTTGGACTGGACTCTGTGGCTGAGGAGGCGAATCCAGGGACACTCAATGACTCTGGGGGATGGGGGAGACTCTTGCTTCTCTGTCGTAAGAGGCAATTTCTGCCGATAGCTAATCTGTCTGCCTTACAGATTAATATGACACTTTTTATTACATGACAATGAACTGTATCTTGATTCAAATAAATAATTAAAAATTGCAGTGGAATATTACCCTTTTTAACTAGAGGGCTGGAATAAAATTATGAGAAAACGGGGTATGGCTGCATGATAACCTCTGAATTACTGTGTACAATTCTCGGTTTTACAAAAGATGTAGTCCTTGGGTTTGGAAAAAGCACTGTGCAAATTGACCAATGTTACAAATTCAAGGGGTGTATGATAAATTAGCACGTAAGGATTGTAATTCATGAAATATCGAAGGTCAGTGAGTGAATATTTTTAGGATTTTAGAAAGATTCATAGGGTGAGAATTTAGGACATTAGAATTTAGAAGAGAAGCAAGCAAATACTTCATTTAGAAGATGGAGGATAGAATTCAATCCCATAAACAGTGGATAATTAGTTTGCTTCATTTTAAATATTAAATCCAGCCATCTTTGCAAGTCAAGGAACATGGGCCAAGGGAGTTACATTAGTCTCACTGAATGACAGAATTGGCTCAGAAGGCTGAACACCTCATTTATGTGTTCCTCAATCAAAAATAATGAGGACAGTTATTTGTGAAGAGCTTTATAAGGAGGATATCATAGAATGGGTACATAGATGTCAGGTGGAATTAGCTGAGGAAAAGTCCAAGGTAGAAGAAAACACTCAAAACATTTGATATTCATATTATATCAAAAATATGAAAGGCGTGACTTTGGATTGTCACAGATCCTTAAATGTAAAAAGTAGCTGTAAAGGCAAGGAGATCAATTTTTTAGTAAATATTAAATATTTATTATTTAAGATAATTTTGAACCAATTGCAAGTTTTGAACAGTTTAGATGGTAGTATATTTGCTTTTCTTTATTCATACCTACCACCTTCAGTATTTGCTGTTCTGAAGAACAGATTAACAAGAGCTTGGACCTTTTACTCATTTAGGGCACACCCCATCAGGCATCGAGGGCTTTAGATTCTTCCCTGAATGCATCATTCACTTTTGCAACATGGTTTGCTCTCCAATAGTTGAGGACACATTCCAGCAAACATTAAGCCTGCATATATCTGTGGAATTCTCTGTCACAAGAAGCAGCAGAGTATGCCTCCTTTTGAATGTATTCAAGTTGCAGGTAGATTTGTGAAAGAGGCCTTTCTTAGGGCAGAAATGGCTAACAGGAGGGGTCATAGTTTTAAAGGTACTTGGGAGTAGATGCAGAGGAGATGTAAGAGACAAGTTCTTCACAGAGAATGGTGGGTGCAAGGAATGGACTGCTGGCAATGGTGGTGGAGGCAGCTCCAAAAGGATCTTTTAAGAGACTATTAGACACTCTTAAAAATGGAGGGTTTTGCGGTCGGGAAATTCTAAGAGGAGGTTATGAGGTTGGCAAAAACTGTGCTGTTCTAATTAAGGGTTATGGGGCACAGGCATATGTGGTCCAGAATCCACAGCTAGATCTTAATGATTAGCGGAGCAGAATCACAGGCCAGATGTCCCTATTTCTTATGTAAATCACAAAATTTTGTAGACACTGTGGCTGAAGAAAAAAAAACACAATGCTGGAGAACCTCAGCAGGTCAAACAGTGTCCTTTATATGGCAAAGATACATAGCCAATGTTTCGGGCTTGAGCCCTTCATCAAAGTGTGAGAAAATGCTGGCAAGCATCTGCACAAAAGAGGAGGGGTGGCAAGGCAGAATAGGTGGAGAAAGAAGGGAGGGGACAGCAGCAATGAGGGGGAGGGGGGATGGTAGAGCTATATGTGGGTGTAAGAACTGGAAGGACAGGAAAGAAGAGGGGAAAGAAAAGGTGAGCAGGTTTGATGGAAAGCAGTAGTCAATTTTATGCCATGTGGCTGGAGGGAGTCCAGAGGGGAAATAAGATGCTGTTCCTCCAATCTGCTGGTGATCAGGGTGGGACAGTACATAAGAACATGGACAGACATGTGAGAGTGACCCGGAATTGAAATGGTTGGCCTCTGGGAGGTCACTGTGGTTGCGAACAGAGTGGAGAGCAAAGCGATCTCCCAGTCTGCGATCAGTCTCTGATGTTGAGAATGCCACAAAGGGAGCACTGGATACAGTAAACCAGTCCTCTGGATGTACAGATGAAGTGTTGCTTCACATGAAAGGCCTGTTTGGGGCCCTGGACTGTGGTGAGGGAGGAGGTAGGTGCAAGTTTTGCATCTCCTGCAGGTACAGGGGAAGGTGCCGGGACTGTGATGGGGTGGGGAGGATGAGTCCGCGAGGGAATCACAGAGAGAGTGGTCCCTGTGAAAGGCCGAGAGGGGAGGAGAGGGGAAAAATGTGTCTGGTGGTGGGATCCTGTAGTAAGGGCCGGAAATTGCGGCGGATGATGTGTTGGACGCAGAGGCTGGTGGGGTGGTAGGTGAAGATAAGGGGGATTCTATGTTGGTTGCTTCTGGGGGTAGAGGGGCCCAGGGGCAGATGAGTGGGGAATAGAGGAGATGCGGGTGAGGGCTGAGTTGATAGTGGTAGAAGGGAAGCCACGTTAGTGGAAGAAAGCAGACATTTCTTATTTCCTATTTCTTATGGTATGTACATTTAATTCACTTTATCTGCGTGTACACTCCGGATAATGCACAAGGATGAGCTCTGGGCATTCTTGCACGGTTAAATAGCAGGGAGTCCATTACCTCTGGCCTACAGGACCGTGGTACCCCATTCCATGTTCAACGTCTAGTGTACTATATTGAAACAGGGACTTGGAGGTGACCTTCTGATCGGAGTTTGGAAAACTAAAGCTCAAAAGGACACGCAGTCGGCAACAGCTGGGAAATAAGGCTGGAGGCGAGATGCAGGAGTGTGCCCCGAGTTAGTCGGGTACGTCTGGCCCACGCAGCGAAGTCCCGGGCTGCTGGTGTACTCCGGTTATTTTGGGATGTCCCCATGACCTTTCTCGCCGCCGCTCTTGGCTGAGGGCCATCACCCTGAAAGCGCAGCGAAGAGGAGGGCGGGGCTGCCCGTGACCATGTGGCTGCGCTTCGGCGTGGTGGTGACCTCGGGAGAGCGCGATGTGCAGCTGTTCGTGTGCGGGTCGAGGCCGGAGCTGGGGGACTGGGACCCTGAGCGGGCCGTGCCCATGGTGGCGGCCAACAACCAGGCGAACGAGCCTTCCTTCTGGGTTGGCGAGGTGTTGCTGCAGGGACCCAGCACCGAAACGTTCTGGTTCAAATTTGCCAAGCGGATCCGTGGCCACTTCGTCTGGGAAGGTACAGGACGCCGTTTCCCGTCAAACACCGGGACTGACCCCGACTTTAGGGCCCCGCGCTGATTGGCTCCAAGCCTTGTCTGTCACTGGGTAACGGTGCGCCGACCGACGAGCTCCAGGCGGTGAGCGTCTCTGGCCACTGAAAGTCCTTGGACAGTGGCTCAGATTGACACTGGACGCTGGCATTTGCTGCACTGGCACGGAGCAATAGCACTGAACCCAGAAGAAATAGGAGCAGGGTTTGGCCACTTGGCCTGTCCTGTCTGCTCTACCAAGGCTGATCTGGCGTAGGGCTCCACTCTGGGTCTTAAACATTCTCACTGGATACTGGGACTCAGCACCAACTTTCTCTGGACACTAATTGGTTTTTGGGGAGGGAATCAATATCACTGGGCATCGTCTGGTTTCAAGCACAGACCATCGCTACATATCGCTTGTAACTGGCCACTTGCTTAACAGGGTAAAGTCACTGGTCATCCATTAGCTTTTTAAAAATTTTTCACACTGAACCATATTAACCAAAATACACACAAACATTTCCCTCTTGAATATACACAGTGTCATTTTCTCCCCTTTTTCCCCCTTCCCGCCCACCTCCAAACCCATTAAACATTCAACATATACAATAAACCCATTAAACAATGAAAATAAACAAGAAAATTGCGTCCTCTACTTTTACACACAGGGTCAGTTCATTTCGTCTTCTCATTCTATCATTTTAGGGGGTGGAGGTCTGCGGTAGGCCCTCTCTGTTGTGTTCCATGTTCGGTTCCCAAATTGGTTCAAATAATGTGACTTTATTTTTTCAATGATATGTTATTTTTTCCAGTGGAATACATTTATTCATTTCCATGTACCATCGCTGTCCTCTCAGGCTCTCTTCAGATTTCCAAGTTGACATAATACATTTTTTTGCTACAGCTAAGGCTATCATAATAAATCTTTTTAGCGCTTCATCCAGTTTGAGGCCTAATTCTTTACTTCTTGTATTAGAAGAACGATCTCTGGATATTTTGGTATGTTGCTTTTTGTGATTTTATTTAATACCTGATTTAGATCTTCCCAAAACTTTTTCACGTCCCCATTTCCTGTTGTTCCCATTTCCTTCTTTCAGTGAAAACATCTATCTCATAATGTTGGATCCTATTTATTTAACTTTTGGGGCATGATATATAGCCTGTGTAACCAATTATATTGTATCATGCGTAACCTCTTGTTTATTATATTTCTCATAGTTCCAGAGCATAGCTTTTCCCATATTTCATTTTTTATCTTTATGTTTAGATCTTGTTCCCACTTTTGTTTGGGTTTATAGCTTATTTCATCATTTTCTTTCTCTTGCAGCTTGATGTACATGTTTGTTATAAATCTTTTAATTATCATTGTGTCTGTAATCACATATTCAAAGCTGCTTCCTTTTGGTAACCTCAGTCTGCTTCCCAATTTGTCCTTCAAGTAGGTTTTCAATTGGTGGTATGCAAACATTGTACCGTGAGTTATTCCATACTTGTACTTCATTTGTTCAAATAATAATAAATTATTTCCCAAAAAAAATTTTCTATTCTTTTAATCCCTTTTCTCTCCCATTCTGTAAAGGAAAGGTTATCTATTGTGAAAGGGATTAGTTGATTTTGCGTCAATAATAATTTTGGTAGTTAGTAATTTGTTTTTTTCCTTTCTACGTGAATCTTCTTCCAAATGTTGAGCAGATGGTGCAGTACTGGTGAACTTCTATATTGCACCAGCTTTTCATCCCACTTATGTTCTGGTACCTTCTCCCCTATTTTATCTACTCTATCCTGGTCCAATCTGGTTTTTCCCTTGTTTGATAAAAATCTGATAGATATCTTAATTGTGCTGCTCTATAATAATTCTTAAAGTTTTGTAGCGGCAAACCACCTTGTTTGCACCATTCAGTTAATTTATCTAGGCACTATACTCGGTTTCCCCCCCCCTTTCCATAAGAATTTCCTTATTATTTTCTTTAGCTCATTGAAGAATTTCTCTGTAAAGTGAATTGGTAACGATTGAAATAGGTATTGTATCCTTGGGAAGATATTCATTTTAATGCAATTTACCCTTCCTATCAACGTTAGTGCTAAATCTTTCCAATGTTCTAAGTCATCTTGTAATTTCTTCATTAATGGTTGATAATTTAATTTTTAGAGATGGCCTAGATTATTATCTAGTCTTCTTCTTTGGCTTGGCTTCGTGGACGAAGATTTATGGAGGGGGTAAAAGTCCACGTCAGCTGCAGGCTCGTTTGTGGCTGACAAGTCCGATGCGGGACAGGCAGACACGGTTGCAGCGGTTGCAGGGGAAAATTGGTTGGTTGGGGTTGGGTGTTGGGTTTTTCCTCCTTTGCCTTTTGTCAGTGAGGTGGGCTCTGCGGTCTTCTTCAAAGGAGGTTGCTGCCCGCCAAACTGTGAGGTGCCAAGATGCACGGTTTGAGGCGTTATCAGCCCACTGGCGGTGGTCAATGTGGCAGGCACCAAGAGATTTCTTTAGGCAGTCCTTGTACCTTTTCTTTGGTGCACCTCTGTCACGGTGGCCAGTGGAGAGCTCGCCATATAACACGATCTTGGGAAGGCGATGGTCCTCCATTCTGGAGACGTGACCCATCCAGCGCAGCTGGATCTTCAGCAGCGTGGACTCGATGCTGTCGACCTCTGCCATCTCGAGTACTTCGACGTTAGGGATGAAAGCGCTCCAATGGATGTTGAGGATGGAGCGGAGACAACGCTGGTGGAAGCGTTCTAGGAGCCGTAGGTGGTGCCGGTAGAGGACCCATGATTCGGAGCCGAACAGGAGTGTGGGTATGACAACGGCTCTGTATACGCTTATCTTTGTGAGGTTTTTCAGTTGGTTGTTTTTCCAGACTCTTTTGTGTAGTCTTTCAAAGGCGCTATTTGCCTTGGCGAGTCTGTTGTCTATCTCATTGTCGATCCTTGCATCTGATGAAATGGTGCAGCCGAGATAGGTAAACTGGTTGACCATTTTGAGTTTTGTGTGCCCGATGGAGATGTGGGGGGGCTGGTAGTCATGGTGGGGAGCTGGCTGATGGAGGACCTCAGTTTTCTTCAGGCTGACTTCCAGGCCAAACATTTTGGCAGTTTCCGCAAAGCAAAACTGCATGAGTTTTTCAAGCTTTGTTGGGACCAAGGAAAACTGCCTCAGGATCTTCGTGATGCCACCATCATCACCCTGTACAAAAACAAAGGCGAGAAATCAGACTGCTCAAACTACAGGGGAATCACGTTGCTCTCCATTGCAGGCAAAATCTTCGCTAGGATTCTACTAAATAGAATAATACCTAGTGTCGCCGAGAATATTCTCCCAGAATCACAGTGCAGCTTTCGCGCAAACAGAGGAACTACTGACATGGTCTTTGCCCTCAGACAGCTCCAAGAAAAGTGCAGAGAACAAAACAAAGGACTCTACATCACCTTTGTTGACCTCACCAAAGCCTTCGACACCGTGAGCAGGAAAGGGCTTTGGCAAATACTAGAGCGCATCGGATGTCCCCCAAAGTTCCTCAACATGATTATCCAACTGCACGAAAACCAACAAGGTCGGGTCAGATACAGCAATGAGCTCTCTGAACCCTTCTCCATTAACAATGGCGTGAAGCAAGGCTGTGTTCTCGCACCAACCCTCTTTTCAATCTTCTTCAGCATGATGCTGAACCAAGCCATGAAAGACCCCAACATTGAAGACGCTGTTTACATCCGGTACCGCACGGATGGCAGTCTCTTCAATCTGAGGCGCCTGCAAGCTCACACCAAGACACAGTCCCGGTCGAGAGAGGTAGAGAAGCTACTACCCGCGCGCCCCGACAACCTACTACAAGTGTGCAGTCGTTGACTCACTTTGGCAGTTGGGACCAGTCCAGGTGTTGATAAGTATAATTGGGAAGGGCTTTCATTTTTAAGTGTGAATTCAGCTTTAAATTTAGTAATAAAGCCTTGTATAAACTGAACTGCTCTCGGTGTGTGTGTCTATTTACTTTCAGTAGCTCAAACACTGACCAATCTAAAATGAACAAAATGAGAGGTACAAGTTTACTCAAGACAGTTCCCCATCTGAATGTCAACTTGTTTCTTCTCATTTGAGTCTTCTAATGTACGTAACCTTCTAGCAATAAATTGTTTTCATTGACACCAATATGAATTAAAGAATGTTGAAGACAACTTTAACAAACCGAGCTCGTTCAAAGTTCAAATTTATTGTCAGAGTACATGCATGACATCACATATAACCATAAGATTCTCCTGTGGGCCACACTTAATAACTTCTATACCATTAACTATAAACTGTACTCATCAGGAACACAAGAAACGGACTCTGTAAATGCAGATGCAAGTATAAAAATTCAGTAATAACAAAATACAAGTCCTTAAATGAGTCTCTGAATTAGTCTATTGTTGAAGAGTCTGATAATTGAGGATTAGCAACTATTCCTGAACCTGGTGTTACGTGTACTGTGCCACCTGTACCTCATTCCTGATGGCAGTGGTGGGAACAAAGCATATCCTGGATGGTGTGGATCCTTGATGATTGCTGCTACTCTCTGAAGATGTTCTCGATAGTGTGGATGTCCTGGGCTGAATCCACTACCTTTTGCAGGATTTTTTACTCAAAAGGTATTGGTACCCCATACCAGGTTGTGATGCAACTGGTCCAGCACATTTTACACATCTGTTGAAGGGGACGTATTTAATTTTCTCCCTCTTTACTAGTACATTAGTAATGCTTTGCTGGTTTCTAAGTTCTCCTAATTCTTAGACCCATCACTCTTATGAACAATGAGATCTTTCTTTAAATGTCCACCACTGCTTATCTACATCACAATCAGAATTTATTGTCATGAACATATGTCACAAAGTTCGTTGTTTTGGGGTAGCACTACAGGTGCAAAACTGCTGTAATTTTTTTAATTTAAAAAAAAATTAAAAAGTAAATGAGTGCAAAAGAAAAGTGAGATAGTCTGTGTTTCATTGGCTATTCATAAATTTGATGGCAGAGGGGAAGAAGCTGTCTTTGTACTGTTGGGTACTCATCTTCAGCCTCCTGCACCTCCTTCCTCATCATAGCAGTGAGAAACACCTGGGAGATGGGGGTCCTTGAGGATAAAGGCTGCTTTCCTGAGACACTGTCTCTCGCAGATATCCTCAGTGGGGTAGAGACTGATGCTCATGGTGGCGCTGGCCGAGTTCACAACACTCTGTAGTCTTTTCCTGTCCTGTCCGTACCAGACAGTGATGCAACCAGTCGGAAGGCTCTCCACGGTACACCTGTAGCAATCTGTAAGTCTTTGACGTAAATCTGCTCAAACTCCTCACAAAGCACAGCTGCTGGCGAGCCTTCTTCACAATGGCGTCGACATGGAAGCCACAGGGTAGATTTTCAGAGATGTTGACACCCAGGAATTTTAAGTTCTTAACCCTTTCCAATGCTGAGCCCTTAATAAAAACTGATTTGTGTTCTGATTTTCCCCTATGGTCCACAATCAGTTCCTTGGTCTTTAGTGTAATATCTCAAACAGCTTAAAACATATCTAGACAATGGCCTTATTTAAATTTCAGACTCTAATTTTGAATTTAAAACCTGTTTATAGAATTCTGTTGTTTTATATTTACCTTTCCCTTGATAACCCTGCCTTTATTACACATAGCCAGATCCAAAATGGTCTGCTCTCTTGCTGGACGTTCTTCATATTCCAGCAAAACTGACTGGTGCACCAACAACAATGTCACCAAAACTAAGGAACTGATTGTGGACTTCAGGAAAGGAAAGCCAGAGGTTTACAATCCAGTGATCATTGGGGGATCAGAGGTGGAGAGGGGGCAAACAAAGTTAGGTTCTAGGGAGTCACTATCTCGGAGGATCTTTCCTGGACCCAACACACCAGTGGCATTGTGAAGAAAGGATGTCAGTACCTCTATATTCTCAGGAGTTTGCAGAGGTTTGGTACGACACCAGAAACCCTGACAAATTTTTACATTTGTGTGGTGGAAAGTCTGCTGACCGCCGAGATCACAGTCTGGTATGGGGACACCAATATCTCTGAGTATAAAGCCCTCCAAAAGGTAGTGGACACAATCGAGGACATCACAGGCAAAACCCTCGCCACTATTGAGAACATCTATAGGGAACACTGCCATTGGAGAGCAACAGCAATCATCAAGGATCCACACCACCCAGCACATGCTCTGTTCTCACTGCTGCCATCAGGAAAGAGGTACAGGTGCCACAAGACTCGCACCACCAGGTTCAGTAACAGCTGCTACCCTCCACCTTCAGACTCCTCAACAACAAACTCAATCAGGGACTCATTTAAGGACACTGACTTGTGCCCTTTACTGTTTGTTTTATTCTCTCTGTATTGCAGTTTGTTTACATTCACTATCTGTTTACATATATATGCTGTGTACAGTTTTTTTTGCACTACCAATAAGTGGTAATTTTTTTAATGCATGTTCAATTTCAGTTTAAGTTTAACACCCTTAATATCACTCAACAAAAATAAAATTGGATCCTGTGGGAATTTAATCCCCAATATTCGTTCCAATAATTTGCCTATTTCTAACCAAAAAGGTTTAACTTTAGGACATTGCCAAGTATAATGAAAAATTGTACCATTTTCCTAAAACATAAATTCGAAAGAGTCTGATTTTGTACCATTCTATATCTCACATATTTCTCCCATTATTATTGAACAAACTATTAACTTCCACTTTCATTCTGCATAGCGTACAAACAAAACCAGGCCCTACATTCCCACTAATCCCATTTAGCAGTACCTGGTTGCCATAATTTTGAAACATCAGGTACATGAAGTACCCTGCAATATTCTGGGTCACCAAGCAACTAAACATCTCTGTAATGGCAATTAGATCAGACTCGATTGTCTTTATGCTATCAGTTCATCTATCTTGTAACAAATACTTTGTGTGTTCAGATCATTAATTTTGACTTTCAACATATTTTTAATACATTGATCATTTTTGCTGTTGCATTATTTTGTTTAGGGCAGTTTAATTAAGGTATAATTATGAAATAAATGAAAAATATCATCATTATTTTATTAACCTTAACAATTTTGCATTTTATGCAGCTAAAAGTTGTTTTTAAAACACATTTTTATGTCTTGATGGACAATCTCTGTAATTATTCCCATTGATTCTATTAATCACTTAACACGAGTAAAAATTGGGACAAATCAATTGCGTAAAGTGACGTTTGCCTGTATTAAAATATCAAAAACAATAGGGCTTCCAACACTGATCCCTGCAGAATATCATTGGTCACAGCCTCCAGCTAGAATAACATGTTTCCACAACAACCCCCTGACTTCTATGGGTCACCCAATTCTGAATCCAAACTATCAATTTACTGTGGATCCTGTGTATCTATATATTCTGGATCAGCCTCTCATGAGGGACCTTGTCAAATGCCTTTGCAAGTCCATGTGTACAACATCCTACCTTTGTCGCCTCTTCAAAAAAAACCCCAATCAAATTGTAAAAGATTACCTTCTCTGCACAAAACCATAAAGGATTAGTGGGAACTTTACAGGTTTGGTGATAACAGCCATGCAAATACAGCATCTCAGGGTCTGTGAGGGTAGCTCTCTGGTTGATCTGCCTAATAGACCCATTGCAGGTTGAGTACCCCTTATCTGAATACCCAAAATCAGAAACAATCCAGAATCCAAAACTTTTTTTGCCTGTGGTCCCATAAGGTAATATGCAATAGAGTTCAGAAATCTCGATCAGAGAATGGGACGTAGCAACGTAAGTAGTGCATTATTGAGTGTAGATTTCTCAATGTATTTTCCAATTAATTGGTGCAGATGTAAATATTTGTAATGTGAATACATGTATCTTTAAGTCTGAGTGAATGAGTGCATTTTTTAAATGGTGTTCCAAAATCTGAAAAATACTTCTGGTTCCATGCATTTTGGATCAGGGGTACTCAACCTGTATTACAATTATAACATCTAATAACTGTCATCACAGGATGTGAGGGACACGAAGACTGGTGTTGATGTGGTACCCTTTTACAACCACAGGATGTTCGAGAGGAATTTTAGAGCCAATTACATTTTTAAAAATTCCAAATGCCACCCATTAGGAATGCAGTGTTTACATTGCCAGTGAAATAATAGACTTGTATGACGATTAGTGGGAAAATTTGAGGGAACTTACCCCCCCTCCTCTTCTGATTAATTCAGCTTCGTAATCTCTTTTTCTCCAGCAGACGTGACCTCTTCTGGAAAATGAGCTGATTGCTGAAATGTTGTCAATCTCTTATCCATTTTAGGAAATGGTCCGTTACACGATCGCTGCTGTGAATATGATGCCAGCAACCTACTGGATGATGTTTATTGTCACCCTGTCGGACATTATATGGAGGAAAGTGGGTGTACTAATGAGATGAAGCATACAACTGATTTCTACTTTCATATCGCTGATCACCAAGCCATGCACTATTCCAGGTAAAGGATCTGGGATGTCCAGACTTAAAACACTGTCCAACAGTGCTGCTGATTTCAAAAGGTTGTTAAGAGGTTGGGGATTATCATGGATTCACACAGCACCAAAACACACCTCTGACTCAGAGCATCTGTGATATGCTTTTAGTGTCAATGTTCATGTTCCCTTTGTACCTCCACCAACTCCCTCCTCCCAATTTTCCAATTCTCCTTCCATCCAGCTGTAGTAGGGGAAATTTAGTCACATCTTTGCATATTGGAGGAAACCAGAGCTCCTCGAGGAAATTCAGATGGTTACTGGGAGAACATGCAAACTTACCCAGAAAAGCACCTAAGGTCAGAATCAAACTGGGTCTCTGACGATGAGGCTAATCACCGTGCCATTGTGAAGACTGAGAACAATGTATATTTACAGCAAACAAACAGGCCTTTTAATTTAGAGATAGAGCGTGGTTACAGGCCCTTCTGGCCAATGAGCCCATCCGGCCCAAAGACACCAATTAACCTACAAACCTCCTATACATTTTTTGAAGGGTGCAAAGAAGCTAGGGCACCCAGAGGAAACCCACGCAAACATGGGGAGAACATACAAACTCTACAGACAGCGATGAATTGAAACTCGAATTGCTGGCGCCGTAATAGGATGGTGCTAAGCTAACTGTGCCGCCTTTTGTCCCAGCTGGATCATGTTCCACACAACTCTTCTTACCATCATTTCTAACCCTTTTCATTCCTTTCCCCCACGTGAGTTTATGCAACAAAGCCATTCACCTCATCTGCTTAGTGTGATGGTGAGTTAATTCTCTGGGAAGAATGGCCTGTACTGAATTCTCAGGTGGTTTGTTTATCAAGTCTGAAGACAACAATATTTTGATATTAATTTTTGCAGATCAACTTTTAGTTTTCACCAGTTGTGAGTTCCCTATGTAAATTAATGCCCTGTTGCTACATCCTCTTCATTCCTCTCAGAAGACTTGATTTCCCACAATTTCTGGTATCTCATTAGCATTTTTTATTGTGAAGACAGAGACATAATATATGTCTAATTGCCAGTTTTGTTACGCAATGATGCAATAACCTAGATCCTCCACTCCTTCCTGACCCACCTAGAAAACAATGCCTCATACGCCAGGCTACATTGACTTCAGCCTGGTGTCTTACACAATAATACCTCAGAGGCTGATGGCTAAACTATCCTCACTGGGACTCAGTAGGCCTCTCTGCAACTGGATCCTGGATTTCTTGACCGAAAGACCAGTCAGTCCGGGATGGCAGCAAAACCTCAAGCCCCATCAGGCAGAGCACTGGTGCCCCTCAGGTCTGTGTGCTCAGTCCGCTACTGTTCACGATACTACTCACAACTGTACTGCAAACCGAATCATCAAATTTGCAGATGAGACATCAGTAGTTGTGGCTTCATCGGCAACAATGATGAAGTTGCATTACGGAGAAGGGGTTGGTTGAAAGGCTCAAATAAAATGGAGTGAAAACAACCTGACTCTCAATGTCAACAAGACAATGGAGATCATTGTGAATTTCAAGAGGACAAATGTCAACCACTCTCCACTATTCATCAACAGTTCCATCATGGAAATAGTGGAGAGCTTTGGTGTGCATGTAAAAGATGATCTATTCTGGACTTACAATGCCTCCTGATTAGTCAGGAAGGCACAACAGCACCCTCACTTCCTGAGGAGGTTGAGGAGGGCAAGGCTACTGGACCCAACTTGACATCCTTTTATAGGAGCATAATTAAGAATGTGCTTGTCTGGCTGCATCATTGAGTGGTAAGGTAGCAGCAAAGCATCAAACCAGAAGTCAACACAGAGGATCATTTAAACAGCTGAGAGGATCACTGGAGTCACCCTTTTCTCTTTTGACAACATTGACTCAAGGAATTATGAAAGACCCCTCTCAAGCAGTGCACAGTATTTTCAACCCACTACCATCAACCAGTGCACAGGAACATCAGGACAGCTAGGCTAGGGAATAATTTCTTTCCACAGGCTGTGAGACTGATGAACAGTAACTGTGATAATCATTCCAAATATTCATATATATATTTTGATTATTTTTGTGATCTTTATGTCCTGTGCACCATGGTCTGGGGAGATGCTGTTTTGACGGGTTGTACATGTTCAGATGATAATAAACAGACTTATTCATAATTTCTCATGTCACTGCCTTTTATGGACCCAGGTGATCTCTTATTCCAAATTTGAAATTTAACAGATTTCTTTTATATTTCCTCATAATATACTCTATGTTCTATTAGCTCTGTCTTAAACTTTTTTAAAATATCTTTCTCTCTTAAAATATTTACTATCCCAAACCATTCTTACTTTATTTGTGAAGGTAGTGGTGTGAAATTACACAAGGCCATTCTTCCATCATCACTGGCCTGGCTTGCGTACATCAATAACATTTTATTTTGGTTGCCTGTTGTTATTTTCCTCATGGTTTTTTACTCTCTTGTGTGTTGGTTAGCTGTATAAAAACTTTCAAATTTGTTTTAACCTCTCTGTTTAAACATGAAGTTGTAGATTTCCACATAATTCCTTGCTTCCTCACTAGGATATACTTGATATGTATTATAATATAGAACATTCCAGAGCAGTACAGGCCCTTCAGCCCTCAAGGTTGTGACGACCCATATATTCCTTAAAAAAATACTAAACCCTCCCTACCCTGTAACCCTCCATCTATATACCTGTCCAAGGGTCTCTTGAATGCCTCTTTTGTTCCAGCCTGAACCATCACCCCTGGCAAGGCATTCCAGGCACCCGCAACTCTCTGTGTAAAAAAACTGCTGATTCCAAACAGGTGCTGGATCAGGTGCTGCCTCTCATAATCTTGCAGTCCCCTCTGATCCTTCTACACTCCAAAGAGAAAAGTCCCACCTCTGCTAACCTTCTATCATACAAGTTATTTTCCAATCCAGGCAACATCCTGGTAAATCTCCTCTGCCCCCTCTCCATAACTTCCACATCCTTCCTATAAATGAGGTGACCAGAACTGAAAACAATACTCCAAGTGTGGTCTACCATAGATTTGTGGAGTTGTGTTCTTTCATCTGATTTTTTGCCTTTATTTATCTATTTAAATATTTTACCTGTTTAAATATTTGACACTATTGGTCAGTGATTGTTTCTCCTGCATGTACAAGGTTCCTTTTTTATTGTTCAATATTCCTTTTATTGTCACGTAATAATACACAAAAATGTCACATACATGATACACTTTTTGTCTGCCTTAAGTCACCATTTGCATTGCCAGGCGCCCCCAGCAATAAGAGAAAGAGAAGTAAAAGATATCCCCCTCAGAGATACTGACTGTCCGTGGATTCACCCCCAGCCCTCCCGTGGCCTCTGCAGCTGCACAATCTCCTGTTCAAACCATTGGCACCCCAGGCTCCAGGTTCAAACCCCCAATATGATTAGGAATCCTTTGGCACCCGAAGCCTTTCAGGCGCCCTTCTTGCCCTCAGCACCCTCTTGAATTTTGGTTCCAATACCTGGTTCCTATGAGCCAGCCTGCAGCCTGTGTGGGGATCCTTCATAGAAGACAACAGCACAGTACAGACCCTTCAGCCCTCAATGTTGTGCCGACTCGTATATTCCTTAAAAAAAGTACTAAACCTTCCTTACACTGTAACCCTCTATTTTTAATCCATCCATGTGCCTGTCTAAGAGTCTCTTAAATATCCCCCTGAAGTTTCCGCCTCCACTACCATTCCTGGCAAGGCATTCCAGGCACCCACAACTTTTTTTTAAAAATTTTTATTTTTCACACTATAAACCACATTGATCAAGATACATAAATTTTTCTTTTCAAATATATACAGTGTCGTTTTCTCCCCCCCTCCCTCTTCCCATCCCACCCTCCCTACCTCCCCTCCCATTCATTTAAAGTACAGAATCTAAGATACATTAAACCCGTCAAACAATGTTGTCACTCAATAAAAATAAACAAGAAATTCCACTGAGTCAATTCTTTTCATTTCCTTCTCCTTCTGTCATATTAGGTGGTAGATGTCCCCGGTAGGTTTTCTCTGTTGTGTTTCATGTATGGCTCCCATATTTGTTCAAATATTGTAATATTATTTCTTAAATTATATGTTATTTTTTCTAATGGAATACATTTATTCATTTCTATATACCATTGTTGAATTCTCAAGTTATCTTCTAATTTCCAGGCTGACATAATACATTTTTTTGCTACGGCTAGGGCTATCCTAACAAATCTTTTCTGTGCACCATCCAAATCAAGTCCAAATTCTTTGTTTTTTATGTTACTTAGGAGGAAGATCTCTGGGTTTTTTGGTATATTGCTTTCTGTGATTTTATTTAATATCTGGTTTAGATCTTCTCAAAATTTTTTCACTTTCTCACACGTCCAGATTGCATGAATTGTTGTTCCCATTTCTTTTTTACAATGAAAACATCTGTCAGATACTGTTGGGTCCCATTTATTTAACTTTTAAGGTGTAATGTATAGCCTGTGTATCCAGTTATATTGTATCATACGTATCCTTGTGTTTATTGTATTTCTCATGGTTCCGGAGCATAGTTTCTCCCATGTTTCATTCTTTATCTTTATGCTTAGATCTTGTTCCCATTTTTGTTTGGTTTTACCATTTGTTTCCTATCCTCGGTTTCCCCCCCTTTCCATAAAAATTTCCTTATTATTTTCTTTAACTCCTTGAAGAATTTCTCCGTCAAGTGTATTGGCAATGCCTGAAATAGGTATTGTATACTTGGGAAAATTTTCATTTTAATACAGTTTATCCTTCCTATTAGTGTTAGTGGTAAGTCTTTCCAATGCTCTAAGTCGTCCTGTAATTTTTTCATTAGTGGATAATAATTGAGTTTATATAGATGGCCGAGGTTTTTATTTATTTGTATACCTAGGTATCGTATTGCTTGCATTTGCCATCTGAATGGTGATTCTTTCTTAAATTTTGAGAAATCCGCATTTTTTATTGCATTGCTTCACTTTTATTTGCGTTAATCTTGTATCCCGACACTTCTCCATATTTCTTCAATTTCTTATGTAATTCTTTTATTGATATTTCTGGTTCTGTTAAGTATACTATAACATCATCTGCAAATAAACTGATTTTATATTCCTTGTCTTTTATTTTTATCCCTTTTATTTTATTTTCTGTTCTTATCAATTCTGCTAGTGGTTCTATAGCTAACGCGAACAATAAGGGTGATAGTGGGCATCCCTGCCTTGTTGACCTGCTTAAGTTAAATTGTTTTGATATATATCCATTTACTGTCACTTTCGCCAATGGCCCCTTATATAATGCTTTAATCCAATTAATATACTTCTCTGGTAAATTGAATTTTTGTAATACTTTGAATAAATAATTCCATTCTACTCTGTCAAAGGCCTTCTCTGCGTCTAAAGCAACTGCTACTGTTGGAGCTTTATTCCCTTACACTGCATGAATTAAGTTAATAAATTTACAAATATTGTCTGTTGTTCGTCTTTTTTTAATAAATCCAGTTTGGTCTAGATTTACTATTTTAGGTACATAGTCGGCTAATCTGTTTGCTAATAGTTTAGCTATTATCTTATAATCTGTGTTAAGTAAAGTTATTGGTCTATATGACGCTGGTGCGAGTGGATCTTTCCCTGTCTTCGGTATTACTGTAATTATTGCTGTTTTGCGTGAATCTGGTAAGCTTTGTGTTTTATCAATCAGGTTGATTACTTCCAGGAGGGGAGGAATTAATAAATCTTTAAATGTTTTATAGAATTCTATTGGGAATCCATCCTCTCCTGGTGTTTTATTATTCAGTAGTTTTTTTATTATCTCTTGTATTTCTACTATTTCAAATGGTTCTGTTAATTTATTTTGTTCCTCTATTTGTAATTTTGGTAGTTCAATTTTAGTTAAAAATTCATCTATTTTGTCTTCTTTCCCTTCGTTTTCAGTTTGGTATAATTGTTCGTAGAATTCTCTGAAGTTTTCATTAATCTCCGTTGGATTATTTGTGATTTGTTTGTCTTTTTTCCTTGATGCCAATACCATTCTCTTAGTTTGTTCTGTCTTAAGCTGCCATGCTAGAATTTTGTGTGTTTTTTCTCCTGGTTCATAATATTTCTGTTTTGTCTTCATTATGTTCTTCTCCACCTTATATGTTAATAGTGTTTCATATTTTATTTTTTTATCTGCCAATTCTCTTCTTTTAGTTGTGTCTTCCTTCATTGCTAATTCTTTTTCTATGTTTACTATTTCCCTTTCCAACTGCTCTGTTTCCTGATTGTAGTCCTTCTTCATCTTGGTTACATAACTTATTATTTGCTCTCTGATGAACGCTTTCATTGCATCCCATAGTATAAACTTATCTTTCACTGATTCCGTATTTATTTCAAAGTACATTTTAATTTGTCTTTCAATGAATTCTCTAAAATCCTGCCTTTTAAGTAGCATGGAATTTAATCTCCATCTATACATTCTTGGAGGGATTTCCTCTAACTCTATTGTCAATATCAGGGGTGAGTGGTCCGATAATATTCTATCTTTATATTCTGTTTTTCTTACTCTGTCTTGCATACGAGCTGATAACAGGAATAGGTCTATTCTTGAGTATGTTTTATGTCTACCCGAATAATATGAATATTCCTTTTCCTTTGGGTGTTGTTTCCTCCACATATCCAAAAGTTGCATTTCTTGCATCAATTTAATTATAAATTTGGTTACTTTGTTCTTTCTGTTAATTTTTTTTCCCAGTTTTATCCATGTTTGAATCCAAATTAAGGTTGAAATCCCCTCCTATTAGTATTTTCCCTTGCGTGTCTGCTATCTTCAAAAAAATATCTTGCATAAATTTTTGATCTTCTTCGTTAGGTGAATATACATTGAGTAGATTCCAAAACTCCGAATGTATCTGACATTTTATCATTACATATCTCCCTGATGGATCTATTATTTCCTCTTCTATTTTAATTGGTACATTTTTACTGATTAATATAGCTACTCCTCTAACTTTTGAATTATATGACGCTGCTGTTACATGTCCTATCCAATCTCTCTTTAATTTCTTGTGCTCCAATTCAGTTAAGTGTGTTTCTTGGATAAATGCTATATCAATTTTTTCCTTTTTCAGTAAATTTAGCAGTTTCTTCCTTTTGATTTGGTTATGTATTCCATTAATATTTAAAGTCATATAGTTCAACGTAGCCATTTCATACTTTGTTTATCTTTCCTTTCCGTTTCCTCATCATCACCTTTCCTTCTTATCCATTTCTGCTTTCTTGTTTTGAACACTTTATAAGACAACATTTCTAAAACATCAAACATTTTCCTTATTCTCCTATCTAAAATTTCTTTAACCCCACTATCCCCTCCCCTTCCTGAGTTGCCCTTTATCCCTTGTCGGGCAACCACATCTCCCCTCTCCATTTGGATTTGCGAATTCACTCGCAAGCGTCAACTGATTTCGCAGTGACCGTAACTCCTCCCCACCCAGCCCCCCCAGAAAAGATTTCAATTTTCATATATAACAAAGGTCACTCTCTTAATTCCCTCCTTACTTCCTCTCTTCCCTTTCATTCCCTTAATAATTCTTATCTATACTGTATATATTTTCCTTTAAATACGGATACACTCATGTACACACATATATACATACACATATATATATATATATATATATATACCCATATACACACATACATATATTTCGTGGTCATTTTTACTCTCGTTACATATCTTCATCTCTCTGTCTGTTTTGTAGTTGTTCTGCAAATTTTCGTGCTTCCTCCGGATCCGAGAATAGTCTGTTTTGCTGCCCTGGAATAACTATTTTAAGTACCGCTGGGTACTTTAGCATAAATTTATATCCTTTTTTCCATAGGATCGCTTTTGCTGTATTAAACTCCTTTCTCTTCTTCAGGAGTTCAAAGCTTATGTCTGGATAGAAAAAAATTTTTTGACCTTTGTATTCCAGTGGCTTTTTGTCTTCTCTTATTTTCTTCATTGCTTTCTCCAATATATTTTCTCTTGTTGTATATCTTAAGAATTTTACTGAAATGGATCTTGGTTTTTGTTGTGGCTGTGGTTTCGGGGCTAATGTTCTATGTACCCTTTCTATTTCCATCTCTTCCTGTAATTCTGGTCTTCCTAGGACCCTGGGGATCCAATCTTTTATAAATTCTCTCATATTCTTGCCTTCTTGATCTTCCTTAAGGCCCACTATCTTTATATTACTTCTTCTATTATAATTTTCCATTATATCTATCTTCTGAGCTAACAGCTCTTGTGTTTCTTTAACTTTTTTATTAGATTCTTCTAATTTCTTTTTTAAGTCCTCTACTTCCATTTCTACGGCTGTTTCTCGTTCTTGCACCTTGTCCACTCTTTTTCCTATATCTGACATGACCATCTCTATTCTATTCATTTTTTCTTCTGCACTTTTAATTCTTCTTTTTATTTCACTAAATTCTTGTAATTGCCATTCTTTTACTGTTTCCATATATTCTTTAAAAAAATATATCCATTGTGTTGCCTTTCCCTTCTTCTTCAATTTCTCTATGTTCTTCTTCTTCCTCTGGGTTGGTCATCTGTTATTTCCTTGTTTTCTCTTTACTCTCTTCTTTCTTGTTCTCATTGTTTTCTGTGTTCTGTTGTTGTGGTGCAGCTGTCATCCTCAGGTGTGGAGATCGACTCCTCAGCTGGTCCCCCCTCCCGTCAGTGTTTTTTTTTTCATGCACATCGTGCATGCGCGACTCCTCGCGCATGCGCGGTTGCGCACTTTTACTTGGCTTCGCGAGCCATTTTTGTAGTCCTGAGCTCGGGACTTCCACTGACCTTAGGGAACGGGCTTCTCTCTCCGGGGGGGGTGGGCCTCCTCGGATAGGTAAGGCCTTCACCTTCTTCTTCTGACGTTCTTTCTTCTTCTCTTCATCCTGTTGCTTTCGACTTTTCTTTCTTCGCTGCCATTTTCTTCCCACCTTTACTTTCACTTTGTTTTAATTTTTTTTCTTGTGCCTTTGTGTTTAGTGTATTTTTTTAAACTTTTCCGGAGAGGGCTGGAGCTCCCTGACCGGCCACTACTCCATCACGTGACCACCAACTCTCCTAAAAAAATACTTACCCCTGATATCTCCCCTAAAATTCCCTCCTTTCACTTTGTATATATGTCCAATGGTATTTGCTATTCCTGCCCTGGGAAAAAGGCACTGGCTGTCCATCCTATCTATGCCTCTCATAATCTTGTTGACCTCTATTGTCTCTTCTCATCCTTCTATGCTCCAAAGAGAAAACTCACAGCTCCACACGTTGAGAGCCTATATAGGTCCTTCAGTCGCTGAGCCCCTTGCTGGTCTGCTACCATGGACATCTTCCCTGCAGGTTGTCTCCCATGCCTCTCCTTCTCAACGGGGATGTTCTGCCCATTTCTGGTGCTTTGAGCTGGTCTGCTGCTCCCCTGGTGTTTGCAACCCCTCCATGAATGTTGCCCTGCATAGGCATTGCCATCTTTGGCACTGTCCTCCAATGTTGCAAGATTTAAAAGGAAAATTATTGACTCCTTTAACAGGCATTTTAAAGCCTGTGCGGAGCTGTCTCAGCATCATGACTGGACAGTAGGATCCTGCAAAGCAGTGCTGGCAGTGCAAGCATTTAATTTGTAATTTTATAACCAATACAATTTACTATTTTTTCCAATCAATCTTTTTTGTTATTGATGTTTATTCTCTTCATATACAACCATTGACATACACAATGCACACTTGTTAGATCAACTCCACCCTGCTGTTCATTGACAATGAACCAAGCCTACTTGTTTTTCATTGTTGATCATTACGGTATTATTTGAGATACAGAGTCCTGAACAAACAGCAAAAAATTTTGCTTTGTCAATGCAAAGATCTGTTTTTCATTTTTTAGCCTATCTTGGATAAATTGTCACCCATAGTTGTAAAATTTTAACCTGGAAATTGGTACTGCAAATAATAAGACATTTTAGTGGCAAGTAGAATTCTATCCACTTATAGGTTAACTGTACAGGATCTGGCTAACATTTTTTTCAAAAACAGACATTATTCACGATAAATTATTTACAAAAAGGAAAACCGTTCAAATTCCCTTTGCACCCTTAGTGTCACATCCATACATTCCCATCGCTGTACATTATTACATATGCTCTCTATTTACACCATTTCCATCACTTGTGGCACCTTGTTGTTACTACCCCCTCTGCTGTTGAGGGGCTGAGACTGAGGGAAAGCCCCTTAATATGTGTTAATGGAAGAACTCTGGGCTGTGGTCTTTCCCCACAGCACCCTTGCCTCAGCTGCACCAAGTCTCCTTCAGCACACACTTCTATTTAAATATTTTACCTGCTTAAATATTTGACACTATTAATCAGTGATTGTTTCTCCTCCATGAACAAGGTTCCTTTTATTGTCATATTATAATACGGTCTGGATGGAGAACCCGGCTCAGAACTGAAAACCTGTGCTGACCAACTAGCCAATATATTCACAGATATCTTAAACATCACTCCGACAGGGAGTAATACCCACCTGTTTCAAACAGGCCTTAATCGTACCAGGGCCCCAAGAAGAGTGTGGTAACCTGCTAACTGACTACCAACCAGTGGCACTCACATCCACAGCGATGAAGTGTTTTGAGAGGCTGGTGTTGAAGCATATCAGTTACTATCTGTGCAGCAGCGACATAGCTTAAAGAAGGGTTCAGGCCCAAAACATCGGTCATATATTTTTTAGCTCCTATGGATTCTCTGAGATCTGCTGAATTTCTCCAGCATTTCTTTGTTATTTCTCTGTTTCAATTTTCATAATGCAGATTACACCATAGGGTTTTGAGGCCCAGGTCTTATGGCACCTAAAGTCACCTCAAGGAAGTGAATGGTTGAGGACTACACTGCTCCTTCCTTTGATCCTATCCTGGATAATGAAGAGGGGCCTATAGAAGGGTCCAAATAAAGGAAAACTAATGGCCACTATGTAAATAGCTTCAACTACAAATTTTGGAGCAGTACGGTTAGCGTAGCAGTTAACACAACATTGTTTCAACACCAGCGATCGGGATTGGAGATCAAATCCTGGGCTGTATGTAAGGAGCTTGTATGCACTCCCTGTGTATGTGCGTTTCCTTCAGGTGCTCCTGTTTCCTCCCACCATTTGAGTTGTATGGGGGGGGGGTGGGGTTTGAAGGTTAATTGGGTGTAATTGGGCGGCACAGATTCGTGGACCGAAAGGGCTTGTTACCATGCTGTATATCTACATTCTAAAAAAAAAGACAGAAAAAGTGTGAAGCAAGTGTGATGAGAAAAACATATTTTAACTCACTTAAATAATACCTAAAACGATGAGAGACTTGTTCAGAAAGTCATGAGGCATGGGATCCATGGAACCTTGGCTGTGTAGATTAAAAAATTGGCTTGCCTGTAGAAAGCAGAGAGTAGTAGTGGAAGGAAAGTATTCTGCCTGGAGGTCAGTGACTTGTGGAGCTCCACAAGGATCTGTTCTGGGACCCCTGCTCCTTGTGATCTTTATTATGATGTATAAATTAAGAGGTTGTTAAAAAATTATAACAAACCTCATTATATCTTATTATAGAATCTAAAAACATATCATCTAGGATAATCATAATTAAACTCCATAAATCCATTTATCAAAAAGAAAAAGAAATCTAAAACTAATATTAACCGCTCCCTCTAACCAAGGTTACAAGAAAAATACAAAGATGGATCAAGTCATGACCTTCAGAAGACAGACAGATCAGACTAGAGCACCATAACACTGAAAATGGCCAATTATGGTAGTATTCTATAAATGGGCCCATATATTTTCAAACTGAAACTTTTAATCTTTAATATTATACCTAATTTTCTCTGAACTTAGTTGAGTTGGTGAGAGTTCATCTTTCCATTTCATTAAAACTGCTCGTCCAGCTATCAATGTGGACAAAGCTAAAACTTCTCTTGAGGTGCCAATAAAAGTTTATCAGGTTCACGCGAAAAACCAAACAGGGTAATTAAAGGGCGTGGATCTAATTTAATCTTGAAAATTGTTGATAAAGACTGAAAAATATTCTGCCAATATCCTCCTAATTTAGGACATTCCCAAAATGTATGAATCAATGGGGCCTCAAAAATTTTATATTTTTCACAAAATGGATCGACATCTGCATAGAAATGGGATAATTTGAGTTTAGAGATGTGTTTTCTGTGTACCACCTTAAATTGTAATATACAAAATTAAGTATCATTGATCGAACTAAGAGTGGAATACCATACCTCATCTGAAAACGTTATCATTTTTAATCAGCCATAAATCCAATCAATCAATATAAATATATGATATCAATTCACTGTGAAAAAATTGTAGATCAAAAAGTATATCAAGAATATTTCAGTCTGGAGAGGAGTCACGTGATGGAGTAGTGGCCGGACGGTGAACTCCAGCCCTCTCCAGAAAAGTCGGGAAAAACAAGAGAAAATACAAAGGCACAGAAATACAAGTTAAAGAAAAGTGAATATAAAGGTGGAAAGAAGATGGAGACAAAAGGAGAAAAATCAAAATCAACGGAAAGAAGAGAGGAAGAGAAGACAACGGAGGAAAAAGGTGAAGGCCTTACCTGTCCGAAGAGGCCCGCTGTGGAGAGAAGACCCCACTACCTCAGGTCGGTAGAAAGAGAACTACAACAATGGCTCACAGAGCCGAGTAAAAGTGCGCAACTCCTCGCGCATGCGCGATGCGCATACAAAAAAACACACCGACGGGAGGGGGGACCAGCTGGGGAGTCGATCTCCACAGCCGGCAACGACAGCTGCAGAACACCTGCAGCAAGAAGAGACCACAGAAGACAATAGAAACAAGAAAGAAGAGGAGGAAAGGGCAGCAAAGAAACAACAGATGGTCAACCTAGAGGAAGAAGAAGAGGAAGAGGAAGAGTACAGGGAAATAGAAGAAGAAAAGATAGGCAAGGTAAAGGAGGTACTTGCTCTTGTTAGAGGATACATGGAGTCATTTAAAGAATGGCAAACACAGGAATTCAATGATTTAAGAAGAAGAATAAACAACACAGAAAAGAAAATAAATAAAATGGATATGACCTTAACAGAAATGGGGAAAAAAATGGACAAGATGGAAGAACGGGCAATAGCAGCAGAAATGGAGGTAGAAGACTTAAAAAAGAAATTGGAGGAATCTAATAAAAAAACTAAAGAGACACAAGAATTACTAGCCCAAAAAATAGATATAATGGAAAATTATAACAGAAGAAATAACATAAAGATAGTGGGCCTTAAGGAAGATGTAGAAGGCAAGAATATGAGGGAGTTTATAAAAGAATGGATCCCTAAGGCCCTAGGATGTCCAGAACTACAGCAAGAAATGGAAATAGAAAGGGCACATAGAGCATTGGCCCCTAAACCACAACCACAACAAAAACCAAGATCTATTGTAGTAAAATTCCTAAGATATACTACAAGAGAAAAGGTGCTGGAGAAGACAATGGAAAAAGTAAGAGAGGGCAACAAACCACTGGAGTATAAAGGGCAAAAAATCTTCATTTATCCAGATATAAGCTTTGAACTCCTAAAGAAGAGAAAAGAGTTCAATGCAGCAAAAGCGATTTTATGGAAGAAAGGATATAAATTTACACTGAAGCATCCTGCGGTATTGAAAATATTTATTCCAGGACAACAAAACAGACTATTCTCGGATCCAGAAGAAGCACGAAAATTTGCAGAACAATTACAAAAATAGACTGAGGGATGAAGACGGGTAATGAGAGCAAAAATTATCACGATTGATATGTATGTGGGTAAAGACAAAAATAGACTGAGGGATGAAGACGGGTAAGGAGGGTAAAAATGACCACGATTGATATGTATGCGGGTAAAGAGGTATAAGAGTGAATAGAGACAACGGGCATATGTGAAAGTATCTGTAATTAGAGGAAAACATAGAAAGTATAGACAAGAATTAATAAGGGAAGGTAATGGAATAGAGAGAATAAGGAGGGAACTAAAAGAGTGACCTTTGTGACATATAAAAAACGAAATCTTTTCTGGGGGGGGCTGGGTGGGGGGAAAAGAGCGGTCACTGCAAAATCAGTTGACGCTTGCGAGTGGATTCGCAAATCCAAATGGAGAGGGGAGATGTGGTTGTCCGACAAGGGATAAAGGGCAACTCAGGAGGGGAAGGGGAGATTGGGGATAAAGAAGATAGAAATAGGAGAATAAGGAAAATGTTGGATGTTGTAGGAATGTTGTCTGGTAAAGAGTTGAAAATAAGAAAACAGAAATGGAAAAGGAGGAAAGGTAATGATGGAAAAACGGAAAGAGAAGATAAACAAAATATAAAATGGCTACGCTGAACTATATGACTCTAAATATTAATGGAATACATAACCAAATTAAAAGGAAGAAACTACTAAATTTACTGAAAAAGGAAAAAATAGATATAGCATTTGTCCAAGAAACACATTTAACTGAATTGGAGCACAAGAAATTAAAGAGAGATTGGGTAGGACATGTAACAGCAGCATCGTATAATTCAAAAGCAAGAGGAGTGGCTATATTAATTAGCAAAAATGTGCCATTTAAAATAGAAGAGGAAATAATGGATCCAGCAGGGAGATA
Organism: Narcine bancroftii; assembly: GCF_036971445.1. Lineage (NCBI taxonomy): Eukaryota > Metazoa > Chordata > Chondrichthyes > Torpediniformes > Narcinidae > Narcine > Narcine bancroftii. The sequence goes on along the minus strand of NC_091474.1, from coordinate 62,622,301 downwards.
TGTTATGATAAAATGTCAGATATATTCAGAGCTTTGGAATCTACTTAATATATATTCACCTAACGAAGAAGATCAAAAGTTTATGCAAGATATCTTTTTGAAGGTAGCTAATACGCAAGGGAACATACTAATAGGAGGGGATTTCAATCTGAATTTGGATCCAAATATGGATAAAACGGGGAAAAAAATTAACAGGAAGAACAAAGTAACCAAATTTATAATTAAATCAATGCAAGAAATGAAACTTGTGGACATATGGAGGAAACAAAACCCAAAAGAAAAGGAATACTCATACTACTCGACTAGACATAAAACATACTCAAGGATAGACCTATTCCTGTTATCAGCCCACATACAAGGGAGAGTTAGGAAAACGGAATATAAAGCTAGACTATTATCGGACCACTCACCCCTGTTATTGGCAATAGAGCTAGAAGACATCCCTCCAAGAATGTATAGATGGAGATTAAACCCCATGCTACTTAAAAGACAGGATTTTAGAGAATTTATTGAAAAACAATTAAAAATGTACTTTGAAGTAAATACGGAATCAGTGGAAGATAAGTTTATACTATGGGACGCAATGAAAGCATTCATTAGAGGGCAAATAATAAGTTATGCAACCAAGATGAAGAAGGACTATAATCAGGAAACAGAGCAGTTGGAAAGGGAAATAATAAACATAGAAAAAAAATTAGCAATAAAGGAAGATACAACCAAAAGAAGAGAATTGGCGGATAAAAAAATAAAATATGAAACATTACAAACATATAAGGTGGAGAAGAATATAATGAAGACAAAACAGAAATATTATGAACTAGGGGAAAAAACACACAAAATCCTAGCATGGCAGCTTAAGACAGAGCAAACTAAGAAAATGGTATTGGCAACAAGGAAAAAAGACAAACAAATTACATATAATCCAAAAGAAATTAAGGAAAACTTCAGAGAATTCTATGAACAATTATACCGAACCGAAAACGAAGGGAAAGGGAAAATAGATGAATTTTTGACTAAAATTGAACTACCAAAACTACAAATAGAGGAACAAAATAAATTAACAGAACCATTTGGAACAGTAGAAATACAAGAGATAATAAAAAATTTACCAAATAATAAGACACCAGGAGAGGATGGACTCCCAATAGAATTCTACAAAACATTTAAAGACCTAATAATACCGCCCCTCCTGGATGTAATCAACCAGATTGATGAGACACAAAACTTACCAGATTCATGTAAAACAGCAATAATTACAGTGATACTAAAACAAGGGAAAGATCCACTCTCACCAGCGTCATATAGACCAATATCTTTGCTAAACACAGATTATAAGATAATAGCTAAACTATTAGCGAACAGATTAGCAGAACAGGTACCGAAAATGGTAAATTTAGACCAAACTGGATTTATCAAAAAAAGACGCACAACAGACAATATTTGTAAATTTATTAACTTAATTCATGCAGTAGAAGGAAATAAAGCACCGGCAGTAGCAGTTGCTTTAGATGCAGAGAAGGCCTTTGACAGAGTAGAATGGAATTACTTGTTCAAAGTATTGCAAAAATTCAGTTTACCGGAGAAGTATATTAATTGGATTAAAGCATTATATAAGGGACCGTTAGCGAAAGTGACAGTAAATGGACATGTATCAAAGCAATTTAACTTAAGCAGGTCAACGCGGCAGGGATGCCCACTATCACCATTATTGTTTGCGCTAGCTATAGAACCACTAGCAGAATCGATAAGAAGAGATAATAATATAAAAGGAATAAAAATAAAAGACAGGGAATATAAAATCAGTCTGTTTGCGGATGATGTGATAGTGTACTTAACAGAACCAGAACTATCAATAAAAGAACTATATAAGAAATTGAAGGAATATGGAGAAGTGTCGGGATACAAGATAAACGTAAATAAAAGTGAAGCAATGCCTATGAATAACGCGGATTTCTCAAAATTTAAGGAGGAATCCCCATTCAGATGGCAAACGCAGGCAATAAGATACCTAGGTGTGCAAATAAACAAAAATCTAGGCCAATTATATAAACTCAATTACAATCCACTAATGAAAAAATTACAGGACGATTTAGAGCATTGGAAAGAGCTACCACTAACACTGATAGGAAGGATAAACTGTATTAAAATGAACATTTTTCCAAGGATACTATACTTATTTCAGGCATTGCCAATACAACTGACAGAAAAATTCTTCAAAGAGTTAAAGAAAATAATAAGGAGATTTTTATGGAGAGGGGGGAAACCGAGGATAGCACTAGACAAATTAACAGAATGGTATAAACAAGGAGGCTTACAATTGCCAAACTTCAAAAATTATTATAGAGCCGCACAATTAAGGTACCTATCAGATTTTTATCAAACAAGGGAAAAACCAGACTGGACGAGACTAGAATTAGATAAAATAGGGGAAAAGATACCTGAACACATATTATATAAATGGGACGAAAAATTGGTACAACATAGAACTTCTCCAGTATTACACCATCTCCTCAATATATGGAAGAAGATACATGTAGAAAGAAATAAAATAAATTACCAAATACCAAAACTAATATTGACGCAAAATAAGCTACTCCCTTTTACAATAGACAACCTTGCCTTTAGAAAATGGGGAAAAAAAGGGATTAAAAGAATAGAAAATTGTTTTTCAGGAAGTAGATTCTTATCCTTTGAACAAATGAGAGATAAGTACAATATAACGGGAGATACAGCGCTGGCATATTACCAACTGAGATCCTACTTGAAAGATAAATTAGGAAGCAACTTGAGTTTACCAGAGGGAAGTAACCTTGAATATGTGATTACAGATACAATGTTAATCAAAAGATTTATAAAAAATATGTATATTAAACTGCAAGAAAAGGAAAATGAGGAAACAAATGGTAAAACTAAACAAAAATGGGAACAAGATTTAAATATAAAGATAAAAAAGGAAACATGGGAGAAGTTATGCTCTGGAACGATGAGAAATACAATAAATACGAGGCTGCGTATGATACAATATAATTGGTTACACAGACTATACATTACACCGCAAAAGTTAAATAAATGGGACCCAACAGTATCTGATAGATGTTTTCGATGTAAAAAAGAAAGGGGAACAACAATTCATGCAATCTGGACATGTGAGAGAGTAGAAAAATTTTGGGATGATCTCAATCAGATATTAAATAAAATAACAGAAAACAATATACCAAAGAATCCAGAGATCTTTCTCCTAAGTAACATAAAAAATAAAGAATTTGGAATTGACTTGGAGGATGCACAAAAAAGATTTGTTAAGATAGCCCTAGCTGTAGCAAAAAAATGTATTATGTCAACCTGGAAATTGGAAGATAATTTGAAAATACAACAATGGTATATAGAAATGAATAAATGTATTCCATTAGAAAAAATAACATATAGTTTAAGAAATAATATTGAAATATTCGAACAAGTATGGGAGCCTTACATTAAATACAATAGCGAAAACCTACCGGGAACAAACATTACCTAAGTTGATGGAAGGAGAAGAGAAGAAAAAAATGGACTCAGTAGAATTTCTGGTGTATTTTTGTTGAATGACAACATTGTCTAACTGAATTAATGCAACCTAGAGTGTATAACTAAAATGGATGAGAGGGGGGAGGGATGGGGGGGTGGCTTGGGAGGAGGGAGGGGGGAGGGAGAAAAAGTCACTGTAAATGTGTGGAAAAGAAAAAGTGTATATCATGGCTATTGTGATTTATGGTGTGAAAAATAAAAAATTAAAAAAAAAAAAAAAAGAATATTTCAGTCTGCAATTCTAGGAAAAGCATTCAATTTAGACTGAGCAAAATTCCTAACTTGCAAGTCTCTAAAAAAAAATGTATATTAGAGAGTTTAAATTTAGCTGACCATTGCTCAAAAGAAGAAAAGTTATTTCAAATAAATAAATCTTAAAAATTTTTAAATACCAAATCTATACCATTCCTTTAAGCTTTCACCTAATACTGAAGGTGGGAATAAATGGTTTTCTATAATAGAACTCGCCAGAGAAAAATTTCTTATAACCAAAAGATTTCCGAAATTGAGCCCATATTCTCAATCTAATTCTCATTATCGGATGAAATCAGAAAATGAAAAGAGTAAAATGGAACCTAAAATTGCCAACATAAGACGATTTCTTAGAAAAGTTCAGTTCCATTTCTGCCAAGAAGGGCGACTTTCTAATTTAGCAAATTTTAATAATAAAAGTAAATTGTGTATTTTAATCACCCAATAGTAAAATTGAAAAATTGGAAGTGACATTCCCCTATTCCTAATAGATTTCTGAAGATGGGGTTTACTTATACGTGGTTGCTTTCCTTGCCAATATATATGAGGAAATGACTGAAACTAATTAATTAAAAAGGATTTAAAAATAAAAATTGTAGAATGTTCATTTTAATCAAATTCAACTGAGCTGGGTAGGTCACGTCTCCAGAATGGAGGACCATCGCCTCCCCCAAGATCATGTTATATGGCGAGCTCTCCACTGGCCATCGTGTCAGAGGTGCACCAAAGAAGAGGTACAAGGACTGCCTAAAGAAATCTCTTGGTGCCTGCCACATTGACCACCGCCAGTGGGCTGATATCGCCTCAAACCATGCATCTTGGCGCCTCACAGTTCGGCGGGCAGCAACCTCCTTGGAAGAAGACTGCAGAGCCCACCTCACTGACAAAAGACAAAGGAGGAAAAACCCAACACCCAACCCCAACCAACCAATTTTGCCCTGCAACCGCTGCAACCGTGTCTGCCTGTCCCGCATCGGACTTGTCAGCCACAAACGAGCCTGCAGCTGACGTGGACATTTACCCCTCCATAAATCTTCGTCTGCGAAGCCAAGCCAAGAAGAATATGTCTAATCATTGTAATTGAAAGTAGCGACCATCCCGATAATAATATTTTAATCTGATTCAGTAATACTACAAAATTTTCTTTCATAAGTTTCTTATCACTTATAACAAACAATCACAATTTAACAATTAGGGATGAAATTTCAAATTTGTTGTATTGTGTATTTACTTTAGTTATATCCTATTTATATGTTTTTATATTCACCATATTAATAATTTGTATATGGATTATGTTAAACTCAATAAAAAATTTTAAAAAGAAAAGAAATGGAGAGGTGGAAGGATGGGTCAGTAAATTTGCAGATGATATGAGTGTTGGAGGAGTTGTGGATGGGGCTGAAGATTATCGTAGGTTACGAAAGGATATAAACAGGATGCAGAGTTGGACTGAAAAGTGGCAGATGGGATTCGATCCAGATAAGAGTGAGGTGATGCATTTTGGACAGACAAACCAGAAAGCTGAGTACAGGGTTACTGGTCAGTTACTTAAGAGAGTGGATGAACAGAGGGACCTTGGGGACCAAATCCATACATCCTTCAAAGTCACCATCCAGGTTGTTAAGGCCGATGGGATTTGGGCTTCATTAATATGGGGATTGAGTTCAGCAGTTGAGAGATCATCTTACAACTCTACAAATCTCTGGTGAGACCACCTTGGAGTATTGTGTTCAGCCCCGAATTGAACTGTGTACCTCTATCAGAGGGCATGAGCTCCGGGACTCCAAACCTTGATACCCAGGTGTTAATCAATGCCCTGGCGCAGGTCTCAATGGTTGTATCGGCCAGCGGGACTGGGGTCAATCATGGTGAGGAGATATCTCACTCCACAGGAGACCAACAGCGGCCCTACAATGTCAATATGGATGTGGCTGAACTGATGTCGCACTGGCTCGAAAGTATGGGGGTGGGGTACCTTGATGTGCATCTGCACTTTGGTCGTCTGGCAGAGCATGGAGGTCTTGGCTGACTGGCTGACCTGTTTCCGGAGGTCGTGCCTGACAAACCTACCAGCCACCATTTTAACAGAAGTCCTGATGGGTGTGTGTCAGGTTGTGCACCACATCAAAGACCTGCCGCCTCCATGATGGGGCGGGGTTTGCCAGTGGAGACATAATAGAAGAGAGTCTAGTTGCCGGGACCGACGGTAACATCCTCCAGCCTAAGACTGGACACTGCTGTTCTGTATGTTGGGATTTCAGGGTCCTCCTGCTGTGCCTTGGCTAGGGTGGGTCTATTCCCTGGGACACGGCCTGGACGGACTTGATCGCGGGGTGGGACGGTGCGTCGGCTACCACATTGGTCTTACCCGCGATGTGTTGAATGTCCATGTAAATTCAGACACGTATAAGAGGTGTTGCTACTACCTGGCCAACTACGGGTCAGATATTTTGTGGAAGGCAAAGGTCAACAGTTTATGATCCATGAAGACCTTAAATTGCCTGCCTTCCAGAAAATACCAGAAGTGCCTGACTGCCAGGTATATCGCCAATAGCTCCCAGTAAAAGGTGATGTATTTGAGTTTGGGTGGCTGGAGGTGCCTACTATAAAAGGCCAGGGGCTGCCATTGCCCTTCAATGAATTGTTCCAGTACGCTCCCTACCACTGTGCTGGAGGCGTTTACATTGGCACCTCTGGTCTGGGGTGTACCAGGAGAGTGGCGTTGGCAAGAGCGTCTTTGGCCTTCTGGAATGCCTCCAAGGCCTCATTGTCCCAGGTAATGCCCTTACCCTTCCCTGCCACGCGTGCGAAAAGGTGACTCATGATGCTAGTATGAATCGGTGATAAAAGTTAATAATATTGGCGAATTCTTGCAACCCCTTTACTGCACAGGGCTCGGTGAAACGCCAAATGGCCTCTACTTTTTCAGGCAGGGGTTTCACTTGGAGTTGTTGATCCAATGCCCCAGAAATTTAATAGTTTCCAACTTGAACTGTGTAAGGTAAAAACATCATGAGATGGGACCGGAGAAGGAGTCACCCAGTACTAAGGAGTAACAGAATGCAGATGTGACCTTGTACACTCAAGATAAGCTTTGCACTAACAAGAATGATGTGCAGCAGACTAACAGAGAAGGATAGCAACAGTTTATTCATTGGACAATGTCATGGTATGATAATTTACTAAGTACGTATCCTGAGGTATAAAAAAAACACCACTTGCTGATAACGGCAGAATGCGCCTTCTCCAACTAACACTGTTAGTTGCAAGTGTTACAATCTGACAATAAAGAACAAAGAACCTTGATTTCGACTCAGTCTGGTGTTTGACTCACTCATTCATGAACAAAGCAGACCTAACAACTGGCACTTAGCAGGGTTTATATTTTGCCCGAGTTCCTGCCATCGAGGACACAGTTGCCACAGGTGGGCTGCATGCTCTGTGTCATTGCCCTGGAAATGTGAATATCGTCCCAACCTACCGCATCCATCAGCCTTTGGAAGTTCTGAGTTGCGTTCTTAAGTCCAAAGGGTATTCTTGGGAATTCAGAGTCTGAAAGGGATAATGATGGCGATTTTGGGGATGTCTTCGGGATGGACTGGGATCTCATGACAGCCCCTGATGAAAACAGCCGTACCCATTGTAAGTTAGAGGTAAAGTCTTGAATGTGGGGCACAGGGTACCTGTTGGGTGTGGTAGCCTCACTGAGGTAGCGATAGTCACCACATGGCCACCCTCCAGCTGCCTTCAGACCATGTGCAGGGGGGAGGCCCAGGGGCTGTCGGAATGACGCACTATCCCTAGCTCTTCCATTTTTTAAAAACTTCCCCTTGGCGAGGGTGAGCTTCTTGGAGGGGAGGCGGGCAGAGCACCCTGGCATGGAGCAGGGGACCCTTGGTGAGGATGTGGTGCTTTAGCTCAGTGGCATAAAACTGTGGCACCACGATCAAAGTGAACTCCACTAGGATCTGCATGAATGCATTGTCAGATAGCGTAACAGAGTTGAGGTGGGGGGGCGGGGCAGGTAACTTGGCTTCCCCCAGGGGCGTGGTTTGAAAAGTCCTGGTGTGCATCAATCACCACCCTTAAGGTCCACCAGCAGGCAGTGGGCTCGCACAAAATCTGCTCCCAGGAGTGATTGCGCCACAGCTGCAATAATGCCATGAATGTCCACATGAGGCAATTGCTGCCAAAGTGGAGGGAAATGGTGCGGGTTACAAACCTCAGTGCCGGGCCCGGTGTGCTGTTCTGGGTGTCATAGGTCGAGGGGGAGGACACTTGTTTCGGCACCAGTGTAAATGAGGAAGTGCCTTCCTGTCAAAGAGTCCCAGATGTAGAGGAGGCTGTCACACTGGCCAACTGCTGCAGCCATCAACGACGGTTGGCCATGGCGTTTCCCTGAAACACGCAGGGTGGGCGGCATCAACAGGCCCCCGCATCCCATCGCTGATGATAATAGCAATACTGTTGGGTTGGCGGTGGACAGGGGGGTGTCCACTTGCCTCTGTGTTTGCTGTGGCTTTGTTGCCAGCTGTGTGCGGGGACTAGCGACCTGTTCCACCGAGGCGCCGTTTTCTTTCTTTACTCTCCAGAACATGTCCGCCTTGGCTGTGACTTTACTGGAGTTGCTGAAGTCTTTGTCAGTGAGCAAGAGTTGGATATCATTGGGCAGCTGCTCCAGGAAAATCTGATCAAAGAACAGGGAAGGCCTGTGTCCCTCAGCAAAGGCAAGCATTTCACTCATGAGGGTGGTCGGGGCCCTGTCTCCTAAACGGTCCAAATGCAGCAATCGGGCAGCACGCTCGTGCCAGAAGGTGTGAGTTAATAGCTCCTTGAGGGCATCATATTTGCCTTGCTCCGGAGACCGCCGTAGGAAATCGACAACCCTTGCTGCCGTCTCCTGGACACGCAAGTTCACCACATAGTGTTCACACGTGGAACTGGGCCTTGGCCTGTTCAAACCACAGATGTGGTTGCGACGCCCAGAAAGTTGGCAGCTTCAACAAAACTGCGTGAAGAGCTGCTTGTTCCGTCATCTTTGGGTCCAACTGCCGGGTCACCAATATTGCATATGTGCTACCACAGAGTGTGGAAAGACACATACACACACAAGAGGAGTCAAAGTCAAAGACTGGCAGCTCTCTTATATTCACTCCTCATTGCTGATGTTGGGAGTGACATCACGGCAGCACCGATCTCTGACTGGGTGGCATTCCCACTGTTGCTCGCTGTTTCCTGCCATGTGGGTGATCACCTAGGACGAAGGTCATTGACCCCGCAGAGATACTGTGTTTATTGGCCATTTTGTGTACCAGGTCATGTCCCAGTTAGTGTGCCACTAAACATAATTTTTAAAATTTATTTTGAAGATTTCAGTTTGAGGAGCTAAGAACATATGCATTAATTGTGGAGTAATGCAATATGTTATATCATATGATGGCAAATAGTGATTTTTCCTTCTTGATGATGTTCCCCTATTCTCATGTATTGTTTCCCTATAATATGATTAATAAAAAGATTGAAAAAGAGAGATAATAAATATTCACTGTTGCAGGTCATGCAAGAGAAAAGGTGATGTTCATATTGTACAGACATTTTTTAGGCAGTACAGTTGCCTCAGGACTTTCGTGATGCCACCATCATCACCCTGTACAAAAACAAAGGCGAGAAATCAGACTGCTCAAACTACAGGGGAATCACGCTGCTCTCCATTGCAGGCAAAATCTTCGCTAGGATTCTCCTAAATAGAATAATACCTAGTGTCGCCGAGAATATTCTCTCAGAATCACAGTGCGGCTTTCGCGCAAACAGAGGAACTACTGACATGGTCTTTGCCCTCAGAGAGCTCCAAGAAAAGTGCAGAGAACAAAACAAAGGACTCTACATAACCTTTGTTGACCTCACCAAAGCCTTCGACACCGTGAGCAGGAAAGGACTTTGGCAAATACTAGAGCGCATCGGATGCCCCCCAAAGTTCCTCAACATGGTTATCCAACTGCACGTAAACCAACAAGGTCGGGTCAGATACAGCAATGAGCTCTCTGAACCCTTCTCCATTAACAATGGCGTGAAGCAAGGCTGTGTTCTCGCACCAACCCTCTTTTCAATCTTCTTCAGCATGATGCTGAACCAAGCCATGAAAGACCTAAACAATGAAGACGCTGTTTACATCCGGTACCGCACAGATGGCAGTCTCTTCAATCTGAGGCGCCTGCAAGCTCACACCAAGACACAAGAGAAACTTGTCTGTGAACTACTCTTTGCAGACGATGCTGCTTTAGTTGCCCATTCAGAGCCAGCTCTTCAGCGCTTGACGTCCTGTTTTGCGGAAACTGCCAAAATGTTTGGCCTGGAAGTCTGCCTGAAGAAAACTGAGGTCCTCCATCAGCCAGCTCCCCACCATGACTACCAGCCCCCCCACATCTCCATCGGGCACACAAAACTCAAAACGATCAACCAGTTTACCTATCTCGGCTGCACCATTTCATCAGATGCAAGGATCAACAACGAGATAGACAACAGACTCGCCAAGGCAAATAGTGCCTTTGGAAGACTACACAAAAGAGTCTGGAAAAACAACCAACTGAAAAACCTCACAAAGACAAGCGTATACAGAGGCGTTGTCATACCCACACTCCTGTTCGGCTCCGAATCATGGGTCCTCTACCGGCATCACCTACGGCTCCTAGAACGCTTCCACCAGCGTTGTCTCCGCTCCATCCTCAACATTCATTGGAGCGCCTTCATCCCTAACGTCGAAGTACTCGAGATGGCAGAGGTCGACAGCATCGAGTCCACGCTGCTGAAGATCCAGCTGCGCTGGGTGGGTCACGTCTCCAGAATGGAGGACCATCGCCTTCCCAAGATCGTGTTATATGGCAAGCTCTCCACTGGCCACCGTGACAGAGGTGCACCAAAGAAGAGGTACAAGGACTGCCTAAAGAAATCTCTTGGTGCCTGCCACATTGACCACTGCCAGTGGGCTGATATCGCCTCAAACCGTGCATCTTGGCGCCTCACAGTTCGGCGGGTAGCAACTTCCTTGGAAGAAGACCGCAGATCCAACCTCACTGACAAAAGACAAAGGAGGAAAAACCCAACACCCAACCCCAACCAACCAATTTTCCCCTGCAACCGCTGCAACCGTGTCTGCCTGTCCCGCATCGGACTTGTCAGCCACAAACGAGCCTGCAGCTGACGTGGACATTTACCCCCTCCATAAATCTTCGTCCGCGAAGCCAAGCCAAAGAGAAGAGACAGTTGGCATAGCAGTTAGTGCAACGTGATTACAACACCAGCAATTGGGACTGCGGTTCAAATCCTGTGCTGTCCTTACGGAGTTTATATGTTCTCCCTGTATCTTCCTGGATTTTCTCCAGGGACTCTGGTTTCCTCCCACCATTCAAAACGTACCAAGGGTGTAAGTCAATTGGGTGTAATTTCGCGGCATGGGCTCATGGGCCGAACTGGCCTGTTACTGTGATGTACGTCTAAATTAAAACAAAAATTTGTCCTGGAATATTTTATGCTTCCATTTTATATTGTTAGACATAAAAGTAAACTTGCTTTGCTTCTTTTTTTTTTAGAGTGACTTTCTTTTTGCAACTAACTGTAACCAAAAATGTGATGTAATTATGATTTGGTGCTTAAATCTCCAGGATTCTACCCAGGATTTGGCTTGGCAGTTGTCCACGACAAAAAGAGCAAGTGACTATCACACTCAAGCAAAAGTTGGGGGTGACTGCAGTAATGAATTTTCAAACAGAATGGGATGTTGTGCAAAACTCAGCTGGATGCAACCACAAACCAGAACCAATGAAACCTGAATTCATGATGGAATTATACAAAGATGCTGACTTAGCATATGTATGGTTGCCAACTCAGGATATGAGTACAGAAGGTGAAAAATTATTGATTTTTGTTACTTTTTGCCAAAAACGTTATAGAGCCTACCATACCCTGCACAATAAAAAAGAGAAACATAAAAATAAACTCGCATGTAATCAACAACTTGTGATTGTATAGCTCCCTTTAGTATGATAAAACTGCCCAAGTAGCACTACTAAATATAATGACACTGACCAGCCAAAAAGATATCGGGAACAAAAGAAAATGGAGCAGGAATAGGCCATCTGGCCCATCGAGCCTGCTCCGCCATTCAATGAGATCATGGCTGATCTGATGATAGGCTCATCTCCACCTACCTGCCTTTCCCCATATCCCTTAATTCTCTTACTATGTAAAAATCTATTCAGTCTTGTCTTAAATATATTTACTGAGGTAGGTTCCATAGCTTCAATGGACAGCGAATTCCAGATTCACCACCCTCTGGAAAAAGCAGTTCTTCCTCATCTCTCTCCTAAATCTACTACCCTGAATCTTGAGGCGATGTCCCTTAGATCTAGTCTCCCCCACCATTGGAAACAACTTACTGACCTTTATTTTATCTATGCCTTTCATAATTTTATATATGATCCCCTCTCATTCTTCTAAATACCAGCGAGTACAGTGTCAGATTACCCAATCTTTCCTGAAAGGATAACCCCCTCATCTCTGGAATCAACCTGGTGAATCTCCTCTATACCACCTCCAAAGCCAGTACATCCTTGCTCAGTAAGGAGACCAGAACTATATGCAGTACTCCTGATGGGGTTTCATCAGTGCCTTGTACAGTTGCAACATAACCTCCTTGTTCCTAAATCCAATCCGTCCAGCAATGAAGGCCAACATTCCATTTGTCCTCTTGATAGCCTGCTGCACCTGCAAACCTACCTTTTGTGATTCATGCACAAGCATTCTGAGGCCTTCTACACGGCAGCAGGCTGCAATCACTTGCCATTTAAATAATACTCTGATCTTTCATTTTTCCTTCCAAAGTGGATAACCTCACATATACCAACATCTCCATCTGCCAGACCCATACCCATTTACTTAACCTATCTCTATTTCTCTGCAGACTTTCCGTATCCTCTGCACAATTTGCTGTTCCACTCAATTTAGTATCATCTGCAAACTTAAATATACTACACTCTGTCCCCTCTTCCAGATTGTTTATGTATATTGTGAACAGTGATGGGCCCAGCAGCAACCCCTGCAGCACACTGCTCACCACCGATTGCCAACCAGAAAATCATCCTTGTATCCCAACTCTGGTTTCTATTGGTTACGCAATCCTCTATCCATGCTAATATATCACCCCTAACTCCATGCATCCTCACCTTCTGTATGTCTTTTATGTGGCACCTTATCGAATGCCTTCTGGAAATCTAGATAAACAACATTTGCCTCACTATTTCTTCTTTAATGATGGCTTCAAGCATTTTCCCAACTAAAGATGTTAAACGAACTGGCCTATAGTTCCCTGCATTTTGCCTACATCATTTTTTGAATAGTGGCGTGACATTCGCTGTCTTCCAATCCACCAGGGCCTGTCCAGAGAATTTTAGCAAATTATCACCAAAGCCTCGACTAGCTTCTGCCATTTCTTTCAGTACTCTGGGATGCATTCCATCAGGACCAGGGGATTTGACTTCAAGTTTTCTAAGTTCAGCCTCTTTAGTGATAGCTATTGCATCCAAGTTCTCACCTCTCATCACATCCATAACATCTGTCTTTGGCACGTTCGACATGTTATGTTATCCACCATGAAGACCAACACAAAAGTCATACAAAGCGTCAGCCATTTCCTCATTTCCCAATATCATTTTCTCCTCATCTTCCAAGAGTTCAATATTCACTTTAGCCACCCTTTTGCACTTCATATAATTATAAAAACTTTTACTGCCTGTTTTTATATTTTGTGCTAACCTTTTTTCATAGACTACCTTCCTCTTCTTTATTGCTTGCTTTGCGGTTCTTTTTGCTTCTTAAAGGTTTCCCAAGGCTCTTGGTGACTTTGTATGCATGAGTTTTTAGTTTGATGCCTTTCTTGATCCCCTTAATTATCCAAGTCAGGCTGTCCCCACCCTTACTGTCCTTGCTTTTAACTGGAATATAGTTTTGTTGAGCACAGTGAAATATGTCTTTGAACGTCCTCCACTGTTTCTGAACCATCCCTCCATATAGCCTACATTCCAAGTCTACCCTGACCAACTCCTTCCTCATCCCCTTGTTTAGACAGTATACACTGGTTTTAGACCAAACTATTTTTACCCTCCCCATTTGTATGATAAACGTAATCGTACTGTGATCACTCTTTCCAAGAGGATCCCTAACTACAAGTTTGCTAATTTTACCTGTCTCATTGCACAGGATGAGATCCAAGATTGCTTTTTCCATATAGGTTCAGTAACATTCTGTTCAAAAAAGCCATTCTGTATGCATTCTGTAGCGCGATCAATGACCACTCACAGACATGAAGCAAGTAGTCAAAGGCTTTATGAATCAGAAAATCTAGACATGCTTTACATGCTGCTGGCTTATGTCCACACTACAGGTACAGGAGGGCGAGCCTGCCCAGCCCAGCCCAGTGAGGACATGCCTGCAGTACCGTGTTCTCAAGGTTGCCTCGACCAACCCGATTCACCCCGTCCACGTGCATGTTAAAGTCCCCCACGTTAACTGATATTTCACCCTTACATGCCTAATATTTCTTGATTTATTGCCTGTGCCACTGCAATGTTTTTATTGGGTGGCCTATAGACAACTCCCACCAGTGATATTTTCCCTTTACCATTCCTACATTTCACCCAAATTGTTTTAACATTTTGCTCCTTAGATCTTACAGCATCTTTCACTATTGCCCTGATCTCATCCTTAACTAAGAGCGCTACCCCACTTTACTTACCTTTCTACTTGTCCTTCCTTATTACCCGTTACATGGATATTTAATTCCCAATCCTTTCCACCCTGCAACCACATTTCTATAATGGCTATTAAAACATACCCTTTTGTACCTTGCTTTGAATATTACGGGGATTCAGATCAAGTGCCCTTCTACCCATTGTGCTTTTAAAATCTGGTCATCTTTGCCTCCTTTGCACTTGACTTTTATGTGAAATGTGAACGAGAGCAAAGAATAAAGAGGCAGATTTTAAAAGTACCTTAAGAGATTTGGGCACAGAATTTGAGAGCTTAGGGCCCAGACAGTTGAAGGCACAGCTACCATTATTGGAGAGTGCATTAGACGAATTATGAACACAGAAATCTTGCAAAGTTTTAACTCCATATAGTTTTCCTTTTAAAACTGGAAACCTTAGAAGTCTAATTGCTAGTCTTGGTATCTATTAAGACCTAAAGCATTCTAGATTAATCCAATTTCCCAGGCAGGGAAATCACAACTACCACCGCAATGTTCAGTTTGGAGATGCAGCACTGAAATAGGTTCTTCTAGCTCACAAGCCCACACAACCCAAATACACCCATGTTACCAACTAACTTACTACCCCAGAACATCTAAGGAATTGGGAGGAAACCAGACCACCTGGAGAAAGCCCACGCAGACATGGGGAAATGTTGGGTTAGGCTAGGAGAATTCTTAATGAAAGACAAGAGGAAACTAAAGACAAAGGGGTGCATGGGGAGCACTCTTGCTTTATCTACAAGAGAGTGTAGTAAAGACACTTCTCTGCAATTATTTTTACCTCCCTTCCAAGGACAGAGGCCAATCAAAATTGTAGATTAAAGGATGCCATTGTCATTAAAATATTTCAACTTGTCTTTCTCATTACTGTCAAATCCTGAGTAAGTTTAAGATCTTTAAAATTTAGTTATTCCTCTAACCCAAACCATTTCTTTTTGAAATAAAGTCATCCTCTAGTCTTCTGGCATCTCTCCTGTGCTCAAAGACGATGGAAATATCTCTACTAATTTACTCCCTATCTTCCCATAACACCCTAGGATTCATTTGATCAGGAACTGGGTATTATGTACCTTTAGCATCTCAAGACCTCTAGGACATTCTTTTCTGTAATATGGATACTCTTTTAGACCTCAGAATTTATTTCCTGTAAATACAGATAAGAAATGCTCATTAAGGTTCTCACCCATCTCCTATGGATCCATACATGGACAATCTGTTGACCTTTAAGGGGCCGTATTCTTTTCCTGATTAATTTTTTGCCTTTAATATTCTTTTAGAATCTCTTAGGATTCTCCTTAATCTTACAACATCCCAAACTCTGTCATCACCACTTCTGGTATGGATTTGGGAAAGAGTGCTCCTGGGTGCCCTCAACATTGTCTCTGGAATATGATGACTCCACTAAATGTTATAAAACATCAGGTCCAGTCTGGGCAAAGACATGTTCCATAATTACTAAATACTACTATCTCTTGGTTGATGAATCAGCACTCCACAATGTTGTATCCTACTTGGTAAAAACTTTGATCAAAATAAGGATGTACAAGGTACCTCAGGTGGAGAACTTGTGTGCTCATCACCAAAACCATCATGGTAGCAATCCCACTATTGATCAAGTCATAGGTGTCAGTCTGGGTTTTGAAGGTGTGAGGAACTAAGTAGGGAAGAATGACTTTGACCATGTCCTCACCAATCTATCAATAGGTGATAGCACTGTATTGTCTTTTTGAAAATGAATGGTCAGAGTATAATCTTTCAAAACCTTCACGAAACTGAAATGTCACAATCTGTGGACTCATGGCCTGACTGGCTTCTCACTGTTATTCCTATCAACCCAAGGGTCTAATATGGTTTAATAAAGTTCAGAAGAGATTATGTTTCATCTAATAGCACACATGCACATACATACTAAACAGCAGTTAAAACACACAGAAATGGTGGAAGAACTCAGATGGTCTCACAGCGTCCTCAGGAATAAACAAAGAAAAGGAAGGTGTCAGAATAAAGAGAGCTGGGGAAGGAGTCCAGGCCAACAAAAGGTGTTAATTGGATATATTAAGAGTAGAGGTGAGAATTGATTTTAGCTCTGTGAAAGGAGACAGAAGAAAAAGAGAAAGAGATGGGGGAAAATTGACAGGGGAAGAAGGGGGAGGGGGGTTTAAACAGAAGTTGGAGAAGTCGAGGTTAATGCCATTCAGTTGAAGGTGCCCTAGATGGAATATGAGGTGTTGTTCCTCCAATTTGCAGGAGGTCTCAATCTGGCAGTGCATGAAACCATGGACAGACATGTCAGTAAAGGAATGGGGCAGGGAATTGAAATGGGTGGCCACTAGGAGGTCCACACCATTGCAGCAGACAGAGCTGAGGTGTTCAACGAAGCAATATCCTGGTCTACGCCCAGTCTCCCAGTAGAGGAGACCATATCAGGAGCACTGGATGCAGTAGAAGACCTCTACTGATTCACAAGTGAAATGTTGCTTCACTTGGAAGGACTGTTTTGGGGCTCCAAATGGTGGTGGAGGACTGTGGGTACAAGTGGAGCATCTCCTGTAGTAATCTTTCAACTGGAATCAAGGGAAAACACTGTAGTGCCTGCAGTAATTTCTAACATAACATTGGAGGACAATAATTTCAAATATAGGACAATACACAAAAGTGCTGGAGAAACTCAGGTCATGCAGTGCCTTTAGGAAGTGAAAGGCAACCAACTAATTCCACACACCATCCATGGCTTCATGCACCACCAACCAAGATGCAGCTGGTTGGAATGTGGTGTAGTTCTTCCAGTTTTCAGGTAGCTTTGGTTTGGCAGAGCACGAGGCCATGGATACATGTTGCTGTGGAAATGGGGTGTGTAATTACTTCCTATCGATGCTGCATGACCTGCTGAGTTTCTCCACCACTTTTGTGTATGTCACTCAACCCCACTGTCTGCACTTTCCTGTTTAACCAACTTCACTCAGAGAACAATGCAGTTTGCACAGGTCATGATTAATGGACCAGCCACATTCGTCAATCACTTACTATCACTAAACCTCACCACCAATGTTATGGTAACACTAAACCAAAACTTAACAGCCCAAGTAAATACATGAACAGATCATCGGTTGCTGATTCTATTCCAAATAAATGTTGAATTTGGAAGTTCAATCAAGTTAATTTTCTCTAAATGTCTATTTGAATTTAGCTTTGACTATACCTACATTGATCACCATCCCAGGCAAAGCAATTTGTATCCACACATATTGAACAATTAGCCTACTACCCGTATTAGTATACTGTGTCTGAGTGTGTAGCAGCCAGATCTCTCAAAGTAATGACCTCTGTTATCTTAAAACCGACAGCAGGCATTAGGAATGACTAGTGCCCCAATCACCTTCCCTGTACTATAATTTCCTTCTTCACTTGTCCAGTGTAACATGAGAAACTTTCTTCATTGTTAGATAGTATTTTTGTTCTCTAAAATTTCACGAGTGTAAAGTTGTATGCTTTGTTCTGACTTTTTCTCCGCCACAGGCAGGGTGAAGATGCTTCCTCAAGCAGTTTATTTACTTCATGGCTTATTAGAGAACGGCCACACTGTGTACGTACATTGTAATGCAGGGGTAGGAAGATCAACAGCCGCTGTATGTGGATTCTTGATGTATGTCATTGGATGGAGTCTAAGGAAAGTTCAATACTATGTAACTTCCAAACGACCTGCAGTATACATAGATGAAGAGGCTTTGATCCGTGCCAAGAATGAATTTCATCAAAAATTTGGACATCTCCGTTCTTCTGTGTGTCACAACTGTTAAAAGTATATCTAGAAAACACTACTCTTTGTAGGACATGAGCTGTGTTGTTGCTTTATAATAAATGGGGATGCAACACTTATTTTGTGTCATCATGTGCAAGTAATTTCTTGTAAAAAAAATCAGATAACATTTTAAACATGCATCCTATCTGGGCTATGAAATATCTTGGAGCCGTTTTAAGTTGGCCGATTTTAAAAAAAAAGTTTTTTTGACTAGGATGGAAATTGCTTATTGGTAACAAATTTCTCAAACTTTATTGTTTTCATACCTACAAGATGATTATGGGGACAGATGTTATTCCTGAATTAATCCTACTTGATAACAAATGATTTGGGTTTATTTTTAAGAAAGTTTTTCATTGGGAAAATATCCTGACTTCACTCAGAGTGGCACAGCCAATTCAGGAAGCACAAAATGGACAGTGAACAGCATCACCAGATAACTGCTTACCTTATATAAAAATCACAGAAGACAATGCTATGCTGCACTGTAGAAAACAACATGGTCACCTACCTTTTAGGAAAGATGTCATAATGTTGGAAAGGGTGCAGAAGAGTCTTACCAGAATATTACTAGGACTTGAGGGCTTGATTAGGAGCCTGGATAGGCTGGGTCCTTATTCCCTGCTATACATAAAATATGCTGTTGCTGAACACATCAAAGCATTGGTGCTTCTATTCTCAAATTTACCATTTTAATGACCAATTAAATATGTAGATTGGAAATTATTTTATTTAAAAGGGTGATGTAGTACATTGAAATAAAGGTGGAAAATAACAGGTCAGACATTTGTAGACAAAAGCAGTCCAAATAGTTTAGTTTGATCACATTTGATTGGAACTGGTTAGGTGTACTGTGCATTATATTTGCTTCATATTTATAATCCTTAACTAACTATAGACAAATGAAGACGATAGTCTGCATTTTCAACCACCCCAAGTATGGTATTAATTTGATGAATTTGTGGCCAAAACAAATTATTCTACAAAGTTTAAATCTCACTCATTAACCTGGTATAAAGTTCCACTTCAAGCTCTTGGATTATATTTACCATAACTGAAAATAGGACAGTTTTAGTCCATTATGTCTGTAAAACTGGGCTAATCAATAGAACAAATTGGACACAAAGCATCAAGAAACACATTAAATGACGTTTTAAAGTTTACAAAAGCATTAGGACAACGGATAAAATTTGTTGAAAGGGCAGAGAAAGTAGAAGAATTCTAGGGCAGAAATAGTTGAAAATTATAGTGCAGCAAGCAATAGGGAACAGTGATAATCAGCAAGGTTCAAACAGCCAAAGTTGGTGGAGTGCCATCAGTCCAGAGTTCCGTAGAGTGGAATATTTTCTAAAATTTGAGTCAATTCCCCCATTATCCCTAAAAGTTATCAAAAGCATGCAGGTATTTGTTTTGATCTCTTATTATTACAGATCTTGAAGATAAAATTAATCTCATGACACTGAATGCACTGGTAATTTGGAATTGATACATATCAGCTGCCTTCCCAAGCACCAAAGCACAGCCAGAATGGGAATCAATATTTGTCACTGGTACAGGAGGTGATCAATCAAATAAGAAACTTTGCAAGTTAGGACACAGGCAGCAATCTTTTTGAGGCCATGTTTACTAAAACAGAGGCAGTTATATTACAGAATCATTATGATTTGAAACAGAATATACAAACCTACAAAATCCTAGACCGATGTTTCATTGAGCTTTTATCATTCAGACATGCTGCAATGAAGGTAATATCCATCTTCCTGAACTAACCCTCATGTTTCTGTTTATCAAGACCCAAGTAAACTCCCAAGTGAGAGAATTAAAGAAGCATTGGGCCAAATGGAGAAATCTTCTACTTCCTACAGCAATCAGAACAAATTCAGGTGACAGTGACTGCATAACACATCACCAAACACACCAATTGTTTTGTAATCATGTTATATCAGCCCAATCTGATCACTTGCAGTGAATTAATCCTTACTGCGAGAGCCAATATTTTGCTTAATCCTCTGCGACAAAAACCTAAGTGAGTTATGGTCTTATGGCTCCCCTTTGCTTCCTTTTTGTCAGAAAAATATTGTTTTGGCTGGTGTTAATCTCTACAAGTATTAAAATGCAGAAATTCTTCCTTCATGCATCTTCCACACAAAGCAGATGATGATTTCATAAGCAGAAGTAACAGATCGGGATGTCGTAAAAACCTATTTGGTGTAATGGTAACAGGATAGATCAGGGGTGGGCAACCTTTTTAAAAAAAACTCACATTACTCCTTAAGCATTCTGTACTCTGTACGTACTCTGAAATTAGTGCAAAGAAAAATCAACAATCATTAAAACAGTAAGGTAAGAATAGATTGGAGAAATTTTTCAGCTGTGAGATTTCTGTGATCATGTGGGAAAGGTCAAACTGAAAAATTACTACAAATTACAATTTTTTTTTGTCTCCCTTAAAACTGTGACTTGGATTTTATCTGAATGATCTATCCCAGGGGTGAGCAACCTTTTTTTAAAACTCACATTCCACCTTAAGTAATCTCTATGCCATAAATGCTCTGATTAGTAAGGGATTGCTTAAGGTGGTATGTGAGTAGGACGGGAAGGTTGAGAACCATTGCTTGAGATCCAATCATTACCAAAATATTTTGCTTGAGAAAAATTGTCATTGGCCCATTTCCTTTGGAGTTATGAAACTGTGCACATATCGAGTCAATTAGGTACAATTAAAATAGTGGTTTTCAACCTTTTTCTTTCCATCTACATACCACCTTAAGCAATCCCTTACTAATCAGAGTACTTATGGCATAGGGATTACTTAAGGTGGAATGTGAGTTTTAAAAAAGGTTGCTCACCCCTGGGATAGATCATTCAGATAAAATCCAAGTCACGGTTTTAAGGGAGACAAAGAAAATGTAACTTGTAGTAATTTTTCAGTTTTACCTTTCCCACATGATCACAGAAATCTCACAGCTGAAAAATTTCTCCAATCTATTCTTACATTGCTGTTTTAATGATTGTTGATTTTTCTTTGCACTAATTTCAATTTTTGATTAGAAGTGAATACTGTTTTCAAGGTGCTCACTACAGCAGTGATTTAAAGTCAACTTCTGCTAACTTGCATTCTACCGTTTCAACTGTGAAAAGAGAAAGAAGTAACTTGTATTTATATAGTGCTAGCCTAATTTAGGTGCCAAGTATCTGTACTGCAATATGAAAATATACTTATCCGATTCAACATTACCATGGATGACACAAGCTACGGAATGCTCATTGTTGCTCTGAACCGGCTGGACATTTTGCCCCATCTTTGCGATGATGGGCCATTTGATCTCCTCTAGTTATTTCAAAATATTAATGGAATACTGAACATTTCCCCCTATTTAAAGTTAAAGTCTGGGACAGATTTTCACTCTCATCTCCGTGAAATAGTGCCCACTATTCTCTTCAGAATTTGTACTTTCAAAGGAAGATCCAAACAGGTCAAAGATAAAGGCACAGAGGCAGCCCAGCAATCCATAAACACTTGGGCCATAAAGCAAATATTCTTCACATTAGGACCTCCGCATCTACAGGTACAGAGGCCTTGTGAAATTCTGTAAATAATTGACAGCCCCAGGACTAAAGAGTTATTTTCATAAATCTGGATAAAATTAACAACAAATTAAACAGATACACCCTGTAAATAATGATACCTTCCACTCCCCTAAATTGGTGGTGGTATACTTGTGATAAAACCTAAAGATTGTGGATAAATATATTAAAAGAAGGATGCAATGTCAGAAGTACTAGCTTTCTAACAAGTTGCTAAACTCAGACTTTTTTTTGAGGTGAAGAAAGTATTTTACAGCTAAAGAAGTAACTGACATACAGTTGCAGTCAATGTAAACAATAGCTTCCAAAAACAATGTAACAAGCTAATTTGTTTTGGGGTATCTGTCGACTAGTACAGCATGGAGAACATTCCTCCTTTTCTCTGAATTAATGCCATTGGATCTTTCATGCACATCCAAGTATCCTACTGAGCTTCTGATGTGGAGGACAGAATACTCCCCTCTGAGCCACTCCACTACTTAAAAAGATGGATGATAAAAGGTTTGGACATACCTCCTCTGATAGAAAAGGATAGCTTTCGCTGTTTGTTGTGAAACTTTTCATTTATCTTCAAATAAACTATCATCACCTCATCGAATAGTCAGTTTTGACTCAAGTTTATCATTGGTAAATTTTCAATGTATTGTCTGGGGGAAAAAATTAACCTAAAAATCTCAGATGTAATTTGCTTGACAATTCAGTACACAATCTTTAATCATGCTTGAAAAAGCAGGATATTTTCAAGTAAAATTGAATTAAAAATTAAGCTTCAAATATTTTAATCTACATTTACATGGCTTATGTTTTATAAAAAGTTCAATATAAATAATATGCAAAACAAAATGTTCTACTGGTTGATAAAATTCCAAGTAATAGAGAACTCAGGATTTACAACGATTTTGAATAAAAAAAATGTTGTCACAGGGTGACTAGATTGGTACTATAGTTAAAATGTATTGATTTTTTTTCCTCCAAAATCATTGCACACAATTCTGAATCACTTCAGGTAGATGCTGCATTCGAACACCAGTAGGAAATGTCTTCAACTGTACAGGCTATACAAGGCAGCAGGCATTAGAAACGGTCCTTCAGAGTAGAATGTACTTGAGAATAAAGTTACGTTGTCTTTCTGAAACCTTTTAAAATTGGATAGATGTTTTCAAAAGCTTCATAAATTTCTGCACGAACTTTCGCACCTTCAAAACACAAATTGCACATCCATTAATATTTTGCATCAAAAAGAGGAGTGTTTTTGTTTTGAAGCAAACATTACAGAAGGAACAATAGTTGAGGTGAATAATCAAGGTGTACAGAGTGCAGTTAGATAAACAAAGGAGAAAGCAATTGTTGGTAGGAATAGGTAGACGAGGTAGCTCGCTTGGACCATTAGCAATATAGCTTGACTGGCCTCTTTCTATGTAATGTTACGCAATCCTGCAGACTGCTGAAACAATGATAAATCAGATCAGAAATAATTATGGACAGAGTTGGTATGAATTATAGAACATGAGCAAAGAATAAAATGTTTGGGTACCAAAAAACACTTTCTATATCAATTTATTCTACCTGTTACCAGCCTTATTGTGAACTGAAATATAGTCACATGTCTAAATTACCTAGTGGTATACTTTCATCACACAGATGTGCAATCAACTGATAGTTTGCATTATAAATTTGCAAAACCATAAAGTACAAAAACTAAAATGCAATTGAATTCTGGCTCCATCAAAATCAATTCAGGAAACATGTCAATATTGCTATTGAATTAATATGCAAGACAATGATGAATGCAATGAATCATTTAGTTAAAATATACATTTAATAAAAGATGCTCTGTCTTATGCTGGAGTAGTCCAAATGTTAGCTTTAATAAAATTAGTGAAATTTAAGGGTAACATGTTTTGAGAGAAATTTGTGTTATCTTATCAAGAAATCAAATGAAGTGAAGCACAATCGATGAAGCAGACAATGTGATGCAATTATTACATAATTAAAGCACCGAAATTGACCACCCACACATTGTCAGTTAATGGGAAAATATGAGAGATGGAATTTTACACAGATTAGTATATACTCATTGTATTGGAATGGCATGGTTAGCACAATGCTGTCACAGTGCCAGCGACTGGGTCTCGAAACCCAGGCTGTTTGTATGGAGTTTGTACATTCTCCCCAGGTTTGTCTGGGTTTCCTCTGGGTGCTTCGGTTTCCTCCCACCGTTCAAAAACGTACCAGGGTGTAGGCCAATTGAGTGTAATTAGGCGTCATGAACTCGAAGGCCAAAAGAGCCTATTACCGTGCTGCATGTATAAATTAAAAGAAAACATTGAAAAGAATTTTTTTTCAATGATGTAGAGTAAGAAGGTGATTCAAAGTGGTTACAAAGCAGGAGAAATATTTAAGAATCTTGATAAATGAATAGTTGAAGTTCTTTGTTCATTCCTTGCAGAAATAAAAGAACGATATGACTTAAATCAGCACTCAGCTGCAACATCTGCAAAAGAAGTGGCAGAAGAGCCCTGTCTTATGCCAAATTTAAACTGGTGCCCATTGCTAAATGAATTTTAGAACTTTAAACCTGACAGCAGATCTGGAAGATTCCCTTATTGTAAGCAAAAGATTGTCTTCCATAAGGGATTCCCTTTTACAACTACAGTACTTTAATTCTAGTGAAACTTTATATTAATTACATTACCATCTTGGCAAAATGCTTTTTGATATCAATCTAGTTACCTTGAAGAAAGAGGGCCTTAATGATTCAGTTCTATACCATGGATTGATAAATAAATCTACTTTTGCTTATATGTTCTGATGTCCTCTTATTCAACTTCACAGCTTAATGCCAGTAAAGAAAAATTGAAAACCAACAATTCAATGGATTAAGTTACTATATCTATCACCTTCTGCCAGTGTTCTTACTAATTTTCAGAATTCCAAACCATTTAAACTTCAGCATGGAACCAGACAAGTCTATTGTTTTTTGACTTGGTTTTGGAACCCTTAGCTGTCCCTTTTAAAGAATCTAATGATATTTACTGGTATTTTAAGGAAGGGGAACAGCCCACAAAGTTTTGCTTTATGGCTGATTATTTATTTATTGCTATTTATTTCTAACATTGAGACTTCATTACCTTCTATACTTTCTTTAATTTCTCATTTTAGTCAATTTTCAGGTTCTAAGTTAAATCTACAGAAGAGTGAACTTTTTCTTTTGAATAATTTGGCACCAATGAATACTAACATTCCTGTTAAAATTTTAAGAAATCAATTTACCTATTTGGGTGTAACAATCACCAACTATAAAAACCTTTTCAAAGAAAGTTTTCTCACTTTAATCAAATACGTGAGGGCGTTATCAAATTGGTTGCCCCTTTATTGTTGGTTGGCCGAAAATGAATATATTACCTAAATTTATATAACCTTTCTCAGGCTTTGCCTGTTTTTATTCCCAAGTATTTTTTTGATTCCCTTGTCCCAATCTCATCTTGTATATGGAAGAATAAAGACCCTCACCTAAACAAAGTCCATTTACAAAAACTTAAAAAGAATCGAGGTTTAACCTTACCAAACTTTAGGTTCTATTATTGGACAATCAATACACAAAATCTTACATTTTGGTCATATTAAATTAACCATGAAGACTGTCCAATATGGGTTTCTTTGAAAACTAATTCTGTTACAAAATTTTCTATTATTTCACTTCCTGTATATTTAAATAAATTAACAGATAATTTGGTGGTTAAAGATACTTTGAGGACTTGGATACAATTTAGAAAACATTTTGGCTTATTGAGATTTTCTCTTTCTAGTCCTTATTTTTTTCTAATTATTTCTTTAAAACAGTGGTACTCAACCTTTTTCTTTCCATTCACATACCACTTTAAGTAATCCCCATACCATCTGTGCTCTGTGATCAGTAAGGGATTGCTTAAGGTGGTATATGGTTGAGAATCACTGCTCCAGAACCAATTGTTACTGAAATATTTTGCTTGAGAAAAATTGTCATTGGCGCATTTCCTCTGGAGTTATGAAACCGTGCACATAACGAGTCAATTAGGGACAATTAAAACAGTAGTTTTCAAACTTTTTCTTTCCACCCACATCTCACCTTAAGCAATCCCATACTAATCACTTAAAGTGGGATGTGAGTGGAAAGAAAAAGGTTGAGAACCACTGCTTTAAACCTGCCATGATTGACATAGCTTTTAAAGAATGGTATAGGTTAGGCATTAAATGTTTTAAAGATTTATTTATTGAAGGACATTTTGCTTCTTTTGAATAACTGTCAATTAAATATAGATTACCAAATACTAATTTTTTTGCTATTTACAGATTAGATTTTTTTTGCTATCTCAGTCGCATACATTCCCTATGAGCACTGATAAGAATTTAATAGATGTAATTTTTAATTTACAGCATTTTTATAATGGTTCAATATTTAACATTTATGGTATGTTGTTGGGCTCCTTTAGATAAAATTTAAAAAGCCTGGGAGTAGGACCTAGAGCTTTTAATCTCTGAAGAAACTTGGAATGCAATTTTCAAATTGGTTAATACCTCATCTTTGTGTGCCTGCCCTCCCTCCTACAATTTAAAGTAGTCCTTAGAGCTCACATGTCCAAAGTCAAATTATCTCTTTTTATGCGGATGTATTTCCTTGTTGTGGTTGATGCAACAATGGAGATGCTTCATTAACTCATACGTTTGGACATGCCAGAGTATTGAGAAACACTGGAATTAAGTATTTCAAACTTTTTCTGTACTTTTTAAAGTCACTGTAATCCTTTAACTTCCTTGTTTGGTATTGCAGGAGAGAGTGGCATAACTCTAATGGCAATTGATTTGCATGTATTATCTTTTACTTATGGCCAGGCAGGCACTGATGCTCAGATAGAAGGAAATTGCTCTGCCTATTCGTGCTCAATGGCTATGTCATGTCACATCATGTTTAAATTTAGAGAAGATTAGATGCCCAATTTTCAAACACCATGAGGACCTTTTATGAATTATTTTCAAAACCTCTGACTTGATACGAGTGCAGGTGTTGACTAATAAGGTCATTTATTTTTGGTAGTGGGTTTAGATCTTTTTATATTACTGTAATATAATTTGTTTAATTGAGAATGCGGGGTATCTTGGATGAACTGGTATGATCTAACTATAATGTATTTTTAAAAAAACTTTTAATGTCTTTGTGCTCTGTATATTTCAATGTGGAAATTTCAATAAAAATATTGAGAAGAAAGCCAACGATCAAAAGCAGAAGAAAATGCAAGCAAAAGAGTAAAAGAAAGATCAGATGACTGAAAATAAAAAGGACTATTCAGCCCCTGCCTTCTCCACTGTTCAATAAGATTATGCTGATCTGTTACCTCAGTGCCACTTCACTGCAGTAATAATGCCCTTCGATATCCAGAAAGCTATCAATACCTACTTTGAATACACACGGTGAATGGATTTCCACACTTCCAAACCAAATAAAACCAATAGCTCTCAGAATGTACAATGACAATAAATCCTAAACACAATTATCGTCACTTAAGTACTTGAAAAGAATTGTAGAGAAGAGCCACTCAGTTAATATTTGCCATTAAATTGCAAATCAAGACTGGCAAGAACTGGATAGCTTTAGAAAAAATATTCTAAGGTGTACAATCGTTAAAAGGCAAAGGAAAAGGTTGATCTGGGGTATTCTTTAAAATGCTGAGAATACTACAAAATGATAGTAGTTCAAGTTAGTTAACCACAAAATTTCGATTGAAAGATTAGATGTTGAGAAGAAATAGGCAAGAAAATCATAACCAGATGCTGAAATAAAGAGCAACTATAAATCATGAGAGACAATCAAATTAACAATGAAGTGATGTAACTTACCTGTTAATACAACCTTTCCAGACACAAATATTAACAATACAATTCTTGGCTTGATCATACGATAGATTAATCCAGGAAACAGCTCTGGTTCATAACTGCAAAGATGAGAAAAGTTTGATAATTATCTTTTTGAACATCTATCTCATGTATTATCTATATTTATTGACTCTTTTAACTTAATTAATTTAGTTTACTATTATAGGTTTGGCTGCAGCAAGTAAGAATTTCAGTGCACTAGTGAATTGTACAATGTGTATGACAATAAACTATTCATTCTGCATGACATAACTACACAAAAAACACTTGCTCAATATATATGCTTGCTTTTTGTTTTAATTGTAGTGTTTATGTTACTAGACCACTACAGGAGTAATGATATCAAGTTCAGCAATTTTGGCAACTGTTATTGTGCTAAAGAGGACTGAAGCAACCGAATAACCTGACAGGCAATCATACTGATGGGACTGAGGTCACCTGTAGTTCAGATAAGGCAAGGACAGCAATTCATCAAAAGAACATATTGTAAATGAACCAGTTGGCTTTTGACAACAGTGTAATTGCTTCATGTTCCTCCCTTAATTAAATGTCATACATATATCATACAAAGCATTCTGGTGGAATTTGTATTTTCTGCTTTGTCCTTTTTAATCATGGATTAAGTGGTATAGTGATGTAATTATATAGCTATATGATGTCAAGCAAGATAAAGATTACTTATTAAATCTAAAAGATTACAAGTACCCTCATTCCAAGTATTATGATTTTATCCTCAGGTCCAACTTAAACACAAGGTTGGTGATTTAAAGGACATTTTGAAGGTTTCTTGTTTACTTGATTAGATTCTCATGTTCAACCACAGAAAGTGTATAAATTCTATAAATGATTCCCAGCTAAATACTCTGAAGCTGTACTGCAAAAATGACATCTATTGCATCTTCATTAATGTTGAGTGAAAGGAAGGCATTCACTTCAAAGTGAGCACAATTAATTTAGCAAATTAATTCAAGTGTAATTGTGTGGTGGGTCACGTCTCCAGAATGGAGGACCATCGCCTTCCCAAGATCGTGTTCTATGGCGAGCTCTCCGCTGGCCACCGTGACAGAGGTGCACCAAAGAGGTACAAGGACTGCCTAAGGAAATCTCTTGGTGCCTGCCACATTGACCACCGCCAGTGGGCTGATCTCGCCTCAAACCGTGCATCTTGGCGCCTCACAGTTCAGCGGGCAGCAATCTCCTTTGAAGAAGACCGCAGAGCCCACCTCACTGACAAAAGACAAAGGAGGAAAAACCCAACACCCAACCCCAACCCACCAATTTTCCCCTGCAACCGCTGCAACTGTGTCTGCCTGTCCCACATCGGACTTGTCAGCCACAAACGAGCCTGCAGCTGACGTGGACTTTTACCCCCTCTATAAATCTTCGTCCGCGAAGCCAAGCCAAGAGAATTGTTCGCGAAGATTGTGAGAGGAATAAATGGCTAATTGTTTTCCAAATTGCCCCTGATCACCAGTGCTTAATTTTTCTTAGAAAACTTATTTGGCTGCAGTAAATATTGAAACAAATCGAGGTCAAATGAAAAGAGAAAAATTAATAAGACAATATAAGGAAGGCACCTCTCAGAATGTAACAATCCTGATTGTTGGTAGTTAGACTATTTCAATAGGTTGATAGAAGGGGATAAAAATAAACTTCTGATTTAAGGCATGAATAGCACCCACTGATCTTCACAAAAACAATTTTAGGATTTGCCTTTGGGTTACAGATTAAACATCTACCCTGTTTCCTACCTGCTAAACTGCTGATGAGTGAGTACCAGCCCTTCGAGGCGAATGGGAAATTTCACATCACAGCTGCCGACCATGTTTTGAATTTTAAAATCCAGAAACTTGGCTGGAAATCCCAACTTCTGGACAACTCTGGCATATTTTCTTGCAGCCAATCGAGACTGTTCTTCACTGGAACAAAACACAAGGATGAATACTAATTGAGCTAATGGTGATAAATATCCACATGTAGATTCTGTCCAAGATACTTCCAGCGTTTTCTTTTTTTAAAATCACTGATATAAAAGTGGCGAGCTGGCGAAACTTTACAACCTTTTTCTTTTGTTTAATTTTCTAAACAGATAAAAGTAACACTCTTAAAATCTGGGAACCAATGACTTTTCATGCACTTCTTTGAAAGTTCCTAATTTGGAAAAGGGAAGTACAATTTTTAATGCTAATTCAACTCACTATTCTAAATCGATGCAAGCAGAATACTTTCTCAGGATATTCACAATTCTAAAGAACATGGAAACATAAAAGAGCAAGATTATCAGAATTAGAGCAAATGACAGAGGCAAATCAAATGCAAATTAAAAAAAAGTAAAATGCAAAGAAGTGCAATGGATTGAAAAGCCCTTTCGCACATTGACAATGATTCTACTCAACAAGGCACTAATTTTGATTTCATAATTGTATTTCTATCAAATTCTTAACAGTTGATTCCATATTATTTTTGTGAGATCAACTTACAGAATAACTATTTATAATAGAAATAGCAAAATTGTTGACTACAATTATAATTTGACAGCAGGGAGAGAGTTTGTAGGCAGAGGAAAGGGGCATATTTAAATAATTTGAGGGTGGAAGGTCAGGAAGAAATAGATGCTATAATGACAATTGTAAGAATGGTAGAAAGGGTGATAGGCAGAAGGTAGGATGTGGGAGATCTCAGAGATGTATTTATTTCAATGCAAGGAGTGTTGTAAGGAAGTTGGATGAGCTAAAGGTGTGGATTGACATGTGGCATTATGATGTTGTGGCCATTAGCGAGACGTGGTTGAAGGAGGGTTGTGACTGGCAGTTAAATATTCCAGGATTTTGCTGCTTTAAATGTGACAAATTGGTGGAGAAAGGAGGGGGGGGGGGTGTAGCATTACTTGTCAGGTAAGATATTACAGCGGTGCTGAGGCAAGATAGACTGGAGGGCTTATCGAGGGAGGCAGTGTTTGTAGAACTAAAGAATAAGAAGGGTGAGGTTACTATTATAGGGTTATATTATAGGCCTCCAAATGGGGAAAGGGAACTAGAAGAGTAAATGTGCAAGGAAATAGCTGAGATGCGCAGTAGAAATAGGGTGGTGTTGGTTGGGGATTTCAATTGTCCAAACATAGATTGGGAAGCAGTCAGTAAGAGGGCAGGATGGCTTAGTATTTGTACAATATGTTCAGGACTGCTTTTTGCAGCAATATGTTGAGATGCCCACTAGAGGAGGAGCAGTGTAAGATCTGTTGTTTGGGAACAAAAATAGGGCAGGTGACGGAGGTGAGCGTTGGGGAGAACTTCGGATCCAGTGATCACGGGTCCTTTAGCTTAATTATGGAAAGGGATAGGTCGGGCCTGAAGTCAAAGGTCTTCAAGTGAGGGAAGGCCGGATTTGAAGAAATGAGAAGGGATTTGCAGAGAGTTGTGTGGGCTGATCTTTTTGCCAGAAAGGATGTAGAGGAAAATTGGAGGGGATATAAGGGTGAGATTTTGAGAGTACAGGATTTTTATGTTCCAGTCCGGCTGAAAGGCAAGATCAAAAGTTTAAGGGAGCTGAACTTTTCTAGAAAAATTAGGAAGTTGGTTCGGGACAAGAGGGAGGCCTATCTTAAATATAAGTAACAGAGGATTGAGGAGATGTATGATCATTATTTAGATTGCAAGAAGAATGTTAAGAGGGAAATTAAAAAGGCAAAAAGAAGATATGAGGACTCCATAGCTAATAAGGTGAAAGTAAATCTAAAAGGTTTTTAGATACGTGAACAGTAAAAGGAGGGTTAAGGATAGAGTAGGTCCACTGGATGATGGGACCAGTGGACTATGTGAGGAACTGTATGAGATGGGCGAGATATTGAACGATTTTTTTTCTCTCGTCTGTATTCGCGAGAAAAAGGGACATTGGGCTATATGAGATAAGTGAGGCAAGTGGCTTAGTTATGGAGAGGATAGGGATTAGTAAAGTGAGGGTTTTGGAGGTTCTAGGGATGTTTCCTAGGTGGATGTTTCCTGGTCCTGATGGGATTTTTCCCAGGACATTAAGGGAGGCCAGGGAGCAAATAGCGGGGGCTTTGAGAGTGAGGGTGTGGTGCCGTGGGATTAGAGGGTTGCAAATGTTGTTCCATTGTTTAAAAAAGGCATATGGTGCAGGCCAAATAATTATCGGCCAGTAAATTTGACTTCAGTTGTGGGGAAAGTTATGGAAGGTATTCTCCAAGATAATATATACCCATATCTGGATAGGCAGGGATTGGTTAGGGGCACCCAGCATGGTTTTGTAAAGGGAAAGTCATGTTTGATGAACCTTGTTGAGTTTTTTGAGGAGGTGACAAAAAGTGGATAAGGGTAGGACAGTTGATGTGATCTATTTGGATTTTAGTAAGGCTTTTGATAAGGTTCCACACGAAAGGTTAAGGAAGGTTCAGTTACTAGGGATTAATAGAGAGATAGTGACATGGGTTCAGAGATGGCTGGAAGATGGACAGCAGAGAGTCATGGTGGACAACTGTCTGTCAGGTTGGAAGGCTATGACAAGCAGGGTGCCTCAAGGATCGGTCGGTGCTGGGTCCCTTGTTGTTTTATCATTTATATTAATGATTTGGGTGTGGTTAACGGGTAAGCAAATATGCAGATGATACAAAAATAGAGGGAGTGGTGGATAGTGAGCAAGGTTTTCTTGGATTACAGAAGGATTTGGTTTGAATCCTTCAGAGGGCTGAAAGATGGCAGATGGAATTTAATGTAGACAAGTGCAAGGTGCTGCATTTTGGAAAAATTAACCAAAATAGGGCATATGCAGTTAAGGGGAGGGCATTGAGGTACGCAGAAGAGGGACCTGGGAGGGGGTTCTGGTACAGAGTTCATTGAAGGTGGATTCCCATGTAGACAGAGTGGTTAAGAAGGCATATGGTATGCTGGCCTTCATAAATCATAATATAAAGGAGCTGGAAGTGATGCTGCCGCTGTTTAAGGCTTTGGTGAGACCAGGTTTAGAGTATTGTGTTCAGTTCTGGTCTTCAAATTATAGAAAGGATATAGCTAAGGTGGAGAGGGTGCAGAGAAGATTTACAAGGATGTTGCCTGGCTTACAGCATCTGGAGTACGGAGAAAGATTAAGGAGACTGGGACTTTATTCATTGGAACGTAGACTGCTAAGAGGGGATTTGATAGAGGTATTTAAAATTATGAAAGGGATAGACTAGATGCAAATAGACTCCCCTGAGGGCAGGGGAGGTTGGAACAAGAGGGCATAAGTTAAGAGTAAGGGGGCAAAATTTTAGGAGAAATGTTAGAGGATGCTTTTTCACTCAGAGAGTGGAGGCAGAATGGAATGATCTTCCAGAAGATATAGTTGTGGCAGGGTCCCTTCTGTCATTTAAGAGAAGGTTGGATGTGTACATGGATGTGAGGGGGTTGGAAGGTTATGGGTGGAGAGCGAGGGGGGTGCGGGGGGGAGGAGCTAGTGGAGTTGTTCAAGTGAACTGGCGCGGACTTGAAGGGCCAACATGGCCTGTTTCTGTGCTGTAAATGGTTATATGATTATAAACTTTAATGTCTTTTATGTGGCACCTTATGGAACACCTTTTGAAAAATCCAAGCACACAACATCCACCTGTCACTTCCATCCATTATGCTCATTACATACTCAGAACTGCAGTAAATTTCTCAAACATGACCTTCATTTCCTGAATCCATGATATGTTGACCTAAAAAGACAATTTATCT
Organism: Narcine bancroftii; assembly: GCF_036971445.1. NCBI lineage: Eukaryota > Metazoa > Chordata > Chondrichthyes > Torpediniformes > Narcinidae > Narcine > Narcine bancroftii. Next base: position 62,588,673 of record NC_091474.1, on the reverse strand, counting down.
CCAGATGCCGTACTATTTTCTTCCTTAAGGGTAGTCTCATTCATTTCCCCTACTGCAGATTTAACTGTCTAAATGCCTTTTAAACATTACAACTATAAGTACCTCTACCACTTTCTCTGGAAACTCATTCAACAAACATATAAATCTCAGTGTGAAAAAAAGGTGATCTTCAGGTCTCTTTTAAATTTTTCTCCTTCACCTGAAATCTACATCCTCTAGTTTTAGATTTCACTATCCCGGGAAAAGGTCGATTACTATTTACTTCACAACTGTCTCAAAGTAAATCCCATCTGCCATTATTTGGCCCACATTCCTCGTTCATCTAGATTCTGCGCTAATTTCAGATAACCGACTTCCCATTGATTATTTTAAACAACTTGGTTTGCACGGGCAAGTTGGATAAAAGACCTGTTTCAGTGCTGTAAAACTGTGACTCAAAGCTGTTTTGAATAGGAATGATAGTGTAGAGTTAAAAAGTGAAAGAAATAAATTCACAAGCAAGTGGAACTTGGTGACGCAGAGAGATTATGGAAGCTTGGATTGTTTTGAGCAAGGATTCTGGGAAAATTAAGATCATCAAGTTTGAAAGGATTAATGCCTAAAACACAGTTATTGCCACTTATAAGATTATGCAGGAAGAATGTGCAGTAAAAGGAATGGGTAGACTACTTCCATTTAGTTCCAAAACACACATTTTTTTTTTTTTTTTTTTTTTTTTTTTTTTTTAATTTTTTATTTTTCACACCATAAATCACAATAGCCATGATATACACTTTTTCTTTTCCACACATTTACAGTGACTTTTTCTCCCTCCCCCCTCCCTCCTCCCAAGCCACCCCCCCATCCCTCCCCCCTCTCATCCATTTTAGTTATACAATCTAGGTTGCATTAATTCAGTTAGACAATGTTGTCATTCAACAAAAATACACCAGAAATTCTACTGAGTCCATTTTTTTCTTCTCTTCTCCTTCCATCAACTTAGGTAATGTTTGTTCCCGGTAGGTTTTCGCTATTGTATTTAATGTAAGGCTCCCATACTTGTTCGAATATTTCGATATTATTTCTTAAACTATATGTTATTTTTTCTAATGGAATACATTTATTCATTTCTATATACCATTGTTGTATTTTCAAATTATCTTCCAATTTCCAGGTTGACATAATACATTTTTTTGCTACAGCTAGGGCTATCTTAACAAATCTTTTTTGTGCATCCTCCAAGTCAATTCCAAATTCTTTATTTTTTATGTTACTTAGGAGAAAGATCTCTGGATTCTTTGGTATATTGTTTTCTGTTATTTTATTTAATATCTGATTGAGATCATCCCAAAATTTTTCTACTCTCTCACATGTCCAGATTGCATGAATTGTTGTTCCCCTTTCTTTTTTACATCGAAAACATCTATCAGATACTGTTGGGTCCCATTTATTTAACTTTTGCGGTGTAATGTATAGTCTGTGTAACCAATTATATTGTATCATACGCAGCCTCGTATTTATTGTATTTCTCATCGTTCCAGAGCATAACTTCTCCCATGTTTCCTTTTTTATCTTTATATTTAAATCTTGTTCCCATTTTTGTTTAGTTTTACCATTTGTTTCCTCATTTTCCTTTTCTTGCAGTTTAATATACATATTTTTTATAAATCTTTTGATTAACATTGTATCTGTAATCACATATTCAAGGTTACTTCCCTCTGGTAAACTCAAGTTGCTTCCTAATTTATCTTTCAAGTAGGATCTCAGTTGGTAATATGCCAGCGCTGTATCTCCCGTTATATTGTACTTATCTCTCATTTGTTCAAAGGATAAGAATCTACTTCCTGAAAAACAATTTTCTATTCTTTTAATCCCTTTTTTTTCCCATTTTCTAAAGGCAAGGTTGTCTATTGTAAAAGGGAGTAGCTTATTTTGCGTCAATATTAGTTTTGGTATTTGGTAATTTATTTTATTTCTTTCTACATGTATCTTCTTCCATATATTGAGGAGATGGTGTAATACTGGAGAAGTTCTATGTTGTACCAATTTTTCGTCCCATTTATATAATATGTGTTCAGGTATCTTTTCCCCTATTTTATCTAATTCTAGTCTCGTCCAGTCTGGTTTTTCCCTTGTTTGATAAAAATCTGATAGGTACCTTAATTGTGCGGCTCTATAATAATTTTTGAAGTTTGGCAATTGTAAGCCTCCTTGTTTATACCATTCTGTTAATTTGTCTAGTGCTATCCTCGGTTTCCCCCCTCTCCATAAAAATCTCCTTATTATTTTCTTTAACTCTTTGAAGAATTTTTCTGTCAGTTGTATTGGCAATGCCTGAAATAAGTATAGTATCCTTGGAAAAATGTTCATTTTAATACAGTTTATCCTTCCTATCAGTGTTAGTGGTAGCTCTTTCCAATGCTCTAAATCATCCTGTAGTTTTTTCATTAGTGGATTGTAATTGAGTTTATATAATTGGCCTAGATTTTTGTTTATTTGCACACCTAGGTATCTTATTGCCTGCGTTTGCCATCTGAATGGGGATTCCTCCTTAAATTTTGAGAAATCCGCGTTATTCATAGGCATTGCTTCACTTTTATTTACGTTTATCTTGTATCCCGACACTTCTCCATATTCCTTCAATTTCTTATATAGTTCTTTTATTGATAGTTCTGGTTCTGTTAAGTACACTATCACATCATCCGCAAACAGACTGATTTTATATTCCCTGTCTTTTATTTTTATTCCTTTTATATTATTATCTCTTCTTATCGATTCTGCTAGTGGTTCTATAGCTAGCGCAAACAATAATGGTGATAGTGGGCATCCCTGCCGCGTTGACCTGCTTAAGTTAAATTGCTTTGATACATGTCCATTTACTGTCACTTTCGCTAACGGTCCCTTATATAATGCTTTAATCCAATTAATATACTTCTCCGGTAAACTGAATTTTTGCAATACTTTGAACAAGTAATTCCATTCTACTCTGTCGAAGGCCTTCTCTGCGTCTAAAGCAACTGCTACTGCCGGTGCTTTATTTCCTTCTACTGCATGAATTAAGTTAATAAATTTACAAATATTGTCTGTTGTGCGTCTTTTTTTGATAAATCCAGTTTGGTCTAAATTTACCATTTTCGGTACCTGTTCTGCTAATCTGTTCGCTAATAGTTTAGCTATTATCTTATAATCTGTGTTTAGCAAAGATATTGGTCTATATGACGCTGGTGAGAGTGGATCTTTCCCTTGTTTTAGTATCACTGTAATTATTGCTGTTTTACATGAATCTGGTAAGTTTTGTGTCTCATCAATCTGGTTGATTACATCCAGGAGGGGCGGTATTATTAGGTCTTTAAATGTTTTGTAGAATTCTATTGGGAGTCCATCCTCTCCTGGTGTCTTATTATTTGGTAAATTTTTTATTATCTCTTGTATTTCTACTGTTCCAAATGGTTCTGTTAATTTATTTTGTTCCTCTATTTGTAGTTTTGGTAGTTCAATTTTAGTCAAAAATTCATCTATTTTCCCTTCTTTCCCTTCGTTTTCGGTTCGGTATAATTGTTCATAGAATTCTCTGAAGTTTTCCTTAATTTCTTTTGGATTATATGTAATTTGTTTGTCTTTTTTCCTTGTTGCCAATACCGTTTTCTTAGTTTGCTCTGTCTTAAGCTGCCATGCTAGGATTTTGTGTGTTTTTTCCCCTAGTTCATAATATTTCTGTTTTGTCTTCATTATATTCTTCTCCACCTTATATGTTTGTAATGTTTCATATTTTATTTTTTTATCCGCCAATTCTCTTCTTTTGGTTGTATCTTCCTTTATTGCTAATTTTTTTTCTATGTTTATTATTTCCCTTTCCAACTGCTCTGTTTCCTGATTATAGTCCTTCTTCATCTTGGTTGCATAACTTATTATTTGCCCTCTAATGAATGCTTTCATTGCGTCCCATAGTATAAACTTATCTTCCACTGATTCCGTATTTACTTCAAAGTACATTTTTAATTGTTTTTCAATAAATTCTCTAAAATCCTGTCTTTTAAGTAGCATGGGGTTTAATCTCCATCTATACATTCTTGGAGGGATGTCTTCTAGCTCTATTGCCAATAACAGGGGTGAGTGGTCCGATAATAGTCTAGCTTTATATTCCGTTTTCCTAACTCTCCCTTGTATGTGGGCTGATAACAGGAATAGGTCTATCCTTGAGTATGTTTTATGTCTAGTCGAGTAGTATGAGTATTCCTTTTCTTTTGGGTTTTGTTTCCTCCATATGTCCACAAGTTTCATTTCTTGCATTGATTTAATTATAAATTTGGTTACTTTGTTCTTCCTGTTAATTTTTTTCCCCGTTTTATCCATATTTGGATCCAAATTCAGATTGAAATCCCCTCCTATTAGTATGTTCCCTTGCGTATTAGCTACCTTCAAAAAGATATCTTGCATAAACTTTTGATCTTCTTCGTTAGGTGAATATATATTAAGTAGATTCCAAAGCTCTGAATATATCTGACATTTTATCATAACATATCTCCCTGCTGGATCTATTATTTCCTCTTCTATTTTAAATGGCACATTTTTGCTAATTAATATAGCCACTCCTCTTGCTTTTGAATTATACGATGCTGCTGTTACATGTCCTACCCAATCTCTCTTTAATTTCTTGTGCTCCAATTCAGTTAAATGTGTTTCTTGGACAAATGCTATATCTATTTTTTCCTTTTTCAGTAAATTTAGTAGTTTCTTCCTTTTAATTTGGTTATGTATTCCATTAATATTTAGAGTCATATAGTTCAGCGTAGCCATTTTATATTTTGTTTATCTTCTCTTTCCGTTTTTCCATCATTACCTTTCCTCCTTTTCCATTTCTGTTTTCTTATTTTCAACTCTTTACCAGACAACATTCCTACAACATCCAACATTTTCCTTATTCTCCTATTTCTATCTTCTTTATCCCCAATCTCCCCTTCCCCTCCTGAGTTGCCCTTTATCCCTTGTCGGACAACCACATCTCCCCTCTCCATTTGGATTTGCGAATCCACTCGCAAGCGTCAACTGATTTTGCAGTGACCGCTCTTTTCCCCCCACCCAGCCCCCCCCAGAAAAGATTTCGTTTTTTATATGTCACAAAGGTCACTCTTTTAGTTCCCTCCTTATTCTCTCTATTCCATTACCTTCCCTTATTAATTCTTGTCTATACTTTCTATGTTTTCCTCTAATTACAGATACTTTCACATATGCCCGTTGTCTCTATTCACTCTTATACCTCTTTACCCGCATACATATCAATCGTGGTCATTTTTACCCTCCTTACCCGTCTTCATCCCTCAGTCTATTTTTGTCTTTACCCACATACATATCAATCGTGATAATTTTTGCTCTCATTACCCGTCTTCATCCCTCAGTCTATTTTTGTAATTGTTCTGCAAATTTTCGTGCTTCTTCTGGATCCGAGAATAGTCTGTTTTGTTGTCCTGGAATAAATATTTTCAATACCGCAGGATGCTTCAGTGTAAATTTATATCCTTTCTTCCATAAAATCGCTTTTGCTGCATTGAACTCTTTTCTCTTCTTTAGGAGTTCAAAGCTTATATCTGGATAAATGAAGATTTTTTGCCCTTTATACTCCAGTGGTTTGTTGCCCTCTCTTACTTTTTCCATTGTCTTCTCCAGCACCTTTTCTCTTGTAGTATATCTTAGGAATTTTACTACAATAGATCTTGGTTTTTGTTGTGGTTGTGGTTTAGGGGCCAATGCTCTATGTGCCCTTTCTATTTCCATTTCTTGCTGTAGTTCTGGACATCCTAGGGCCTTAGGGATCCATTCTTTTATAAACTCCCTCATATTCTTGCCTTCTACATCTTCCTTAAGGCCCACTATCTTTATGTTATTTCTTCTGTTATAATTTTCCATTATATCTATTTTTTGGGCTAGTAATTCTTGTGTCTCTTTAGTTTTTTTATTAGATTCCTCCAATTTCTTTTTTAAGTCTTCTACCTCCATTTCTGCTGCTATTGCCCGTTCTTCCATCTTGTCCATTTTTTTCCCCATTTCTGTTAAGGTCATATCCATTTTATTTATTTTCTTTTCTGTGTTGTTTATTCTTCTTCTTAAATCATTGAATTCCTGTGTTTGCCATTCTTTAAATGACTCCATGTATCCTCTAACAAGAGCAAGTACCTCCTTTACCTTGCCTATCTTTTCTTCTTCTATTTCCCTGTACTCTTCCTCTTCCTCTTCTTCTTCCTCTAGGTTGACCATCTGTTGTTTCTTTGCTGCCCTTTCCTCCTCTTCTTTCTTGTTTCCATTGTCTTCTGTGGTGTCTTCTTGCTGCAGGTGTTCTGCAGCTGTCGTTGCCGGCTGTGGAGATCGACTCCCCAGCTGGTCCCCCCTCCCGTCGGTGTGTTTTTTTGTATGCGCATCGCGCATGCGCGAGGAGTCGCGCATGCGCGGTTGCGCACTTTTACTCGGCTCTGTGAGCCATTGTTGTAGTTCTCTTTCTACCGACCTGAGGTAGTGGGGTCTTCTCTCCGCAGCGGGCCTCTTCGGACAGGTAAGGCCTTCACCTTTTTCCTCTGTTGTCTTCTCTTCCTCTCTTCTTTCCGTTGATTTTGATTTTTCTCCTTTTGTCTCCATCTTCTTTCCACCTTTATATTCACTTTTCTTTAACTTGTATTTCTGTGCCTTTGTATTTTCTCTCGTTTTTCCCGACTTTTCTGGAGAGGGCTGGAGTTCACCGTCCGGCCACTACTCCATCACGTGACTCCTCCCAAAACACACATTAATGTTCATTTGATTAGCAAGTCGGAGAAAAAACTTTAAAAGCACTGAAAAGATTCACAATGGGACTACTATTTTTGCAAATCAATACCTTTGTCAATAATATGATTAAAACCAATGACCATACCTTTTTGCACCTGTACACACCATTTTCCCTGAGCTGAAAATAAGCGCAGTTGTGCGAGGTTCCCGAATTCTCATGATGACAGCAGCAAATCGCTAAAAAAGATTTAAACACTGTTACATTGATGCCAATACTACAACTTTCTTATATGGTCTATTATTACTGAGAATCTCAGGATATGGCAGAATGTTAGACAGACCTAGAAAAGATAGAGGATAAGGAGCAGAGTTCAGGGTAACTTGATTTCATTGATCAAGCTCAAATTTATTGTCGGTGTACATGCATGACATCACATACAACCCTGAGATTCTTTCACATTTTTCTGGTCATTGAGCACTTTATACTAAAATTGGACAACTTCAAGTTAAAATTGTTCCATTCACAATAACCTTCACCTTCAAATATATCTTTTATATTCCAAAATACCATTTGTGGGGGAGGTATGAGAGTGCTTAATTGATGAGTTATGTAAAATCATGAATTTCTTTGCCAGAACTTCACATTTTGTAGATCCCAAGCCAAATTGTACCTGGTCCCCATGATATAAATGCGAACTGGCCTCAGAATTATAGAGATCTAACAAGGAAACAGGGCCTTTGACTCACTGCCTCCTTAGCAATCCATGAATTTCCACTAATCCTATGTTAACCCATTTTGTTCTTGCCACACTTCCCATCAACTACCCCTCACCCATTTTCATGATTCTATTGATCATATACACATTAGGAATAAGTTACTGGGGCCAATTAACCCAAAAACCCAGATACTCTTTTGATGTAGGAGGAAATTGGAATACCAGAGAGGATGCAGATTCAGGAACAAAAGTCAAGATCAAAACTAAATTGCTGGAGCTATGAAGCAGCAGCTCTACCAACTGTGGCATTGTATCAACTTGAGATGAAATGTGAAAAGAATAAAGATACAAAACCAGAACTTTCAAACGCAGGGTGGAAAAAGTAGTCAAAACAGTTATTCTTGGCTCTCTTAATCCCACCTACCCACATACATTGATGAAATAATAAACATTTTCACTTAACACAAAGAAATATTTAAAAAGAGATGGCTTTCTCTCAACTGCAATGATTCAACCAAAATCTTGAGGTTCAGTGAAATAACTTAATACAACAAAATCATTATCAACCCACATTACACTGGAAGTAGTATCCCATCCAATGAATTGACATAACACTCACCTTTGGATTATATTCAGCATTCCTTGCTCGAAGAGCTATCGTCTTCAGATCCAGTTTGCAACCCAGATTGACCGTGGACACAATATTTCTAGACACAAAAAAGTATTTTACATTTTTATGGAAGCCAGAGCAATTTATTAACTTAGCACCACTTTGAAAATGACAAGAATACTGATAGTATACTTAAGATTTAACTATATTCTAAGGAAATATGCTTGAAGGAAGAGCAGCTCAGTGAAATATGATTCTTTCAAGTACAAAAATCACCCAACCATTTATTAGATTTAATAATTCTAGTTATTTTAACATTTTACATTTCTATTACATAATCAATAAAAACTTCCTGAGGTTCTTCTCAGATCATTATCAGACAAAATGTGGCCACGAGTGTGGTGCCAAAGGATTGGAGGGTAGCTCACATTGATTAAAAAAGGCCCCAAAAATAACCCTGGAAATTATGGCAGTAGTAAGTAAATTATTGGAAGGTGTTTTATGAGATTGGATATACAATTATTTGGATAGCCAAGGACTGATTAGGGATAGTCAACATGGCTTTATGTGTGGTAGGTAGTGTTTAACCAATCTTATAGAGCTTTCCAAGGAGGTTACCAAAAAAGTTGATGAAGGCAAGGCTGTGGATATTGTCTACATGGACTTTAGTAAGGCCTTTGACAAGGTCTCACATGGGAGATTAGCCAGGAAGGTTCAGATGCTAGGTATTCATGGAGAAGTAGTGAATTGGATTTAACAATGACTGGATGGGAGAAGTCAGAGAGTGGTGGTGGACGATTGCTCCTCAGACTGGAGGTCTGCGACTAGTGGTGTGCCTCAGGGATCAGTGCTGGGACCATTGTTGTTTGTCATCTATATCAATGATCTGGATGACAATGTGGTAAATTGGATCAGCAAGTTTGTAAATGACACCAAGATTGGAGGCGTGGTGGACAGCGAACAAGGTTGCAGAGGGATCTGGACCAGCTGGAAAACTGGGCTGAGAAATGGCAGGTGGAATTTAAAGTGTGAGGTGTTGCATTTTGGAAAGACAAACCAAGAAAGGTCAGACACGGTAAATGGTAGGGCACTAAATAATGTGGCAGAACAGCGGAATTGGGGAATACAGATATATAATTCCCTGAAAGTGGCTTCACAGGTGGATAGGGTTAAAGAGAGCTTTTGGCATATTGGCCTGAATACATCAAAGTATTGAGTACAAGAGTTGGGATGTTATGTTAAAGTTATATATGACATTGGTGAGGCAAAATTTGGAGCATTGTGTGCAGTGTACAAGAAAGATATCAATAAGATAGAAAAAGTGCAGATTTACTAGGATGTTGCCCAGACTTTAGGAACTGAGTTACAGGGCAAGGTTAAACAGGTTAGGACTTTATTCCCTGGAGCATAGAAGAATGAGGGGAGATCTGATAGAGGTATTTAAATTTGAGGGGGATAGACAGAGTAAATCTAGATAGGCTTTTCCACTGAGGGAAGGTGAGATACAAACCAGAGGACAAGAGTGAAAGGGGTAAAGTTTAGGGGGAACTTCTTCACACAGAGAGTGGTGGAATGAGCTTCCAGCTGAAGTGGCGAATGTGTGCTCAATTTTAACATTTAAGAGGAATTTGAACAGGTACATGGATGGGAGAGGTATGGGGGGGGGTCTATGGACTGGGTGCAGGGCAGTGGGACTAGGCAAAAAAATGGTTCAGCACAGACTAGAAGGACCGAAGAGGCCGGTTTCTGTGCTGTAATGTTCTATGGTTCTAATCTAACACCTCAAAGGCCTTTTGAAATATTAAAGTAGTTCCACACACTTAATCTCCCCCCCCCCACAGAGTTTAACAGTAATTGCTCTGAATAAACCCGATTCCTTATTGCAAAGTTACTTTAAATGTGTTCCATCATAAAATAAAACTTAAATGAAGTCATCAAAGATTTACTATATAAAAATATAGGAGCAAATCCATGATAGTGTGGTTAAAATCCATCACTGTAACAAATTCAAATCAGATTTTCAAAAGTCAGGGATTCTGAAAATTCAAGTTAGAGATGCATACATGTTTAACTTATAATTTGAGTTTTAAAATGCTAAGCAATTATGGATATTACTTATGCAGCAATCCACAATATGTAATCACAGATAGTAATATTCAGCACATATTAGTGCTATAAACGCATCAGTGAGATCACAGCACTAAAGTTAAAAGTTCTCTTCAAAGACCGATTAAAGCACATCCATTACTCGAGATAAAGAAATCTTTACTAATGTGTGGGTATTTAACAATTCTTATGCACCATCTCAGACTACTTAATGTTAACAATTGAATCAGTAGATGTAGCATTTTAACTTTACCACTAGAGAGAACACCCTGGATCGGGTATACACTGATGTCCCTGGTGCGTACAAGACTGCCCCTCCGGTTCCCCACCTTAGTTACTCAGATCATATATCCATTCTGGTAATCCCATCATTCAGAACTAAGCCAGTTCGCATGGAGATCAGGACATGGATGGGGTGGGGGCCACAGCAGTGCTACAGGAATGCTTTGAGACCACCACTGTTTCATGGAGGTGGCCACCTATCATGGCCATGTAAACATCAAGTACATAAGCTCAGTGACACTGAGATCAAATGCTTCATAACTAAGGTTAGCCAGAAACATGGTTGAATGCAGAGGTCCAGGCACCTCTCAAAGCTCATGATGTTGCCTTCAGGACAGGAGACAAGAAGGCACTAAGATCAGCAAGGGCTGAACTCTCCCATGCAACTTGGAACGCTAAGCATGGGTAAGCACAGAAGATCCACAGATAGCTGTGTGACACTGGCAAAACAAAGCGCATGCGGCAAGGCATCGAGACCACCACAGACCACAAGACAAACTTGTGAGTTAAAGATGACGACGCCTCCTTTCCGGATAGATAAAACACCTTTTATGCACGGTTCAATGAGAAGTACAGACTGAAGAAAGCTTTGCATCTCCCTGATGAATGGGCCCCCTGCATAACCTTGGCCAAGGTGAGGAGAACCTGATCCAAAGTGAACCCACACAAGTTAGTGGGACTGGGCAACATACCTGGTTGGGTACTGAAAGACTGCGCAGACTAATTGATATCTTCAACACATCTACAGCAGTCCAGCATCCCCAAGGGTTTCAATTCAGTCAACATCATCCCAGTAAAATCCAAGATACTGGAGGAACATCCATAGGAGATAGAGATACATTACTGACGTTTTGGGCCTGAGCCCTTCCTCAAGGTATGTGTAAAAACAAAGAGACAGACATCTTTATTCAATGGCTGAGGTAAAAAAGGATGAATGGGAGGGGGAGGAGTGCATCACTAATAAACTGGCAGGGAAGTCCTTGTCCTTGGAGCAAATGCAATCGAGAGAAAGGAATGGAATCTTTACAGGGGACAGGGTGTGAAGAGGCAGCCATGCCAGATTATTAGATTTTCAGATTTATTGTCAGGGTACATACATGTCATCACATACAACCCTAAGATTCTTTTTCCTGTGATGAGGCAGAATTACCACTTATTGGTAGTGCAATAAAAACTGTATACAATGTACCCTTGTAAACAACAGACTATGCAATACAGAGAGGAAAAAACAAACAATAAAGTTCACAAGTAACCTGGTGGTCTGAGTCTTGTGGCACCGGTACCTCTTTCCCACTGGCAGCAGCGAGAACAGAGCATATGCTGGGTGGTGTGGATCTTTGATGATGGCTGCTGCTCTCCAATAGAAGCAACCCCCTTAAATGTTCTCGTTGGTGGTGCTGGGGGGACAACTTGATTTGATGTTCTGGGCTGTGTCCACTACTTTTGCAGGGATTTATGCTCGGGGGTACTGGTGACCCCATTCCAGACCGTGATGCAGCCGGTCAGCACACTTTCCACTACACATCTGTAGAAATTTGTCAGGGTTTCTGGTGTCATACCAAACCTCCGAAAACTCCTGAGAAGCACGGACATGCTTTCTTCAAGATGCCATTAGTGTGTTGGGTCCTCCGAGAACTTAAATTTGCTTACCCTCTCCACCTATGATCATGTAATGATAACTGGATTGAACACATCTGCCCTTCCATTCCTGAAATCAACAATCAGCTCCTTGGTTTTGGAGTCGTTGAATGCAATACATCATTCAGCCAAGTTTTCAAACTTCCTCCTGTATGCTCATTTATCACCCGTTTTTATACAACCCACTGCCACGGTATCATCAGCAAATTTGTAGACGATGGTGTTGGTGTTGTCGTACTGAGCCACACAGTCGTAGGTATAAAGTGAGTAGAGGAGGGAGCTAAGAATGAAGCCCTGTGGTGCTCCGGTAGAGAAGATTGTGGAGATATTCATACCAGTCCTCACTGATTCTGGTCTGGAGGTGAGGAAATCAAGGATCCAATTACACAGTGGGGCGTTAAGTTCCAGGCCTTAGAATTTGCTGATCATTTTTGAGGGGACGATGGTGTTAAATGCCAAACTGTAGTCGATAAAGTGCATTCTGATGTATGCATCTTTGCTCTCCAAGTGTTCCAGGGATTTGTGTAGAGCCAGTTAGATAGTATCCACTGTAGACCTGTTGCTACGATATGCAATTTGGAACAAAACCATTTCACTGCTCAGACAGCAGCTGATATGGTTCAACACCAGCTTTTCAAAACATTTCTTCATTGTTAACGTGAGTGAAACTGGTTGATAGTATTTCAGGCAGATTACCACACTCTGTTTGAAACCACACCCTTCCCGAGTGAGATGTTGAAGATATCTGTGAATATGTTGGTAAAATGGTCAGCACAGATTTTTAATACTCAGCTGGGTACACAGACCGAATCAGATGCTTTCCTTGGATTCACTCATACACCATCCTCAGATTTTGACAGGAGAGGATCTTCAATGGGATGTCATTTAGGTCCTGCCACAGCTGTCGGGTATCTGCTGTGGATTCCATTTTCATCCGGAAAGTCCACTTCACCCTGGAGATGGCTTTTCGCAGGACATACCTTCTCTTTCTGCAGTGATCTGGATCTCTGGACTTAAATGTGCTCCTTCTTCAAATAACATGGCTTCCCTTCTACCACCACCAACTAAGCCCTCACCAGTGTATCCTCCATTACCTGGACATCTGCCCTGGCCCTCTCCGCCCCCAAGCACAACAAGGACAGGATTCCTCTCCTCACCTATAACCCCACCAGTCTCCACATCCAACATATCAACCTCTGCTATTTCTGCCACCTACCTTGCGATCTCATGACCAAAACATTCCCCTTGCCTCTCCCCATTCTGTAGGGACTGCTCCTTCCATGACTTCCTTGTCTACTCCTCCCTCCCCACGAATTGCTCCCTTGGCAATGACCCTGTGACTGCAGGAGATGCTCCACTTGCGCTCATACTTCCGCCCCCACCATCATTTGGGGCCCCAAACAATCCTTCCAAGTGTTGCTTCACTTATGAATCTTCATGGGTCATCTACTTTATTGGGTGCTCCCATTGTGGTCTCCTCTCCATCAGAGAATCTGATGTAGACTGAGAGATTGCTTCATTAACCCCCTTTGCTCTGTCCGCCACAATTGCGAGGATCACCCAGTGGCCACCCATTTCAATTCTCTGACCTATTCCCTTGCAGGTCTGTCCATGGCCTCATGCACTGCCAGGCAGAGACCACTCACAAATTGGAGGAACAAACTGCCTGGGCACCTTCCAACATGATGGCATTAACACTGACTTCTCCACTTTCTGTTAGATCATACCCCCAACTGTCCTGTCCTCCAACTTGTGTTTTTTTTTACTCAACTGTTCCCTTCCTTCCTGGAAATTGTTACCATTTTCCCGTAAATGGGGCCACTATTCTAGTTCTGACTTTTTTCCACCTAGACCCCTTGTCATTTTCCCAGAACGTCTGTAGTTTAAACCACACTGCAGATATTCTGGGACCAACTCAGATCAAAATGTATTGTGTACTGTAGTTTTTTTTTAGTGCTTCCCACTGACTGCTCTCTCCTCCGGTCTGCTGTCCTGCTGGACTGTGGCTTGCTCTATGGCTGTGGACTGCTAACCCTAACCCAGCAGTGGCCAACCTTTTAATTTAGACATACAGCACAGTAACAGGCCATTTCGGCCCACAAGTAAGGGGGTGTAGGTTAATTGGGCGGCACAGACTCGTGGACTGAAATAGCCTGCTACTGTGCTGTATGTCTAAATTAAAAATTAAAGGGTTGGCCACTCCTGCCCTAACCCAACCCCATACCTAACCCAAACCTGAACCTCAAGCCTAACCACAACCATAATCATATACCAAATCCTTTCTTTTCAATTTTAATTTGACATACATTTGCATTGGTATTAGGAGTATAGTGGAGTTGGCGTGGAGAGGCTTTTTAAGAAAGGGGGAGATTCAAACAAGAGGACATGAACTGAGAGTTAGGGGGCAAAAGTTTAGGGGAAACAGGACGGGGGACTTCTTTACTCAGAGAGTGGTGGATGTATTGTTACGAGGCCAGAGAACCCCAAAATCCAGCAGCAATAGGTATTCAACAAGACAAATGGTTACTTAAACAAAAGTTGCTTTTAATTATCTTTAAACATGACAACAGAATCACACTTTTACTTAACTAACCTAACTTAACCCCCCCCACATCCGAAGCACCGTGTATGTAATGTGTGTGTAAGTTCAGGAAAGTTCTTTGGTTCACAGTTCAATCTCACTTCTCATTTTTCCAAGTTCACTGGTTGCAGGCAATTCTAAAACTGTGCACAGAATTTAACATTTATAAAGTTCACCAGGCTTTGGTGCTTGACAGGTAAATGGTTACCGCTCAGAAAGGTTCTTGTCGGTTTACAGAGAGATTTGTTGTTCCAGGACATCCACAACTAATTCCTTTTTAATCAGCCACTCCAGTGTCTTGCTGACAAAACTTTCCCCCTTCAGGGTTCTCCTCTTTCTTTCAGGTCACCACAGAGTTCCTTTTTATTTCTCTTATTTCAAGTGAAACATTAGACGGCCAGTCCTTTTCTCTTGCATGAATCACAAGGGCTTTGACCAGGCTGAACAAAGCACTTACAAACCAGTCTTCCAAATGGGGCTTTCCACAAGCTTGCCAGCTTGTCCTGTTCCAGTCCCAGCTGCTGTTACTGGCTGTAACACTGTACAAGTGATTTCTGTGTGTCTCTCTCTCACACAGAGAAAAAGCCTGTTTAACCCTTTTTGTTTGCCAAACCACATGACTATCATTCTTTTTGGTAACTTTTTACTTAATGCATATTGAACCATATCAACCAAAATATGTATAAATGTTTCTCATTAAATAAACAGTGATATTTTCCCTCTTTTCTCCCCCCTTCCCATCCCCTCCAAAACCAATATTATACATATAAAATACAATAAAACAACATCTTCATACAAAATAAAAACAAAAATGAAAGACGTGTCATCTACTTTTACACATTAAATCTGATCATGTTTATCTTCTTATTACTTTAGGAGATGGAGGTCCGAGGCCAGCATTTTCTGTTATATTTCATGTAGGTTCCCAAATTTGTTTGAACAATGTATTTTGTTCCAATGGAATACACTTCTTCATTTCCATGTACCATTGTTGTATTTTCAAGCTCTCTTCCATTTTCCAGGTTGAAATTATATGTTTTTTTGCTACTGCTAGGGCTATCATAATGAATCTTTATTGGGCTCTATCCAATTTGAGAACTAGTTCTTTACCTCATATTATTTAAAAGAAAATTTTCTGGACTTTTTGGTATGTTGTTTTTTTTTGTAATTTTTGCTTAATATCTGATTTAGTTCTTCCCAATAAGTATTCACTTTTGTGCATGCACAAATTGTGTGTATTGTTGTTCCAATTTCTTGTTTACAGCGAAAGCATCTATCTGATATTGTTGGGTCTCACTCCTTTAATTTCTGAGGGGTAATATATAGCCTGTGTAACCAATTATATTGTATCATACATAGCCTTGTGCTTATTGTGTTCTATTGCCAAGGCAAACAATGAGGGAGACAATGGGAATCCCTGCCTAGTTGATCTGCTTAGTTTGAACTGGCTTGATACATATCCATTTACCACTACTTTTGCCAACGGCTCATTATATAATGCCCTAATCCAATTAATATATTTTTCCAGAAGATTAAATTTCTGTAACACTTTAAATAAGTAGTTCCACTCTACCCTGTCAAAGGCTTTTTCAGCGTCTAATGCAAACGCCACCATTGGTCTTTTAATCCCTTGAGCTGCATGAATTAAATTAATAAATTTACAAACATTATCTGCTTTCATCTTTTCTTGACAAATCCAGTTTGTTCTTGTTTTACTAATTTTAGTACACAGTCGGTCAATCTGTTTGCTAATAATTTTGCTATTATCTTATAATCTGCATTTAGTAAGGATATTGGTCTGTATGATGCTGGTGTTAATGTGTCCTCCCCCGCTTTTGGTATTACTGTGATTATTGCTTTCTTGCAAGTTTTATGCTTCTTCCACCTGCTTCATTACTTCCAGAAGGGGTGGGTTTAATAACTCTTTAAATGTTTTATAAAATTCTATTGGAAATCTATCCTCCCCCCCTGGTGTTTTATTGTTTGGTAGCTTTCTTAATTTGTCCTGTACTTCCTCTATTTCAAACAATTTTATCAGTTTACTTTGGTCCTTTACTTGCAGTTGCGGCAATTCAATTTTAGCTTAAAAACTCATCTATTTTATCATTTTTTCCTTCATTCTTGGTTTGGTATAGTTGCTTATAAAATTCTTTAAAGTTTTCATTGATCTCTATTGGGTTGTATGTGATTTGTTTATCCTTTTTCCTTGTCGTCAATAAAGATCTTTTAGCTTGCTCAGTTTTAAGTTGCCAGGCCAATATTTTATGCATTTTTTCTCCCAATTCGTAATACCTTTGTTTTGTTTTCATTATGTTCTTCTCCACCTTGTACGTTTGTAATATTTTGTATTTTGTTTTTTTGTCCGTCAACTCTCTTTTCCTTTATATCCTCCCTTTTCACTAATTCCTTTTCTGTAATTGCTATCTCCCTTTCAAACTGTTCTACTTCACGGTTGTATTCCTTTTTCATCTTGGTTACATAGCTTATTGTCTGCCTCTAATGAAGGCTTTCATTGCATCTCATAGTATAAACATTTTTTATGGACTCTGTGCTTATCTCAAAGAATGTTTTAATTTGGCATTCAATAAATTCCCTTAATTCCTGTCTTTTAAGTAGCATGGGGTTTAACCTCCATCTAAATGCTCTTGATGGGATGTCCTCCAGTTCTACTGCTAATAGCAGGATTGAATGATCTGAAAGTAGTCTAGCTTTATACTCAGTTTTCCTGACTCTCCCTTGAATTTGGGCCAACAACAAAAACATATCAATCCTTGAGTATGTCCTGTGCCTACTTGAGTAGTAAGAATATTCCCTCTCTTTTGGATGTTGCCTCCTCTATATATCCATTAGTTTCATTTCTTGCATCGATTTAACCATAAATTTAGATACTTTATTCTTTTTGTTTGTTATCTTTCCAGTTTTATTCAGCACTGGATCCAAATTAAGGTTTAAATCTCCCCCTATCGGAATGTTTCCCTGTGTACTGCTATCTTCAAAAAAAATATCTTGCATAAACTCTTAATCTTCATCATTAGGCGCATATATAATCGAGCAAATTCCAAAATTCTGAGTATATCTGACACTTTATCATTACATACCTTCCCGCTAGGTCTGCTATTTCCTCCTTTATCTTAATTAGTACATTTTTATTAACTCTAATGGCTACACCCCTATCTTTTGAATTATATGATGGTGCCACTAAGTGTTCAACCCAGTCTCTCTTCAATTTGCTATGTTCCGCCTCAGCTAGATGCATTTCCTGGACATATGCTATATCTATTTTTTCCTTTTTGAGTAGTGTTAGTAGCCTCTTCCTTTTAATTTGGTTATGTATTCCATTAATGTTTATGGTCATATAATTCAACATAGCCATCTTATATCTTTATTTTCACTTCTTTTTTGCCTCCTCAACACCCCATCCCCTTTCTTCCATTATTGTTTTTTAAGTTTTCCTTATTTATCTCAATATATGACAGCACGCTTAAAACATAAAATACCCCAAAAATCCCCACAACCAATAACATTTTTATCCCAAATGACAAATCCCCCCTCTTTGGGTGGCCCCGAGTCACTTGCTGGGCAACCACAACTCCCCTCTCCATTTGGTTTGCAATAATACTTGCAACCGTCAAGCGATTTTGCAGTGACGGTTCTCCCCCCCCTCCGTCTCCAGCCCCCCCCTACAGAAACACTATTCATTTTCTGTACCTATAAGCTCTTTTTTGTTGCTTCTTTCCTTCCTTTTCCTTCTCTTTTTCATCTTTAAACCTCTGTATATACATTGTCTTTTATATTATTAAATATTTTTATACATTTTCTTGCCAGTCTTCTTTTTAGTTACTCCTCCTCATCTCGTCTCTTGTCCTGCAAACGTTCTGCGAATCCTTGGACTTACTTTGGATCCAAGAACAGTCTATTCTGTTCCCCAGGGATGAATATTTTAAGTATTGCTGGATGTCACAGCACAAAGTTATAGCCTTTCTTCCATAAAACCGTTTTCGCTGTATTAAATTCCTTCCCCTTCTTAATAAGTTCAAAACTTATATCCTTGTAAAAAAAATGATTTTTTTTGTCCCTTATATTCCAACGGCTGCTTGTTTTCTCTTACTTTTTATTTCTTGCCTGCTCCAGTATGTTCTCTCTTGTTATTAACTAGATCAATTAGCTTTATTAAAATGGATCTCTGCTTTTGGTGTGGTTGCTCTTTCTATTTCTTCTTGTAGGTCTGTCGCTCCCAACACCTTCGGGATCCATCTTTTTATAAATTCCTTCATGTCTGTCCCTTCTTCACTTTCTTTCAGGCCCACTATTTTTATGTTATTGCACCTACTGTAGTTTTCCAACATGTCAATTTTCTTGTGACTCCTTGATTTCTTTGTCTCTTTCTTCCAATTTTCCTCAATTCATTTATTTCCATTTTTACAGCTGTTTCTCATTCTTCCACATTTTCTACTCTTTTCCCTATTTCTGTCATGGCCAACTCGAAACCTTGCATTTTGTCTTCTGCTCTTTCCATTTTTTTTAAAATTGTATTAAATTCAAGTGTTAGCATTTCTCTTAAAGGGCTCATTTGGTCTTCAAAAAAGTCTTTTAGTCTATTTGCTTTACCACCTTCTTTCCTGTGTAGATCTTGGTCTTCTTCCTTCTCTTTTTCTGTCTTCTTCCTCTCATCTCTGTGTCTCTTCCGCTCTTTCTGGTGAGCCACTTCTGTCTCTTTGTTAGGCCTCCAGTTGCAGGGCCTTTCACTGCTGGGTCTCCTGCCACAGGACATCCCGTTGCTGGACGCCCTGCCACCGATCGCCCCCTTCCAGCTCTTTGTCCCCTTATTCTGTCCTCTCCTGCTCTTCCTGACTCTGGGTGTCCCCCAGCTGGGTGCCCCGCTGCTGTCCATCTCTCATCTCAGCTGGGCCCCCCTTCCGCCAGCATTTTCTTTTTCTTTTGTTTGCATACTGCGCATCTTTGTCTGGCCCCGTGACCCATTTTTGTAGTCCGCCGGTTGGGAGGTCACTGCTCTTCCGGGCACCTACCAGCTTCTGGGGTTAGTCAATCCTCTTCACGGTGGGTCTCTGCTCCCATGTGCAGGTTAGGCAGTCTTCTTTCCTTTTCGGGGATTTTCTTTCTTCTCTTTTCTCTGTCATTCTTGCTTTCTCTCTTTTCGGCGCCATCTCCTGGATCTTCCTTGTAACTTTATCTTCTTTTTCCTGTGTTTTGTGTCTATTAGGATTTTTTTTTTCGGACTTTTTTTCCTTTTCTCTGGAGAGGACTGGTTCTACTCGACCAGCTACTACTCCATCACGTGACTCCTCACCACATGACCCTCTTAGAAAAACAAGTTCTCTTCCAGGCAATCTGTGGCTCCAACAAGATCTCTCATCTGTTGCCTTTTGTAAACAACCATCTATTAGTGAAGTCGCTTGAGCACTTTTCAAAGTTTTTTGAAAAGCTGTGGAGCTGATGTGCCTAGCATGGGGCAGAGCTCCAGTATTTCAAATAAGATTAGTTTTAAAATGTTTGTATGTAACCTAGTCTAACAAACCTTTCCAAATTTATCTCCCAAAAACATATCTATATACTCTGTCACAGTGTGGAATGAGCTTCCGGATGAAGTGTTGGAGGCAGGCTCGTATTAGCATTTAAGAAGAAGTTGGATACATATATGGACGAGAAAGGAATGGAGGGTTATGGGTTGAATGTAGGTCAGTGGGGTTAGGTGGGAGAAAATGTTCGGCATGAACAAGAAGGGCCAAGTTGGTTTGTTTCAGTGCTGTAATTGCTATATGGTATCATATCAAAATAATAATACATGGACTCATACTCCAATCTAAACATATAGTGAATAGTAAATAAAAAGGAAAAAGAAAAAAAAACAGAAAAAGGGTTGATTATAAAGATCTAACGCCATCCACCAAGGTTGAAATTAGTATTCAAGCAGACGAAATCGAGCATGGCCTCCGGAGATCCAACGAAACATGCCCATTTACTGCTTACCCACACCTTGATCGTTCCAATTATGAAAGTAAGCTCATTGAAAGAGATCTTAATCTTCCTAACATTATGTTTGATTTTTCCAAACTTAGAAAGGATATAATATCCAGTAACCTTATGTTCATTGCCCAATAATACAATCTAAAATTATATAATGACAGTCCTCCATCATTTCTTGTGTTCTGGAGATAACTTTTCTTTCATTGCCAAATATATGACATAATAGATGATTCTAATGTATCAAAGGAAGACTTAGAAATAAAAATAAACATTTTGGTGAAATATTCATTTTAATTGCATTAATATACCCTATCATAGTTAGAGAAAGTGGTGACCATCAGAGAGTATTGTCTTAGTTTGATTAAATAAAACTAGTTTTCTTTAAAGAGATATTTAAAATTTTTAGTTATCATAATACCTAGATATTTAAATTGATCTCTCACTATTTTGAAAGGAAAATTAGTATATAGAGTATGAGGACCTTTTAGTGGTAATAGTTCACTCTTATGCAGATTGTTTATACCCTGTGAATTTACTAAAGCATGTAAGTAATGACTGTTATGAGCCCAGAGGACTCCAAAAACCAGCAGGAACAGAAATTCACCAAGACAATGGTTACTTAAACAAAAGTTGTTTTTAATTTTCTTCAAACATAATAGGATCAATCTTGTTTCACTGACCAGTCATTCACTTCTCTAAATTCACTGGTATCAGGTAATTTTCATACTGTGCACAGAATTTAACATTTATGATCTTCACCAGACTCTGGTGCTTTAATTTGTTACTGCCGAGGAAAGTCTTTGCTGGTTTCAGAGAGAGAGAGAGAGCTATTCATTGTTTGTTGGACCCACAAACAAACTAATCTCCTTCAATCAGCCACTTCAGTGTCTTGCCAAAGAAACACCTCCCTCATGGGTTTTCCAAAAGATAACTTCTTCCAGGTCACCACAGAATTCTTCTTTTTCCCCTATTTCAGGAGAAACACATTAACCAGCCACTTCCTCTTGTAATTAACCACAAGCGTTTAGAATAGGCTGAATTCAGAATTCAAAACCATCTTCAAATGCAGGAGTGCAAAATTTGCAGCCTCCACACCAACTCCTGCTGTAAACTGACTTCTCTCCCTCTCTCCAAAGAGAATCACGTTTGTTTATTCCTCTCTTAGTTTCCAAAAACCACATGATCCCTATTAGAACTGCAAATTTCAACCTGACTTGGATCGCTGGCACTGGAATCAGTTTCTGAGCCTGGATATATTTTTCCTTTAAAGACAATAGTCCATTTATTCCACAACATCAGCCCAATTACCATCAACATGTGAAGTCCTTCTCCAAAGCAGTTCCATTGTCCCTGCAAGGACACTGTAGACTTGTAGGCTCCATCTTAGCCATAGCTCTTGCATTTTAAATTAGATGTCTTTTGTGAAATGTTAATGTCTGTTTGTGAAGTGTACTTAAACTATACCCCCACAATCTATATCATTTAAAAAAATCATAAATTTATTAACCCAATCCATAATATAATATACCCTATCCCAAATCCCACACCTAACATGTGAATACAAGGTCACTGCAGTGACACACCATTGGACTGTCAATGACTGCCTGCACCTGTCCACACTCCTGCACTGTCTAATGCAGGGGGCAACCCATTGTACCTGCAAGAAGGTAACCTGGGAGACTGGCTCCACCTACTCCCCGCCAATCACCAACCTCATATAAAGGCTTAAGCCAGTGTCTTGGGTAAACTTATACCTCTCATTTTGTTAGTTTTAGATTGGTCACAGTGTTTGAGCTACCGAAAGAAAATAGACACACACACCGAGAGCAGTTCAGTTTATACAAGTCTTTATTACTAAATCTAAATTCACACTACAATATGCAAGCCCTTCCCAATTATACTTATCAACGCCTGGACTGGTCCCAACTGCCGAAGTGAGGCAATGACTGCACACTTTTAGTAGGTTGTCAGGGCGCTAGTAGCAGCTGGACTCTTGAAGTTCTTCTTGTTGAGAGATGTTGCTACCTCTTGGAGAGTCTAAGTTGTTTACTTCAGATCTTATCTCTTTGAACAAATGATTTAATTATCTTCAAGGTCTCCTGACAGTCTGCGACCAACAAAAGACAACTGCATCTCTGGGCCTCATGGTGGAAGTCTACTGATTCATATGCATCCCTGGGCCCCATAGTGTAAATTAGATCATTGTCTTCTGATTCAACTGCATCCTGGACCCAGTAGTAGTGGAATTTAGGTGTGCTACTTCATTCATATGCATCCTGGGCCTCATGGTGTAAATTAGATTATGTCTGCTGATTCTAAAAACACCAAGCAGGCTCTCAGCCTTGCAGAAGCAAAGGCTGCAAAAGTAAGAAACACGGTTTAAATCTTCCATTACAGCCAGCCCTTGGGCAGGAACAGAGTACACAGAGCAAGAAGGGATACAGAACCTTGTGTGCAAGTTTTAAGTTAATTAAAGCCTATACTACAGCTTTCCTAGTTTGTGCTTGTTTTGTTTACACTGCAGTGCACCACAATTAGCTTAATCTTAAAGAACCATGGAGAAGTTTCTCAGCATAGAAAAAATGGACATCGAACCCCCCCCCCCCCACCCCCACTCCCAGCACACTTTGAGATCTGGAAGTATGCGATCAGGGCAATCATCTGCACTCAGGCTGAGGTCATCAACACAGACCAAAAGAAACTCTTGATAGTGCACAAAACTGGGCCTTTTCGCGTTCTAGGTGATCTGTGACTGCCCCGTGTACAAACCGGCGATGGCCATCCTGGAAAGCATATACCAGCCTCCAGCAAACTTACTCTGCTCCAGGTACCTGCTTAGTATCAGGCTACATCTGGGTGAGACAGTAAAGGCCTACCTTGGGGGATTGTGTGAACTAGCGGTCCATGCATGGTCAAGACTGGTGTGACCACTGGGAAAGTGGAATGACTCATCCGGGATGTGTGTGCGCGCAAGGCCTGCAATCGAGTGACCCGACAGACTGCTGGAAGAAAGCAATGCTTCCCTTATGAGGGTCATTGATGTGGTCCACTCCCTGGAAGCAGCAACCTACCACGCATAAACTTTTGATGCTCACCTGCTGCACCCCCACCTCAGCTTAGCCAACACAAATGTCCGCCGCCACCGAGAGTCCCTTCTATGGAGAAGCGATTGGAACCTGGTGTGGGTCTGATAGACACTCCTGGAAGAACTGCCCTGTGAGGAACGTGAATTGCTCCCAATGAAGTAAGAAAGGCCACCTTACCAAAGTGTGCCTCTCCAAACCCACCGGGAGTGCAGCGCGGCCCTCTGTGACTAGTCATAAGCCCCCTTTGACCCTCCAGGTGCTTCCACGTGAGTACTGGGCAGCATCACTGCTCCGCTCGTTACTTCCACCTGCACCAGTAACATCACTTCTGGCCCGGTCAACGAACCACATTGCCGCCATATGATCTCCATGGGCACCGCCATCTTGGACCAGCCGACTTCTGCCCGCATCGAACACATCACTCCTGTCCCAATGACCCAACAACGTGGTCAACGCATGTGTGTACAGCTAGCCCCGGACTGTGCACTCATCGTACCCCACGCCAGCACACACAGCGTACCGGACCTACCACGTTGCACAGATGATGATGCCTCCACCACCCTGGCTAATTGGGACAGCATCTACAAACCACTACTTGCTGCCGCTAGCTTGGAGCACCGACTCAGACCTAGAGTCGGTCCTGGCGTCCACCACGCTGTCAGACAACATCCCCCATGGACTCGGGCACTCAGTGATGAATATCGGTGTCAACGGGAAGGTAATAAAATGCCTGTTTGATAGAGGTAGTAGAGAACTTTGTGCACCCACACGTGGTCCATACGCTGATGCTCAAAGTACACCCAGTGAACTTTTCCATTGCCTCTGAGGCCCAGGACCACTCATTCACAGCGTTAGGGTGCTGTTCTGTAAATTCGACTGTGGGAGGGGAAAATGTACAAAGGGTTCAGGCTCCTGATTATGCCAGAGCTCTGTGCCCTGATTACCTTAGATCTTGATCTCCAGTGCCATTGGCGCAGTGTCACTCTGGCTTTCGGAGGTCCACTCCCCCCATTTACCATCCACAATGCAAAACCTAGCGACCGCCACTGCTCCACCTGCAGACTGTTTACCCTCTGGGCATCCCATCCTTCCCTCTTCAACCACCTGATGCCAGACTGCAAGCCCATTGCGGCCAAGAGCAAGTGTTGCTGTGCAGCTGACAGGGCCTTCATCAAGGCGGAGGTGCAACAGATTCTGGCAGAAAGGGTAATAGAGCCCAGCAGTAGCCCCTAGCGAGCCCAGATTCTGGGTGGTCAAAGGGGGCAGTAAACCGAGGATAGTAATTGACTATAGTCAGACCATCAACCGGTACACCCAGCTGGATGCCTACCCACTACCCCGTATTGCCGACATGGT
Source organism: Narcine bancroftii (assembly GCF_036971445.1). NCBI lineage: Eukaryota > Metazoa > Chordata > Chondrichthyes > Torpediniformes > Narcinidae > Narcine > Narcine bancroftii. The sequence goes on along the minus strand of NC_091474.1, from coordinate 62,563,581 downwards.
CAACGAGAGCCCAGTACAGAGCTTTCTCCACCACTGACCTAAAGTTAATCTATCATCAGCTCCCCTTCCATGCCTGGGATAAGCCCTATATCGCCATCGAGGCTGACGGGAACTTTACCAGTTCCGCCAGTCCCTTTTGGGGTCACAAATGGAGTCTGTGTTCCAAAGGGAGATGGATCATATGGTAGACAGACACAATCTAAGAGCAACCTTCCCATACCTGGACAATGTCTCCATCTACGGCCACGACCAGCCGGACCACGATGCTAACCTGAGAGAAATTCCTCCGGAAGGCAGATGCACTACATCTTTCCTACAATAGGGAGAAGTGCATGTTCAGTACCACCCGCCTCACCATTCTTGGGTGCATCATGGATCAGTGTGTCATCGGTCCTGACCCCAAATGCACACACCCTCTGTTGGAACTTCCCCTCCCTCACACGCTCAAGGCCCTGTGCAGGTTTTCTTACTGTTCTCAGTGGGTCCCCCAGTTCTCAGATAGGGTTAACCCACTGGCTCAAGCCATCACCTTCCCCCCTCCAAGCAGAGGTGCAAGCGGCCTTTGCCTGCATAAAAAAGGATATCACCAACGCCACAAGGCGTGCCAATTCCTCTGACATTGCCCTCACTGCCACCCTCAACCAAAGGAGCAGACCTGAGGCCTTTTTCTCCTGAACCCTCTATGGCTCAGAGATGGGCACTCCTCTATCGAAAATGTTCTGTATCCTTTCTGGCTCTGGGTGCTCTGCTTCTGCCCAAGGACCAGCAAGAGCCTTTATATGGAGCCAGTGATTGGTAGGGGAGTAAGTGGAGCCATTCCCCCAGGTTACCTCCCTGCAGGTACAATGGGTTGCTCTTTGTAGTAGGCAGTGCAGGAGTGCAGACAGGCACAGGCAATCACAGTCCAGTGGTTGTAAATCATTTTCAAGTTTACAAACTCAGCCGATCTGGTGGCTGCCACTGCCTCTGGAACTGTCGCAGGACAGCTCCTGGTCAGTGGTGGAGATGAGGCCACCTGAAGGTTGGTTGGGTCAGGTGTGGCCAGCAGGGTGGGTGGGGTGGTGCATGGCAGCGAGATTGCCTGGGGCAGGGGTGGATCCGTGGGCTGTGGGGTCCCATGGTTGATGGTGGACAGAGGGAGGATGTCAGCTCCAGGAGGGTTCTGGAGGTGCCAGGCGTACATGGAATTGGGGGAGCTGGGCTCCTGTCGGTTCCAGGTCCCGAGTCGAGACTGTGTCCTTGTGTCCATTGGCGAACACCACATAGGCATAATGTGGGTTGGCATGGAGGGACTGCACCTGCTCGACCAGGGGGTCAGATTTGTGAGTCCTCGTGCGTTTATGGAGGAGGACTGGTGGCAGAGACGTCAGCCATGTCAGCAGTGATACTCCCGTCACCTATTTCCTGGGAAGGAAAAAAGGTATTCTCTCCCCCTCGCCCGCCCGACTCGCGCTGCCCATCTCCCCCTCGCCCGCCCGACTCGCGCTGCCCATCTCCCTCGCCCGCCCGTCCAGCGCTGCTCGTCTCTCCCCCTCGCCCGACTGACTCACGCCCACCAGTCTCTTACCCGCCTGATTCGTGCTGCCGTCTCTCTCCCCACTTGCCAGATTTTAGAGCTTTCTATTTTAGATGTCCGGATAAAGGATTGTATACCCGTGGTGTCACAAAACCTCGGATATAGAAGACCAGTGAACACAAGAGGGGTGATTATTCTGCTGCCTGCAAAATTGACAAGCTAACCTGAACCATAACCCGAGATTTGACACTTGGTCTGCCAGATTGTGAGCAAGTTGCTCTGTGGGTATGTCCTCTTTGAACAGTCTGAAGCCCATTGCCCAGCTCCCCCACCGATAGCCTGCCACCAGTCCCCAATGATAGATAATGGTGATTAGTAAAGGATTACTTAAGGTGTTATGCGAGAGGAAAGAAAGTTTAACATCCACTTCTTTTGATTTTTCCACACTCTTTCATAAATTGTGCTTGTATTTACTTGACCGTGTATTTTCCCATACTCTCTTATACATTGTGTGCCTGTTTTATTAAATTGTTCACGTTTTCCCCGCTCTCCTTTACACATTGTGTGCTTATGTCTTATTATATTGTGTGCATTCTTCTCCACATTCTTTCATATCATGTGGGCATGTGTTTTATTCCCATGCTCTTCTCTTAATTGTTGTGTTTTAATAGCAAACCCTTGTGTTGAGGTTAATCTCTCATGGACCTGACAATAACAATGACCAGTGCAGGGACCAACAGCGTTACTGTTGGCATTACTCACCATTATCACCCTAATTTCAACTTGGCACAAAACCAGGGAAATATTTTTGAGCCATTTTTTGGGAAAAACAAGTGGGCAGCGCGCGAACCAGCTCAGCGTTTGTCACGGCCGCAGCAGCAGAGCAACCGCGTCGAGATGGCGCCCCTGGGTTTTGCTTCTCTCGTGGTCAGAGGGGCCGCACACTTGGCTGCGTCGTTACGTCACCGCCAACGCAGAGGCGGGACTTTCCAGCCACCTTTTAAGGCGCAACGCGGGTTTTTCAAATTAAACCATTAGAAGCGAAACTGACCCACAGTGTGTAGTCTCATTCTTTTGCTCCCCTCTCTGTAGCTACCGTTACACGTCAAATAAGGTATGCTATACGTGACATCAGACGTAGATCCTGTTGAGTTACACATCCCACTCCTTTTGTTCGTAGAATGCTATCTAAAATAGTGGACAGAACGGAGATTTGCAGTTTTGGTCATTCCTGTGTGAACAATCAATACCAGGAATTTGGAGACTCTTCATAATGGTAAAATCTCACAAAGTCTGTGTAAAAAAAAATCATAACTCCCTTTCCTTTTCCCTCTCTCTCCTTTCAGAGTCAAAATCAATTCTCAACTTTCCTCATTCCTGTCCTCTTACCATATCCAAATAATGTCTTTTGTCTGTTGTTCTGTACTCTTCCCCCTACCATTCTTCCCCTTACCCCCCAGCCTTAGAATAAAAACACATGTCTCTCTCTTTTAAAAAAAAATTTACACACACCTTGAGGAAGGCCTCGGGCCCAAAACGGTGGTAATGTATCTTGACCAGCAATGGATGCTGTGAGACTGGCTGAGGTCCTCTACCATCTCTGTGTTATTACTACATCAGAGTGTCTGCAGACTTTTGTGTTTCACATGTCATCCTGGTAACAAAGAGGGCCTCAGTAACAGGCCTCAATACGTACTTTCCAATTGCAGCACCTGAGTAGCCCTCCTGGGACCCGAGTGCAGGATGCACCTTTCAAATCACAGCCAGACCTTCCTATTAAGTCACCATGCTGGCAATTTAAGGGGGATCCTGGCCCTGTGCTGACGTGTTACACATCACGCAGTCAGTTCCTCCTCTGTTCTTTTTTGAATATACTTAAAATTTTCTCCATACATGTAGTATTCAAATTTAACATATTAATACAAATTACAAATAGAAAAACAACCTAAAACTCAGAATAGTTAATATGAAAATAAGGTAGTTATATAAAATTAAAGAAAAACAAAACTTTCAGGATTGCACAGAGAAATATCATCTAACATACATACTTAAACAAAATCCTTTAATATATTTCAGAGGAGATTCTCGCAGGTTTAAAGACACAAGAAATACAATATTAGAAATTTAAACCTAACATTTGAGTATACGGGTGCCAAATTTGTAAAAACAGCATTCATTTCTTAAATTATATGTAATTTTTTTCCAAAGAAATACAACTGCACTTCTGCATTCCATCGTCCCATACCAAAATGTGTATCTGATTTCCAAGTAAATGCAATAAATTTCCTTGCCACTGCTAATGCAATTTTAACAAATTCTAATTGGTGTATTGACAATTTTAGTTTAGATCTTGTTCCTACAATATTTTCTAAAAAAAAATCTGGGTTTTGTTGAAATACTTTAACTTGTTCCAAAAAGTTTCCCAAGTCCAACCAAAAACATCTTACCTTGGAACAGGACCAAGTTGAATGTAAAAGTTCCTATTTTTGTGGTGTAAGATAGAACTGATGCAAAAAATTATACTGGACTAATCTATATCCTACATTAATAGTGTTAGTCATACAATCTCTACAGAGATCTGCTCATCTTTGCTCCTCAATTGTGATATTTAAATCCAGTTCCTACCTCTGTCTAGATTTATGAACTTGACGTTCTGGAGTTCCTAATTGTAATAAAGAATATATTGTAAAAGTAAATTTCTTAACAATTCCTCTCCCAATAAAAAATTCTACTTCACTACAACCAGGTAGCAACACAGTTGGTCCCAAATGTCTCTCAAATATGCTCTCAATTGGAAATGATAAAAAAAGAGTATTTTGGGGTATTCTGTATTTATTTCTCAATTGTTCAAATGTCAATAATTGACCTCTTTCATAACAATCTTCAACATTTATAATCCCCTTACAAAACCAAATATCTAAAAATTGATTGTCTTTTGAAAAAGATATAAGGGAATTTTGGGTCAAATACATCTTAGGCGATAAATGTCTTCTTACACCAATTTCATCATTTATTTTATTCCATATATAAATCAGATTTTTTAACAATGATGTTTCTTTTTCTCCAACCAATAATTTTGTATCCCATTTATATATAAATTCTTCTGCTTTTCTCTCTCCAATTTTATTCATTTCTATTTTAACCCATGCTGATTTTTCTTCTTACAAAACAAACCTTCATTTGGGCCGCATAGTAATAATTTTTGAAATTAGAAGCTGCAAATTGCCTAATTCATATGTCCATGTTAACCTTTTTATAGCAACTCTTAACATTTTACCTTTCTGGAGGAATTTCCTTACATATTTATTCAATTCTTAAAAACATTTTTGAGGTATTGAAATGCGCAATATTTGAAAAAGATACTGTATTCTTGGGAACATATTCATCTTAACACAATTAACTCTTCCTACTAAAGTTATAGGTAAATTAATCAATTTTAAAATCTTCCTCAACCTTTTAAAGTAACAATAGCTCAATTGATACAAATTCTTCAAATTATTACCTGCATGGATTGCCATCTTTCGGCTATTTAAACTTTAGCATTGAGCATAGTCCCCTTCCATTAATGGCATAATTTCACTTTTATGACCACTCCACCCCCCTGGCCATCAGTTTCTCCTCCACCTCAATGATGTGCTAATGTGCCGCTGCCACAAACGGGATGTGGGGGGGAGGGAGGGAGTGGTTGCTGACGCAATGGCTTTCTTCTTTACCCATACCACCCATATGCCAGAGAGGTTCTAGAGGCATAGGGCTGTATGGATAAGGAAGATGGCCTTTGTTCCCACACATCCGCATTCAGCCATCGCCGTGAACTGGAGCGGCATTCGCGGTAGCGGCACATTGCGCACCCCCCTCCCACTGATCATGGCAGCAACCACTCTTCCCCTGTTTACGGCAGCGGAGCATCATGGACTCCAGCCCCATCGCAGAAGCAACTGCTCCCCATTCCACTTCGCAGCAGTGGCACTTCAGCCAGGGGTTTCCCCATGACACATGCACACAAGATCTGACATCACCAGGTTGGCCATTTCCACTTTCAATTCACCAGAGCAGGATGCCCAGCTAAGTTTTACTGGGTCCCCTGACCACCTCTGAGGTAGGTCTTTGACTAGGTTGACCCGGTTGGACCCTTTCAAATAGCCTGGGTCATCAACTGAGCAAATTGTCTGGTTAACCCCATTTTACATAGCAATTTGAAAGGGCTTAATGACTATGGCCCCATGGGACTGACCTTCACCAAATGCTTTGAGCATTCGGTGATGGAACGAATCCAAGATGTAGAGACACTGGACCCATTTCAAATTGCCTATCACCTTGTCCTTCCACTCCATCTTGAACATCCCAGAGAATGATGCCTCATATGCCAGGCTACTGTTCATTGACTTAAGCTAGGCATTTAATACAATCATTTCCCAGAGGCTGGTGAAGAAGCTGTTTTCACTGGGACTCAACACCCCGCTCTGTAACTGTATTCTGAACTTCCTCAAGGAAAGACACAATTTGTCCGCAACAGAAAGTCGAATGTCACGCTCAGCCCGCTCCTGTTCACGCTACTGACCCATGACTGCATCACCAACAGAGTCAATAAGTTTGCAGATGACACATCACCAGTTGGCCTTATCAGCAATAACGATGAATCACACTATAAAGAGGGGGAAAAATCTGATAAATAACAACCCGAGTATCAATGTGGACAAGATGAAGGAAATAGCCCTGGACTTCAGGACATCCAGGAACACCACCCTCCACTACATGTCAATAACTCAGCAGTGGAGAGAATAGAGAGCACCAAGTTCCTCGGATTCTACTTAACAAGTAACCTATTCTGGACACACAGCATCTCCTCACTTGTTAGGAAGGTGCATCAGCAGCTGCACTTTCTGAGAAGAATGAAGTGAGCAAAGTTTCCAGCCACAATCATGTCAACTTTCTACAGGAACTCTATTGAGAGTGTCCTGGCTGACTGCATCACAGTGTGGTACAGTTGCTGTAGAGAATTGGATTGGAAGTCAGTCCACAGGACCACAAGAGCGGCTGAAAGCATCATTGGGATCTCCCTGCCTCCCCAGTGACGTAATCTTCCAGGATCGTTGTCTGAAGAGGGCATACAAATCGTTGAGGACCCCTTTCACCCCGCACATTGCATTTCAGCTGATCTCATTGGGAAAGAGATACAGTAGTATCAGAGCCAGTATCACTGGGTGAGAAACATCTTCTTCCCACAGACATTGAGACCACTGAACAACTGATTGAACTGCTCACATTAACCCTTGAAAATTCTAATTCTTTAACAATATTTATTTATATATGTATATTTGTTCTGCATATGTATCACTTGACTGTATGTGTGCTATGTCTTGTGCGTTTGCGTGTTTTTGCGAGTTCACTGTTTCGTCAGGTTGTCTTGTGCCATCAGTTGATAAATAAACGAAGTTGATGAGAAAATTCCTTCTACAAAAAAAGGTAATGAAATGTACTTACTGTAGCTGCGGAACAATTCCAGAACTTTCAGAAGCAGGAGTAGCTGGAGTTATAGGCGTCATGGGAGTCATTGGTGAAGCATAGTGAGATGTGATGCCGGGCAAATTTGTGGTGGTCATTGTCTGTGAATGAAAGAGCTGTGGCGGTTGATTGGAAGAAACCTGTGTTGCGAGTTGAGTTGTTGTGGACTGCTGTGCTGCTTGTTGTTGTTGCTGCCTTTGCTGCTCTTCCAAAAGAGATATGCTATTAGAGCTTTGGACAGGCTGTGGAGTCAAGCCAGTGCCATATGGCATCATCGGACTAAATATGGTGTTTCCAGGTGTCATGATACCCTAGGTGGAAAGATAACTGAGAATTAAACTTACTGTTATTGCAGGCAAATTATAAAATTTAGCACAGCTATGTTGAAGCTAAAATCTGGATCACGATAGAACTACCTGACAAACTTGACAGAAGGCAATGGTCTCTTGCACACTGCTAAAAGGGAAATGCAGACCATAGATGCTTTTATAGGCTATGACCAATTGATACAAGAATGATGATCAGTGAGCCAAACAGTATCTGTAGAAATAAAAGATGCAGGTTGATGTTTGGATTGTGATCCTACCTCAGGACAGGGATGGAACAGGAAAGATTGTCAGTATATAGAAGTACCTTGTGAGGGGCGTCCCAAGGCATCAACTTGCACCTTTTTTTCCCCCACAAGCACTGCTTAACCCAAAGATTTCTTCTAGCATTTTATTTTAGACCAAAAAAAAATCAGGCTGAACGCATTGTTTTAATTCTTTGTTCTCTAATCTTTTGAATGTGCAAACTGTTTGCTGAGGTATTTTCATATAACAAGCCATCCTCCACTAAGTTACCCTGTGATCATTATTCATAAATCAGCTTGACAAGGAATACTCTCATTGATTTTTGATTACAAGGGAATCAGGTGGAGTTCTGCTTTTGAACTCTCCTAGCTTAACCATAGCTGACTGATCTAATTTTCAGAATTTCTCAATGGTAAGATGATGGTAAAATTCACAGAACATTTAATAAAGAGTGATTGTATTTAAGAGAAAGGAGATTTGACTGCATTTGTATGATTATTGGTGGGGGGACACCTGAAGTATTATGTGCAATTCTGATCTCTTTACCTGAGAAGGGATATAGTGATATTGGAGCCAATGCACAGGAAGTTCACTGGATTGATTCCAGAAACAAGGCGCTAAGCTAATGAGGAAATTGTTTTGCCTGGGCAGAAGTAGTCATGAAGGGATGAAAGATTACAGCTGGTAGATGATAATGAGGAGCTTACAATTAGATGTACAAATACAGATATACACCACAGTCTTCCTGAAGCCAATATATTCTCCCCAAGGTGTGCTGGTATTTGCTAAAACAAGAATATAGATATTTCAATTTTACAGAACCTGGTCTTTGTCTACCTGTTGAATGACTTCTGTGTCCTTGTATTCTGGTCATCTAAGTAAAGGCCAATATTTCATCAGACATAATTTTCTCTAACTTCCAAAAAGGTTTACGAGAACGAGTTCTGGCAAACTGACAGAAGGCATAAAGTGGAAAATAATGGGATCTTTACTGGCTGGCTGCCAATGACCACATTGTATATAAATTATTTAGATGATAGAATTTATGGCTTTGCAGATATAGGGAACCCCCATTATCCTGCATTCAATCAACTTGAAACTCAAACAACCGGCAAAAAAAAAAGAAATAAATGAACAAAATTTATACTCTGCAAAGTTACCTCATGACTTCTGTATTCAATCCCCCAATTAATGAAGCCCAGCATACATAAGCCTTCTTAACTGTCCTATCAACCTGCACGGCAACCTTAAGAGATCTATGGATTTGGACCCCAAGGTTCCTCTGTTCATCCACACTATTAAGTATCCTACCATTAACTTCGTTTGACCTACCAAAATACATCACCACACTAATCCTGAATGAATTCCACCTGCCACTTTTCTGTCTAACTATATTCTGTCTATATCTTGTTGTAACCTATAGCAGCCTTCAACACTATCCACAACACCTTCAACCCTCATATCATCTGCAAACTTACTGACCCAACCTTCTACTTCTTTGTTCAGGTCATTTATTGAAAGAAAATCACAGAGCAAGGGTCCCAGAACAGATCCCTGCAGAACTCCACTAGTCACCTACCTCCAGGCAGAAGACCTTCTATCCACTACGATTCTCTGCTTTCTGCAAGGAAGTCAATTCTGCATCCACACTACCAATGTTCCATGCCTCATGAGTTTCTGAACGAGTCTCCCATGGGGGACCTTGTTAAATGCCTATCTAAAATCCATATAAACATTATCTACCACCCTACCTTCATCATTTTCTTTTTGTTACCTCCTCAAAAACCTCATTAAGGCTTGTGAGGCACGTCGATACCTACACAAATCTATGCTAACTATCCCTGAAAAGACATTCTCTAAATGCTTGTAAATCCTATCCTTAAGAATCCTCTCCAATAGTATGCCTACCACCTGCTCAAAACTCTTTTGTCTATAATTCCCTGGATGCTCCCTATTACCTCAAGGAAAGACACAATTTGTCCGCAACAGAAAGTCGAATGTCACGCTCAGCCCGCTCCTGTTCACGCTACTGACCCATGACTGCATCACCAACAGAGTCAATAAGTTTGCAGATGACACATCACCAGTTGGCCTTATCAGCAATAACGATGAATCACACTATAAAGAGGGGGAAAAATCTGATAAATAACAACCCGAGTATCAATGTGGACAAGATGAAGGAAATGGTCCTGGACTTCAGGACGTCCAGGAACACCACCCTCCACTACATGTCAATAACTCAGCAGTGGAGTTATTGGATTTAAGAGGTGGTTCTGGATCTTTTTAATCTCAACATGGTCCAACACATAGGCTTGCTCTATTCTGGCCTCATGTTCACTAAGATGAGTCTTGCTGGTGAATACTGAAGCAAATAATTAATTTAGGACCTCCCTAACCTCGTCTGCCTCCAAGCACATGTTGCTTCCTTTATCCTCAAGCGATCCTACATTCACTCTTGTCATCCTTCTATTCTTCATGTATACGTAGAATGCCGTAGAATTTTCCTTAATCCTACTTGCCAAGGCTTTCTCATGTCCCCACCTAGCTCTCCTAAATCCTTTCTTAAGTTCCTTCCTAGCTACCATACAATTCTCATGAGCCCTTCCTATATTTTGCATCCTAAATCTAATCTATGCTGCCTTCTTCTTCTTAACTAGATCCCTCACCTGTTTTGTCAACCACGGTTTCCTTTTCCTATCATCTTGTCTATGTCAGTGGGACAAACCAATCCAAAACCCTGCATAAGTGGTCCTCCACATTATTTCTGTTTTTACCCAAAAATATCTGTTCCCTACTTACAAAAAAAACCCCTAGTTCCTGCCTCATCCCATCGTAATTAGCCCTTCCCCAATTAAACACTTTCCCATTTTGTATGCTTTTATCCTTATCCATAGCTATGCAATCATAGAAATGCTCCCCATCAAGAGGTCTGTCACATGAACAAGTTCATTTCCCAGTACTAGATTCAGTATGGCCTCTTTTCTAGTCAGCTGGTCCACATACTGTGTCAGGAATTTTTCTTAGACACTCATGATAAATTCTGCACCATCTATCCCTCTTGCAGTCAGGAAGTTCCAGTAAATAATTAGGAAGTTGAAGTCTCCCATAACAACAAGACTGTTATTTCTGTTCCATTCCAAAATCTGCCTCCTAATCTGTTCCTCATATCCCGAGGGCTATTTGTGAGCCTACAGACCATTCCCAACAGAGTGAATACTCCCTTTCTATTTCGACTTCCACGCACACCAACTCAGTAGACACTCCCTCTACAGCCGTGATACAATCCCTGATTAGTAATGCTACTTTCCTCCTCCCTTTTACCCCTCATTCTACTGCTTATGAACAGAAGAATGTGCTACCATTGGATATTGTCCAGGATTACAAGAATGATCCTGGGATGAGAGGGTTAACATACAAGGACAGTTTGATGCTCTGAACTTATACTCACTCGCGTTTTGAAGGATGAGGAGGTTATCTCATTAAAATATACCGAACACTGAAAGGATAGAATGTATGTGGAAAAGGTATTTCCAGTAGTGGGATAGTCTAAGATCGGAGGGCACAACCTCAGAATCCAAGCACATCCCTTTAGAACAGAGAAGGGAAATTTCTTCTGCCAGAGAATGGAGAATCTGTGGAATTTGTTGCTACAGATGGTTATGGAAGCCATCATTTAGTAGACCTAAAGCTGAGGTTGATAGGTATTAAATAAGAAAATTTGCAGAGCCTGGGATCTAGTGCAAAAAGTGTTAAAGAAACTAAGATGTTCATGAAGCACCTAAAGGAAGTAAAAGGCCATAAATGTTTTGGGTTCAGGTCAGGAATGAGGTTGTATAGGTTCTTGATTAGTAAGGGTGTTGAAGGTTATGGGGAGAATGCAGGAAAATGAGTTGAAAGGCAGAATACATCAGTCATAATTTGAATGGCAGAACAGACGATCACCCAGTAGCACTCACATCTGCTGTAATGAATTGCTTTGAGAGATTGGTCATGGCCAAAATTAACTAGTACCCAGGAAAAGACCTGAATGCACTGCAATTTTGTCTACTGCCATAATCAATCCATAGCAGATGCTCTCCTCTCAGCCCTGGATCACCAGAACAGCAATACACACATCAGGCTGCTTTTCATCAATTTCAGTGCAGGTTTTAATACTATCACTCTCTCAGTACTGGTCAGTAAGCTTCAAAACCTGGGCCTCTGCACTTCCCTGTGCAACAGGATCCTCGATTTCCTCATTGGAAAACCACATTCAGGCAGATCAGTAACGTTTTCTCCTCACTGATACAAAGGTAAAAAGACCCAGGTGCACCTTAAGGCTAAGTGCTTGGCCCACTGCTCTATTCACTCTCCACCCACCCATGACTGGGGGGGCTAGTACAATTCAAATGATTTGCTGATTACACCACGCTTGTCGGCAGAATCACAGATGGCAAAGAGGAAGTGTACAGGAGTGAGGTAGATCAGTTAGTTGAATGGTGACACATCAACAACCTTGCACTCATCATTAGCAAAATTAAGGAATTGATTGACTTCAGGAAGGGGAAACCAGAACACAAACCAGTCCTCAATGGAGAGGATAAATAACTTCAAATTCCTGGGTGTCAACATCTCTGAAGATCTGAACTGGGGCCATCATGTCGATGCAATCATAATTAAGGCTCACCAACAGCTTTATTTCATGAGGAGTTTGAGATTTGGTATGTTACCAAAGACACTCAAAAATTTCTACAGGTGTACCAAGGAGAGCATTCTGATTGGCTGCATCACTGCTATGGAAGTGCCAATACACAGAACGCGAAAAGACAAGTGCTATCATGGGCATTAATCTTCAATCTATTAAGGACATCTTTAGAGATGGTGTCTGATGAAAGCAGCCTCCATCATCAAGGAACTTCACTATTCAGGCCATGCTCCTTTCTCACTGCTACCATTAGGAATGTACACATTACAAAAATAGCTTCTCTGCCATCAGATTTTTTGAATATTTTATTTAAAATGTTTCCATCCAAGCAATTATATACTTTACATGAGCAAAATTTGATTAAATTTAAAATTACAATGATTACATGAAGGTTTAATCCCTTTACCCTCCTCTCCCTCCCTCTTGCATCCTCCCACTAAAAAAAAATACATATAAATACATATAATAGTTATATGAAAAATTTTAAAAGAAGAAAAAGAATGTTATTCTGGATTGCGCCAAGGATCAGCTCACACTGTAAGATTGGGATCTTACAGTATTTATATAGCCATTTTAGGGAAGAAGATTATTACAGGTCTTAAGAGGCCAGAAATACATTTTTACATATTTTTACCTATACAGGGTCCAAATTTGTAAAAAAAAGTTTATTTATTTCTTAAATTTTATGCAATTTTCTCCAAAGATATACAACTTTGAATTTCTGTGTTCCATCTTTACATACCTAAATATGCATCTGATTTCCAAGTCACTGCAATGCATTTCCTTGTCACCTCTAATGCTATTTAAATAAATTTCACTTGATAAAATTATCATTTTAATTTAGGTCTTGTTTCTTCAATAAAAACACCAGTAATCTGTTCTAAAAACTTCCCTAAATCTTCCCAGAAGGTGCTAACTTTAGAACATGGTCAAATAGAAAAGGTTCCTATCTCTTCACTACATCCAAAACATTTATCTGATAAATCCAATTTCATTTTATGCAATTTTTGCATCATTAAATATAACGGATGTAATTATATTGAACTAAAATGTACCTAACATTTATCATACTTGTCATGACTGTTACAGTCATTGGCTTATGTGTTGTGTGGTTTTGTGTTGAAAAGTGAGAATTTGTCTTAGAGAGCCAAGGTGAAGGTGGACTGCTGAGAGTGGGAGACGGATTGAGCATTTGCAGAAAATAATCTAAAAATTTCTGGACTTGGATGATAAACCACCACTGGGTGTGCTGTGGAGTGGAAGAAGGTCCAGAGCATGAGTCATGGTCTGGAGGACAGTTTAGAATGTTGGGATTTCAAAAAGGATGAACATTCCAAAGGCAGGCAGAAGGATCTGGACCAAGCCAGTTGTTCCTCTCTCTGCAAGCAACACGACAACTTCGAATTTTGTGCGCTCTCTCTCAAAGATCTTTTGGTTTCAGTTTACCAAACAAACTGAATTTTGTTTATAATCTTTGTATCAGTTGAGATCGAAGTTTTGTGAGTCTTGTGTGTTTTGTGTCCAAGTTTTTCTGTGGGCTGGTTGGAAATGTAACTTAGACTTTAATTACATATGTTATATTAAGGCTGGGGAATTTATTAGTTTTACACTGTTATAGAAATTTGCATAGTAACCAGTGGGCATTGTTATAAAAGGGGGGATTTTGAATTAGTTTCAAGGTGAATTTTTGTAAATGAAGTAATTGTTCATCTCTACCACTGTGTGATATGCCTTCTTTGTGGTTGCTGGTTTGATCTTGTAACATGACAAAGATCTGCCCATCTTTATGAACACCCTGCTTGCAATAAAAGATACATTGCAGAAATAAATTTCTTAGTATAACCTCTCCTAATAAGAACTTCCAGCTCACAACAAGCCGGTAAGTACACTGTTAAACCTAATTTTTCCTGCAAGTATCCTCTCAAGATAACGAAAAAGTGTATTCAGAGTTATCCCATTTTTATTTCTTAATTGTTGAAATGACATTAATTGACCTTATTCATAACAATCTTCTACATTTTAATACCATTATGAAATCAAATATTTTAAAATTGGTTGTCTTTAGTAAAAGGTTTAAGATTATTTTGAATCAAAGGTGTCTTGGTGATATACTTCCTTTTGTTCCCATTGTATTATTAATCCTGTTCCAGATAATAATCAAATGTTTAAGCAAAGGTGCTTCTTTCATGCTGGTTATTAACTTTAAATTCCATATAACCATTTACGGAGCGGAAACAGGCCATGTTGGCCTTTCGAGTCCGCACCGGTTCACTGATTTTATGCGCCCTCTTCAGGCATTGGTCCCGGTAGATCTTCATTCAATAACGATGGGCGAATTCAATGCAGGTGGAAATTCCTCTGCTAATTTCTCTCCTCTATTTTATCCATCTCTATTTTGACCCATGCCTGTTTTCCTGATCCCTCAAATAAGGAAGTAGGAAATCTCAATAGAGACACTTGATAATAATTCTTAAAGTTAGGAACTTGCAAACCTCCAAATTCATATTTCCATGTTAATCTTTATATAGATATTCTTGATATTTTACCTTTTCAAAGAAATGTTCTGATGTTTATTTAATTCTTGAAATTTTTTTTGTGGAAACAATAGTAAAGTTTGAAAAAAATAATGTATCCGCAGAAAATATTCATTTTAAGATAGTGCAAAAGATAGTGGACACACCCCCTCATCATCAAGAATATCTACAGGGAACATTGTCATCAGAGAGCAGCAGCAATCATCAAGGATCCACACCAACCAGCACACGACATGTTCTTGGTTCTACCATAGGTGCCACAAGACTTGCACCACCAGGTTCAGTAACAGCTGTTATCCCTCCATCATCAGACTCCTCAACAAACTAATTAAGGACATATTTAAAGACTTACTTTTGCACTTTATTGATTTTTTTTTCGTCTCTGAATTGCACAGTTGGTTTACATTTCTTTATTTGTTTGAGTCAGGTTTTTTTTTTACACTACCAATAAGTAGTAATTCTGCCTTGCCCGAAGGAAAAAGAATCTTCAGGTTGTATGTGATGTCATGTATGTACTCTGACAATAAATCTGAATCTGACTTTAGCTTTCCCCTCTCATACTGCAGAGTGAATGCGATCATTATATTACTTCCTCAGGGTTCCTTTACCTTGAGCTCCCTTATCAAGTCTAGTTCACTGCACAACACCCAATCCAGAATTACCTTTTCTTTTGTGGGCGAGCACAAACTGAGACAAAAAGGCATTTCGTAGGCATTCCACCAACCTGATTTTCCCAGTCTACCTGCATATTGAAGTCCCCCAATGCCTTTATTACATTGCTACATCCTAGCTGCTCTTTGGAGGCCTGTATATAACTTTCATCAGGGTCTTTTTACATTTGTAGTTTCTCAACTCTACTCATAAGGATTCTACATCCTCTGATCCTAGGTCCCTTATTGCCAAGGATTTGATTTCATTTTTTTTAACTAAAAGAATCACCTCCACCACCACTCCCCACCTGACTTTTCAATAGGACTCATGACTTTTTGATGATTTACATTCAATTGATGCCAAGTTACTTTAGACCTCCAGTGCTTAAAAGTTGCTCTGAAAAGGTAGTTCTTAATTAAGGGTTCTGCAATGTCCTCACCTTTGCTTTACAACCCAAAATGTAAACCTGTCCTGAATATTTGTATCCTTTAGTTAATGCATTGTTAGTCATTACTATGTTAATTTTAGGCCTAATTCACTACACATACAATGACATAATAAATACTAACTGCTATGCTAACCACAGGGCCGCTCGGTAGGTGCAGCAGTTGGCGCAATGCTGTTACAGAACCAGCGATCGGGACCGGGGTTCAAATCCAACACTATCTGTAAGGAGTTGGTACGTTTTCCATGTGGCTGCATAGGTTTTCCCCGGGGGCTCTGGTTTCCTCCAACTGTTCAAAACATACCAGAGGTGTAGGCTAATTGGCTGTAAATTAGGCGGCACAGACTCATGGCCGAAATGGCCTGTTAGTGTGCTGCATATCTAAATTTAAATTTAAAATCAAAGACCTCATCTAGACAAAATATCATTTAGATAGAAAACCAATCAACATATGTATTTTTCATTACCATTATTAACACTGTAAATACTGTCAATAATTTATCCCAATATCTACTATATATAGGTTCTGTATCTTTAAAAACACAATGCTGAAAAAGCTCAGCACACAGCTTACTTTATACAATAAAGATACATAACCAATATTTCCAGCCTGAGCCCTTCATCAAGGTATGAGTAAAATGTAGGCAAGTGCCTGAATAAAATGGTGGGGACAGGGAAGGGTACAGGCCCACAGGCAAAAAATAAAAGGTGAATGGGAGAGGGGGAGGGGGGAGGGGGAGGGGAAACAACATACAGGGTATGAGGATAGCTCTGTGAATGGAGGATGAGGGGGTGGAGAGCTGGAGGAGACAGAGGAATGGGGAAAAGAGAGAGAATGGGGAGTGGTCTAGCACAGTGTTTCCTAACCTTTTTCTTTCCACTCACATGCCTCTTTAAGCAATCCCTTAGCCATAATTGCTCTGTGATTAGTAAGGGATTGCTTAAGGTGGGACATGAGTGCAAAGGGAAGGTTAAGAATCACTGCTCTGGACCCAATTGTTACTGAAATACTTTGCTTGAGAAAAATCATCATTGTCCCAATTCATTTGGAGTTATGAAACCCTGCACATAACGAGTCAATGAGGGACGATTAAAACAGTGGCTTTCAAACTTTTTCTTTCCACCCACATCCCATCTTAAGCAATTCCTTACTAATCACAGACCACCTATGGCAAAGGGAAGGAATATTTAAAGTGGTATGTGACTGGAGAAAGTCACGTGATGGAGTAGTGGCCGGTAGGGGAACTCCAGCCCTCTCCAGAAAAGTTAAAAAAAAGAGAGAAAAAGCAAAGGCACAAACATAAAAACCAAAATAAAGTGAAAGTAAAAGTGTGGAGAAAATGGCAGCGAAGAAAGAAAAACCAAAGACAACGGGAAGAAAAGAAGAAGAAAAGTCGGAAGAAGAAGGCGAAGGCCTTACCTGTACGAGGAGGCCCGCCGTGGAGAGAAGCCTGCTCCCTGAGGTCAGTCGAAGCCCCGAACTCAGGACTACAAAAATGGCACACCGAGCCAAACAAAAGTGCGCGATGCGCAAGACAAAAATAACACTGACGGGAGGGGGGACCAGCTGAGGAGTAGATCTCCACAGCTGAAACTGACAACTACAACACAACAGCAAGAGGAAAACAGAAAATAACGAGAGCAAGAAAGAAGAGAGTAAAAATAAGAAATCAAAGAAACAACACATGACCAACCCAGAAGAAGACCAACACCAAGACACTTCTAATGAAAATAAGACCAAAAATACCCAACAAAATAAAACAAACAACCCGACAAGAAAACCAGAAGAGACAGAGGTAAAGGATACAGATCCTGAAGTGGACTCAGAAGAAGAGGAAGAACACAGAGAAAAGGAAGATGAAGGGAAGGGCAAGTACATGGATATATATATTTTTTAAAGAATATATGGAAACAGTAAAAGAATGGCAGACACAAGAATTCAGTGAAATAAAAAGAATAAAAAGTACAGAAGAAAAAGTGAATAGATTAGAGATGATCATGACAGATATAGGAAAAAGAGTAGACAAGGTGGAAGAACGAGAAACAGCCATAGAAATGGAAGTAGATGACTTAAAAAAGAAATTAGAAGAATCTGATAAAAAAGTTAAAGAGACACAGGAGCTGTTAGCTCAGAAGATAGATATAATGGAAAATTATAATAGAAGAAACAATATAAAGATAGTGGGCCTTAAGGAAGACGAAGAAGGCAAAAATATGAAAGAATTTATAAAAGAATAGATCCCCAGGGTCCTAGGAAGACCAGAATTACAGGAAGAAATGGAAGTAGAAAGGGCACACAGAACATTAGCCCCTAAACCACAACCACAACAAAAACCAAGATCCATTCTAGTAAAATTCTTAAGATATACAACAAGAGAAAATATATTGGAGAAGGCAATGAAGAAAATAAGAGAAGATAAAAAAAAAACCACTGGAATACAAGGAAAAATTTTCTTCTATCCAGATACAAGTTTTGAACTCCTGAAGAAGAGGAAGGAGTTTAATGCAGCAAAAACGACCCTATGGAAAAAAGGTTATAAATTTATGCTAAAGAACCCAGTTATGTAACTGGATACACAGGCTATACATCACACCTCAAAAGTTAAAGAAATGGGACCCAACCATATCAGACACATGTTTTCGCTGCAAAAAGGAAACGGGTTCAACAATTCATGCAATTTGGACATGTGAGAAGTAGAAAAATTTTGGGAAGATCTAAGCCAGATATTAAATAAAATGACAGATCTTCCTCCTAAGTAATATAAGAAACAAAGAATTTGGACTCGATTTGGATGGAGCACAAAAAAGATTTGTTATGATAGCCCTAGCTGTAGCAAAAAAATGTATTATGTCAACCTGGAAATTAGAAGACAACTTGAGAATACAACAATTGTATATAGAAATTAATAAATGTATTCCATTAGAAAAATTAACATATAATTTAAGAAATAACATTACAATATTTGAACAAATATGGGAGCCATACATGAAACACAATAGAGAAATCCTACCGTGGACTTCCACCACCTAAAATGACAGAAGGAGAAGATAACGAAAAGAACTGACTCAGTAAAATTTCTTGTTTATTTTTATTAAGTGACAACATTGTTTAACGGGTTTAATGTATCTTATAGATTGAACTTTAAATCAATGGGAAAGGGAGTGAGGGAAGGGAGGGGGGAAAAAGGGGGAGAAAATGACACTATATATTTAAGAAGAAAAATGTCTGTATGCATCTTGGTCAATATGGTTTATAGTGTGAAAAATAAAAAAATTTTTTAAAAAAGTGGTATGTGAATGGAAAGAAAAAGATTCAGAATCACTTGTCTAACAGAAACCAGAAAACCTGATGTCAATGCCAGGACTGTTGGGTCCCCAAATGATGGGGAAGGAGTACATGTGGGTGCAAGTGTGGCACTAACTGCATTCACATGGGAAGGTGCCAAGGTGGAGATTCATGGCAAGGGATTAGTAGATGAGGGAGTCACAGAGGGAGCATTCTCTATGGAAGGCAGAGAGGGGACTATGTGCTTGGTGGTAGAATCAGGTTGTAAGCAATAAAAATATGTTGGAAGGAGAGGCTGGTGAGGTCAAGGCAAATCCTGCTTTCGTTGCATCTATGAACAGAAGGAAGCAGGACTGATGTGCCAGAAATGGAGGAGATGTGGGTAAGGCTGAGTTGATGGTAATACAGGAAAATCCATGTTTTTATGAAGGACGACATCTCGAATGATCTAGACTGCAAGACTTTGAGAGCAGATACAATGAAGACGAAGGAATTGAGAGAAAGGTCTAGAATTCTTAGAGTAGTCGAGGTAGTGTGCAAGTTGGTAGGTTTGTAAAAAAATGTCTATATAAAGTTTGTCTCCCAAGATAGAAACAGATCAAGGAGACAGAGAGATGAAGAAAGGGGAGAATGTCGCCAGAGATGGACCAAGTGAATTTGACATCGGGGTGAAAGTTAGCAGCAAAGTGAATAAAGTTGCATGAGTCAGGACCAATGTAGTTGTCAATGAGCTGGATGAAGAGTTGAAGAGCCTTACATTCCCTTGTGATTGCAAGAAGTGCCACATCTTTTCCCTCATCATTATTTGGGGACCCAAACAGCCCTTCCAAGAGAATCAAGCCCGTTATGGGCTTCTCCAAGTTGGAGAACACCTTTGATCTGTCGCATCAATAACACCATTTCAATTCTGCACACCACTCCAACACCTCTTGCCCATGGCTTCATGCACTGCCAAACCAAAGGCATCCATAAATTGGTGTAGCAACACCTAATATTCTGTCTGGGCACTCTCCAACCAGATGGCATTAAAATCAACTTCTTCAATTTCTACTAGACCACTCCGCATTCTCCCTCTTCCCCATCCCACTGTCTCCTTTCCTTCAGCTCTCCACCCCCTTCCCTCTGCATTCACAGAACCATCTTCCCTTCCCTGTTTGCTGCTGTGCCCTCTCTCATCCACCTATTACTTCTTGCCTGTGCTCCACCACCTGCCCCTCACCCACCATTTTATTCAGGTTCCTGCCAACATTTTTCTTATACCTTGATAAAAGACTTTGACCCAAACCATTGGTTACGTATCTTTACTGAAAAGTTTCTCCATCATTGTGTTTTTACTTCAATCATGGCATCTGCAGGTTTTCGTGTTTTATTCTGTATCTTTAAATCTTACTATCTAACAATGCAAATTAACAATTCAAAATAAGTATGAATATATCTCCCTCAGAACTGTAGTAAACTATCACTTCAGGATTTTGAGTACCAATTTCTGAAGACTCAGGTGAAAGAATCCCACTGAATAGACCACAGCAAAGAGTGAGCTTCAAGTATAATGCAAAAAAAATACAGAATGTGTGCACAATGATTTAGCATCTTCCATGCTTTACCAATTGACTTATCAGAATTCATCCTGGAAATAACATCTTGTGACCTCCATTGAATCCCAAACAATGTCCCTATTTAAAAAAACTGCTGAAGAAATCAGCAGATCAGGCAGCATCCATCAAAGGGAATGGAACGTTTCCAATTTTGTTTGCTATGGCACTGCTAAATTGCATAACCTTTCTCAAGCTCAAAATATTTGTTTCATCCTCAAATTCCTTTATGGTTTCTATTCACCATAATCTTCAACTGATATACATTCTACCAACACCTTTATTTCTTGCTCTGATTTTGTAAATTTACTAACTTTCTCCTCATCTTCATCCATAGTGCCAAAATCATTCCTACCCCACTTTCAAAATCTATTTTTTGTTCATCTTATTATAAACTTGGTATTGGAAGAAAGGAGAAAGAGGAATGTAAATTAATGAACCTACTTGTGGTGATGATAAGCCTTGAGCATAGGGGGGCAGGCCATTGTTAGACTGATCCATGGCTGACGCTAGTTGCTGACACTCCTGGAGAGGTCGATCCCCTTATTTTCACCTTAATAACACGTCCCAATAATTCCAATGTAGCTTTAGTTCTACCTCATACTGCTGTGAAAAGGAACACAGAGAAAACATAAGCCAGTGAATGGTAGGGGGGGATGGGGCAAACCGAGGCATCGGGGGGGAAGAGAACCGAGGTGTCTGGGGGGGGGGGAAGAGAACCGAGGCGTCTGGGGGGGGGGGGGGGGCGCGAACCGAGGCGTCTGGGGGGGGGGGGAAGAGAACCGAGGCGTCGGGGGGGGGAAGAGAACCGAGGCGTCGGGGGGGGGGAAGAGAACCGAGGCGTCTGGGGGTGGGGGAGCGAACCGAGGCATCTGGGGGGCGGGGGAGCGAACAGAGGCATCTGGGGGGCGGGGGAGCGAACAGAGGCATCTGGGGGGCGGGGGAGCGAACAGAGGCATCTGGGGGGCGGGGGAGCGAACAGAGGCATCTGGGGGGCGGGGGAGCGAACAGAGGCATCTGGGGGGCGGGGGAGCGAACAGAGGCATCTGGGGGGCGGGGGAGCGAACAGAGGCATCTGGGGGGCGGGGGAGCGAACAGAGGCATCTGGGGGGCGGGGGAGCGAACAGAGGCATCTGGGGGGCGGGGGAGCGAACAGAGGCATCTGGGGGGCGGGGGAGCGAACAGAGGCATCTGGGGGGCGGGGGAGCGAACAGAGGCATCTGGGGGGCGGGGGAGCGAACAGAGGCATCTGGGGGGCGGGGGAGCGAACAGAGGCATCTGGGGGGCGGGGGAGCGAACAGAGGCATCTGGGGGGCGGGGGAGCGAACAGAGGCATCTGGGGGGCGGGGGAGCGAACAGAGGCATCTGGGGGGCGGGGGAGCGAACAGAGGCATCTGGGGGGCGGGAGAGCGAACAGAGGCATCTGGGGGGCGGGGGAGCGAACAGAGGCATCTGGGGGGCGGGGGAGCGAACAGAGGCATCTGGGGGGCGGGGGAGCGAAGAGGCATCTGGGGGGCGGGGGAGCGAACAGAGGCATCTGTGGGGCGGGGGGAGCGAACAGAGGCATCTGAGGGGCGGGGGGGAGCGAACAGAGGCATCTGGGGGGCGGGGGGTGAGCGAACAGAGGCATCTGGGGGGCGGGGGAGCGAACAGAGGCATCTGGGGGGCGGGGGAGCGAACAGAACAGAGGCATCTGGGGGGCGGGGGAGCGAACAGAACAGAGGCATCTGGGGGGCGGGGGAGCGAACAGAGGCATCTGGGTGGCGGGGGAGCGAACAGAGGCATCTGGGGGGCGGGGGAGCGAAGAGGCATCTGGGGGGCGGGGGAGCGAACAGAGGCATCTGGGGGGCGGGGGGAGCGAACAGAGGCATCTGAGGGGCGGGGGGGAGCGAACAGAGGCATCTGGGGGGCGGGGGGGAGCGAACAGAGGCATCTGGGGGGCGGGGGAGCGAAGAGGCATCTGGGGGGCGGGGGAGCGAACAGAGGCATCTGGGGGGCGGGGGGAGCGAACAGAGGCATCTGAGGGGCGGGGGGGAGCGAACAGAGGCATCTGGGGGGCGGGGGGGGAGCGAACAGAGGCATCTGGGGGGCGGGGGAGCGAACAGAGGCATCTGGGGGGCGGGGGATCGAACAGAGGCATCTGGGGGGCGGGGGGAGCGAACAGAGGCATCTGGGGGGGCGTGGGGGGAGCGAACAGAGTCGTCTGGGGGGTGGGGGGCGAACAGAGGTTGCAGTAGGCGAGTCCGGGCATGCTGAAGAGCACAGAGCAGGCAACCAACCGTTGACTCGACCTGCGCCACTTCCATTCGCCTCACCGGCCTCCCACGGCGAGGCTGCCTCAATCAGCGAACTTCCGATCCGAGGACGGGACGGGGCCTATCCGAACGCAGTAGGGAGCAGGCCGCAGGCACAATGTGCCGCTGGAGGGAAACCGCGCCCGACTCACCGGTTCGCCCGCCGCGCCGTCAGACAACCTCCTGACACCAATCACCCGCTCCCGTTCCCGCACGCTCCATTAATTCCCGGCGGCCACCGCGCGGCAGGGCATGCCGGGTGCGCGCCTGCGCACAGCTGGCCGCGGGAGCGGGAAGGTCTGACTGTTGCAACTCGATCCCACTCTCCCTGCTTCGGGGGCGGATTCAAGGCTGTGTCCGAGGATCGTGCCGTCGGTGGGGTAGGAAATGCTGGACGACATAGTCCTGTAGCTATGAGAAGAGCCAAGAATCACTGTTGTCTGGTAGATTTCTTTTTGCTGGGTATGAGGTCTTCACCTTTTGACCACCCTTTTTTTAGATGGCTAAAGGGGCGTCAAAAACAATGAATTTCATCTTCAGGGTTGCCTTCACTGAAAGATAGCTCCTGAGATACGGGAAGTAGTCCAAGTGCTCAGATTCCCCTCTGCTCCAGCTCCAATTTGCTATCCCTCAAAACCATACTAATTCCAACTACATTATAGAACCACTTCCCATATTTCTGCCGTTCCTTCCAGCTTCACTGGAGCCAAATGCCAACATCCTGTGGCAAACGAGTGTTCTGCCCATTCGGAAGAACTTCATAGACTGGAATCTTGAGTGAACAAAGAGAATCTGGTTAGGCAAGATCCAGGTATTCTTGTGTCTTCTCAAAAATCCTTATTGTCAGGAGGTGGTGTTATGATGCAGATCTTAATAGCTGTTCTCATCTCTTCTTTTAATTTCAACGATTTACACTCATAAATGAATGTAATCGAGGACCCTGACCTGAAATATTAACTGTCCACTTGTCTCTGTGCAGCTGGAAGGAGTGGCAGAAATTGGGAAGTGGTTCTACAATGTAGTTGGAATTAGTATGGTTTTGAGGGATAGTAAATTGGAGCTGGAGCAGAGGGGAATCTGAACATTGATATGACCAGGAGCTGGGAGGGTTGGAAGGTGGCAGGGCTGGGAGCAGTGAAGTAGAGGTTGAATTGGAGCTTGGCTGGGATTGAGGGAGGGTGTTTGGAATGCATGGAGGAGTGGATCTGAGGGATCTTGGTCAGCAACTTGCAGACAAAGATCTCACATGGGATACGGTCAATCTATAGTTGAAGGACTCACCTGTCTCCAGGTTGCTGGACTAGTTCATGGGAACCAGGTATCAGAATGGGGATTTGAGAGATACTGAGGGAAAGAAAGGTTCCTAATCATGATGGATGTTTAGATCTGAAACTCAGGTTTCCAATGCATTGAATAGAAGTCTGTGATGCTGCAGAGGCTGTGGAGGCGCTGGAGGCAAATCCACAGACAGTGTCTCTGAAGGGACTCTCTTTTGCTTCTCTTTCTCTTATTATTGAGAGAGCTGGGCAATACTAATGGCAACTCTTTGTTTGCCTTTACGCTGATGATGTCTATCGTGTGCATTCTTTGGCTTGGCTTCGCGGACGAAGATTTATGGAGGGGGTAAAATGTCCACGTCAGCTGCAGGCTCGTTGGTGGCTGACAAGTCCGATGTGGGACAGGCAGACACGGTTGCAGGGAAAAATTGGTTGGTTGGGGTTGGGTGTTGGGTTTTAACTCCTTTGCCTTTTGTCAGTGAGGTGGGCTCTGCGGACTTCTTCAAAGGAGGTTGCTGCCCACCAAACTGTGAGGCGCCAAGATGCACGGTTTGAGGCGATATCAGCCCACTGGTGGTGGTCAATGTGGCAGGCACCAAGAGATTTTTTTAGGCAGTCCTTGTACCTTTTCTTTGGTGCACCTCTGTCACGGTGGCCAGTGGAGAACTCGCCATATAACACGATCTTGGGAAGGCGATGGTCTTCCATTCTGGAGACGTGACCCACCCAGCGCAGCTGGATCTTCAGCAGCGTGGACTCGTGTGCATTACATTTTTATATTATTACATGACAATGAAAGGACCCTTGAAAATGGAATGTAGTTGGAATTGAGAGTTGGGTACATGGGAGACCCAGCACATAGTCTGAACAGAGAGCAAAGAACTGGAACATTCCTGCAAGGGGAACTGATGGTGAGATGGTGGGGGTGGAGAGAGGTTTCTCAGGTGTGTGATGAGTGTGGAAATGTGATTGGGAGTTGGTGCATAGCTCGAGTAGAGGAGAATAGCTGAGTGCTGAAATAAGAAGACAGGAATAAGGACTTGGTACCTAGCCAGAAAGCCTTGACAGGACACCTGTGACCACAAGAAGTACTGGACTTGCCCCAAATGGTCTTTCCAAGTGAAGCAACACTTCACTTGTGAATTTTCAAGGGTAATCTACTGCATCTGGTGCTCCTATTATACTGCCAATCTCCACTCTGCCCGCTAAGATTTGAGGAAGGGTTCAGACCAGAAACATTCTCCCACCAATGCAGCTTGACACACTGCTTTTTTTCCTCTCCATTTGTTTATTGCTATATTTTAAGTTATATTTAATGCAATTATTTATACTTGAGTGCTAGAATCCAGTCCAAAACATGTTTCTCTTGATTTTTCTGTGGTAACAGTAACAATTTGGGTCCACTGTAACTAGATCCAACTTCCTAACCATGAGCCTCATAAACTAAAGTAAGATGTGTGCAATATAATGTATGGTGGAGGAATGCAGCCATATTAATGTTAGTGATATTGCTGTAACATTCTACACTCATAACTGATTGAAGGGTGATGTTCTGTTAGTCTGTGTATCTTAGACTGCAGACTTCCTGTAAACTCAGAATATCAAATGATTATCAAATATCCAAGGTCAGCAAATCAATGTTCTTTCACAAAGTGGAAGCCCAAAATACACCCATTATTTAAAAATATGTTTTTGTTTAAAAATTACTAAGATTATTATACCACTGAAATAAATCCTTATATTATAAGCTAGTTCTGTCACAATGCCCTTTCCCACAATCCATTTTTTCCTTTCAACATCCTATTAACATTGTCTGCCTACCCTTACGTTCATCCCAGTAGATCCCTATTAGCTTTCTTTCCTTTGAAATTATTTGCAGTTGTTTCTTCTTCTCTACCATTTTACTTTCTCACTGAATAGTTAATCCATCTGAATTTATTCATGTTCAGGTTTGTCTTCAAGGTTTCCCATTTTTTTTCTGCTGACCCATATGTAACCAAATAACTTATGCCAGGTTCTCTTATATTATACTTTATAAATACCAACTAGTCTAGATGAACACCACGTCACAGCTGTTCAGGTAACGGAAATTTGCCCTTTCAGAATTCACAAATCACTATTAACATTTTTGAGTAACGAAGTAAAAATCACTTACAGAATCCAGGGTGATATAATTAAATTACTTGACAAATAACCCACAGATGTGGACTAAAAACTAAGAGACAAGTTTAAATTCCACTATGGCATCTGTGGAATTTAAGTACAGTTAATTCGTCTCAGTAGTGATGATGGTAACAAAATGATTGGATTTTTAACAATATTTTATTTAATATTCCCTACATGCAGTAACTACAATCATTATAATAATAGATATAAAAAAACTCAAATTGAGTGCATACATGAGCCCCTCCCTCCCACCCAACCTTTCCCTCCCACCCAACCTTTCCCCCCCAAAAAAAAATACAAATTCAAAAAAGTTTTTAAAAATTTATAGGTATAAAATACAAGCAGAAAGAAAAAAGAAAAAAATTTTGGATAGCAGAGAGAGATGTGCAGTACAACTCATCAGTTCTAACATAAAAATACAGAGGAGAATTCTGCAGGGCTAGAGGGACAGAAAGGACATCAGTCCAAATTTAATCCCATTATTTGAATGAACGGGTGCCAAATTGTAAAAACGTAGAATATTTATTTCCTAAGTTATAAATAATTTTGTTCCCAAAGGAATACCACTTTGAATTTCACCTTGGCATAGTTAAAGATGTATCCGATTTACAAGTAATTGCAATACAATTTCTTCCAACTGCTAATGCTTTTTTAACAAATTTTAATTGATAAATTGATAGTTTCCATTTAGAATTTGTACCTTCAATATTTCCTAATAAAAATAAATGGGGATTTAGCGGAAAAACAACTCCGGTAACTTGTTCCAAAAAGTTACCTATAGTCACCCAAAAAGGGCGCATATTGAGACAAGACCATGTTGAATGTATAAAAGATCCTACATCTTCATCACACCTAAAATATTGATTTGATCAATCTATTCAATTTCAGTGGTATAAGATATAATTGAAGTAAAAAATTATATTGAACTAATCCATATCTTGCATTTTAATAGTATTAGTCTTACAATCCCTACACAAATTTTCCCACATTTGTTGGTCTATTGTAATATTCAAATCTATTTCCCATTTCTGCCTAGTTTCTGCTTGTATCAAAGAAATAATTTTTTTAACAGAACGACTCCTTAGTACAAAGTTCTGCCTCGGTACAGCTAGACAGAAACATTGTTGGTCCCAACTTATCTCTCAAATATGCTCTTAACTGAAAACAACAAAAAAGGGTATTAGAGGGTATAGCATATTTATTCCTCAGTTGTTTAAATGACATTAATTGACCTCTTTAATAATAATCTTCCACGTTAACAATCCCTTTATGGTACCATATATTTAAGAACTGATTCTTTCTTGAAAAGACCAAAGACAATGACATTTTAGGTGATAGAGATCACAAAGTGATTAGATTGATGAAAAAGCACATTTGGTTCTTGAATGTCCTTCAGGAAGGAAAGCTGCCACCAGTATTTATTCTCATTTATATGTAATTCCAGAGCATAACAAAACATACTTTGAAATGGCCAAACACAGTACTTGGAACATGACTGTTATGTTAAAACAAAAACATCAGAAGAACCACCCAGCATTGACTTGGTCCTTCAACCTTGCAAAGTCCTCATCACAAACATATGGAGATTGGTTATGACAATTGGGTGGGCTGTCCCATGGAAATAACCAAGCAACAATCCACACTTAACAGAATCATACTGTACAGATAAAGGTTCAGGCTCCAGCATCATAATATAAATGTGCCTGTCCTGTCCCACAGACAAGACATGTAGCATCATGATGTGAAAACATACTAAATAGCCCAGGATTTCCTCAACGTTCACTTCAGATCCCATGAAATCTCAAGTCATAAATAATCAAAGAAAAAATGTCTACTTTCCAAGCTCATCTGATCAATCAGTATTACTCCATCATGATCAAAAGTGAAACACAGAGAGAAGCAAGGAAACACACCATATAGTAATAGAAAAATTAGTTTTTTATGGAAATTCTTGTTAACTTTGTCCATAAATTGGAAAATATAAACATAACATTGAAAAGAAAGGGCATTAATGAAAAGTGGAGAGAGGCAGAATGGAAACTAGTTCTGTCATTTTGAGGAATAAATGTCTTGAAGACTTAATGATATGGGAGCTTGTTTGAATGTATAGGTGTCAATCATTTGAGCATTTATAATCCAGTGACTGTCTGTACAATTAGAGGGAGATTTAATTTCCCATTCCCAGAAGTGGCTTGGTAGCACCATCACTTATCGTTTTTACACAGCCGCTGAGTTCCGGGAAATTATTCCCATTTTCCCAGAACGTATGCTGTGTAAAAAGCTTGGAACTGGAATGAGAGTGCCATTCCAATTGCAACTTTTTTCATCCTAGACCCTTTGTCATTTTCACAGAAAGCCTGCAGTGTAAAGTCCATTTCAGGCATTCTGGGAGCAACTTGGGTCAAAGTGTATTGTATACCGTAATTTTCTCTCCTGTGGCCCACTCTCCCAGCAGTCCGCTTCCTGTTCTCTCCCATGGCCCGCTGTCTCACTCCATCACAACAGCTCTCTGTTTCTGTAGGCCCCTAACCCTAACACTAACCCCACGCCTAACCCTAACCCCAACCATAACCCTAACCCTATCCCAAATCCCACATCTAACCCCAAGGTGTGAATATAAGATCACCTACTATGCAGACAATAAACTTATCCAGGACATATCAAAATGCACAACTAATCCCACTAAGAGCTAGAAACAGGTAGAGGGTAATAAAAGCATGGTCCAACCAAAAGTGGCAGTTTATAGTGACACAGGACCTCTGAGAGAGGAGACCAGTGAACACAAGAGGGATGATTATCCTGCTAGCTGCATATTGACAAACTAACCTGAACCCTAACCCTAGATTTGACACTAGGTCTGCCAGATTGTGAGCAAGCTGCTCAGTGTGTTTATCCTCTTTGAACAGTCTGAAGCCCACCACCCTGCTCCCCTACCGACATCCCGCCACTAGCCCCCAAAAATAAGTAGCAGTGATTAGAAAGGGATAACTTAAGATGTATGTGAATGGAAAGAAAAAGTTTGAAATCCACTTTGGATCAATACATGAAGATAAATTGTGTGTGTATGTTTTATTAAATTGACCATGTATTTTTCCACGTTCTTTTATACATTGTGTGTATGTCTTATTAAATTGTGTACGTTTTTCCCCACACTCTTTCATATCATGTGTGCATGTGCTTTATTCCCATGCTCTTCTCTTAATTGTTGTGTTTTAATAAATAATGTTTGATAGTAAACCCTTGTGTCCAGACTCACCATTATCACCCTAATTTCAACCTGGCATATAAAACTGGGGGAATATTTTTGAGCTATTTTTTGGGGGAAAAAAAGTGGGTTTTACATGCCGTAAAATAAGGTATGTTTTCTGTGAATCTAAATGCAGATGCTGTTGCTGTTGAGTTACACGTCATGCCCCTTTTGTTCGCAGAATGCCAGTATGCCTTCTAAAATGGTGGACAGAAATGGAGATTTGCAGATTTAGTCATTCCTGTGTGAACGAACAATGCCGGGATATTGGAGACTCTTCATAATGGTGAAATCCGGCAAAGTCTGTGTTTTTTAAAAAAAATCATACCCAATTAAACTGGTAACATTAAACTCGGGAAGGAGAAAGCCCTCCACTTGATTGGAGTTGTTAAAAATAGAAGTACCTTAACAGAAATTGCTTGAGACAAAAATTGAGAACAAAGAACATTTATTATAACAACAATGCAAAGTTGGGTGCTTCCCCTTACCCTGGGAATACACACTTACACTGGGGCTCACCCAACTTTTATACAGTGAATTTCAGTATCGGAATACCCTCCCCCTTACATTCTTCTGCCTCCTGGATGGGTTTGGCATTAGGCAATCCTTCCTGCCTACGTGCAGTTTCTGTGAACTTGGAGGACCAGGGGGTATCCTGTCAGTGTCTCATCATGTCATTATCATCACAACCTTACCCTTGTCCCCATTCACACCTTTCCAACTCTCTACAGTCTCTTCATATGCAGAGTTCGCTAATCCTGTCTAGGGTTTACTAATTTAATATGCATAACTTGATAAATCTGTGTATGGTTTACTAATTATATATGTAGAACTTGGTACATCTGTCTAGGGCTAGGAGACCCTTATCTCATCCAGACTACCTCAACTTCCTACATTCTATTATTCCTTACCTCTCCTTATCTTATTCATACTGTGGGCTCACTGATCCTGTGGAAAAGACTAGAAGATTCTTATCTTACATAGGCTGACTCTGCTTCCTGCATTCTAATTTCCATGCTTAGCCTGTTCATACTGGTTTAATCCATCACTCCACATGTCTGCACTAGTTTCCCCATCTTTCATATTTTTATGTCAAGTTTCCTCATCTCTCAGAGTCATAACTCACAATAGAAGATGGTAATAATTGTTGGAGGACATCATCCTCACAACAAGAAATCCAAGCAGGAACCTTCTCAGTGCAGAGTTCTCGGTCCAACAACATGGTCTCAACAAGACCGACATTCAGGTATGGGTTGGTAAATGGGAAGTTTAAAATTAAAATAAGCCTAAATGCAAAAATATCATCAAACCAACAGCAGGCCAAATGTGGTTATTCAGTGACTAATGTCTTACCTCCTGGCACTTCAAAGCTTTTCTACAAGGGCAGCACAGTTAGCACAATGGTGTTACAGCGCCATCAACTGGGGATTGAGTCTGCTGCTGTCTGTAAGGAGTGTATGTTTTCCCTGTGTCTGTGTGGGTTTCCTCTGGGTGCTCTGGTTTCCTCCCACTGTTCAAAAAATGTACTGGGATTGTAGGTCAATTGGGTGAAATTCTGGCTCATGGGCCAGAAGGAGCTGTTACTGGGCTGTATGTATGGACAATTTACTGGATGCAAATCAGGAATATGATGAATACTTTCCTGTTTGGATGTGTGCAACTCCAAAAGTTTTCAAGAACTGGATTATTATTCAAGACCAAACTAACCACATGATTGGTGCCAACTTAAGCATTCATTCAACAGACCAGCGATGCGTAATGGCTGCAATAAAATGAGCAGTGCATTGAAGTTACTCACACAGACTACTTTCCTAACCCACAACCTCTACCCCAAAAAAGTATAAGGACATGTGCATAGAACACTGCCATCTGCAGGTTCACCTCCAAGTTGAACAGCATACTGATTTGAAAATATCGCAGGATAGTCAATATCACTGGGTCTAAATCTTGGAACTTTCTTCTCAAATGACTGAACAGTTCAAAAAGATGGCTCACCATCTATTTCTGAAGAGAAGTTAGGGAAGGCCTATTAGACAAATTCAATAGATCCACTAAAGTAAATTAAAGTAGTTCCAATATATACAAGAGATGTGTTAGTCTTTCAAAGGTACTTTCCTTCAGATGAAATATTAAACCAAAGTCCTATATTCCCTCTGAAGTGGGAGTAGAACCTGTGACATTGTTGGGAAGAAATGCACTAGGTTTTGAATATTATTTACTCTCAGACAATAGCACCATCAATAATTTATCTTGTCAGACATGCACTGGTTTTTATTGGACCTTTCCTATCACATTTCCCCACTTACAATCAGGGTTTAAACATCAAAAGTAATTGGCTAGATAAGCATGTCATTTCTCTATATTGGTTTGTAGAATGTGGTTTAAGAAGTAATCCAAGGGAATATAATTCAACATGTTTTAAATTAATTCTATTGGAATAAATGACAATGGTGCAAAAAGGCAATTCTGGTATTTTACACAAACCAGTCTGTTGTAAACTCAGGCATCATAAATTGATTAACTACTTACCTAAACTTAATTATAATAGGGAGCACCAAGTTTCTTGAAGCACACAAGAATTGACCTATCCTGAACATAAAACAACTCCTCCCTTGTCAGAAAGGTGCAACAATGACTGCGTTTACTGAGAAGATTGAGACAGGCAAGGTTACTGGCCACCATCCTGCCAACTTTCTACAGGAGCTCTGTCGAGAACATCCTCGCTGGCTGTATCACAGTGTGGAACAGTTGGTATATAGAGTATCAGATTGGAGGTCAATCCACAGGACTATAAGGTGGCAGAGAGGATAATTTGGCTCTTCCTCCACCCCACCTCCTATCGATGGGATTTACCACAATCGTTGACTAAAGTGGACTCGCAAATTCAGTAAGGACCTCTAACACCATGCTCATAGCATTTTTCAGCAACACCTGTCGGGAAAGAATTCAGATTTATTGTCACAGTACATACATGGCATCACATATAACCCTGAAGTTTTTTTTTCTGCAGGCAAAGTAAAATTACCACTTAATGGTATTGCAAAAAAACTGCACTCAACACACACATGTAAACAAATAAAGAAATGTAAACAAACTGACGCAATACAGAAAAAGAAAAATTAATAACGTGCAAAAACAAGAGTCCTTAAATGGTCCCTGTTTGAGTTTGTTGTTGAGGATTCTGATGGTGGAGGGGTAGCAGCTTTTACTGAACCTGGTGGTGAGAGAGGTGGTGGTGAAGGTGAAAGAGATACAGGAGTGTAACTGTATAATCGGATGATAAATGAACTTGAACTTGATTATGTTAAATCAATAAATCCATGCCACCTTTGTGGTATCCTTGAAAACAATGTAAACATCGTTAATATATCCTTCATAAAATGACACACCATCAACAATGAGTGTATATTAAACAATGACTGTTAGAAACAATTGATTCAATATGACAGACTCTGATGTTGGAAACTACTTCTTTTCTTCTTCTTCTTCTTTTCTTTGGATTGGCTTCGCGGACGAAGATTTATGGAGGGGGTAAAAGTCCACGTCAGCTGCAGGCTTGTTTGTGGCTGACAAGTCCGATGCGGGACAGGCAGACACGGTTGCAGCGGCTGCAGGGGAAAATTGGTTGGTTGGGGTTGGGTGTTGGGTTTTTCCTCCTTTGCCTTTTGTCAGTGAGGTGGGCTCTGCGGTCTTCTTCAAAGGAAGTTGCTGCCCGCCTAACTGTGAGGCGCCAAGATGCACGGTTTGAGGCGATATCAGCTCACTGGCGGTGGTCAATGTGGCAGGCACCAAGAGATTTCTTTAGGCAGTCCTTGTACCTTTTCTTTGGTGCACCTCTGTCACGGTGGCCAGTGGAGAGCTCGCCATATAACACGATCTTGGGAAGGCGATGGTCCTCCATTCTGGAGACGTGACCCACCCAGCGCAGCTGGATCTTCAGCAGCGTGGACTCGATGCTGTCGACCTCTGCCATCTCGAGTACTTTGACGTTAGGGATGAAAGCGCTCCAATGGATGTTGAGGATGGAGCGGAGACAACGCTGGTGGAAGCGTTCTAGGAGCCGTAGGTGATGTTGATGTTGAAAAAGCCATTAAAGATATAAGGGTCTGTGCTTTTGAAGCACTGAAGCACCATGTGAGGATTACATGGGGATTTGCAATAGAACAGGAATAGGATGGGTGTAGTAGAAAAATTGACAGAATGAATACAATTAGGTAAAATTAAATGCTGTCAAAAACAAAATTTCACAGAAAAGAAGTATGCCCCATGCAAGAGAAAATCAAAGAAGGACAAGTTGACAAATAGTTGTTCAATCTTAAAATAACTAAATCCCAGGAGCCAGATATGATGTATCTAAGGATTGCTTGTGAACCTGATTACTGATGTAATCTTCCTGAAGTTATTGCATTCTGGATGAGTGCCTGGGAATTATTCAAAGCCATATGTCGCTATTTTCTTTTTTAAAAAAAAGCATCAAAGGTGATCTAGAACACTATAACCAAGCGAGTTTGATATTGAAGGTAAGACCACTCACAATTCTGGTGGCATTTAAACCATAAAATACAGGCTGATCAATTAAAACAGAATATGTAACCAGCAGCAAACAATGAGAGCTGGAGGAACATCCATGGCTAGAAATGGTCAGTTAACATTTTTGGTCAGGACCATTTATTGAGAGAAATTATCACCATAGCTTCTCTGTTGATTATCTTGATAAATTATTTAAAATGAAGAGTTCAAAGCACAACAGCTGAATTTCCAAAAGCTATCAGTCTGCCGGATTCCAAAAATGAATAAGATAAATTAAAAAAAGAACATACTTGAGGATGGGACAGAGGATAGATTTCATTCAAAGTGGACCAAATGCAAAGCTCTATATTTGTCAACAGGTCAAAATTCTTTCTGATCTGATAAGTCAATGTAAAACATTATCTCATTCATTTTTGTTATTCATCGGCTGTGTATGCATAGGACTTTAAATTTTCCTGATTTTTGGACTGGCAAATGTATCCACACTAGAACGTAAGCTCACCAGAGAATGCTGTTTTGTCAGATTGTACTTGTGCAATGGGATGATAATAAACATGAACTTGTTGTATTTTTTAAATGATTATAAGAGCCCTGACCCTGCTTACCATTTCCATTACATTATAACTGTGAGAAACAGAAGTACCTTCACAGATTTCGCTCAGACAAAAATTGAGAACAAAGAACATTTATTGTACAACAATGCAAAGTTGGGTGCTTCCCCTACCCTGGGAATACATATTCATACTGGGGCTCACCCACCTTTTATACAGTTCTTCAATCTGAGGCGCCTGCAAGCTCACACCAAGACACAAGAGAAACTTGTCCGTGAACTACTCTTTGCAGACGATGCCGCTTTAGTTGCCCATTCAGAGCCAGCTCTTCAGCGCTTGACGTCCTGCTTTGCGGAAACTGCCAAAATGTTTGGCCTGGAAGTCAGCCTGAAGAAAACTGAGGTCCTCCATCAGCCAGCTCCCCACCATGATTACCAGCCCCCCCACATCTCCATCGGGCACACAAAACTCAAAACGGTCAACCAGTTTACCTATCTCGGCTGCACCATTTCATCAGATGCAAGGATCGACAATGAGATAGACAAC
Source organism: Narcine bancroftii (assembly GCF_036971445.1). Taxonomy (NCBI): domain Eukaryota; kingdom Metazoa; phylum Chordata; class Chondrichthyes; order Torpediniformes; family Narcinidae; genus Narcine; species Narcine bancroftii. The sequence goes on along the minus strand of NC_091474.1, from coordinate 62,528,185 downwards.
AGACTCGCCAAGGCAAATAGCGCCTTTGGAAGACTACACAAAAGAGTCTGGAAAAACAACCAACTGAAAAACCTCACAAAGATAAGCGTATACAGAGCCGTTGTCATACCCACACTCCTGTTCGGCTCCGAATCATGGGTCCTCTACCGGCACCACCTACGGCTCCTAGAACGCTTCCACCAGCGTTGTCTCCGCTCCATCCTCAACATCCATTGGAGCGCTTTCATCCCTAACGTCGAAGTACTCGAGATGGCAGAGGTCGACAGCATCGAGTCCACGCTGCTGAAGATCCAGCTGCGCTGGATGGGTCACGTCTCCAGAATGGAGGACCATCGCCTTCCCAAGATCGTGTTATATGGCGAGCTCTCCACTGGCCACCGTGACAGAGGTGCACCAAAGAAAAGGTACAAGGACTGCCTAAAGAAATCTCTTGGTACCTGCCACATTGACCACCGCCAGTGGGCTGATATCGCCTCAAACCGTGCATCTTGGCGCCTCACAGTTTGGCGGGCAGCAACCTCCTTTGAAGAAGACCGCAGAGCCTACCTCACTGACAAAAGGCAAAGGAGGAAAAACCCAACACCCATCCCCAACCAACCAATTTTCCCCTGCAACCGCTGCAATCGTGTCTGCCTGTCCCGCATCGGACTTGTCAGCCACAAACGAGTCTGCAGCTGACATGGACTTTTTACCCCCTCCATAAATCTTCGTCCGCGAAGCCAAGCCAAAGAGCCTCCTGGATTGGTTTGGCATTTGGTAATTCTGTCTGCCTATGTGCATAACTTAAAAGACCATGGGGTATCCTGTCTGGGTCCTATCATGTCATTGTCCTTATTCATGAATCTGCCTTTGTCCTTATTCACACATCTCAACCCCCAGGACTTACTAAATTTCTATATGCAGAACTTGCTAATTCTTTCTATATCACTATAAGACCTTTCTTCTATTGTACTTGCATAACCCTTCCTCACACTATCGGACGGAAATCATCCCTACTCAGCACTTACTTAACTTCCTCTAGTCCAGTCCAGTATTCCTTATTTCATTCATACTAGCTTTACTTCCTATATTCTATTATCTCTCACAATCCACACTTTTTCTTTAGCTACGCTTAGTAAATTCTCAACTGGAAGCTTGGTCTTTTTCCCAGCGAGTCAGCAAACAAACTGCAATCTCAGCATCATCAGACGGAGTTTGGGAAACATACATCCTTTGGGTTGTAGTGATCTGACGAAGGGTCCGTTGAATTAAACACTGCACACAAGTCATTAGGCAGGGAAGTATCATGATGGCTAAAATAACGAGTCCAACTGCTATAAGTCACCAGTAAAAAGTTCAACCGCCTGACCATTGTGACTATTGTCACCAATCGATCTTCCACAAACGCCGCCCTCAGCAGCCAACAAGTAATCGAGAGCCAGGCGGTTTTGATAAGCTGTAGCTCGTATCTGTCGTTGTTCTGCAGCCAATAAATCAATGCCGTTGCTGTCTGTTTGGTGATAATCTCCAAAACTGCCTGGAGTCTGATTAAGCGGTTTAAATGCCAAACAGCTGTGGTACTCTGGAGCAGCTTGAGCCGTTTACAACTGGAATCCCCCTTATAGTGATGGCCTTTAGCCTTCTGAATGTATTCGTGACCCAAAGGATGATTTACAAGATGCCAAGTTGGGGGGGCGTTTATTGTTACCTAACCTGTGAGTAGCAGCTTGTCTGCGAGCGTTAGCATATATACCCCCTTTATCCCTACTCCAGGTATAGCCCTGACTAATGTTCTGCCTATCACTTTCCCACCATCTTCTTTGTACCATATTTTTAGCACTCATCTCTTTAATATCTGTAGAGGCCGGGACGCAAACCCAATCCACTCCCCTAGGGCAGTTCTGTTTCCCTGGTCCATGTTGGGATCCTAAATTAAACCATACAAAATAAGGTACCCCACTATGAATACACTCTATACCTGTGCCCTTTCTGCATTCTAAAGGTAAACTTGTCCATTTCTCAAAGTAATTATCACCTCTGCTGCCCCTATTCCAGGAGGACTTAATACATTGAGTACAATTGGGTGGGTTTTCCAAAAATTGGGAACCAGCAGAAAAACAATACAGCAAATAATAAAAATAACATTACAGCACTTTTTCCTGGCGTAGCGTAACTTTCAGACCAGAAGGATGCGAGACTGCACGCCAGGTGGAGGGTATATTATCAACGTCTTTAGTTCGTGGATTAGCTTGTTTAATGCGTTGTATGTGAGTCCACCCCTTTTCTTTTGTTCGCACTGCAGTGTCTGTAATCAGAAGTACACAATAAGGGCCGTCCCATATCGGTTTTAGTTTATGGTCTTGCCATGCTTTTACATATACCCAATCACCAGGTTTAACAGAATAAATAGGATAGTCCAGGGGTGGGTTTTGAGCTAATAAACCCTTCTGTCTTAAGTCATACAAAGAAGTAGAAAGTCCCTGTAAATATTTAGATATGTACTGGTCATTAGCCTCAGGGGTAGGAGTATCAGTGTGGAATCCCATGTAAGGAAGACCAAACATCATTTCATATGGTGAGACAGCAAGGTCCTTACGAGGAGCTGTGCGAGTCCTAATTAAAGCTAAAGGTAAGAATTTAATCCAGGAGAGGCCAGTTTCCTCATGAAGTCGAGTGAGTTGATTTTTCAGGGTCTGATTCATCCGTTCAACACGGCCTAAACTCTGGGGGTGCCATGGGGTATGTAACTGCCAATTTATTCCCAGGATTTTACACACACCCTGGAGTACCTGAGAGGTAAAATGTGTACCTCGATCTGAGTCAATGGTTTGAATAATGCCAAAGCGCGGAATAACAGACTCTAGTAATATCCGGATAACGGTGCCAGCACGATCATTAGGGGTCGGGAAAGCCTTAACCCATCGAGTAAAATGATCCACCATCACCAGGAGGTATTTATAAGCCCCTGTCTTAGGTAATTCCGTGAAGTCAATCTGTATTCGTTGAAACGGGCGTACGGCTATATCGTGACTGCCAGGCATTACCTGGCGCATGACTTTCTTATTCACTCGCTGACAGATTGGGCATCCCCGAGTACTTTGCTTGGCTATGGTGTATATACCCGAGCAATTAAAGGACCGTACAAAAGCATCAACAAGTGCCTGTGTTCCTCAATGTGTCTGCTGGTGGAGCTGATCAATAATCTGATGAGCCAAGGCTTTGTTCAGTACTTGGCGTCCCTTTGCCGTCCACCGCAACCCATCGGCAGTTTGACGGATTCCCTGGTCTTTCATATAAACCTCCTCTTCCCGTGAAAAGATGGGAGTCTTTTTAACCTCATGTGGGGTGGGGAGTAACAGCTGCATGTCTATTTTCTGTGAGTGCAGCCTGTTTATCAGCTTCATCTGCCCATCTGTTCCCTTGTGCTTCAGGACTGTCAATAATTTGATGGCCCTGTACATGAACTACAGCTATCTCCTCAGGTAACATAAGAGCATCTAAGGATTGAACAATTAAGTTTTCATGGATCAACTTTTGTCCTTTCCCAGTTATCATTCCCCGCTCTTTCCAAATCTTTCCAAAGGTGTACACTACACCAAAAGCATACTTTGAGTCGGTATAGATTGTGCCCACCTTTCCCTCTAAACCCTGGAGAGCTCTACAGAGGGCATATAATTCACAGGATTGTGCCGACCAATGACCAGGAAGACGACCAGCGACAATTACAACTCCTTCATTCCCATTCACTACACTATACCCGCTATACCGAATGCCATCAATGCAGCGGGAAGATCAATCAATAAACCATCTTTTACCCTCCCGTAAAGGTTCATCACTTAAATCATCTCTAATTTTTGTCTGTAAATCTATCACTTCTAAACATACATACTCTAAATCATTGAGGACAGTATCAGAATCTGGAGAAACCAAGAAGGCGGTTGGATTCTGTTCTTTGTTTATAATCAGTGTCAAATGATCCCTATCCATGAGAATCGCTTCATACTTTAAAATTCTAGAATCAGTAAGCCACCTTCCGGCATGTTAAAATTGGGGTATTAAAAGGTAACATACAAGGTTCGAGTATACCATCTTTCACCAATTGGTCAATTACTGGCTGCAGCCCCTTTCGGCCAGCCATAGGAAATGTTTTCGTCTAATTACTTGGTCAGAGTCTTTTAAAGTAACTTGCAGGGGAGGAACATCTAACCCTCCTCTATTGCCTCTTTTTGTCCAATCTCTAGGATTTATTAGTTCCCGATCCTCCTCTGTTAGTACGTAAAATTGAACCCCGATACCTGATCCCTGTGGCCTGGTACCGATAGCCAATTGGTCCTGTAAATCCCGTCCCAACAAGCAAACTCCAGCTTGGGGAACTAGTAAAATATCCTCCGTTATTATCTTTTCTCCCATTTGTATCCTTACATTCTTTAGTATAGGGACCGTAAAATCTTGTCCTCCCACTCCCAAAATCATCACTGTCCCTTCTGTTTTAACACCCTCGGGCCGTTGTAAAATACTAGACCGGGCTGCCCCAGAATCTACTAGAAAAGTCATCTCGTCAAATTTACCAATAGTTCTCTGTGCAGCCCCACGGTGTGTATTGACTGAGAACTGTGACCCCCCCCCCCCCCATTCATAATCTGCCTCCAGCATCTTCCTTGTTTACTTCAGCCTTTTTTCATCTGTGTTGTTTCAAACTACGTGTAATAAAAACTACATTTCCCAGCATGCAATGCGCACGATCACGGGGAAACCAACGTGGTTTTGGTCGGGAGTTCATTGAAAAATAAAGTCGGCTGAGTGTGAAACCCACACAAAATTGTTCTTATTGAAAGGACAAGCATAGCAATCTGCATTTGGCTTGCTTTAGTTGCACGAGTGTAAATATTTTCTAATTACCTTGTTAAATACAATTATAATTACTTCAATGATTGTCCCGCAACCTTTATAGCACAGTACTAATTCTTCACATTTGTAACTGATTTGTTCTCCCGTATCCATTTTGCTGACATCAGCACTTCATCCATATGTGAAAGCAACTCTCTATAATCATTCCCTTTGGACTATTGATGCTGTGTGACTTGCTGAGTTTCTCTATTATTAGACTTTATTACCTTTCTTTCTTGAAGTATTTATTGCAATCGCTTTTCTCCTTGCCTGGTTTCTGATTTATTTAATAATCCAGTTCGGATTATGCATGTTTTGTCTGCCTTTGTAATTATCCGAGGTGCTCTCTGCCATTGTGCCTTAAGGAGTTCCTTGTTGTTTTCCCCTGTAGTTGTTCCAGAAGCTAATTTAATTTAAATAATCCATTAACAAATTAAAGAATACACAGTCTTGATTGGTGCTTTTAGAGAAGGGTTACACAAAACTCAAAACGGTCAACCAGTTTACCTATCTCGGCTGCACCATTTCATCAGATGCAAGGATCGACAATGAGATAGACAACAGACTCGCCAAGGCAAATAGCGCCTTTGGAAGACTACACAAAAGAGTCTGGAAAAACAACCAACTGAAAAACCTCACAAAGATAAGCGTATACAGAGCCGTTGTCATACCCACACTCCTGTTCGGCTCCGAATCATGGGTCCTCTACCGGCACCACCTACGGCTCCTAGAACGCTTCCACTAGCGTTGTCTCCGCTCCATCCTCAACATCCATTGGAGCGCTTTCATCCCTAACGTCGAAGTACTCGAGATGGCAGAGGTCGACAGCATCGAGTCCACGCTGCTGAAGATCCAGCTGCGCTGGATGGGTCACGTCTCCAGAATGGAGGACCATCGCCTTCCCAAGATCGTGTTATATGGCGAGCTCTCCACTGGCCACCGTGACAGAGGTGCACCAAAGAAAAGGTACAAGGACTGCCTAAAGAAATCTCTTGGTGCCTGCCACATTGACCACCGCCAGTGGGCTGATAACGCCTCAAACCGTGCATCTTGGCGCCTCACAGTTTGGCGGGCAGCAACCTCCTTTGAAGAAGACCGCAGAGCCCACCTCACTGACAAAAGGCAAAGGAGGAAAAACCCAACCGCAACCAACCAATTTTCCCCTGCAACCGCTGCAACCGTGTCTGCCTGTCCCGCATCGGACTTGTCAGCCACAAACGAGCCTGCAGCTGACGTGGACTTTTTACCCCCTCCAAAAATCTTCGTCCGTGAAGCAAAGCCAAAGAAACTGAACTGGCAGGGGAAGGGGACTCATCTTAGTTGCTCTGAGATCTGGAGGTGAAAAAGTTTAGTCTAACGGGCAGAACAAGCGAGAACGTCAAGGGTGTGAGAGATAATAGAATATAGGAAGTAAAACTAGTATGAATGAAATAAGGAATACTGGACTGGACTAGAGGAAGTTAAGAAAGTGCTGGGTAGGGATGAATTCCGATAAGAGTGTGAGGAAGGGTTTCGCAAGTATAATAGAATAAGGGTCTTATAGTGATAGACAGAATTAGCAAGTTCTGCAATATAGAATTTTAGTAACCTGGGTTGAGATGTGTGAATAAGGACAAAGGCAGATTCATGAATAAGGACAATGACATGATGGGACCCAGACAGGGTCTTTCAAGTTTACAGAAACTGCACGTAGACAGACAGAATTTCCAAATGCCAAACCAATCCAGGAGGCAGAAGAATGTTAGGGGGGGGGGGGGGGGAGGGTACCTCTACACTGAAATGAACTGTATAAAAGTTGGGTGAGCCCCAGTATGTGTGTGTATTCCCAGGGTAAGGGGAAGAACCCAACTTTGCACTATTGTACAATAAATGTTCTTTGTTCTGTTGGAATCTAGGGGTTAAAACATTATGAAAGAAATGATTAATTAATAAGTGTATATTTACTGCATGGTTCAGGGGAAAAGAGGAATGTGATTAAGTGGCAATCATAGCATGGAGCAAAGTTGGCTGAGCAAAATGGTCTGCTCCCAAATCTTCTTTGGCTTGGCTTCGCGGACGAAGATTATACAGGGAGAGGAAATGCATAAAACGATTTAGGAGGAATGCTCAAACTGAAGGAGGTGGTGAATAGCACAGGAGACACAGGCCAGACCAGAACAAAGAATGGCCTGCAAGAAACAAAGGGAATGGAAAACCAGTCTAGGAGGAAGATTAAGGCAGGAGGAGGCCAGCAGAGAACAGCAGAAATTGGCCAGACAGGAACAGAATGGTGATTAGAAATATTTGGGGATGAATTAATTTCTGATCAACACAACAGGATAGTCTGGCCTGGAGGATTAAGATGGGAGTGCTACACCCCAGATATCTGCAAAACAGGAGATGACTTGTGATAACCCTTATGCAAAAAGATCTAGCAAAGGAAGACAACTTTTGTTCTGTATGATAATGAAATCTAGCAAAGGAAGCCAACTTTTGTTCTGTATGACAAGGTTGATCTATATAAACTGAGCCAACTGGACAATAGGGGTCAGTCTTGGGGAGTAGCTCACTGTGCAGGTGACCTATGAACTAACGATTGACCCAGAGCTCTGTTAAGTTTTATTTTTGTGCTGTGTAATAAATTGACTGTTGAACCGAATACCTTCCCCTATCACTTCATTCAAAGAACACGCTGGACTCAGACTACACATAGACTAAATTAAGAGTAAGGTAAAGCCAGAGTCCGACAATTTGGTGACCCCGACGTGATGAAGATGGAGAAGTGACGGAAGAAAAAGATACGAAACACCGGTCGATTGTGGTGTGGTGATAACAACAAGTGACCATTCTACAAAGGGAGGTAAGCAGACGCCTGTTTTAACGAAGTTCTGCTATTGGCAACGATAAATTGTGTGTTGTCACTACTCTGCAAAAGCCCTCGTTAAAGCCCAAGAATAAAACAAAAGGGGGTTGGAGTCCCCCTAGTAGAATGGGGTTGGAGTCCCTTGTAGTAAAAGGGGGTTGGAGTCCCCTGTAGTAAAAGGGGGTTGGAGTCCTCCTAGTAGAACAGGGTTGGAATCCCCTGTAGAAAAAATGGGGTTGGAGTCCTCCTAGTAGAACGGGGTTGGAGTCCCCTGTAGCGATCTCGAGAGATAGGGTTAGACACTTGGCCAATTAGAATAAGGTGTATGGTGATGGGTATTTGCTTCTATAGTGTGTAATAAGTATTTGATTAAGGATCGTGTACCATAGTAGTGTATAATCAGTATCTGTATAAGGTGTATTGTTTTATAGTTATTTGCTTCTATAGTGGATAAGTATCTGTTTAGGAATCGTCTAGTGTATCATAATAGTTTATAATAAGTATTTGTTTAAGGATCGTGTGTAGTGTGCCGCTGGTGTTCATAATAACGTGGGAAGGGACGAAGTAAATTGCAGGGTGTCAAAATCCTACCAGGGGAGAGACCCAGTGAAGTACGAAGTCTAAAGGGTTAAAAATCGGAACAGAGATGGAAGGAGTAAATAGGGATGTAGGGCAAGAGCTCGGGGAAGACAGAGGAGTTCCCCCATCTGTAAACCGACAGTGGGAAAAAACAAGGAATCAATTACTGGGAGGATTACCGAAGGGAGAGGAGGTACAATCTATTGCATGGTACGAACAGATATGGAAAGAGCTGCAGAGTCAGGGGAAGGTACCACGAGGGTTTGAAAAAATCCGGCTGGTACTGTACTTAGGAGAAGCAGAGAGGGAAGCAGCCAAGGAGGTACAGGAACTTGAGGCAAAGGGACAAGGATCTATATGGAATAGAAGAAGGCTTAAACAACAGAGAGAAGTGAAGGAACAGAGAAGGGCAGATTTACACAATATGACATTGGCTTGCATGGCTATGGAAGCGAACCTTCAACATGATATTAAAAAGGGATCCCCTATCATAAAGGAGAATACGGGGGAGGTTAAGCCGTCAGCCCCGCTATATCCAAAGTTACCAGAGACATTGCCATCACCTTATCCTATTGCCCAGATGCCAGTGATGCAGATAAATGAGGGAATAGTGAATGTCACTGAATTAGCAGGTCACGAACTCCAGGAGGCGAAGGAGAGACTTAAGAGAGTTATGCAGGAAAGGGTGGAGGAAATGAAGGAGTTAACAAAGGAAATACAGAATGATGTATGTAAAGTGAGGGAAACTAGTATGTGACTGGAAAAAACAAATGAGAGAGAGCAAGAACAGACACTTGAGAATGTCTTCTCGGTAGGAATGTCAGAGGATCACTCCACCCCCACTCCTCACAATAGACAAAAGGAGTCAGAGGATGAGGAGATCTTGACCTTTTGGAGTCAGTGTAAGGAGAGTTGGACGGATAAAGCAGGAGTACACCCAGCCACAGAACCCTTGCAGACTACACTCTTTAGGGCTGCAGTAACGAGTGGACTGCCAGCTGTAGTTAGGGAAGCATTAGAGAATAACCCTGATATTCCTGGCTGCTCGAGTGAGCAATGGGAAAAACATTTGACCCATCACATGAAACGTTACAGGGCTAAGCAAAAGGAGGACAAACAAACTACGGAGTCGGCACAAGTGCAACTCCTTAAGCTTCAATTGGAAGAGGCTAGGAAAAAGGCAAACGAGGCAAAAAAGATTTCCTCAAAGGGTGCGAACTAGATGATTCAGCAGCCACTGCAGCCACCACAAGGGAATAATATGAGTTGGCACCTGGCCCCATATTGGGCACCGGGTCCCACCTATGTGGGCAGAACGGGAGGTCCAATGGGGGGATTCCGAGTAAGAGGGAGAGGTCGGGGTGCTCCACGAATGCAACCAGCCGTATGTTTTGTATGCGGTCAGCCAGGACACTGGAAGAGAGACTGCCCCCTAGCTTGGGATCCTCGGGACACTGGGGGAAGGGGATATGGACCACCACAAAATGAGCATTGGGTCCAGCCCCAGAGATCGTCAGTGCCACCCCCGGTACATCAGGCACCCTATGCGGCTCTAGCTCCGAAGAGACAATTCCCTTTGCTGACAGAGGAGGAGCAATATTGCCCACAGTGACGGAGCCCAAGCACCCACGAGCAGGCTAGGTTGGCAGACCCTTTCCTGCAGATTAAAGTAATGGACATGGAAGTATCCTTTTTAGTGGATACGGGAGCCAGATTTTCAACACTCACTCGCGCTGAGTTTCAAGATAAAACATCATCCTCTAGCGTCCAGCTGATAGGGTTCTCGGGTACACCAGAAAATCTGCTGTTTTCTACACTTCTGTGGCGGGACAGACTTTTACACATCAATACATTTTGTCAGCCAGGTGCCCTACCAATCTTTTGGGCAGACACCTGCTGGTCAGGTGCGGAGCATCGATCCTTTGTGGACCCAGCGGAATAGAGGTCACCTTTCCAAATGGATATTCTATGAACTGTTCAGTAACTACACTTCATTCCGGTTCTCAGATGTTGTTGGCGGCAGCTGGAGGATCCGCATCTGAGGGACAATGGGCTGACATTTACTGAGGGCTGTTGGAACCAGAGGACCCACAGAAGGGAGGGTTGCTAAAGCTTTATAATCAATGGAAGCCGTGGATCTAGACGTTACACCCGTATACCCCTCCCTCGGACCCTCCCCATATGACCCTCTTTTTCGATAGGGATGGGGATGAAATGTATCAGCATGCCTTTTATGAAGAGGTAGAGGGCATGCTATGGGAAATTAATTCGGACTACATAGTGGTAGGAAAGGAGGGAGTGGCCGCTACGGTGGCACTGACATCTGAACAGCTGGAATGGTATGAGATGGCAGGTGAGGCCATTCCTCATGTCACCCTTGCAATTGGCACTACTCACCAGGCAAAAGATTTGGGACCGATGTGTCGGAACTTGATGTCCCTTAGTGACTGGTCTAACACCCAAATACCGACAGTGCAGTTCTCCTCATCTGGTCAGGCATACAGAATTTTGTCTCCGACATATGATCAAGTCCTCCTTGAGCATAGACAGATTGAACGCTTTCATGGTAGAGAGAAGATGAATCACCCCGACTTGGCCCCTATGCTAGATTCTCTCCCTGAGAACCTGTGGTCAGTGGGATCAGCAGATGTGGGTTTTTGTCAGCAGGTTGATCCCATAACCTTCGAACTGTCAGATTACACCCCTATTTGGCAGATGCAGTATCCCCACAAACCTGAAGCTGAGGAAGGTTTGGCAGATACCATTGATGGCCTTATGTATTCAGGGGTGTTGGAACATTCGTGTTCTAGTTGGAATACACCCATCTTAACTGTCCCTAAACAAGACACGGGCAAATATCGGATGGCCCATGACTTAAGGCGCATCAATGGTATTGTGAGAACACCCTCCAATGGTTTACCCAAACTATACTATGTTTAAATTTAGAGAAAATTAGAAACTCTGTCCATGAATCCCCTTCTAAGTTTGAGTTAACCTGGCGACCATTTATTCAATATTTTCATTTGTGGTGAGTTGATCTGGCTCTGATTTCTTTCTATGATTATGTATGATAATTGGGCTGTAAGATGAGATCGGAGTGATTGGCGTGGTTTAGCTATATCTCTAGGTTTTTTTTAAAGTTTTTTTAATTCAGATTTGTTTTTTCTTCTTTTTTGGGTTTTTTTTTCTCTTTTTTCATATATTGTTATTAATTATATCTTTTTTTTAGAGAGATAGTTCACACCCTAAACTGATCTAAATTTTTTTTATGATATATTTTTATTCTGTAATATTATTGTTTAATATCTCTGTATTAATTCATTACTTACTATGTATTTTTTATATCTCTTTGAACTGTATGTGTTTATAAATTATAATAATAATAAAAAGATTGAAAAAGAAAGAACGAGAACACCCACAGTTCCAGTACCAAACCCATATACTGCCATGACTGCTTTAACCCCTAACCACAAGTGGTTCTCTTGCATAGATTTAGCGAATGCTTTCTTTTGCTTGCCGCTGGCAGAACCATTAAGAGGTGTTTTCGTTCACGTATAGAGGTAGAAAGTTGCGGTATACTAGGCTTCTGCAGGGCTTTATCTTATCTCCAGGGATTTTCAATCAGGTGTTGAAAGAACAGCTGGGGGGGCTAGCACTGGGGTAGTTGTGATCCAGTATGTAGATGACATCCTATTAGCAGCACCTGATCATACTTCCTGTTTGGAGGCCACCTGTCTCCTGCTAGTGCAGCTGTTCAAGGCAGGCTTTAAAGTCTCTCGCGCAAAGCTGCAATGCTGCAGGCAGGTGGTCACCTTTTTAGGGAGAATGGTCTCAGCGAAAGGCACAGGGATTTCCCCTGCACATCGAACAGCAATACTACATCATCCAAAACCAAAGACAGTAAAGGAGATGCTTTTGTTTTTGGGTTTGTCAGGTTATAGTAGGCAGTTTATCCCATCGTATGGTGAGTTGACACATCCACTGCGAACTTTGGTGAATGAGCAGGGGATGAGGAATCTGGGAACTACACTTGATTGGACTGCGCAGGCTGAGATGAGTTTTATTCTATTGAAGCAAGCTCTTACAACAGCTACAGATTTGGCGATTCCAAATTATAAACTACCTTTCTTTTTGGATGTTTCTGAAAAAGCACACACAATTGATGGTGTTCTTTTTCAGAAAAAAGGGGGTGGAAGATGTGTGCTCATGTATGTGAGTATCACACTAGACCCGACGGAAGACAGACACCCACCATGTACGAGACATGCAGCGGGAGTAGCAAAGATTTTACAAAAGGTGGCACACATAGTAATGGGACATGGCCTGACGGTATTAACAACACATAGTATTGTAGCATTTGTGAGCTCGACAGCATTTACAATGACTTCGCTAAGGCAGACGAGACTAGAAAAGATCCTGAATGCTCCAAATGTTACATTTACCCATGAAGGCATTAACATGGCAGACAATATGGGAGAGGGAGAACCACACTGTTGTGAGAAGAGGGTAGTAAAGGATATTAAAATAAGACCTGACTTACAGGTGGTACGAAAAACTACAGGAGGATTTGAAGAAATCATTACAGGGACAGTGAGAGGAAAGGAGTCAGCACAACTCGCAGAACTACAGGGAATGATAGCAGCATTAGAATGGGCAGAAGGGAAGGAGGTCAATATATATACAGACTCGGCATATGTGGTAGGGACAATACAGGTTGAGCTTAGTCAATGGATTAGAAGTGGGTTTTTAACAGCAGCAATGACCCCAATTAAACACGAGAAGGACGTTAGGAAACTGCTGAGGCCCTCCTGAAACCAAGGCCATTAGCAGTTCTTAAATGTAAAGGACATGATAGAACAGATACGATGGTGGCTCGGGGAAATCAGGAAGCGGACATGGCCGCTAAAAGGGCAGCAGGATACAGCCCTCAGTTTATTATGACACAGGCAGACAGAATGGCACATGACTTATTGACACCGTGTGAGGTAGAAGTAATAATACAGGAACAAGCAAAGGCATCACCTCAGGAAAGGATGGTATGGGAGGAAAGGGGGGCAACCGAGGATCAAGGAATATGGAGATCGATAGACGGGAGGCCAGTTTTACCATCTGGACTCATGAAACCCCTCCTCGAGGAGGCGCATGGGCTAACACACTGTGGAAAGAAGCAGATGATAAGGTACTTGATACATTGGTGGCACCCCTTCATGCCGGCGATGGTGGAGAACCATATTAGAGAGTGTGAGGTATGTATAACTTTCAATGTCAAGGCGACTGTAAAGCCACATCAAGGACAGTTCCTGTTACCTAAGTTACCAGGGCAGGAAATCGTACTTGATTATACGGACATGATTGAGAGGGTAAGTGGCTATCGATGCCTCTTAGTAGCAGTAGATGTGTTCACAGGGTGGCCAGAGGCAATCCCTACCAAAAGAGAAGATGCAAGGATGGTATGTAAATTCCTGATCAACCAGTATATTCCGAGACACGGATTTCCTAGAAAAATTAGGTCTGATAATGGAAGTCATTTTAAGAATAACGATGTACAGGAGGTAGAAGCAATGTTGGGATTGAAACATGCCTTTGGAACGGTGTACCATCCACAATCCCAAGGGAAAGTGGAGAGGATGAACCAAACAATAAAAGGTAAGATCAGGAAAGTACAGGCACGGACCAAACTAAATTGGGTGGATGCGTTGCCCCTGGCATTAATGTCAATAAGGAGTTCGGTAAGTTCTGTGACAGGATTTACTCCATATGAACTACAAACAGGGCACCAGTTTCCAGGACCAGGAGCCGGAATTCAGACTACGAAGAATGAGGTAAGTTCAATGGGATGCAAGCTTTATTATGATAAACTAACGGCTCTGGTGTCAGATTTTTCACAACAGGTCACAAGTCCCAACAGAGAAGGGGAAACACCGATACCTTTAGTCGCAGAGTGGGCTCTGTTAAAGGTCATCAAAAGAAAGTGGTCGGAGCCCAGGTGGACAGGACCCTACAGAGTGGTGGAGAGGACGTCCCATGCGGTTCGACTACAGGGAAAAGGAGAGACGTGGTATCATTGGAGTCAGTGAACAGCAACGGACCCACCTACACGGACACTGGAACAGATTTGAACGGAGATGACTGGGACTCTGTGAAGAAACCACGGACTAAGAACACTTAACACGTCCCTTTAAAGAGACTATTGGATTACGGTGACTGTATTTCAGTATTTGAAGTGATATTTCTATATTGAAGTCAACAAAATTTAGGGGGCTGTGATAGACACAATGAGGGGACTATGGGTGATGTTGTTCCTAGCCTTTGAAGCATCTGGAGAAGGAAACAACTGTACAAAAGGTTTGTGGTCAGCCTGGGAGGCCCATAACTAACCGAAACAGTACTTTGTGGATTGGACTGACGTTTCTGAACACTGAACTGAAGTGTGTTCATAATGGCCAAGTTTGTGAGGTTAAGTTTAACAAGGGGTCGGAGATGCCGGTCCTTGCAAAAACTCTTGAGCTCTTGGTCCCATAAGGTAACAGGTGGTTGGTCTCAGTTTCTTGAGACCAAAAGGGGGACTGTTGGAATCTAGGGGTTAAAACATTATGAAAGAAATGATTAATTAATAAGTGTATATTTACTGCATGGTTCAGGGGAAAAGAGGAATGTGATTAAGTGGCAATCACAGTATGGAGCAAAGTTGGCTGAGCAAAATGGTCTGCTCCCAAATACAGGGAGAGGAAATGCATAAAACGATTTAGGAGGAATGCTCAAACTGAAGGAGGTGGTGAATAGCACAGGAGACACAGGCCAGACCAGAACAAAGAATGGCCTGCAAGAAACAAAGGGAATGGAAAACCAGTCTAGGAGGAAGATTAAGGCAGGAGGAGGCCAGCAGAGAACAGCAGAAATTGGCCAGACAGGAACAGAATGGTGATTAGAAATATTTGGGGATGAATTAATTTCTGATCAACACAACAGGATAGTCTGGCCTGGAGGATTAAGATGGGAGTGCTACACCCCAGATATCTGCAAAACAGGAGATGACTTGTGATAACCCTTATGCAAAAAGATCTAGCAAAGGAAGACAACTTTTTTTCTGTATGATAATGAAATCTAGCAAAGGAAGCCAACTTTTGTTCTGTATGACAAGGTTGATCTATATAAACTGAGCCAACTGGACAATAGGGGTCAGTCTTGGGGAGTAGCTCACTGTGCAGGTGACCTATGAACTAACGATTGACCCAGAGCTCTGTTAAGTTTTATTTTTGTGCTGTGTAATAAATTGACTGTTGAACCGAATACCTTCTCAAAGAACACGCTGGACTCAGACTGCACATAGACTAAATTTAGAGTAAGGTAAAGCCAGAATCCGACAGTTCTCAATTTTTGTCTCCAGCGAAATCTGTGAAGGTACTTCTGTTTCTCACAAGGGAATTGAAAGCGGACTTGCTTCAATTTTAGTCCAAGAAGTGTCTCACATAAAGTAGATCTCTCAACACTTTAATTAACTTTGAGGGGTGGAGAAGGTGTATGATATTGCCATAGTGGGACAGTGGGTCTGCTGACTCTCATTATCTATCCCAGGGTATAGAATATTCAGGTGAGACAGAGGGGAGAATAAAAGTGTTGCAACATTAGTCAAAGATTGAATTGCGTCTAGAGAAAATATCCCATGACGCTTCTCAAACAGGGCAATTTGACTAGGGAGAAGCAAAAAGGGAGTTGTTATACTGGGAATATGTTACAAGAGATGCAGGAACAGATATCATACAAATACCAGATTCAATAAAAGTACGGATATTGGACTTGGGAAAATCAATCCTTCAGTCTCCCAAATATTAACTAGGATTTTCCTAAAGGCTTGTTTGGTGGGGGGAGGGGAGGAAGAGGAGGAGTAGAGTTTCTGAAATATGCTTTTTGATGCCTTATGTAGGAAGACCAATGGGAGAAGGAGCATTACTGGACCTTATCTTCAAGTTTGAGTTTATTGTAATTTGGACTGTACATATACAACCCGACGAAATAGTGTTGCTCTGGACCACAGTGCACACACGTACTCATACAATCCACAGCACCTATATATAAATATTGTGGGATGATATACTTGGTTCAGTCATCTCCCAGCCAGTACGAAGAAACTATTTCTCAGTCTGGCAGTCCTGATTTTGATGTTTTTTTTTACCTCCTTGATGGAAGTGGGTCAAAGATATAGAGTTCTGGATGGAAAGCAATGCTCCTGGTAGATGTGGTCAATAGAGGAAAGGGAGACCCCAGTGATCTTCTCGACCATTTTGATGATCCTCTGAATTGTCTTCCTGTCCGATGCTTTACAGCTACCATGTCACCCAATGATGTAGCCAGCATGATGCTCTCAATTGTGCTCCTGTAACATGTTATCAAGATGGGGGCCAGTAACCCTGTCCTCCTCAACCTCTTTAGGAAGTATAGATACTGCTGCACCTTCCTGACTAATGAGGAGGTGTTGTGGGTCCAGGATAGGTTGTCTTTTATATGCACACCAAGGAACATTGTGCTCTCTACTCTCACCACGGTGGAACTATTGCTGTGTTATAGAGAATGGTCGGCCTTCATCTTTCTGAGTTCACAATCATCTTTGTATTGTTTATGTTGAGACACAGGTTGTTCTTCTCTCACTATTATACAAACTGCCCAACTTCTTCTCTGTAAGATGACTCATCATTGTTGCCAATGAGGCTAACTATTGTTGTATCATGTGTAAACTTGATGATCCTGTTAGAACTGAATCTGGCAGTGCAGTCGTGACTCAGCGAACTGAGCATACACCCTGAGGTGTGCCAGTGTCAGGAATGTAGCTGATCAAGTGGAGGGACTGCCAGAGTGTCAATCTTTTTAGAAATGGAAAAGGATAGAGAGGGACTAGTAATTTAGAACTTACATTTTGGTAAGGACAATTTCATTAACATAAGGGAGGAGCTGGCAAAGGTGAATTTGGAGTATCGCCTTGCAGGCAAGTCTACATCTGCACAGTGGGAAGAATTAAAGGGAGACAAAGCATGAGGTCCAGAGGAAACATGTTATTAAGGCATATGGGATAACTGACCTTCAGTATTTGGGACATTGAATACAAAGTAAGGAGGTTATGTTGCAGCTTTATAAAATCTCAGATATCAGGTGAGTTACTGTGTACAGATGGTTACCAATATCTGCAGATGAAGTGGTAGACTATGTCTGGTTGGACCTTGGAGGAGGAGGGATGCTAAGTGGATAGAAGGGCTGGAAGATTGGAGGTTGGGAACTTGTGCCAAAATAATCAGAGTGAAGCATGGAGGTCTAGTGTATTATGGTGGTGGAAGGACCTGGTTGTTCCAGGAATGTCAAATGATGGTTCCTCATATGACAACATAGATCCAGTTGCCTCCATTATGTTACAAAAAGAGCATTGCATTCGGAATGAAATAGAAGGGGCAGGCAAGTGAGACTCATGACTAACAGTGTCTGGTTAAATTTAAGATGCAACCACAAAGGGCTCTTACTCCATTTTACATAGGGAAAAAATAAATTGTACAATGCTTAAAGGAGATAATTGATGTAATTCAATTTTGTGGTGAGAGCATTCTGCCAAGAGGGAGCAGATGAAGCCAAATGTGGACACAGATGCATAATAATTATTAAGGAGCCAAAGATTCAACAGAAGGGAAAACACATTAAAGGAATGGTGTTATACGCAATGGTTACAGCAGTTGTTTCTACAATTAATAACGGACACATGTAATGAATTAAAATTACCCAGAATTTGTGACACAATAAAAGTTCATGAGCTCGTCTGGACTAAGTGGTATTCCATATGATCCACCCCCCCCCCCCTCAACTTCCTCTGTCATACCTCACCAGCATCTCCTTTCTCCTGCTTCTTTCTTTTCCGATGTGCCACAACTATTCCACGTAGCAACAAGTTCCATATTTTTAAATATTTTCTCAGGTTTCTCCTGAATTCCTAACTTGATTTATTGGTAGCAGCTTTATATTTATGATCCCTGGCTTTGGCTTCCTGCCACAAGGGCAAATGTTTTGTCTGACTGCATCCTGTCAACCCTCCTCTTTATTTCAAAGACCTCAGTCAGGATAGAACCATAGTTAATTATTAAATAGCTCATATTGAGAGAGAAGTTGCAAAGCTTTTCCAGATTCTGATCATCATAACTTTCCTGTTCTGGTATAAATATGCTAGCACCCTCTCCAGTGGCTCCATATTTTTAATTTAAGGACATTGGAACTCCGCAGTGCTATAAGATTTGTAGCTGCAAAAACCAGTGGTTAAACTTCACCTAGAGAACCATATGTTATTTGAATAACAATATAGTTCCATCTCAGCGGGTGCACAGAGTCAGGAATTAAAGTTGGATGGAAAGAAACAGATTAAATACCAACATTGTAAAATATGGGCCAGTGCCAAAGTAAGACTGGAGATGATGTTAACAGAGGCGAGTGATCCATTTGTAGCTCAAGCTGCCGTTGTCCTGGACACTGGGAGGAAATGGATCCTATCAGAAGCAGCTGAGCAAGCAAAGCCGGCACTCAAGCATAGGGATACCTCCGGAGGTGTCGTGGGTCTATCAGCCAAACACTGAGGAAGGGGGGGCACCCACTTGATAATCCAGAAGATGCCACCACTCACTTAGCTACCCCACAGAGTCTAGGCAGAGTCTCAGGAGTACAATGAGGGATATTAACATCTAGTTCAACATAATATACCTTATATTCCTTCTCATTGTAGGTTAAGCTGATTAAGGAAGCACCTCCAGCATTACTTTCTTAGTACTGCACTTAAAAGGTCTTAAAATAATGTCTAACAGCGTTCTCCAGACCTTGGTACAAAACATGCAGACACACAACCAGATATAACATGCATACAGATAATAATACATATGCAGGACAAGTATTTTAATCTATAAAAATAAATAAATAAATTTTACTTGTACAAGTAAGAGTTTCAGATGGTTAGTGTGAGCAGTTCCTTTGGTCATTCTGTACCAAGATTTCAATATTTGCTTAATATAAGTTAGCCATGGATAAACCAATAAATTGTAAACCATCCTCAGTACATTTCCAGCAAGGTATAGTCTGACAAGGCCCCTGACAAACCACTACACCCTTCCCACTGGCCCCTTGTTGCATGTAATATAGCCAGAACCGGCCAGCCTCTTTGAAATAAAAACAGATTTTTCATGGCTTTCCAGTTACTTATTTGAAAGGAAATACAACAGGAAAGGTGTGGGATCAATGGTAGTCCCGTTTAATCATTTCAACATTGGGAAGTGGGATGGTAAAAACAATTGGCAACAGGGCAATCAAATACAATGGATAGGTTAATCCAATGTGGAGGAATACAAGGTAAAACTGAATTTAAAGGGGGAGGAAAATTAAAATGATAATTATGTTTTTCAGATTCTATAATCCCATAAAACAAGAAATGCTGGTGGATATAGACCAAACCTATGAACCTACAGTAAGGTAAGCTTAATAGATCTTAGGTTGAATAGCCAGGGAACACACATCCTGACTTGGAAATATATCATTATTCCTTCACTGTGGCTGACTCAAAATAGAACATAAAACATTTTATAGCACAGTTAAGACCCTTTGGCCCACAATGTTGGGCTGACCTATATAAATCTACTCAACAATCTAAACCTTCCCTACCTCACAACCATAACACTTTTTTGCATCATTGTGCCTGTCTGAGTCTTAATTGTCTACACTGTACCATGTACCAGCCTCTACCACTACCCCTGGCAATGCATTCCAGGCACTCACTAATCTCTAAAAAAAATGTATCCCTGAAGTCTCCCCTAAACTTTCCTCCCCTAGCCTTAAACAAATGTCCTCTGGTGTTTGTTTCTCTTGCCCCAGGAAAAAAGGTGCTGGCTGTCTATCCTATCTGTGCTTCTCATAATCCTGTAGATTTCTATTAAGTCACTCCAAAGAGAAGAGCCCCTAGCTCTGTTAATCTTGTCTCATAAGACACGTTCCATCCTGGTAAATTTTCTCTGCACTTTCTACAAAGCTTTCACATTCTTCCTGTAATGAGGCATCCAGAACTGTATACAATATTCCAAGTGAATCAATCCCCCAACTAATAAAGGCCAGCCTTTTTAAGCCTTCTTAACTATACTACTAACCCATGTTGAAACTTTGAAAGATATATGGATTTTGACCCCAAGATCCCTTTGTTGTTCCACACTGTTAAGAATCCTGCCATTAACCATGTAATCCATCTTTAGGTTTGAGCTTCAAAATTCTATCACTTCACACTTAACTAGGTTGAACTCCATCTGCTACTTTTATACCCATCTCTGAATCCTGTCCATATCCTGTTGTAACCTACGACAACCTTCCACAGCCATTCTCAATGTCACCGCATTGGGGGGGGGGGAATGACAGCATATTTAAGTATCTTTGTTTTCTTTTCACCTCATGTAGTTGGTAAGAGAGAAGGACGGAAGAAACTAAACTTCGACTGCTTCACAGAGTAGGGGTCCATAAACTTTGTGCAGAGTCCTAGGGTGGCCATATCTGAAAAAGAGGTTGATAATAGCTATTCTACACTATTCACAACCTTCGTGTCATCTGCAAACTTGCTGACCCATCTCTCTACTTTTTCATTCAGGTCATTTATAAAAATCACAAAAGAGTAGGAGTCCCAGAACAGATTCCTGCGGAACACCAGTAGTCACTGACTTCCAGGCAGAATAAGTTCCATCTACTATGACCTTCTGCTTTCTGTATCCACACAGTCAAAGTTCCATGGATGAATGAGTCTATCACAAGGGACCTTCCTAAGCTCCATATACATCGCTTATGTCTACCTACCTTCATCAAATTCTTTTACTTTCTTTTTTTTGTAACTTATTTATCGCACTATGAACCATATCAACAAAAATATGTACAAATGTTTCTCATTAAATATACACAGTGACATTTTCCCTCTTTTCTCCCCTACCCTCCCTCCCCCTTTCCCATCCACTTCTAAAACCAATAAATATTAAATATATAAAATATAAGAAAATAACATCTTCACACAAAATAAAAACAAAGAAGAAAGTCGTGTCGTCTAGTTTTGCACATTAAATCTAATCAAATTCTTATCACTTTAGAAGATGGAGGTCCTAAGCCAGCATTTCTGTCATATTTCATATATGGTTCCCAAATTTGTTCAAACAATGTATATTTGTCTTTTAAATTATACGTAGTTTTTTCCAATGGAATACACTTATTCATTTCCATGTACCATTGTTGTATTTTCAGGCTCTCTTCCATTTTCCAGGTTGACATTATACATTATTTTGCTACTGCTAGGGCTATCATAATGAATCTTTTTTGGACTCTATCCAATTTGAGACCTAATTCTTTACCTCTTATATAATTTAAAAGAAAAATTTCTGGATTTTTTGATATGTTGTTTTTTGTGATTTTGCTTAATATCTGACTTAGCTCTTCCCAAAAAGTATTCACTTTTGTGCATGCCCAAATTGCGTGTATTGTTGTTCCAATTTCTTTTTTACAGCGAAAGCATCTATCCGATACTGTTGGGTCCCAGTCCTTTAATTTCTGAGGGGTAATATATAGCCTGTGTAACCAGTTATATTGTATCATACGTAGCCTTGTGTTTATTGTGTTCTTCATAGTTCCAGTACATAACACTTCTCACGTTTCATTCTTTATCTTTATGTTTAAATCCTTTTCCCAGCTTTGTTTAGGTTTGTACCTTATTTCTTCATTTTCCTTGCATTGCAGCTTAATGTACATGTTTGTTATAAATCTTTTAATTATCATTGTGTCTGTAATTACATATTCAAAGCTGCTTCCTTCTGGTAATCTCAATCTGCTTCCCAATTTGTGCTTTAAATAAGCCTTCAATTGATGATATGCCAACATTGAACCATGAGTTATTCCGTATTTGATCTTCAACTGTTCAAATGTTAATAAATTATTTCCCAAAAAACAATTTTCTATTCTCTTGATTCCTTTTCCCTCCCATTCTCTAAAAAAAAAATAAGTTGTCTATTGTCAAAGGGATTTGTGGATTTTGCATCAATAGCAGTTTTGGTATTTGGTATATCTTTTTTCTTTCTCCATGTATCTTCTTCCATATTTTAAGTAAATGATGCAGTACTGGTGAGTTGTTATATTGCACCAGCTTTTCATCCCATTTATAAAGTATATGCTCCTTTTCTCCTATTTTATCTAGTTCTATCCTAGTCCAATCTGGTTTTCTCCCGTATGGTAAAAATCTGTTAAGTATCTTAATTGCGCAGCTCTGTAATAGTTTTTGAAGTTTGTTAACTGCAATCCACCTTGTTTATATCTCTCTGTTAATTTACCCAGTGCTACCTTTGATATTTTTTCCCCTTCCATAAGAATTTCCTTATTATTCTCATTAGTTCTGCAAAGAATTTATCTGTCAAGGGAATTGGTAGCATTTGAAATAAGTATTGTACCTGTGGGAATATGTGAAATAAGTATTGTACCTGTGGGAATATGTTCATTTTAATGCAGTTCACCTTCCCTATCAACATTAGTGGTAATTCTTTCCAATTTTCCAAGTCTTCCTGTATTTTCCTTATTAATGGCTGATAATTTAGTTTGTACTAGTGGTTTAGGTTATTGTCTATCCTGATACCAAGATATCGTATCACTTGTGATGCCATTTAAATGGAGATTCTTTTTTGAATTCTGTATAGTCCGCATTACTCATTGGCATCACTTCGCTTTTATTTGTGTTGACCTTGTACCCAGATATTTTTCCGTACTCCTTCAATTTCTCGTATAGCTCTTTTATTGATCTCTCTGGTTCTGTTAGGTATACTATTATGTTGTCTGCTAATAGACTAATTTTATATTCATTCTCCATTATTTTTATCCCTTTTATTTTATTTTCCTTTCTTATCAGCTCCGCCAATTGTTCTATTGCCAAGGCGAACAATGAGGGAGACAATGGGAATCCCTGCCTAGTTGATCTGCTCAGTTTGAACTG
This sequence comes from Narcine bancroftii, assembly GCF_036971445.1. NCBI lineage: Eukaryota > Metazoa > Chordata > Chondrichthyes > Torpediniformes > Narcinidae > Narcine > Narcine bancroftii. The sequence goes on along the minus strand of NC_091474.1, from coordinate 62,504,891 downwards.
GCTTGATACATATCCATTTACCACTACTTTTGCCAATGGCCCGTTATATAATGCCCTTATCCAATTAATATATTTTTCCAGAAGATTAAATTTCTGTAACACTTTAAATAAGTGGTTCTCTCTACTCCGTCAAAGGCTTTGTCTGCGTCTAACGCAACCGCCACCATTGGTCTTTTATTCCTTGGTGCTGCATGAATTAAATTAATAAATTTCCAAACATTAACTGCTGTTCGTATTTTCTTGACAAATCCAGTTTGTTCTTGTTTTACTAATTTTGGTGCACAGTCGGTCAATCTGTTTGCTAATAATTTTGCTATTATCTTATAATCTTCGTTTAGTAAGGATATTGGTCTATATGATGCTGGTGTTAATGGGTCCTTCCCCGTTTTTGGTATTACTGTGGTTATTGCTGTCTTGTAAGTTTAGTGCTTCATTACTTCAAGAAGGGGTGGGATTAATAACTCTTTAAATGTTTTATAAAATTCTATTGGAAATCCATCCTCCTCCCCTGGTGTTTTATTATTTGGTAGCTTTCTTAATATGTCCTGTTCTTCCTCTATTTCAAACGATTTTATCAGTTTACTATGGTCCTCTACTTGCAGTTGCGGCAATTCGATTTTAGCTAAAAACTCGTCTATTTTATTGTTTTTTCCTTCATTCTTGGTTTGGTACAGTTGCTTATAAAGTTTTCATTGATCTCTATTGGGTTGTATGTGATTTGTTTATAATTTTTCCTTGTTGCTAATACAGTTCTTTTAGCTTGCTCTGTTTTAAGTTGCCAGGCCAATATTTTGTGTGTTTTTTCTCCCATTTTGTAATACCTTTGTTTTGTTTTCATTATGTTCTTCTCCACCTTGTACGTTTGTAATATTTTGTATTTTATTTTTTTGTCCTCCAACTCTCTCTTTTTCTTTATATCCTCCCTTTTCACTAATTCCTTTTCTGTAATTGCTATCTCCCTTTCCAACTGCTCTACTTTCCAGTTGTATTCCTTTTTCATCTTGGTTACATAGCTTATTGTCTGTCCTCTAATGAAGGCTTTCATTGCATCTCATAGTATAAACTTATCTTTTATGGACTCTGTACTTATCTCAAAGAATGTTTTAATTTGGCATTCAATAAATTCCCTTAATTCCTGTCTTTTAAGTAGCATGGGGTTTAACCTCCATCTATATGCTCTTGATGGGATGTCCTCCAGTTGTATTGCTAATAGCAGGGGTGAATGATCTGAAAGTAGTCTAGCTTGATACTCAGTTTTCCTGACTCTCCCTTGAATTTTGGCCGACAACAAAAACATATCAATCCCTGAGTATGTCCTGTGCCTACTCGAGTAGTAAGAATATTCCCTCTCTTTTGGATGTTGCCTCCTCCATTAATGCAATAGTTTCATTTCTTGCATTGTTTTAAGCATGAATTTGGCTACTTTATTCTTTTTGTTTGTTATCTTTCCAGTTTAATCCAACACTGGATCCAAACAAGGTTAAAATCCCATTCCCCTCCCCCCCCCCCCCACCCATCAGAATGTTTCCCTACGTATCTGCTATCTTCAAAAAGATGTCTTGCGAGGAATCACGTGATTGAGTAATAGCTGGTTGAGTGGAACCAGCCCTCTTCAGAGAAAAGAAAAAAAGTTTGAAAAAACAGAGCTCAATAAACATAAAATACAGGAAGAGAAAGATAAAGTTACAGAAGATGGCGCCCAAAAGAGAAAAAGTAAGAAGAACAGAGAAAAGGGAAGAAGGAAAATCACTGGAGAAGAAAGAAGAAGGCCTTAACTGCACGTTGGAGCAGAGAGCCACCGTGGAGAGGAGCGGCTGATCTCCGATGTTGGTGAGTCCCCAGAGGAGCAGTGTCCTCCCGACCAGCGGAGTTATACAAGTAAAAGGTTAACACCGACAGGAGGGGGACTTGGCTGGGGAGCGGCCAGCTGAGAGACGCCCAGTATCGGAGCGTTCGGCTGCGGGAAGCAAACAAGAAAGAAGAAAAGAAGAGTGGTGAGAAAGAGAATGAAGGGCGGGAAGAGGATGAACATCAACAGGGAGACCGGCAAGGGGACAACTTGCGGCAGAAGGCCCAGCAGCAGGTCAACCTGCAGCGGAAGGCCCAACAATGGGTCGACCTGCAGCCGGAAGCCCAACAGCAGGAGACACTGCAGCTGGAGGCCCAGCAAGGATACAGAAGCAGCTCACCAGAGAAGGATGAAGATACAGATACAGAGAAGAGAAGAAGACGACACAGACACAGAAGAAGAGGAGGAAGAAGACCAAGAATTTCAAAGGAAAGAAGAAGGTAAAATGGAAGGGCAAAATTTAGATAGTCTTTTTTGAAGAACAAATGAGGTCATTAAAAGAATGGCTATCACAAGATTTATTGTCACAAAAAATTGACGTATTGGAAAACTAAAGTAGGCGAAACAACATAAAAATAGAAGGCAAAGAAGGGTCAGATATGAAGGAATTTATAAAAGGATGGATCCCAAAGGTGTTGGGAATGGCAGATTCACATGAAGAAATAGAAATCGAAAAGGCACATAGAGCACTAGTACCGAAACCGCCACCACATCAAAAACCAAGATCCATATTGATAAAACTTCTAAGATATATGACAAGAGAAAACATCTGGAGCAGGCAAGAAAGAAGGTTAGAGAAGACAATAAACCATTGGAATATAAGGGACAAAAAATATTTTTTTACCCGGACATAAGCTTCGAACTTTTAAAGAAGTGGAAGGAATTTAACATGGCGAAAACAATCTTATGGAAGAAAGGTTATAACTTTATATTAAGACATCCAGCAGTACTCAAAATATTTATTCCTGGGGAATCGAATAGACTGTTTTGGACCCAAAGAGAGCCCAAGAATTTGCTGAACATTTGCAGGACAGGAGAAAAGAGGAGGAGGAGTGACAAGAAGGATGACCGGCAAGAAAATATACAAAAATATGTAAAATATAAAGTAAAGATAATGTATATATAAAGATTTAAAGATGGATAAGAGAAGGGGAAGAAGGGGGAAAAAAGAGAGAGAGCTTTGTTATAGGTAGAGATAAATAGTGTTCTCTGGGGGGAGGCTGAGGGTGGGAGAATAATGGTCACTGCGAAATTGGTTTACGCTTGCGAATAAGTTCACAAACCGAATGGAAAGGGGAGTTGTGGTTTCTGACAAGGGGCAATCAAAGGAGGGGAGGTTCATTTGGGGTTAAAGGGTTATTGCTTGTGGGAATTGTTGGGGTATTTCATGTCTTAAGTGTGTTGTCATATATTGAGATTAAAAGAAAACTTAAAGAACAGTAATGGAAAAAAAGGGGATGGAGATGGTGAAGAGGCGGAAAAGAAGTGAAAATAAAGATATAAGATGGCCACGTTGGACTATATGACTATAAACATTAATGGAATATATAGCCACACTTTTAAAAAAATCACATAATTTAAAAGACAAAGTTACAACGTTTGAAAAAAGCTGGGAACCATATATGGAACATAACAGAAAGAGCAGGCCTCGGACCACCACCACCTAAAATGATAAGAAGATAAACACGATCAGATTTAATGTGAATTAGTAGATGATGCGTCTTTTTTGTTTGTATTCCTTTTGTATAAAGATATTGTTTTATTGTATTTTATATGTTCAATATTTACTGTTTTTGGAGGGGGGTGGGAAGGGAGAAGGGAGAGATGGGGAAAAAAAGAGAAAATGTCACTGAATATTTAAAGAGATGCATCTGTAAATAAAGAATTACAAAAAAAAAAGATATCTTGCATAAACTCTTGATCTTCTTCATTAGGCACATATATATCGAGCAAATTCCAAAATTCTGAGTATATCTTTATCATTATATACCTTCCCGCTAGGTCTGCTATTTCCTCCTTTATCTTAATTGGTACATTTTTATTAACTCTAATGGCTACACCCCTATCTTTTGAATTATATGATGCTGCCACTAAGTGTCCAACCCAGTCTCTCTTCAATTTGCTATGTTCCGCCTCAGTTAGATGCATTTCCTGGACATATGCTATATCTATTTTTTCCTTTTTGAGTAGTGTTAGTAGCCTCTTCCTTTTAATTTGGTTATGTATTCCATTGATATTTATGGTCATAACCATCTTGTACCTTTGTTTTCACTTCTTTTTCACCTCCTCAGCTCCCCTATCTCCTTTCTTCCATTATTGTTTTTTAAATTTTCCTTATTTTTCTCAATACACGACAACAAGCTGAAAACACAAAATACCCCAAAAATCCCACAACAAATAAAACAAAGCATACTTTTACCCCAAATAACATTGAACCTTCCCCCCTCCCACTTTGGATGGCCCCTAGTCCTTTGCCAGGCAACCACAACTCCCCTTTCCATTTGGTTTGTGATAATACTCGCAAACGTCAAACGGTTTTACAGTGACTGTTTTCCCCCCTCCCCAGCCCCCCCTCTGAGAAACACTATTCATTTTCTATACATATAACAAAGCTCTTTTTTCTCCCTTTCCCTTCTCTTTTTCAACTTTAAACCTCTGTATATACATTGTCTCTCTTTTATATTATTACTTATTTTTATAAATTTTCTTACCAGTCTTCTTTCTTGTTTCTCCTCCTCATATCGTATCCTGCAAACATTTGCGAAACCTTGGGCTTACTTTGGATCTGAGAACAGTTTATTCTGTTCCCCAGGGATGAATACTTTTAAGTATTGCTGTGTGTCACAGCACAAAGTTGTAGCCTTTCTTCCATAAAATCGTTTTCGCCGTATTGAACTCCTTCCTCTTCTTAAAAAGTTCAAAACTTATGCCCAGGTAAAAAAATTATTTTTTGTCCCTTATATTCCAACGGTTGCTTGTTTTCTCTTACTTTATTCCTTGCCCGCCCCAGTATGTTCTCTTTTGTTGTATATCTTAGAAGTTTTATTAAAATGGATCTCTGCTTTTGGTGCTCTGTGTGCCCTTTCTATTTCTTCTTGTAGGTCTGTCGCTCCCAACACCTTTGGGATCCATCATTTTATAAATTCCTTCATGTCTGTCCCTTCTTCGCCTTCTTTCAGGCCCACTATTTTTATGTTATTGTGCCTACTGTAGTTTTCCAACATGTCAATTTTCTGGGATAACAAATCTTGTGACTCCTTGATTTCTTTGTCTCTTTCTTCCAATTTTCCTCTTAATTCATTTATTTCCATTTCTACAGCTGTTTCTCATTCTTCCACATTTTCTACTCTTTTCCCTATTTCTGTAATGGCCAACTCGAAACTTTGTATTTTGTCTTCTGCTCTTTCCATTTTTCTTTTAATTGTATTAAATTCAAGTGTTAACATTTCTTTTAATTACCTCATTTGGTCTTCAAAAAAGTCTTCATCTATAGTCTGTCCATTTGCTTTACCTTCTTCTTTCCTGTGTAGATCTTGGTCTTCTTCGTTCTCTTTTTCTGCCTGTGTCTGAGTCTTCCTCCTTTCTGTGACTGTGTCTCTTCAGCTCTTTCTGGTGAGCTACTCCTGTCTCTTTGTTGGGCCTCCAGTTGCAGGGCCTTTCATTGCTGGGTCTCCTGCCGCAGGACGTCCCATTGCTGGATGCCTTGCCTCAGATCGCTCCCTTCCGCTCCTCATCTCATTGCTCGCCCCTCTCCTGTTCTTCCCGACTCTGGACGTCCCCCAGCTGAGCGTCCCATTGCTGGGCGTCCCTCAGTTGGGTGCCCCGTTGCTGTCCATCCCTCAGCTGAGCCCCCCTCCCACCGGCATCTTCTTTTGTATGCACAGTTGCGCATCTTTGGCTCCGAGAGCCATTTTTGTAGTCTGCTGGTCGGGAGGTTGCCGATCCTCCGAGCACCTACCAGCTTTGTGGGTCAGTCGATCCTCTTCACGATGGCTCCCTGCTCCCGTATCCAGATAAGGCTGTCTTCTTTCTTTTCTTCTCGTTTCTCTCACTCTGGCTTTCTCTCTTTTCGGCGCCATCTCCTGGCTCTTCCTTGTTACTTTATCTTCTTTTTCTTGTGTTTTGTGTTTGTTAGGCTCTGCTTTTTATGGACTTCTTTCCCTTTTCTCTGGAGAGGGCTGGTTCTACTCGACTGGCCACTACTCCATCACATGACTGCTCAATTCTTTTACTTTCTCAAAAAAAATCAATTAGGCATGTGAGGCATGACCTGTCCCTCACAAAGCCACGCTGACTTTCAATGAGAAGACTATGCTCGTAAATCTTGTCCCTAAGAATCCTCTTCATTGGTTTGCCTACTATTGATGGAAGACTCACTGATCTATAATTCCTTGTTACTTTTTTAAGCAAGGGGATCACATTTGCCATTTCCTCATCCGCCAGAACTTCTTTTGTGGCCATGGGGGTGCAAAGATCATTGCCAACGCCTAAGCAATTTCTCCCTCACTTCCTGTAATAACCTGGGGTATATCATAGAAAACTACAGCACAGTATAGGCCCTTTGGCCTTGATGTTGCACCGCCCCGTATATTCCTTAAAAATATACTAAACTCTCCCTTCCCTGTAACCCTCTATTTTTCTTTCATCCATGTGCCTGTTTATGAGTCTCTTAAATGCCCCGAATGTTTCAGCCTCCACCACCATCCCTGGCAACTCTATGTAAAAAAAACTTACCCCTAATGTCTCCCCTAAACTTCCTTCCCCTCACTTTGTATAATATATCCTCTGGTGCTTACTATTCCTGCCCTGGGAAAAAGGCACAATGTGTCCACCTGTTGTGAGTGAGGAAACAGGTTTGGTAGGTCTCAAAGGCAAGGAATCTGGACACACAGTTTTGGTAGGGAAGGATTTAATTTACAGAGGGCATGTGGGAAATGGTAACAGATGCAACACACACACACACACACACACACACACACACACACACACACACACACACACACACACACACACACACACACAACTAACGTGGGGAAAATAGCGTGGGAACAAAATACACAAACACCCCTGGAATAAACTGGTACATACAATGATCAAGGAAAAATCACTTCGATGCCCCAACACCCTTTGACTCAGTGCAGGCACGGCTCCCAACCCTTTTAACAGTGGACATCTTACCAACAGTTTTTCCAATGCCCTTCAGTGTTTCTAGGCCTGGAGTAAAGCAGGGTGGTTCCAAGCTGGCAAAAAGTGAGAACTAAAGAACACATGGCACCTTTATGGTGCTGAGGGTCCAGCCCAAGTTGATAGCAAGGTGTAATGGCTTGATGCCAGGAGGGATAATCCAATGACAACAGCCAATGGCCCAAGGCCAAATACAGGCAGGCTGGAGAGTCCAGTCCAGGTAATTTACATGGATCCAATGGCAAGGTGTGCACTAATAGGTGAGAGGGAACCAAACCTTGATTCACAGCTGATGTGTCCTCCGACTAGGTAGGGGGATAGTGCTGTCACGTGACAGCCACGACCCTTCCACACATGGTGAATGATGTCAGATCAATAGTTAATTCTGTCCAAGATGGATAGATTTTTAAAATTTAAAAATAAGAATTAAGAGATTTAGAGTACATATGTCTAAAGTTAAATTATCTTGTTTTTAATCTGATATAAATCCATTATGTGACAAATGTAAAATTGCTGAGGCTTCTTTGGTTCACATGTTCTGGACTTGCCCTAGTCTAGAAAAATTTTGGAAAGATATTTTTCAAACATTATCGGTGATTCTCAAGGTCAAATTAGAACCTTGCCCTTTAATTGGTCTATTCAGATCATTTCGAGAAGATGATGTTTTACTGACTCCAACTCAAAACCAAATTTTATCATTTACTTCATTGATGGATAGATGTGCAATTTTGATTAAATAGAAAGACATCACTCCACCTACACATACACAATGGTTAAATGATATTATGTCTTATTTAAGTTTAAAAAAAATTAGATATGGCATTAAAGATTCAATATTAATTTGTTTTCTTTTTAAAATATTTTTATTGAGTTTAATATAATAATCCTATATACATGTTCTACTAATATAACAAAGGAATATCATCACATATACATAGCATATCATTAATATAAGTGCACTTTACAACAAATTTCAACCATAATTGTTCATTTGACATTATTTGTTAAAATAATTATTAATATAAACCACTTGAGTTACATTATACCAACACTCATCTTACCTTGGTATAATGTCTAAGTAATTGTTATGATCTAGGACAATCATAATTAAACCATATATGATCAACTTATCTAAAAACCTAAAGCAAATTCTAATCTAACTCCTCCCTCTAATCAAGGTTACTTAATAGGACCAAAAAAAATATGAAAATGATTGAGTAGCGACTCTCAGAGGATGGACAGAGCTTTGCTGGAGCATCCAAATTACCTAAAACTGCCAATTGTGATAGTATTCTATGAATGGGCCCCATATCTTTTCAAACTTAAATTTTCTATCTGTAATATTGTATCTAATTTTCTCTAAACTTAGATATGTCATTACATCATTAGCCACTGTGCGTGAGTCGGTGAGAGTCATCTTTCCATTTCATTAAAACTGCTCGTCTGGCTATCAACGTGCTAAAAGCTAAAACTTTTTCTTGAGATGCAGACACAAGTATATCTGGTTCATGAAAAAACCAAACAAGACAATTAAAGGGCATGGGTCTTTTTTAATCTTAAAAATCATGGATAAAAATTGAAAGATATTCTCCCAAAATATTCCTAATTTGGGACACTCCCAAAACATACGAATCAATAAGGCTGTAAAAATTTTACACTTTTCACATAAAAATTAGATAATTTAAGTTTAGACATATGTATTCTATGTACCACCTTAAATTGTAATAATCAATGCCATGTACAAAATGAAGGATCATTGATCAAACTAAGAGTACCCAACTTTTTTCCAGGACTGGACACCTGCTGTTGTTCGGAATCTTCTGGATTTTGAAATCATTTTTAAATTCACATTATTTAAGTAAATGCAATGTTTCAAAATCACATAAAACAGGGGGTGCGGAGTGATAAATGAATTTAGATAAATAAAGAACATAAAAAACCATAATATCACTCGCAAATTTATTATTTTAAAGTGAAACTTCAAAATAGAACTGGCTCAGACCGCCAGCCCAGCTGTCTCTATCATCCCCGTTTTCGCCCTCTCTTACCTTCAGTGAAAAGGTGTCTCTTGGCCCCAAGCCCAGAGTTCACTCAATGCAGGATGGCTCAATGCAGGATACCCCTCAATGGGTGTCTTCCTTACCCATAAACCTCCACAAAGTTGGAATTCCTCTGGCACTGGCAGTGGTTCCTGCTGCATGGGGGAATTATGGGTAACTAACGAGCCCAGAGGACTCTAAAATCCAGCAACAATAGAAATTCACCAAGACAATGGTTACTTAAACAAAAATTGCTTTTAATATTCTTTAAACATAATAACAAGATCAATCTTAAACATTACTATTGACTTAACCTCCTTCTAATTCTAAGTGCACGTGTATGTAATGTGCATATGTTCAGGAAATTTCTTTGTTTCACTGTCCAATCATTCACTTTTCAAGTTCACTGGTATCAGGCAATTCTCATACTGTGCACAGAATTTAACTTATATGAATTGTCACCAGGCTCTAGTGCTTAAATGGTTACCACTCAGGAAGGTTCCTGTTAGTTTCAGAGAGAAATTTGTTGCCCTTTGGACACACACAAACTGATTTCCTCCAATGAGTCACTTCAGTGACTTGCTGAAGAAACATGCCTCATCATGGGTTTCCAAATGATAACCTCTTCTTCCAGGTCACCACAGAGTTCCTCATGTTTCCCTTATTTAAGGAGAAACACTCTAGCCAACCATTTCCTCTTGTAAGGACTACAATGGTTTTGAACAGGCTGAACTCAGAACTCACAACCCGTCTTCAAAATGGGGTTTCAACAGACTGCCAGCTTGCCATTTTGTAGCCTCAATTGCTACTGTAGAACTGAGCTCTCTCTTCAAAAGAGAAGAATCACTTAACTCTTTATGTTTCTCTCTGCTTGTAAAAACTATTTGACTTCTTACAGGGCTCCAAACCCAATCTTTGAAAGATCTTATCAGTATCTCTGAGCCTGGACTTTATTGCCCATACATAATAGATTAGCCTTCTTCATTGTTTCTGCAAAGTCATCTGGGGCCTCAATGTTTGGCTTCAGCAAAGCTCTTGCATTTTAAATGAGATGTTTTTTGTGAAGTATTACTCTGTTTGTGAAGTATAACCTACAATCTATCTCTTCTAAAGACATATTTTACCCATAACTATTCTAACATATCCCATAACAGTAATGCATATGGCCATTGCTCCCGCAATTGAGCCATCGCCAGCCACTTTCACGAGTGAACTCCGGGCTCAGCAGCACTGCATCCCTGACATTGCATCAGGAGTTAGATGGCGGGGGTGGTTGACGAACAGACAGACGTCTGGGGGGAAGCAATGGATGGAGTTGGGCGTGACCAATGGCTGGGGGTCTAGGAGCGAGGTGGTTGGGCATTTTCACTACCGAATAAAATACCGGTTTATGGAGGTTGCCAGAGTTCAGAATCCCGGATAAAAGTTTAGGCACCTGTCTTGGGTAAACTTATACCTCTCATTTTGATCGTTTTAGATTGATCACAGTGTTTGAGCTACCAAAAGAAAATAGACACACACACACCGAGAGGAGTTCAGTTTATACAAGGCTTTATTACTAAATCTAAAGCTGAATTCACACTACAATATGCAAGCCCTTCCCAATTATGCTTATCAACGCCTGGACTGGTCCCAACTGCTGAAGCGAGGCAATGACTGCACACTTGTATAGGTTGTCGGGGCGCCGGTAGCAGCTTCTCTACCTCCCTGCTTATGGGGAATGTCACTTCTAAATTTTCAATTCTATTATTGGGCAATAAATATACGCAGTTTACTTTTATTATTACAATTTGATAAATTATTATTACAATTTGATACATTAGTAAGTTACCCTTCTTGGACAGAAATGGAACTGAAGTTTTTTAGGATATCATCTATGTTGGCAATTTTAGGTTCCATTTTACCCTTTTCATTTTATAAAATGACATAATCCAATAATGAGAAATAGGTTGAGAATATGGACTCCATTTAGGAAATGTTTTGGTTATAACAGATTTTCTCAGACTTGTCCTAAAGACATGGGCCCCTTTTATGGACCGTTACCACAGTCTAAAGTTTTAGGGTTGTTATAAGCTTTGCTGCTGTGTTTCTAGTTCCAGGTTGTTGTCACTTGATACCCACACATTAGACTTTTCCCAACTTTATATACTGGTAGAGGTTTTAAATTAACAGATTTTTTTCTGAATTTGTATTTCAATATATAATTATATTTTTTAATTTTTGTATTATTGCAAACTTCAATAAAAATATCTTAAAAAAGGAAGAGATTTGGAGTTAAATTACAGATCAGTCATCACTGTATTGAATGGCAAAATAAGCCAGAATGATTAAATGACAGACAGGTTCCTAAACACTACAATTCTGAAGATGGTCAGATTGTTGGCTATTGCTTTCTTTAATGGTTTTAAAGGGGCAGCTGATGATACAAGAAAAATGGTCTTGCTACTGCTAGCCATGTCTTAAGTACCGTTATCCAGAAATATGTTCTCTCTCCAAGCCAGAAGTGGATCTACTCATTAATTAAGGTCAACTACGAGATTCAAGATTCAATTTATTGTCACAGTAATAAAACAGTGATCTATTACATGAAATTCCTTTTTTGCCTGTTGCAAGGCAAACAGATTCACCAGTGGCAGGAATTGTCTAAGTGCCTCTTACAGTCAAACACAGTCAACAGTCAGAGAGAAAGAAGCAAAAGAGAGTCCTCCGGAATCTGTAGATTCATTTTCAGCACTTCCACAGCCTCTGCAGCCACCCAGAATCCAGTCCAAACCATATCCGAACCTCCAACATTGTCAGGAACTCTTCCGGCACCTCCTCATATTCCTGGTTCCGAAACCTGGTACTTGTTCGAGCCAGTCTCCAGCAGTCACCAGCCCGGCGGTAATCTCCAGCAGCCCACAACTTCTGTGGGTTCCTCGCCTTGAGTCGCCAGCTCCCTCAACGAGCCGTTCCAAGCTTACAAATACATTGCTAAGTTATCACATTTCCCAGGATGCAGCATGGTTAGTGTTGTGAATAGAGTAATGCTAAGACAGTGCCAGAAACCTGGGTTTGAATCCACCACTGTCTAACAAGTTTGACGTACTCCCCCTGTGCATGTGGGTTTCCTCCGGTTTCTGACCACATTCCAAAGACGCATGGGGTTAGTAGGTTAATTGGTCACATGGGTTGGAAGGGCCTGTTACCATGCTGAATCTTTCAACTAAAAATTAAATATAAAAAGTAAAAGCTCGATGGGGTATTAATGTGGTCTAGCTGGAACGATTGCAAAGAGATGACAACTATGGAATTGCAAATCTTTCTCATCAGCCCAAAGATTCTGGGAATGATGATGCTAAATTTTTATAATTTTCAAGAATTGCAGATATTTTGATCCTTTCATTTCACACATTGAGTGACATAGCAAAGAAAAATTCTCTTCAACCTATCGTGTCCATGGTTAACATTTTGCCCATTGCCATTACCATTTGGTCAACTGTTTATACCTGGCCTGTTCAAGTATCTGTTTAAATTCCTTTTAAATGTAGTGATTTAATCTGTTTCCACCTCCTGTAGCATTGAGTTCCAGATATCAACCACTACTGTTAACAAAAAAAACCTCCCCCAACAGTCCCCCCCCCCACCCCACCTAACTGAACACCCTAAAAACACCTTTCTCTCATTTTAAATGTATAGCCTCTTAGTTTTGACAATACTATCAGGGTTAAAAGATGAAAAACATTTTTAAAAGCGGATTTATATGAACTCAGAAATTCAAGAATGTAAATGGCTTCACAGCTAATTATATAGTTCGTGAAGTATTCGGCAAAGTAATTTTGGAAACCCATGAGCTACTTTATGACAGCAATGTTCCAGAAATGGTAACATGATAATCTGGTTTAGTAATATTGATTAAGGTTTGAATATTGCTCAGATCGTGAAGAATAAATTTGTTCAATTTTCTTCAAGGAGAGCAACAGGCTCTTTTTTTTACCTATATGTAAGAGACTGGAAGTTGACAGCACTTTGAACAGGGCAGCACTCATTCAGAACATCATTGAAGTGTTAGCTAATATTCTGCGCTCAAGTTTTTCGAATAAATGAGTCAGAAGCCATGGTTGTTACAGTCCTGTAGGTACATTCCACTGCTGAAATTCTGCCAGGAGCTGTCAGAGTGACCACAGCCTTCAATTTACATTCTCTTGGATCCTTCCAAGCAAAACAAGGACATTATATGCCGAACACTACAACCAGTGGTCCAATGGTGCATGAAGCAAGTGACAGCTTCCATTCAATTCCCTGTGGAAAACTGCTAGCAACATCCAAGACAGCCTGTCTTTTTTTTTTGCAGCTATGCTCAAATTACTTGACATACTTAGACATCAGCTATATGGGTATACAAACTCCCAGGCAATTCTACAGGGTTTCAACGCAGACAACAGTTACATTGTACAAATAAGCTGCTTCCTTTGAACCAAGATTCCTTTAGTGTCATGTAATAACACAGAAAATATATTACACAAAATTTCCTTCTGCTTGCCGCAAGGCAGACAAAGAGTTGCCGTTAGTATTGCCAGCCGCCCCTTAGAGTAGGAGAGAAAGACCTCCACCAGCTCCTCCAGCAATCCTGCAGCCTCTACAACCACACAGACCCATGTTCAATCCATCAGCAATCCAAGCTCCAGTTCCAAAGCTCCTATATGATCAGGAAGCCTTCAGTGCCCAAAGCCCTTCGCGAGTCCCTCTTGCCCTCAGCTCCCTTGAGAATCCCGGTTCTTGAGTCCCTCAACTGCAAGTCTCTGACCACCTGCAGCCTGTGTGTGTCCTCCAGCCCTGCAGATTCTCATGGCTTCACTTGGATGCACTGATTGGGGCCCTAAATAGTGGTGAGGAGGAAGTGTGGGTGCACATGGAGCATCCACTGCGGTCACAGGGGTAGGTGCCAAGATGGTGATTGGTGGGAAGGGAGGAGATGTGGAAGGAGTCATAGAGAGAGCGGTTGCTGTGAAAGGTGGAAAGGGGAGGGGAAGGGAATATCTGTCTGGTGGTGGGAATCACATAGTAGGTGGCAGAAATTCCCATTTCTGGTGCCCTGCACCAATCCACTGCTCCCCCGGAGACTGAAACCCCTCATGGCCACTGCCGAGCATATGCACCGCTATCTTGGGCACAGATCCTGAGGTTGTAGGATATTAATTAAACTCATTAAATGGGTCATTTAAAGCCTGTATGGACCCACAGCATTAGGATCGGGCAGTTGGATCCTGCAGAGAAGTAGTGTATCTCTACTCCCCACTCTCCTGTTTCCACACCAGTGGCAGCACACCTGTTCCAGCAGCGCTACCATTTTTACCATAATTTTAATATCATCAGGTCCTAATGCAAGCCATAACTTCTCCATCTTGATGTAATCTATGAAGCAACTGATACCTCTTAAAGCAACTGAATGGTCAAATCCCCCTGATTAAAGAATATCCTCTTAGTACCCAGCTGATGATCTTCATGAACAAGAGCAGAATGTCTGTTTAATGCACATGTTCTTACTGCAACCCTGGATAAACAGATTACTGAACCAGAGGTGTTGTATTGAAGCCTCACCATTGTATTTTAAGATTATTTAACAGTCAACACTGCTTCAGACATATAATTACTGTGGTAAACATTTTGTGCACAGCAGTTTCCACAGTGGTAGTGAAATAAATGAAGATCCAAGTCACTTTATAGATTTTATTGAGTATCAAATATTGAGTCAGAGCACTAAATGTTGATCTGGATGATAATGTGGTAAACTGGATCTGCAAATTTGCAGATGACACAAAAATTAGAGGTGTTGTGGACAGCGAGGAAGTTTTTCAAAGCTTGAAGAGGGATCTGGACCAGCTGGAAAAATGTGAGATGTTGCTTTTTGGAAGGACAAACCAAGAAAAGATGTACACAGTAAATGGTTGGGCACTGAGGAATGTGGGAGAACAGAGGGGTCTAGGAATACAGATACAAAATTCCCTGAAAGGGGCATCACAGATATATAGGGTTGTAAAGAGATCCTTTGGCATGTTGACCTTCATAAATGAAAGTATTGATGTTATGTTTAAATTGTACAAGACATTAGTGTTCCCGAATTTGGAGAATTTTATACAGTTTTGGTCACTTAACTACAGGAAAGGAATCAACAAGATAGAAAGAGTGCAGAGAAGATTTACTAGGATGTTGCCTGGACATAAAGAACAGAGTTAAAGGGAAAGGTTTGGACTTTATTCCCTAGTGGGAAGAAGAATGAGGGGAGATTGGATAGAGGTATTTAACATTATGAGGGGGATAGACAGATAAATGTAGGTAGGCTTTTTCCACTGAGGGTAGGTGAGATAAAAACCAGAGGACATGGGTTAAGGATGAAAGGAGAAAAGTTTGGAAGGAACTTCACAAAGAGAGTGGTGGCATTGTGCAACAAGCTTCCAGCTGAAGTAGTGAATTTGAAACGGTACATGGATTGGAGGGCTGTGGTTGGGGTGCAGGTCAGTTGGACATGAACTAGAAGGGCCTGTTTCTGTATTTAATTGTTTTATGGATCTAATAATAGCATGGGGCCCTGAACCAAGATATCTATCTACGTCTTCTGCAACAATAATGTACATACATACATTGATCACTGTTGATCAATTTGAATCATAATCACTTGTGCTAAGAGAGATGATACCATTTTAGTCATGTACATGAATTTTAGTGGAAAATACCTTACATATACTTACCCAATCTGCTTTGCAAACCCATCATATATTGAAGGACTAACATTAACAAAAATAGCAGACGTAAGCCATCTGACCCATTGATAAAATCATGGCTGACCTAGCTGTGACTGAGCTCCCCTTAACCACCTGTTCCTCATAATCTTCAATTCCCCTACTATTCAAAACATCCACCTGTGACTTAAATGTATCTTAGCCTTTCCTGCTTCAGAGGGTAGAGAAATCGACAGATTCACTATTCTCTGGGCGAGCAGTTCCCCTTCTATCTTCAATTTGCTACCCAAATCTTGAGGTTATGTCTATTCTCAACTGCCAGTGGAAACAACTTTCCTACTTCTGTTATCTATTTATTTCACAATGTTGTTTCTGTAATATTCTCCTTCATCCTCCAAGCTCCAATGAGTACAGTCCTAATCTCTCATCAACTATTCCCCTCATTTTAACAAATGGTAAAACCAAACAAAAATGGGAACAAGATCTAAGCATAAAGATAAAGAATGAAACATGGGAGAAACTATGCTCCGGAACCATGAGAAATACAATAAACACAAAGTTACGTATGATACAATATAACTGGATACACAGGTTATACATTACACCTCAAAAGTTAAATAAATGGGACCCAACAGTATCAGACAGATGTTTTCGCTGTAAAAAGGAAACGGGAACAACAGTTCTTGCAAACTGGACATGTGAGAAAGTGAAATAATTTTGGGAAGATCTAAACCAGATACTAAATAAAATCACAAAAAGCAATATACCAAAAAAAACCAGAGATCTTCCTCCTAAGTAATATAAAAAACAAAGAATTTGGACTTGATTTGGATGGAGCACAAAAAAGATTTGTTATGATAGCCCTAGTTGTAGCAAAAAAATGTATTATGTCAACCTGGAAATTAGAAGATAATTTGAGAATACAACAATGGTATATAGAAATGAATAAATGTATTCCATTAGAAAAAATAACATACAATTTAAGAAATAACATTAGAATATTTGAACAAATATGGGAGCCACACATGAAACACAATAGAGAAAACCTACCGTGGACATCTACCACCTAAAATGACAGAAGGAGAAGATAATGAAAAAAACTGACTCAGTGGAATTTCTTGTTTATTTTTATTGAGTGACAACATTGTTTAACGGGTTTAATGTATCTTAGATTCTGAACTTTAAATAAGTGGGAGGGGAGGTGAGGGAGGGAGGGAGGGGAGGAGGGAAGGGGGGGGGAGAAAACGACACTGTATATATTTGAAAAGGAAAATGTATGTATCTTGATCAATATGGTTTATAGTGTGAAAAATAAATTTTTTTTAAAAAAACTATTCCCCTCATTTCCATTATCAACCTAGTGAACGTCCTCTGCACCACCTCTGAAGTCAGAATATCCTTTCTCAAGTAGAGACTTGAATTGCAGTGTTCTTGATGCAGCCTCACCAGTACCTGTACAACCTTCCTGCTCAATCCCCCTATCAATGAAGTCCAACATTCTATTTGCCATATTTATTACCTGTGACACCTCCAAACTAACTTTTTGCAATTAATGTAATCCCAAATTTCTCAGCAGAACCACATGGTGCAAAGTGCTTAGAAGTATGTACTTAATCTGAATAAGTGCATTGAAATCGCAAATTCTGCAGCACAGAAAACAGGCCCTTCAGCCCTTCTAGTCTATTCCAAATTATTGTTCTGCCTCGTTCTACTGACCTGCACCTTGTCTATAACCCTGCATAAACCTCCCAACCATGTACTTGTCCAAATTTTTTGTGTTAACCTTGAGTCTACATTCACCACTTCAGCTGGCACCTTGTTCCATACTCCCACCACTCTGTGTAAAGATATACCCTCTAATGTACCCCGAGACCTCCCCTTTTACCCTTAACCCATGTCCTCTGGTGTATCTCACCTACCCTCAGTCGAAAAAGTTGACTTGTATTTACTCTATCTATACCCATCAAAATTTTATCTACCTCTATCAAATTGTATTCTTCTCCTCTCCAAAAAATAAAGTCCTAACCTTTTTAATCTCCCAGTTCCTCACATCCAGGTCACATCCTAGAAATTCTTCTCTGGACTCCTTCAATTTTATTGCTTTCTTTCCTGTCATTTGGTGACCAAATCTGCACATAATACTCCAAATTTGGCCTCACCAATGTCATTTACAATTTCATCATAACTACCAAACTCCAATACTCAAGACTTTGATTTATGAAGGCCAATATGCCAAAAGGACTCTTTAAGAACTTTATCTATCTGTGATGCCACTTTCAGGGAATTATGTATCTGAATTCCCAGATCCCTCTGTTCTACTGCCTGCCTCTGTGCCCTACCATTTACCATGTATATCCTACCTTGGTTTGTCCTTCCAAAATACAAAACCTCACACTTATCGGCATTAAATTCCATCTGCCAATTTGCAGCCTATTTTTACAGCTTGTTCACATTCCTCTGCAAGCTTTGAAAATCTTCTTCACTGTCCACTACACCTCCAATATTTGTGTCATCTGCAAAGTTGTTGATCCAATTTACCACATTATCATCTAGTTAGAGCTTTTCAAACTTTTTCTTTCCACTCACATCCCACTTTAAGTAATCCCTATGCCATCGGTGCTCTGTGATTAGTAAAGGATTACTTAAGGTGGTCTGTGAGTGGGAAAAAAAGGTTGAGAACCACTGCTCTAGATCCAATTGTTACTGAAATATTTTGCTTGAGAAAGATTATCATTAGCCCATTTCCTTTGGAGTTAAGAAACCGTGTATCTAGCGAGTCAATTAGGTACGATTAAAACAGTGGTTTTCAAACTTTTTCTCTCCAGTCACATACCACATTAAGTGGAGGGTGAGGACGTGGACATGTCCTTGGGCCTGCGCAAAGGAGCTTTTAGGTGGAGTGCAGTGTGCGCAATACTGGCCCCACCCTTTACACCCATGGTTCATGTGCCGTGGCCAAGCAAGATGGGACGTGGCAGCGAGGTCAGTAATCCCTTACTAATTACAGAGCATTTATGGCATAGGGATTACTTAAAGTGATATCTGAGTGGAAAGAAAAAGTTTAAAAACCACTAATCTAGATTATTGATATAGATAACAAACAACAATGAACCCAGGACTGATCTAAGTCACAGGCCTTCAGTTTGAGAGGCAATCATCCATAACACTCTGGCTTCTCCCATAAAGCTAATGCCAGATCCAGCTTACTACCTCACTTTGAATACTGAGTGACTATCCTCCAATTTGAGATCTTTATTTCCTTTAAGGCAGCAAGTACCTCTTCCTCTTTAATCTGTATAGATTGTGTGACCTCACGGCTTATTTGCCTTACTTCCCTAGACTCTGTGCCAGTTTCCTGAATAAATACACATATAAAAAAAACATTTAAAATCTGCCCCATCTCTTCCAGCTCCTTACATAGCCGACCACGCTGATCTTCAAGAGGACAAATTTTGACTCCTACTATCCTTTTGCTCTTAATATACCAGTAAAAGGACTTAGTATTTTCCTTCACGTTGTCTGCCAAAGCAACTTCATGTTTTCTTTGAGCCTTCCTGATTTCCCCCTGAAACATTTTCCATTTTTTAAATACTCAAGTGCGTCATTTTCTTCTTGTTGACTATCCCTGCTATACACCTGTCTCTTCTTCTTAACCAGATCCCCAATGTCCCTCAAAAACCAAGGTTCCTTATGGTTGTTAACTTTGCCTTTAACCATGACAGGAAAACGTTCACCTTTGAACCATCCCACCTACAGAGCACATCGCCAGAAAGCAACTTAAACCAATCCATATCTTCTTGATCCTTTTCATTTCCGCAAGGTGGGCCTTTCTCCAATTTAGATTCTGAACACGAGGACCATACTTATCGTTATCCTTAATTATCTTTAAACTTATGATCACTGACTTAGTGTTTGCTTACAGATACTTTTGTCACTGTCCTCTCATTCCCTAATAGGAGATCCAATCTTTCACTCTCTCTAGTTGGTATCACCATATATTGGATAACCTTCCTGAACACATTTGTCAAACTCTAATCCATCCAGCCTTTTTATAGTATGGGAATCCAAATCAATATGTGGAAAGTTAAAATCACCTACAGTCACAACTTTCTGCTTCCTGCAGCACTCTGCCATCTCCCTGCAGACTTACTCCTCCCATTTTCGCTGACTCTTGGGCGGTCTATAATACAACCCCATGAGTGTGGTCATACCTTTCCCATTCCTCAGCTCCACCCATATAGCTTCAGTAGACGAGCCCTCCTGGCCTATCAGAGCACAGGTGTGATATTTGCCCTATTGAGCATTGCTATTTCTCTCCCTTTCATCCTTCCCGCTTTATTGTATCTGAAACAACAGAACCTTGGAACATTGAGCTGCCAGTCCTGTTCCTCCTACAATCAAGTGCCTCTAAATATGTCATAATTCCATGTGCTCATCCATGCTTCATCCAATGACTGCCGAATATTTTTTTAAATTATCTAGATAGAATGCAATTAATCATAGCTGGATTTCCAATTTCTGGCTAATGGTTAATATATTAGTCAAATCTTGACTCCGCATCAGAAATTTCATGCACCAGAGACTTTATCTGAATGAACCCCATTCAAAACAAAAAATACCCTTATAATAGATTCACAAACACCTGCAATTTGACAGAAGATAAACTGTTTTAATATTGTATATAAAAAGTTACAATAATTTGAAAAATTATCAGTGAACTCGCATCAGATAAAACCATTTGAAACCATTACATATAAAAATAATGCATAACAACAGCTCCATGTCAGCATTCCACTCCTTGAGTGGCTACGTTCATATTCCAGAGAGAAGCACGTGATCTGTCTGATTTATCTGCACAGAACTACTTTTGAATTTGACTTTCATATGACGCTTGTTCTACCCTAAGGAGGACAGAGGTCAAGGCTCTTTTACAGAAGGAGGCCATTTAGCCCTTCAAGTCCACCTTGACTCTTGGTCTCAGCCTCATAAAGATCAAGGAGCTCATGGCTAATTTTGGGAAAGTGGCTCAGGGACCACTCACCTGTCTGTATTGATGGGACAGATGTAGAGAGGATTAGTACTGTCAAGATCCTGGAAGTCCACATACAGAAGACCTCTTCTGGACCCAGCACATAGAGGCGACCAAGAAGAGGGCAATCAACAACCATACTTTCTAAGATGTCTGAGATTTGGCATGTTGTCACTGTGGAGAGTATACTGACTGGTTGCACCACAACCTGGTTTGATAAATTGTTTGCTCAGGAATGCAGAAGGCCTAAGGGAGTAGCAAACATAACGAGGCTTCGACCTCACATCCATTGAAGACCTATGTGATGATGCACTGCCTCAAGAAGGCACACAACATCATAAAAGACCCTCATCACACTGGTCACCTTTTCTCACTGTTACCTTTGGGTAAAAGGTGCAGAAGCTTGTAAACCAGCACCTCTAGGTTCAAGGTTTCTTTCCAAAGGCTATCAGGCTCTTGAGCCTTCATTTGCTGTAATAATCATGGGCTGCTCCGACACCACGAGACCTGTCTGCACTGTTGTAATGCCACTTTTTTCTTGCATGTGGTAACTGAATATTTCTTTCTTTTATATTCATTATATCTTTTTCAGTTCAATTTTACTGTAGTTAAACAAAAAGTCTGCAGATATTGGGGTCTAATGAAGTACATAAAAGTACTGAAGAAACTTAGCAGGTCATGCAGCATCCATGGAAACCAAAAAGCAGTTGACATTTCAGCACACCTGAAGGCTGAGGTCCGAAACATCAGCTGCCTTTTGGTTTCCATGGATGTCGCATGACTGCCTCATTTTCCAGTATTTTTGTATTCTATACAAGCATAGTTTTTTTAAACTAAACTTCCTGTTCAGTTGTCTCAGTAAGAACAATGTATATGACAATAATCTATCATTATTAACAATCCCATTCCCACCCCCTCCTCATTTCTCCAAAACCTAGAACATTATTCTCACTAACATGGACAACATCTCTGCTTTAATCCCTTTACTACACTGACATCAGTGTAATTTACAGTAGCCAATTAATCTACCAGAGAAGATGCTAATTCCATACAGCTCCCAAGGTCCAAAATGAAATGCTGCTATTGTATTATCCAACAAATTCTCCTGGCCTGGAGAATTTTCAACCAACGCTGATTATTTACCCCATCCCATGTTTTCTTTAGCCTATTTTGCACTTTGGGATAAGATCATAATGGACTATTATAAATATATTTATAACATTTTTCAGTTTTTGGATTAAATTTCTATGGGCATTGTTCTATCAAATTTATGCTTTAAGTTTTTAAATTGTTAACTCACTCCTGCCACTCCAGCATCAATTTAAGATCTCTTAATCGGGGTTGCACTGTTAAAAATCCATCAGGAAACCCCTCCTTTTTGATACTTTTATCCTCATCAGCACTTTTTTTCTGTTATAATAACAGTGGCGCAAAACTCAACACATCCCCATCTTGGTATTCCAGTTTGAAAAATGACAGTTTTGCTTTATATACAGCTTTTATTGATGCTGATTTAAAGGACTAACACCCATATTGTCCTCACAGTTATCTACAATCTCCAAAAACCTCAAACACACTTTCACATGTGTGCCCGATTGGTTTGTCCATGGAGGTTAACGTTCCATCAGCTTCTTAGTCCCAGGCATCCTGATGATGTTTTAACACGCCTAACAATTTGTTATTCATTGCTACTTAAGGGAGGTCACCCAAACTGCACAGTCAAGGAGAATAGACTTTCTATCATTTTACCGTCAGCCTATAGGAGTGGGTAGACAGGTTTGGGAATTGGTAGAATGTGCTGGAATTATCAGAGAATACGTGCGGTATTCTGGAGTGTGCCTTGAAACTGCCTGGAGCTCTGAAAGACCCATGTATCTCCCTTACATAAAAACCATGCCCCCCCGAAGATGCTTTTATTCACCAATCTGTACAGTTTTTTTTCCTGATTCTTTGGCAGGATTCATCCCCTCTCCCTCCTCCCTACATAATTGCAGCATCCATTTTTTTTTAAGCAGCAACTCCTCCCTTTTGCTGGAAGAATCCTGCTTGTATTCCATTAGGACCTTGCTTTTAGGTTGGATCTGACTAATTGGTTTCTTCATAATGCTAAGCAAGCATACGATATGAAATATACAATACTTTCTTCTTGATCATATATTCTTCTTCCTTCTTTGGCTTGGCTTCGCGGACGAAGATTTATGGAGGGGTAAAGTCCACGTCAGCTGCAGGCTCGTTTGTGGCTGACAAGTCCGTTGCGGGACAGGCAGACACGGTTACAGCGGTTGCAAGGGAAAATTGGTTGGTTGGGGTTGGGTGTTGGGTTTTTCATCCTTTGTATATTCACTATACAATGCAGACCTATTAATAATTGTAATGTATATTCTTTCTTCTTTCTTTGGCTTGGCTTCGCGGACGAAGATTTATGGAGGGGGTAAAATGTCCACGTCAGCTGCAGGCTCATTTGTGGCTGACAAGTCCGATGCGGGACAGGCAGACACGGTTGCAGTGGCTGCAGGGGAAAATTGGTTGGTTGGGGTTGGGTGTTGGGTTTTTCCTCCTTTGCCTTTTGTCAGTGAGGTGGGCTCTGCGGTCTTCTTCAAAGGAGGTTGCTGCCCGCCAAACTGTGAGGCGCCAAGATGCACGGTTTGAGGCGATATCAGCCCACTGGCGGTGGTCAATGTGGCAGGCACCAAGAGATTTCTTTAGGCAGTCCTTGTACCTTTTCTTTGGTGCACCTCTGTCACGGTGGCCAGTGGAGAGCTCGCCATATAACACGATCTTGGGAAGGCGATGGTCCTCCATTCTGGAGACGTGACCCACCCAGCGCAGCTGGATCTTCAGCAGCGTGGACTCGATGCTGTCGACCTCTGCCATCTCGAGTACTTCGACGTTAGGGATGAAAGCGCTCCAATGGATGTTGAGGATGGAGCAGAGACAACGCTGGTGGAAGCGTTCTAGGAGCCGTAGGTGATGCCGGTAGAGGACCCATGATTTGGAGCCGAACAGGAGTGTGGGTATGACAACGGCTCTGTATACACTTATCTTTGTGAGGTTTTTCAGTTGGTTGTTTTTCCAGACTCTTTTGTGTAGTCTTCCAAAGGCGCTATTTGCCTTGGCGAGTCTGTTGTCTATCTCATTGTCGATCCTTGCATCTGATGAAATGGTGCAGCCGAGATAGGTAAACTGGTTGACCGTTTTGAGTTTTGTGTGCCCAATGGAGATATGGGGGGTCTGGTAGTCATGGTGGGGAGCTGGCTGATGGAGGACCTCAGTTTTCTTCAGGCTGACTTCCAGGCCAAACATTTTGGCAGTTTCCGCAAAGCAGGACGTCAAGCGCTGAAGAGCTGGCTCTGAATGGGCAACTAAAGCGGCATCGTCTGCAAAGAGTAGTTCACGGACAAGTTTCTCTTGTGTCTTGGTGTGAGCTTGCAGGCGCCTCAGATTGAAGAGACTGCCAACAGCGTCTTCATTGTTGAGGTCTTTCATGGCTTGGTTCAGCATCATGCTGAAGAAGATTGAAAAGAGGGTTATATAATATATAATGTATATAATTGCATTTTAATTATATATAATGCTGCTTTATCTTTCTATGATTCAAAATAGATTATAAACACCAAAATAGATTAATTACTATGCAATACTGGATGTTGATCATATAAATTTATGTTCAATTCTAGGATGCAAGACTGAATTCAGTCCATTTTATGCTGTCCAGAGTTGTTAATACATGCTGCGTAAACAATATTTAAATTGTATTTATCTTTATATACAATGTAAATTAGTTTAATTATTGGAAGTGATGCTAAATTCTTCCTGGATGCAGTGGATAATGATTTTTTTTCTCGATACTGTGGCATGTCTAATGGCCTGACCTATTTGCGTTGTAGCATTATATTTATATATGATGCAAAATAGTGTCTTCGTTCAATATAATACAGCATTTGCCTGAATGCAAATACAGATTCCATCTGTTTCTTAAATGCCATCTGCAAAATCGTTTTTGTCATGCAGTGCAACATTTTCTGAGCACAATGAGTAACTTCCAATTGAGAAGAGAGGCGGAATGGAATAAACTTCCTTGTTACTACACACGTTGCAACTGCTTCTTCTGAAGCTGGTTCTTTTGCCCGAGAAACTCGCTGCAGGCTGGCGCTGCGACTCCTCGTCCTTCGCTGCCCCGCGCTCCGCTCGACGTACCCTTTACCCCCTGACCTTCGCCCAGGCGCCAGCTTGCGCGGCTCTTCGCTGATGGATGCTGAGCGTCGTTTCGTCGCCAGTGCCGATCCGGCCTGTTCCTTCGCCTCGGCCTCTTCAGCCCTGTCCCGCTCGGAACTATGCGAAGGAAGTCTCGAATCCTCCTGTGCTTCGCCTTCCTCTGGGTGCTGGGGATCGCCTATTACATTTATCTGGGCAACGGGACGAGCCGGAAGGTGAGCAGCAGTTATTCTTGCCGAGCAAGCGATCGGTCCGGGCGCTGGGCCTCGGCTCCCCGTCCACCCGCGGGAAGGGAGCGAAGTCTGGGATCCGTGGCCTCGGCTCCGCGTGGCACCGACGTGCAGGGCAGCCCGCGGCCGCTCGCCGAAGCACCTGGGGACAGGGGCGCACGAGGGATCGGGCAGGCGGGCGCCGGTTCGCTCGTGCAGCAGCCGGATTAGTCCGATCGGGAGCGGGGCACTGGATCGGTCGCGCAGAGACTGGGGCTCACATGACTGTGCAGCCACTGGGTCACTTCCACACGCTGAAATAGACCTGGGAAAGCACTGGATCATTCCCCCTCTTTAGACACTCCCTTGGGATGAGGAACAATTGACTTCCTCGTCGGGGCGCTGAGCTAATTGACCAAAGTGATGGAGGAACTGCAGGGTTGACACGAGAATGAGTTTATTGTCATTTACCCTGAATGCACCAACATTCTTGCTCGCGGCTGCTAAACAGATGCGGTACTTTGTTTGCCATCAAGGCGGGTGAGCGCAACGCCAGCCATCGGGACGGGGGTTCGAATCCCGCGCTGTCTCTCAGGAGTTGGTCCGGTCTCCCCGTGTCTGCGTGGGTTTTCCCGGGGGCTCCGGTTTCTTCCCACCGTTCGAAACGGACCGGGGGTGGAGGTTAATGGGATGTAAATTGGGCCGAAATGGCCTGTTACTGTGCCTTATGTCTAAATCTTTAAAATTTAAAAATGTCGGACCTAACCCTTATTAATGTAACAATGGGAAGTTCAGGAACTGTTGGAAAGAAACACTGTTCCTGAACCTCGGGGTACTGCACTTGGTCTTCTGCCCAAAGGGAGCAGTGAGAAAAGTTGTGACCAGGGTAATGGCATTCAACGGATGAGAGGTCAGAGCTTGTGATGGCCTGGCTATGTTACCCACTGGAGCCTTCTGCTTTCCCTGGCACTCGAATTCCCAAACCAGGCTGTATGCAACCTGTCACTATTCTCTCCACAATACACCTATATAACTATATTACAATTAAAGAATTAAAACGGGCCAATTGGACCTTCTGGTCCATGCTGAACACTTCTCCTACCTAACCCCACTGACCTACACTCAACCTGTAATCCTTCATTCCTTTCCCGTCCATATACATATGCAACTTCTCCTTAAAGGCCTGCCTCCACCACTTCGTCTGGAAGCTCATTCCACGCATCCACCACTCTCTGAGTGAAGAAGTCCCCCCTCCTGTTTCCTCTAAACTTTTGCCCCCAACTCTCAACTCGTGTCCTCTTGTTTGTATCTCCTGTGGAAGTTTGTTGGCATATTCAATGGCATGCTCATCAGACTACTCTGAATATAGAGGCAATAAGCCATGGCTGTTTGTGAGGTAGTCCACCCCTTCTGCCATAGATGCACTCTCAATGCATGGCATTGAGGTTCTCAATACAATTGTGGATGCTCCTCCTCCGTGTTTGAATGATCATGGGGCACAGATTCCAAGCAGTTCATGGGGTATTGCATTTCTTTAAGAGGCTTTGAACATATTGAATAATTTCCATTGCCTGGTAATTAGACAGCGGAGTACTCAGACATTATGTCATTCCAATCTAAATCTAAGGGGAATTGGGTGGATATGGTATATTTGGACTTGTGGAAGCTTTCAATACAAGGAGTTCTTGCACAAGAATAGAGCACACAGAATTGATATAGAATAAAGATTGTTTACTATTAATTAACCATAGTAATAAATAGCTCCTTTCCAGATTGAGAGCCTATGATCATCAGTTAAGAACTAGAAGGTTTGGTGTTGGGGTCCCAGCTGTTCAGTCTATATATTAGCAATATGTATGAAAGAACTGCAAGTAATATATCCATATTGATCCAAAGCTGATGTCAGTGTAGTTGTGAGGAGGAGGCTCCAGGAAGATATTGCAAAGTGAGTGCATAGTGGTATATAATGTGATGTCACCACTTTGGTAGAAAAAAGTGATTTTTGTCAACAGTGAGGAACTGAAAGATATTGATGTTGACTGGGATTTTGTATATATGTCACCAGCAGTTACCATACAGGTACATGAAGTAATTAGGAAGGCTAGTGGCTTTTTGTTGGCTTTATTGCAAGGGAATTTGAAGCTCACTCTAATCATGCAGGGCCTTGATTAGATAGCACTGTGCACAGGTCATACCAAAGGAATAAAGGGAGTGCAGCAAATATTGACTTGATTTATTCTTTGATTGAGGGCATTAGGTAGGTGCTCTGTTTTGTGATAAGCAGTTAAACAGTCCCTGCCTCTACACTCAAGAGTTTGGAGGAATGAGAGGTGATTTAGTTGAAATGTACAAAATTCTTAGCTCAGTTTAATGGTGTAGAAGTAGGGATATGTTTTCCCTGATTGGGAGATATGTGCAACAAGTGTCAACAGAGATAATTTCTTAAAAACGAGCCTGTGATTCAGGAATAAGTTGAGAAATTTCTTCATCCAAAGGGTGGGGAATCTTTGAAATTCACTGCCCAAGAAAACTGATACGTCATTTGTTGAGTATATTCCAGATAGGAACTGACAAATGTCTGAATGCTAAGGAAATCAAGGGATATGTATGTATGTAATTATATATGTGTGTGTGTATACTCTTCCCAACTTAAAACCTATACAACTTACGACCGAAAAGAAAAATACTGTACAATTTAACATTACCACCATCTATCATTGGGGGGTGTGGGGGGGGGAGCGGGTGGTGGGATCAGTGTGGAGGCTGGTGGCAGGCTGTCGGGAGTCCCGCTGCCCTGCTCTCTCCTAGTCTGCTGTCGGTTCCCACACCAATCTCACTGCTCTGCTCCCTCCCGACTGCCCTCCACCTTCCCCCACACTGATCCCACTGCCCTGCTCCCTCCCGACACCCCGCCACCTTCCCCCACACTGATCCCACTGTCCTACTCCCTCCCAACTGCCCACAACCAGCCCACACACCATTCCCACCGCCCCGTTCCCTCCCAAAAGCCTACCACCAGTCCCACTCCATTCCTACCACCCCTCTCCCTCCCAGCAGCCCGCCACCAGACCCCACAACAATGCCATCACCCCGCTCCCAATGGATGAGCGATAAAATGGATACAGTGAATTTCCAACTTGTGTGTCCATTTTGAGATATGACCAGTTGGTCGGAACAGAACTGACCAGGGAGTCGGGGAGAATCTCTCTCCTCATACCATTTATATTGAATTCTATCTTTTATCAGTTTAAGGATTGTTACTAATTTTGACATGAAACTGGATAGGATTTGTGTTGCTTTGATTGAGAGAGCAATATTATAAGCCACAAGTGAATTATTACAAAGCACTGTTTGTTTTTGTGAATTCAGTTAAGACTGACTCCAGTGCTTTATCAAGTGTCTTGATTTACAGTATATCTGAATGGACAGAATCCCCTCCCTTTATCCTCTCTATTCCTTTGCCCTGTTTTAAGACCACACTGCTGTGATTTGTAACAGAAGCCATAAATGGGAGGATTTCCAATCCAATAAAGAAACCTTTTTGTACCCAGGGTACAGTGAGAGTGTGGAACTTGCTACCACAGTGAGTGGCTAAGCCAGATGAGTAAATCAATTTAAGGGGAGATTCAATAAGTGCACACATCTGGGATGAAAAGAAGGAAAGTGGATGGAGTATCTTGGATTAACCAGTTGGGTCTCGTGGCCTGTCTCTAAGTATTTTTTATTTGATCCTTAAAATTTGTCCCTTTTAACATGAATGTTGGTCACCCATCCAAATTTCTGTCTTTGATTTAAAAAAAATTTTGTTTGCTATGCTCAAGAGAAGTGACACAAGGTCATTTTTACTTTGATGGAGATTCTAAGTTAATACAAATACAGTATGTCTCCCCTTATTCGAAGTTCCGTTATCGGAAATAATCCACTAACCAAACTTTTTTGGGGCGTTGACATGACGTCACAAGTTGAAAAATATTTATCACTTGACTTGCCCATGTGGGTCTCTTATGCTCTGTTGGTGCCATTTTGGTAACAAAGGAGCTCTCGTCTTTTGTACAAAGAAATAGTTGCAAATGGCAAAAAAGGTCTGCGGATTACACAATGGATGTCAGTGAAAAGAAAAATTGTTGTTTTTTTGTTGTTGTTTAACCGCTGATACAAGAATTCTGCTGATGCTACTGGGCTCCTTGAAGCCATTGTTCTGGTAGCCAAAAAATAACAATAACTGAAAACCATCTGATCCCATGCTTATTGGATATGGGGAAACATACTGTACCTGTGGTTGATATTCAGTTCCAGGGTTTGGTGGTAGGGGTCAAAGTTGATGTTGATATTGATGAGGAACAAGGGAAGCAGGATTTAACTGGATGGGATTTGATCTTTGATGGCAGATAGATTTGTTGTTCTGTATTAGTCTTTGCAGAATAATTATTTATTAAAATTAAAAGGGGAAAGAAAAGACTGTTTACTGAGAACCATGACCATAACATTTTTAATCATCTTTCTGATCTACTGGCCTTCCTCCCTGTGATAGTACAGATTCTATCACCAATGTGTATATGTACAGATTGTAGTGTAGGATGACTGTGATTGGCTGAGAGTGTAGCCACACCTACTGGCAGGTCTTAAAGGATTGCTCCTAGCCAGACCTGGTCATTCTGGACTGGTCGACAAACTTGTGATATGCTCCAGTCTTAGTTAATAAAAGCCTTGGTTTGGATCAACAAGTCTTTGGTTCTTTCGACGCGCTCTACACTCATCAACAGCTAGAACCAGAAATTCCACCCACAATAGAATTGCCAATAGCATTAGAGCAAACAATAACTAAAAGGTAGTCCCTTCACCTCAACAGTTTCGGGGAGAATGCCACTAACATAAGTAGCCTCTATTAAATGGAAACTAAAAGCATAGAATTAAAACATAATTTGGCCACAAGAAAAGATCTAGGATTTTACATTACTGTAAAATCACTTTTATCCAACACTGTATCTTTGACCCATTACCATCAAGAAGGTAGAACAAGAGCATCAAAATCAGGACTGCTAGGCTGGGGAATAGATTGATGAACCATATCCTGTAACTGAGTAAATCATATGAAAATATTCATGTATTTATTTTAAATGGTATCTTTATGTCTATATGTGATTATTATGTGCTGTGTAGATGTGTCAGGTTGTATACGTAGTCAGATAATCATGAACTTGAACTTGAACACATTCTGACTCCAAGCCTTGCAGGGCAAAAGGCAAAGTGAATATGTAAATGAACTTTCCCTTTGTTTTACTATTTGCTCTCTTTCCATGTTGTTGAAGACTTGCGTACGTTGCTGTGCAGTTTCAAGGAGGTTTGCATTGTAGATGAGCTGTTAAACAGAAGCTGCATTGACTCACTCACTATTGGGCGTTAAAGATCCTGCATTAAGACGAAATGTAGAGTCACTTGGTCAATATTTATCCTATGTTCAGCATCACTGAAGTCAAGGATCTGATCATAATCATATTGCTAACTGTTGAACCTTGTCACATTGTTTGCATTAAATAGTTTCATACTTCATACTGCCAAGGTTTTGTGGGCTATGCTGCAAGCTACATTTTAAGATGAATCTTGCGGCTTCTGACTTGTGCAGTCTTTTTCTATTCCTATGTTTGCCATGGATTGGTTCCAAAGGGGCATTTTATATATAATGGAACAAACTCTGCTGGGGGACCTCAGGTGGTCAAGCTGCATCATTGGGAGAAAAAGATGAAAGTGAAGCTCTTAATGGAGATGCTGATGCAAAGAAGACAGGGTGGGTGGGGGGGGGTGTGAAGCAGGGATCCTATGTGGGATTGGTAAACCAGGGAGAGGTGAAACATGATGGACGGAGGCAGTAGGTTGGCAGATGCCAGACAAAGAGAGAGCCAAGAAAAAGGGATCAGACAGAGGAATGTACAGGGTGAAGGCCGAAGACAAAGACTTCCAATGTTGGAACCATACAAGAAGAGGTGAGGATGGTGGTGTGAAAAGAAACCAGATGGAACTGAGGTTTGGGGGAAAAATTAATTGGGGAGATGGGAATGGAGCAGGGTGGAATCAAAGAGGAAGGGGATGAAAATGGGTAGGGGAATAAATGGTCATCATCATGGTTACCTTCTGATTCTGCAGTCCCCTAGGTGTGTCTTTTGTAAATGATTGATGGCCTTTACCAAAGAGAGCCTGTCTTGACTGGTGTTTTTAAAATCATTTCCACCCTCAGTGCTTTTTAAAATATGTCATTGTTGCTCTCAATAAGCCACTGGGTAGATTACTTGAACAAATAAATGCTGGATCCAAATCCAATATTTTATTTTCCAGAATTGCAAATCTTTTTAAAATTGTTGGCACTCAGATTGTCGGCATAGTTGCAATAATGGTTTTTAATGCCCATCCATAGTTACTATGGCAACACAGCAATCTGTGTAATTGTGCAGTCTGATGTAGCGCAGATATCTCGAGTTCAATCGTTGACCACCTTGATGTGGGATTGACATTAGAAATTGTGTAAGGAGGACTTGAATGGATCTTTGTCAGACAGTTGAGTTTCTAAGCTGTCTTGATGATGTGAAGTCCTTTATTTCCAAGTTCATTTTCCCAAATGTTAAATTTAAATGATCTTGATTGTTAGCCCAGCAACATAGCCACCATCCTATCATAGGGCTAGATGGTGTTTATGACAGAAGGTTAGGGCACTAACAGGATGCAGAATGCTAGTGATTCATCCTACCCCAGTCACACTCTTCATGAGCTTCAAAACACAAACCACCATATTCAAGGACTGTTTCTTTCCTGCTGTTATCAGACAAAATATTTTAAAAATTAGACATACAGCATTGTAACAGGCCAATCTGGCCCTACGAGTCAGTGCTGCCCACTTTACACCCATTAACCTGCACCCTGGTATGCTTTTGAAGAGTGGGAGGAAACTGGAGCCCCTGGAGAAAACCCACACAGACATGGGGAGAACGTACAAACTCCTTACAGATAGTGCGGAATTCGAACCCAGGTCTGGTTCCGATCGCTGGCGCTATAAAGGCGTTTCACTGCTATGCCAACTTTGCCGCCCTAATTGGTAAAAGCTGATACCCTTATACTATTTTAGCTGTTCTTTTCTCGAAAACCTGCACTTTGTAATACTATAGCCTGCATAATTTGACTTCCTGTAACACCACACTCTCCACTTTGTTTTATTATTGGATTACCTGCTGTACTTAAGTGTGACTTGACAACCAGATAGCACACAAAACAAAAATTTTCGCTATATCTTGGTGCATGTGTCATTAAGAATAGACGAAATAGGAGCAGGAGTGGCCCATCTAACCTGTTGAGCCTGCTCAACTATTCAGTAACATCGTGGTTGATCTGCGCATGGACTTTGATCTATGTAGTGTTAGGTCTGCTTTGTTCATGAATGAGTGAGACAAACACCAGGCTGAGTCGAAATCAGGGTTCTTTGTTCTTTATTACCGGATTGTAACACTTGCGACCAACCAGGTTAGTCGGAGAATGCATTCTGCCGTTATCAGCAAAATGGTGATTTTTTATACCCTTGGATACATGTTTAGAACATCATCATATCATTACTTGTCCAATGACTAAAACTGTTGCTATCCTTTCCCTGCTAGCTTCCTGCCTCTCAATCCATCAATGTCTCTCTTATCTTGTAAGTACAAGGATGCATTCTGTTACTCCTTAGTACTGGGTGACTCCTTCTCCGGTCCCATCTCATGATGTTTTACCTAACAGGAGTACAAGGACACCTCCCCTTCTTGTTACTGCCCTGTACAGGGTAACTCCCTACACATTCCCATCTCATGATGTTTTACCTTACAGTAGTTGCCTGTTCCCCATAATTCCTCTATTATTGAACAATATATACTGTACAACTATCTCGGAGAAATGGTTTCTCCTCATTCTTGTCTCAAAGTCTAAGGCTATATCTACTAGTTCTGGTCTCACCTGCCAGTGGAAACAACCTTCCAGCAAATACCTTACCTATTCTTTTCATAGTTTTATATGTTTCTCATCCTGCTAAACCACTGGCCACCATGACAGAGGTGCACCAAAGAAAAGGTACAAGGACTGCCTAAAGAAATCTCTTGGTGCCTGCCACATTGACCACCGCCAGTGGGCTGATATCGCCTCAAACCGTGCATCTTGGCACCTCACAGTTTGGCGGGCAGCAACCTCCTTTGAAGAAGACCGCAGAGCCCACCTCACTGACAAAAGGCAAAGGAGGAAAAACCCAACACCCAACCCCAACCAACCAATTTTCCCCTGCAACCGCTGCAACCGTGTCTGCCTGTCCCGCATCGGACTTGTCAGCCACAAACGAGCCTGCAGCTGACGTGGACTTTTACCCCCTCCATAAATCTTCGTCCGCGAAGCCAAGCCAAAGAAAATAGTCCCTGGCTGCTCATTCTCTAATAAACTAATCTCATTTCCAGAATCATCCTGGTGAACCTCTACTGCGTCGCCTCCAAAGACAGTAAGGAGAGAACAGAACTGCATGGAGTAAACCACGTGCTGCCTCACCAGTTTGCATCACCAGTACCCAGTTGCAATAGAACCTCCCTGCTCTTAAATTCAATCACTGCACCATTGAAGGCCAACGTCCCATCATCCTCTTGTTGCATATGCAAGCTACCTTTTTGCGATTCATGCATAAGCATTCCCAGGTCTCTGCATTGCAGTTTACTACAATTTTTCACCAATTAAATAATAGTTCAACTTGCTATTTTCTGTCCAAAGTGGATGACCTCATGTTTACCAATGTGGTTCTCCCAGACCCTTTGTCAACTCTTTTAACCAATTTATATCTATCTGCAGTCTCTGTGTCCTCTACACAATTTGCTTTTCCACTCAATTTAGGGCCATCAGCAAACTTAGACATGCTACATTTAGTTCCCTCCTTCACATCATTTGGGTATGCAGTTAATTCATCCCAATTTTTACTCGCGTTAAGATGAATTCATGTTAAATGATTAATAGAATCAGTGGGAATAATAAATCCCCTTCCTTTCAGATCATCCATCAAGACTGATAAAAGTGTATTTTAAAAACCACTTTTAGCTGCATATAATGCCAAAACTGTTAAGATTAATAAAATAATTGTGCTATTTTTCATTTATTTCATGATTGCATCATAATTAAACTATTTCTGAGAAAAATATTTGTCCAAAGTTGACTGTCCAGATTTTGATTTCCCCCCCCCCCCCCAATATACAATTTCCTATAGTTAACGATCACGGTAACTGAATAATTACACCCGTAAACAGGAAATGGTTTCAGTTTTCCAAATCGTGGTAACTGAATTTCGCATTGATTGAAATAGCATTTAACAGGGCTTGCCTGTATTGTGAATAATTGTGGGTCTAGCATTGATCCCTGCTGCACACCACTAACCACTGATTGCCAAATGGAGAAATACCCATTTATCTAAATTCTTTTGAAGGGTTCTGACCTGAAATGCTGCTCAACACTCTGATTTCCTGCAGCATTTTGCCCAGATTCCAGCATCTCGAATCTCTCCTGTATTTCAAACTCTTTGCCTTCTATTAGTAAAAACAATAAACAATTCAATTCATTTGTGACTGTTTCACTGAAAGCGACTGAAACTGAACTAATAGTATTGGACTTGGAAAAAAAAGTAATTATCACATTGTTATTGGATAGTATTTTAATTGTAAGAGCACAATGGGACTAACAGTTCATGGGCCAAGGACTCTCAAAGGGCCCTGTGATCATTGTGAAGTATATACAGTACAGTAAAACCCCTGGTATCTGGAATTCAAGCAACTGGCAGCCTCAAGCAACCAACAAAAAAAATCGGGTAAAATAAATAAGAATAAAATAATAGTCTAAAAAATCCTAAGTTTAAAATTGTAAAATTAATTATTTTTTCTTTGCAACACATAAACCTTTGGTGAAGATGGGAGCAAATATTCAGCCAGCGAAGTGCCTTCGTCATGCTTTGCTCATAGCAGCTGTTTGAATAAAGCTGTGTGAAACAGCAATGGCGTCGCACTGGATGAAGAGTTGGTTGATGCCAGTCGCCGATGGGGCGACTCTATTAAAGTGTCTCCTTATCTCTGCTTAGGAAGAGTGTCCCCGGTCAGAGGCTTTATCTGTAAACTTGAAGGGGGTGAGGGGGGGGTTAATTGTCTACAATGTTATTGTTCGTCTTTTGGACCATGCCATGGAACCTGTAGATGCAGCAATGGTTAAATGTTTTCAAAGAATGTGACTGCAAATAAAGTAAAATCCTTTAACATTTATATATTCATGCAAGTGAAATTTGTTCATTATAAATATAGTATTTTTGTCTTTTAAATTGTTTATACTTAATGAAGGAGTGTTAGTTAGGCATTGTAAGTTTCAAGCAACTGGAAAATACTCTTATCTGGCATCTACCAATCCTCATAGGTGCTGGATACCAGGGGTTTTACTGTGCTATTAGAACTGCAGCAGTAGACATTCACGTGCAGCACCAATTACACATTTGGGTAAAGGCTGTAGCTAGATTGGGGATAACCTTTTTTGCACTGTGTACTTATGATCTGGAATTCTCTGCCTGTTGGAATGGTGGAACAATTAATTGCAGCCTTCAAAAGGGAATGGCATAGATATTTGTAAGGATATTATTTGTAACATTAGAGGGGAAAATGCTGGAGCAAGATTAGCAAGATGGGTCAAGCATCCTCCTTCTGCACCCGAACGATTGTGTTACTCAGAGAAAAGGTGGAAAATCTTGTGAAATGGTGCGAGAATAACATTCTGAGTCTTAGTGGAAAAGACAAAGAAGATGACTGTGGACTTCAGGAAAACCAGGAGCGACCACCCTCCCTTTAGCTCGATAGTAGAGAGAATAGAGAGCACTAAGTTCCTCGGAGTCCACTTAAGAAGTGGCCTTTCCTGGATTAAAACATCTCCTCACTTGTCAGGAAGATGCAACAGTGTCTACATTTCCTGAGAAGACTAAAGCAGGCAAGGTTAATGGCTACCATTGTGTCAACCTTCTACAGAAGCTCTATCGAGAATATCCTGGCCAGCTGTATCACAATGTGGTATGGTTGCTGTAGAGAATTTGATTGGAGCTCAATCCACAGGACCATAAAAGCGGCAGAGAAGATCACTGGGGTCTCCCCACCCCCACCAAGAATGTAATTTACTGGGATCGTTGTTTAAAGAGGGCTTATAAAATCAATGAGGACCCTTGCCACATTGTGTGCAACATTTTCCAGCTACTCCTGACGATAAAGAGATACAGAAGGGGACATGGTTGGTGTAGTGGATAGCGCAATGCCTTTACAGCGCCAGCGATTGGGACCAGGCCAAGGTTCGAATCCTGTGTTGTTTGTAATAAGTTTGTACATTCTCCCTGTGTCTGCGTGAGCTTTGTTTCGGGGCTCCGGTTTCCTCCCACCATTCAAAACATACTGGGCTGTAGGTTAATGGGGCATAAATTGGGTGGCACGGACTTGTGGCTGAAATGGCCTATTACCATGCCGAAGAACCAGGCTTCTTTCCCCTGAACAGTGAAACTGTCAGATGACTGATGATCTGCTTAAATAACTCTGAGACTCCACTATTTCTTAATAATATTTATTTTAAATATATGTATAGATGTTCTGTACTTGTCTGTATGTTGTTTGCACTGTGGACCAAAGAACACTGTTTCATCTGGTTGTACTGGTACAATCAGATGATAAATAAATTTGAACTTAACTCCACGACAAGATCACATTCAGTAACTTTCATCAATTGCATCTTCTGAGACTACAGCACTTTTAAGTGGGATCCTGAATTTTGCTCAAGGATTTAAACCCACAAGCCACATTCAAGGCTCCAGCTATCAAGGTTTAGCTAGAAAGTGTTGTTTTGACCCACTCATACAGGTACTTGGCGCATTGTGGACTGAAAGTTCTTGAGTTCTCTTTTAATTTGAAAATACTCTTATTTAATATGGAAAACTCCTATTACAGATAAGCATTTAAACATCTCAGGTCCTTGATTTGTGTCCAAATGGCTGAAGTATTTGTATGACTGATTGCTTTGTTCGTGCCCTTCCAGCTGGATGTCCCTTCTAAAATGTTGTGCTAATTGCAGCTGAAGAGTTCAATGTCCTGATCTTCATCTGGTACTATTTAATGGCTGATCATTTAAAAAAAATAATCCGGTGATGTGCAGTAACCTATTGCACATGGAGAATGTCATAATTTTATTTGGAAAGCTATTATTTTAAAATTATTTTTGTCAGCTGTAGATCTTAATACAGGGTTAGGTATGCAATAACTTCATTGATTAATTTTTGGATATTTGCACACTTTTAAATAGGAACAAATGTTTATGTGCTTTTTAGCATCCTTTCCCTCATTCTTCAGGGGATGCCCTTATTTGTGACGTAGACCCATCAAATACTGTATACTCGCAGACTGAAAGACTAAAATAATTGATTTTTTAAAAAAAAATTATATATATATATATATATATATATATAGCACATAATCTCTAAGCATCCCAGAGCACTTTGTAGAGTCACAAAGTATAGTTGAAATGTGATTATAATTGTAGGAAATGTGTAACCAAAGGATGTAGTAAGAGGCCATAATCAGCAATGTGATAATGCCCAGATAATCCATTTGAGTGATCTGGCTTGGTCATACAAGATTCCAGGGATAGGTCCTCTGATTTTTATTTCTCCTGCAATACCTGATTGAACTTTAGTGTAACATCTTGTTTAAAAGTGACCACCTCTGATAATACAGCATTCTTCAGTATGGCAGTGAAGATTGGCCTCAATTTTTTGCTCGAGTATCAAAGTGAGAATTGAAGTTGTGGCTTTCTACCATATATACTTGCATAATTGTTGAATTTTTTGGACCACCTCTTCAGGCCAGAAAAGGGGATACTTCATGAGGTAAAAAAATTTTTTTGACCTGCGTCATTCAAGGCATCAGGAGCTCAGATGGGTGAGCGACTGGGGAGAACATCTGTGATCAGGAGTTTGGATGGGCGGGTGGCCGGGGCGGTGATCCATGGTTGGGAGTTTGGATGGGCAGGCAGCTGAGGCATTGTGACCTCTGTTGGGAGAGTGGCTGGGTCGAAGGTCTGCTGTCTGGGCATCGGGAGCTCTGATGGGTGGGGGGGGCTGGAGTGTTGGGCGTTCTGGTGGGTGGTCAGCCGGGGAGTAGGGAGCTCAGATGGGCGCTAAATTCAAACTAGTGAAAAATGTGTTGGATTTTCTAAATGTGAATGAACAACTGGAAAGCTTAATCAAGTTGATCACTCTTCTTCATGGAATAGCAGCTAGAATTGTGGATCAGTAATCCCGATATATGAATTCAATGCCTATCATGGCAAATGACATGAGATTAAATAAATCTGGAATTTAAAAAAAAACTTGGTTACAGTAAAGTGCAACAGTTCCAGATTTTCATAAATATCCATCTGAATCACTGAATGTTCACCAGGGGATGAACTCTGCCCTCCTTACCAGGGTTTGGATGTACGTGATTCCAGACTAACCAAAATATGGTGGACTTTTAACTGTAAAGCCACAAAATTGCTGGAGAAACTTAGCAGGTTCCAAGCGTACATGGGCAGCAAAGATATATAACCAACGTTTTGGGTCTGAACCCTTCTTCAAGGTGAAATAAGATATATTTTAATTGTGCCTGTCAAATTTAAAGATGTTTCAGGAATAAATATTGACTTTGCCAAACAAATTTGTGAGCTTGTAAAAAGAAAAAGAAAACAAATCTCTTTCTGTTTTAAAAATAAAATGCTGGAGAACTCAACAGGTCAAATAGCATACTTTACGTAGCAAAGTTAAAGATACATAACCAACATTTCGGGTTTGAGCCCTTCATCAAGGTATGAGCAAAATGTAGGCAGCCACCAGAATGAAATAGTGGGAGGAGCACAGGCTCACAGGTAAGGGGATATAGGTGGATAAAGGAGGGAGGGCACAAGAGAAAATGAGTAGGGGGGATAGTTCTGTGAATGGAGAGGGAAGGAGGTGGAGAGCTGGAGGAAAGGAGACAGAGGGATGGGGAAGAGAGGGAGAATAGGGAGTGGTCCAGCGGAAACCAGAGAAGTTGATGTTAATGCCATCTGGTTGGAAAGTGCTCAGAGAGAATATTAGGAGTTGCTCCTCCAATTTATGGGTGGCCTTGGTTTGGCAGTGCATGAGGGTATGGACAAATATATCAGCGCCGGAGTCTCAAACCAAGGCCACCTGTGCCTCGTGCACTGCCAAACCAAGGCCACAAGTAAATTGGAGGAGCATCATCTAATATTCCATCTGGGCACCCTCCAACATTGATTGCATTAACATGGACTTCTCCAGTTTCTGCTACCTTGTTCCCTGTACTCCCTCTCTTCCCTATCCATGTCTCCTTCAGCTGTACACCCCTTTCCGTCTCCATTTACAGCTACCCCCCACCACTGTTTTGTGCCTTCCCTCCCTTATCCACCTATGACCTCTTGCCTGTGGGCCTGTGCTCCTTCCCCCTGCCCTTTCTTCCCACCAAACCCCTCCATTTTATTCAGGCGCATGCCTATATTTTGCTCATACCTCGATGAAGGGAAAGGTGAGAAACGGACTTGGGGATAAAGGATTCAAGATCAACATTGGTCAAAATTGTGCTCCGATAATATGACATCATCTATTAATGTCTTTGCTCTATAAAGCACATTGTTTGACCTGCTGAGTTTCTTCAGCATTGTGTTTTTACTTCGATTCCAGCATCTGGAGACTTTCATGTTTTACTCCATTCTTATTGTTTTACTTGTTATTAAAGGTCTCATGACTGTTCCACCTCAAGTTGACCTTTGGTATTATAGCTTAATCTCCCTCTGCAAGCAGAAGGAATAAAAGGCATTAGCACAGGTCAACACTTTGGAAGAAGGTGGATTTCCTATCTGCTTTCAATCAACCTGTCAATCTGCATAACCCACACCCTCCTGCCAATCCCAGAATAACTTTCATTAGGCTAATTATCCAAGAGTTGTTTTTCCGATTGCTATAACACTAGGCAAGTTTACATTTTAAACATTTATCACCGACATTTTACAGCTGCAATAAATATTGGTGCATCTTCCATCATAACTTATGTCAAGTGGTGAAATTTTCTTCTGCACAGAATCATTTAAATCATTTTGCATACTGGTAAACATTTACATTAGAATTCAAGGACTATTTTAACATGCACTGTCCAATCTCATAATTTGTATTTACATGGTAACATACAAAATGCAAAATGAATTGTGGAGACTGGATTCTGTACTATTGTAGAGATACAGGAACACGGCAATTACAGTGCATCTTTACTGTTCAAATTGCTTTAGGTGTAGGAGATAATTTGGTTGATCAAATGGTTGAAGAGACCAGGATCACATGTTATCTGTTCTTTAAGTTGAATAAAATTATTTATTGTCACGTTTACTGAGATCCAGTAAAAAAAACTTTGAATTCTGTGCTATCTAGGTAGTTCAACCTTTACATAGTATAGCAGGTAGTGGAGAATAAAAGCATAGAGTTACAGTGCCCAAAAGGGCAGGGTATTGTGCTAAATAGGAAAAGTACAGTTAAACACTGCAAGTTGTACTAATCATCTTGTATTAATGGGAGGACTGTTCAAAAGTTTTATAACAGAAGGAAGGAAACTGTCCTTGAATCCATGGGTGTGTTTTCAAACTCTTGTATCTTCTGCCTGAAGGGAGAGAGAAGGGAGTGTCACCAGGATGCGATGTATCCTTTAATATGTTGGCTGCCTTTCAGAGGCAGTGGGAGGTGAAGATAAGGCACTTTCAGGTGGCCAAATTCCCTGCTTGTAAAGCCGCATATTATGCCATTATGCGGCTCTCGGGAGGCCACTTGAAAGCGCAGGAGGCGCCTGTGAGGTGAACTCTGTAACCCTCCTCCAGGAGGGATAATCGCTGGAGCAGTGAGGCCACCCCCTGCACATGAATGCAACCGCCTGAAAGTGGCTGCTAAGGGGATGACGTCAGCTAGCGAGCGCCTGACGGCTCCCCTCCCAGCTGCCCCTGCCCCCCTGCGCGGGACGTCAGGGCAGGGGCAACTGGCATGGGCTGTCAGCGCAGGGACATCCTGCAGGACGCCCCCACACTGATGCTGCTACCCCACTCTCCCAACAGCCGACATGGGTCCCCACACTGTGGGGCGGCCTGTGCGGGCTGTCAATGTGGGGACATCCCGTGCGGGACGTCCCCATGCCACTGCCCAGCTCTCCCAGCGGCCCGGCATGGGTCCCCACACCCACTCTTCCAGCAGCCTGACGCGAGTCCCCGCACTGTGGGGCGGGCGGTTAGTGTGGGGACGTCCCCATACTGCTGCGCAGCTCTCCTGGCGGCCCAATGTGGGTCCCTGCGCTGTGAGGCGGCTGGCGGAGGATGTCGGTGTGGGAACGTCCCGTGCGAGAGGTCCCTGCGCTGATGGCCTGCGCCGATAGCCTGTGCCGGCTGTCCCAGCTCTGACAGCCAGCCATCCCAAACCTGACGGTCCGAAGGGACAGGAGCCGGAGTGTTCTCAGAGGCCCATCCATTGCAG
This sequence comes from Narcine bancroftii, assembly GCF_036971445.1. Taxonomy (NCBI): domain Eukaryota; kingdom Metazoa; phylum Chordata; class Chondrichthyes; order Torpediniformes; family Narcinidae; genus Narcine; species Narcine bancroftii. Next base: position 62,463,062 of record NC_091474.1, on the reverse strand, counting down.
CTGTCCCTTCAGGTGGCCAGCGCTGTGCTTTTAGCGCTGCCACCTGAACAGCAATTCAAAGGGCCGCTTCTGCTTCTGCAGGCGCATTCTTGGCGGAGAATGCACCTGAAGAAGCCTATACAGTCAGTGGAAGAGAGACTAGTTTGTGTGATGGCCTGAGCGGTCTTCACAACTCTCTGAAGTTTTTTGCAGCTATGGGCTGAGCAGTTCCCATACCAGGCTGTGATGCATCCAATCCGGATACTTCCCGTGGTGCATCGATAAAAATTGAAAGAGTACTGAGGACGTTCTGCGGAACTAAAGGCTTGTATGCTTTATTGTGTCAATCCAGCTGAACTAGGACAGGTTACTGGTGATATTTACTCCTAAACACAAACCTATCCACCGTCTCCTGTTCAGCAGACAGTCAGGAGTATGTACTCCAGCCCACTTCTTGAATTCACTAGCCAGTTCATTCATTTTGTTGAAAGCATTTTAAATTTCATTTAAAAATGATCAGCCAGCTGCATATCCTTTAGTCGCTTTGACTACCCATTTTAAGTCAATCTTCAGATTGGGGTCCACTTTAAAATTTAGCTGCCTTTTGTTGAATTTCTCTTTAAAGTAATTCACGTACATCAGTAAAAGAAGAACCTTGGAAACAACGCTCGAGCACCTCAGCCACTCATTACAATACCATTATTTTTCATTTCACATTTGGCGAGCCCTAGTGCGTAATCAGATCTCTGTGTGCTTGAAAGTCCCTTTGCTGCCCCAGAGTCACGAAGGGACAGACAGATTTCCTTATGAATATGTCCAAAAACAGGACTAAAAAATATAAAATTATCAATCCCAAATGCACAAGGATTTTTATCAAGGGTTGAGAATGTAATGTGCTCAAATTAGTCTAATTAGTCTTCTCGGGTGAGAAGACAGCAAAAGATTTTATTTACAAATGGAATATTAAATTATTGTTTGGAAAGACCGATAACCCCCATTCTAAAACACATAGTTTGGATATGGAAACAAATTAATAGATGTACAGGTCTAAAAATGGGATTATCTTCAGTAACACTCTTGTATCAAAATGAGTCAATACCAATTACATTAAAAAATAAAATCTTGGACACTTGGCACCATAAAGGGACGAAGTGTATCGAGGATTGTTATGAACAAGGACAATTTATGGCATTTGGACAGCTAAAAATTAGATAAGATTTGTCAAATTGAACTTTCTTCTGCTATCTTTAATTAAGATGATTTTTAAGAGATAGTTTAGGAGCAGAGCCATGACCTGCCGATGTGTTGAGACATGGATGGTCTTCTTTGTATGGAGACCAGAAGTAAATTTATATCTAAGATGTATTTCCTATTGCAGAGCAGTAGCCTGAAACGAGACTGCACAAATAGAGGGAAGGTGTGGGAGATGGGCTTGGAAAAAAGGATTCAAGGACAATATTAGTCAGAATTGTGCTCTGATAATATGACATCATTTATTAATGTCAGATATAAATCGGTACAATACAATTTTATGCACCTTACACCGCAAAAATGACATGGTTTAAAATCTGAAATTCTGGACTTGTGTTTTAGGTGTGGTATAAAAGTTGGAACATTTATACATTCAACCTGGCTATGCGTGAAAGTAAGATCCTTTTGGTATGACTTGGCATAGATATTGACAGAAATAGATTTTCCATTGGAACCAGAACTGTATTTATTGAGCAATCTGATAGTTATTGGCACAAAATCATCAAATACAGTTCATGAGGATTCATTCCACTAGTGGTAGCCAGGAAGTGTATCGCTGTTACATGGAAGTCTGACCCCCGCCCTCCCCCCCCGCCCATTTATTACTTGCTAGAATAGGGAAACATAAAGTTGTGCCCACCTGAAAAAGCTAACGTATAATCTTAGAAAGAAATATGATGTATTTGTTAAAATATGGTATCCTTATTTGAATCATACTGGCTTAAGGATATAATTAACTTCCCTGAAAAGGTTTAAACAATATAGTTAGGCTAATAGCATTGAATTCCTAAAGATCAAGATATTGACTAATTAATGAAGGCATCCTCAAATACCCTTTCTTTTTCTTGGATAATTGTTTTTTTTATGTTAGCATTTTGGAGGTGGGGGTGAGATTTGGGCAATCATATGAGACTGTAATTTTAAAATACTATTTATATGATGTATGTAATAATGTTCTATGTGAGTCTTGGGAAATATTAAAACAAAATATTAAATAAAAGAGTCGAGAATATGGAACTTGCTACTGTGAGGAGTGGCTGTAAGTAGTAGAGTCATACAGCATGGAAACAGGCCCATTTTATTCAGACTCGTCCTAGTGGCCTTTGGCCCATAATCCCTCTAACCTATCCATCTGTCTAACTTCTTCTTAGACATTGCAATAGTAACTGCTTCAACCATCTCATCCGGCAGCCAATTCCACATACTTAACGCCCTATGAGTAGTTTTTTTTAAAAAAAAAAGATCACCCCTCAGCTTCCTGTTGCAACTCCCCCTCCCCATCACCTTAAACCTCTCAGAGTACTGATTCACCTACTCTGGGCAAAAGATTCTGTGTTCACCAGATCTATTCTCTCATGATTTTGTATAAAAGAGGAGGAGTCACGTGATGGAGTAGTGGCCGGTCGGGGAACTCCAGCCCTCTTCGGAAAAGTTTAAAAAAAACACAGAAAACACAAAGGCACAAACACAAAAATTAAAATAAAGTGAAAGTAAAGGTGGGAAGAAAATGGCAGCGAAGAAAGAAAAGTCGAAAGCAACGGGAAGAAGAGAAGAAGAAAAGACATCGGAAGAAGAAGGTGAAGGCCTTACCTGTCCGAGGAGGCCCGCTGTGGAGAGAGAAGCCCGCTCCCTCAGGTCAGTCGAAGTCCCGAGCTCGGGACTACAAAAATGGCTCACGGAGCCAAGCAAAAGTGCGCAACCGCGCAAGACAAAAAAAACACTGATGGGAGGGGGGACCAGCTGAGGAGTCGATCTCCTCAACTAAGAATGACAGCCACAGCACAACAACAAGAAGAGAACATAGAAAACAACGAGAACAAGAAAGAAGAGAGTAAAAAGAAATCAAGGAAACAACAGATGACCAACCCAGAGGAAGAAGAAGAACATAGAGAAATGGAGAAGGGAAGGGCAAGACAATGGATATATATTTTTTAAATAATATATGGAATCAGTAAAAGAATGGCAATCACAAGAATTTAGTGAAATAAAAAGAAGAATTAAAAGTACAGAAGAAAAAATGAATAGATTAGAGATGGTCATGTCAGATATAGGAAAAAGAGTGGACAAGGTGGAAGAATGAGAAACAGCCGTAGAAATAGAAGTAGAGGACTTAAAAAAGAAATTAGAAGAATCTAATTAAAAAGTTAAAGAGACACAAGAGCTGTTAGCTCAGAAGATAGATATAATGGAAAATTATAATAGAAGAAATAATATAAAGATAGTGGGCCTTAAGGAAGATGAAGAAGGCAAGAATATGAGAGAATTTATAAAAGATTGGATCCCCAGGGTCCTAGGAAGACCAGAATTACAGGAAGAAATGGAAGTAGAAAGGGCACATAGAACATTAGCCCCTAAACCACAGCCACAACAAAAACCAAGATCCATTTTAGTAAAATTCCTAAGATATACAACGAGAGAAAATATATTGGAGAAAGCAATGAAGAAAATAAGAGAAGACAAAAAGCCACTGGAATACAAAGGTCAAAAAATTTTTTTCTATCCAGACATAAGTTTTGAACTCCTGAAGAAGAGAAAGGAGTTTAATACAGCAAAAGCGATCCTATGGAAAAAAGGATATAAATTTATGCTAAAGTACCCAGCGGTACTTAAAATAGTTATTCCAGGGCAGCAAAACAGACTATTCTCGGATCCGGAGGAAGCACGAAAATTTGCAGAACAACTACAAAACAGACAGAGAGATGAAGACATGTAACGAGAGCAAAAATGACCACGAACTATATGTATGTGTGTATATGGGTATATATATATATTATATGTGTGTGTGTATGTATATATGTGTGTACATGAGTGTATGCGTATTTAAAAGAAAATATATAGAGTATAGATAAGAATTAATAAGGGAAAGAAAGGGAAGAGGAAGTAAGGAGGGAATTAAGAGAGTGACCTTTGTTGTTTATGAAAATTGAAATCTTTTCTGGGGCGGGCTGGGTGGGGAGGAGTTACGGTCACTGCGAAATCAATTGACGCTTGCGAGTGAATTCGTAAATCCAAATGGAGAGGTGAGATGTGGTTGCCTGACAAGGGATAAACGGCAACTCAGGAAGGGGAGGGGATAGTGGGGTTAAAGAAATTTTAGATAGGAGAATAAAGGAAATGTTTGATGTTTTAGAAATGTTGTCTTATAAAGTGTTCAAAACAAGAAAGCAGAAATGGATAAGAAGGAAAAGTGATGATGAGGAAACGGAAAGGAAAGATAAACAAAGTATGAATGGCTACGTTGAACTATATGACTTTAAATATTAACGGAATACATAACCAAATCAAAAGGAAGAAACTGCTAAATTTACTGAAAAAAGAAAAAAATTGATATAGCATTCGTGCAAGAAACACACTTAACTGAAATGGAGCATAAGAAATTAAAGAGAGATTAAAAGAATGGACTCAGTAGAATTTCTGGTGTAATTTTGTTGAATGACAACATTGTCTGACTGGCTTAATGCAACCTAGATTGTATACCTAAAATGGATGAGAGGGGGGGGGGTGGGGGGGTGGTTTGGGAGGAAAGGGGGGGGGGAGAAAAAGTCACTGTATATGTGTGAAAAAGAAATAGTGTATATCATGGCTAATGTGATTTATGGTGTGAAAAAAAAAAAATAAAAAAAAAAAAAAAGAAATTAAAGAGAGATTGGATAGGACATGTAACAGCAGCATCATATAATTCAAAAGCTAGAGGAGTAGCTATATTAATCAGTAAAAATGTACCAATTAAAATAGAAGAAATAATAGATCCAGCAGGGAGATATGTAATGATAAAATGTCAGATATATTCGGAGTTTTGGAACTTACTCAATGTATATTCACCTAACGAAGAAGATCAAAAATTTATGCAAGATATTTTTTTGAAGATAGCAGACACGCAAGGGAAAATACTAATAGGAGGGGATTTCAACCTTAATTTGGATTCAAACATGGATAAAACTGGGAAAAAAATTAACAGAAAGAACAAAGTAACCAAATTAAAAATTAAATCGATGCAAGAAATGCAACTTTTGGATATATGGAGGAAACAACATCCAAAGTAAAAGGAATATTCATATTATTCGGGTAGACATAAAACATACTCAAGAATAGACCTATTCCTGTTATCAGCTCGTATGCAAGACAGAGTAAGAAAAACAGAATATAAAGCTAGAATATTATCGGACCACTCACCCCTGATATTGACAATAGAGTTAGAGGACATCCCTCCAAGAATGTATAGATGGAGATTAAACTCCATGCTACTTAAAAGGCAGGATTTTAGAGAATTTATTGAAAAACAAATAAAAATGTACTTTGAAATAAATACAGAATCAGTGAAAGATAAGTTTATACTATGGGACGCAATGAAAACGTTCATCAGAGGGCAAATAATAAGTTATGTAACCAAGATGAAGAAGGACTACAATCAGGAAACAGAGCAGTTGGGAAGGGAAATAGTAAATATAGAAAAAGAATTAGCAATGAAGGAAGACACAACTAAAAGAAGAGAATTGGATAAAATATGAAACACTACAAACATATAAGGTGGAGAAGAACATAATGAAGACAAAACAGAAATATTATGAACTAGGAGAAAAAACGCACAAAATTCTAGCATGGCAGCTTAAGACAGAACAAGCTAAGAGAATGGTATTGGCATCAAGGAAAAAAGACAAACAAATCACATATAATCTAACGGAGATTAATGAAAACTTCAGAGAATTCTACGAACAATTATACCAAACTGAAAACGAAGGGAGAGAAGACAAAATAGATTAATTTTTAACTAAAATTGAACTACCGAAATTACAAATAGAGGAACAAAATAAATTAACAGAACCATTTGAAATAGTAGAAATACAAGAGATAATAAAATAACTACCGAATAATAAAACACCAGGAGAGGATGGATTCCCAATAGAATTCTATAAAACATTTAAAGATTTATTAATTCCTCCCCTCCTGGAAGTAATCAACCAGATTGATAAAACACAAAGCTTACCAGATTCATGCAAAACAGCAATAATTACAGTAATACCAAAGACAGGGAAAGATCCACTTGCACCAGCGTCATATAGACCAATATCTTTACTTAACACAGATTATAAGATAATAGCTAAACTATTAGCAAACAGATTAGCCGACTATGTACCAAAAATAGTAAATCTAGACCAAACTGGATTTATTAAAAAAAAACGAACAGACAATATTTGTAAATTTATTAACTTAATTCATGCAGTAGAAGGAAATAAAGCTCCAACAGTAGCGGTTGCTTTAGACGCAGAGAAGGCCTTTGACAGAGTAGAATGGAATAATTTATTCAAAGTACTTCAAAAATTCAGTTTACCAGAGAAATATATTAATTGGATTAAAGCATTATATAAGGGGCCATTGGTGAAAGTGACAGTAAATGGATATATATCAAAACAATTTAACTTAAGCAGATCAACAAGGCAGGGATGCCCACTATCGCCCTTATTGTTCGCGTTAGCCATAGAACCACTAGCAGAACTGATAAGAACAGAAAATAAAATAAAAGGGATAAAAATAAAACACAACGAATATAAAATCAGTTCATTTGCAGATGACGTTATAGAACCAGAAATATCAATAAAAGAATTACATAAGAAATTGAAGGAATATGGAGAAATATCGGGATACAAGATTAACGCAAATAAAAGTGAAGCAATGCCAATGAATAATGCGGATTTCTCAAAATTTAGGAAAGAATCGCCATTCAGATGGCAAATGCAAGCAATACGATACCAAGGTATACAAATAAATAAAAACCTCGGCAATCTATATAAACTCAATTATTATCCACTAATGAAAAAATTACAGGACGACTTAGAGCATTGGAAAGACTTACCACTAACACTAATAGGAAGGATAAACTGTATTAAAATGAACATTTTCCCAAGGATACTATACCTATTTCAGGCATTGCCAATACACTTGACGGAGAAATTCTTCAAGGAGTTAAAGAAAATAATAAGGAATTTTTTATGGAAAGGGGGGAAACCGAGGATAGCACTAGATAAATTAACAGAATGGTATAAACAAGGAGGCTTACAACTACCAAACTTTAAAAATTATTATCGAGCCGCACAATTAAGATACCTATCAGATTTTTATCAAACAAGGGAAAAGCCAGATTGGACTAGATTAGAACTAGATAAAATAGGGGAGAAGATACCCGAACATATATTATATAAATGGGATGAAAAATTGGCACAACGTAGGAATTCTCCAGTATTACATCATCTGCTCAATATTTGGAAGAAGATTCATGTAGAAAGGAATAAAACAAATTACCAATTTCCAAAAGTAATATTGACGCAAAATCAACTAATCCCTTTCACAAAAGATAACCTTTCCTTTAGAGAATGGGAGAAAAAAGGGATCAAAAGAATAGAAAATTGCTTTTCAGGAAATAAATTATTATCCTTTGAACAAATGAAGGATAAATATAATATAACTCACGATACAGTGTTGGCATACTACCAACTGAAATCCTACTTGAAGGACAAATTGGGAAGCAGTCTGAGGTTACCAGAGGGAAGTAATTTTGAATATGTGATTACAGACACAATGATAATCAAAAAATTTATAACAAACATGTATATTAAACTACAAGAAAAGGAGAATGAGGAAACAAATGGTAAAACTAAACAAAAATGGGAACAAGATCTAAAGATAAAGAAGGAAACATGGGAGAAGTTATGCTCCAGAACTATGAGAAATACAATAAATACGAGGTTATGTATGATACAATATAACTGGATACACAGGCTATATATTACACCTCAAAAGTTAAATAAATGGGACCCAACAGTATCTGACAGATGTTTTCGCTGTAAAAAGGAAATGGGATCAACAATTCATGCAATCTGGACGTGAGAAAGTGAAAAAAGTTTGGGAAGATCTAAACCAGATATTAAATAAAATCACAAAAAGCAATATACCAAAAAACCCAGAGATCTTCCTCCTAAGTAACATAAAAAACAAAGAATTTGGACTTGATTTGATGGTGCACAAAAAAGATTTGTTAGAATAGCCCTAGCTGTAGCAAAAAAATGTATTATGTCAGCCTGGAAATTAGAAGATAACTTGAGAACACAACAGTGGTATATAGAAATGAATAAATGTATTCCAATAGAAAAAATAACATATAATTTAAGAAATAATATTACAATATTTGAACAAATATGGGAGCCATACATGAAACACAATAGAGAAAACCTACCGGGGACATCTACCACCTAAAATGACAGAAGGAGAAGAGAATGAAAAGAATTGATTCAGTGGAATTTCTTGTTTATTTTTATTGAGTGACAACATTGTTTGACGGGTTTAATGTATCTTAGATTCTGAACTTTAAATGAATGGGAGGGGAGGTAGGGAGGGTGGGATGGGAAGATGGGGGGGGTGGGAGAAAACGACACTGTATATATTTGAAAAGGAAAATGTATGTATCTTGATCAATGTGGTTTATAGTGTGAAAAATAAAAAAAAATTTTAAAAAATTGTATATAAGTTGTGTTGAAGGAAAGGTTAATAATCCTGAGGGGAAATAAAGAATAGAAAGTTTTCTTTTCTGTTCTACGGTGAGAAGAACCAGAGTGGGTGGAGGTTTGCCTGCATCATTAAGCAACACTGTAGGCCAACAATCTGACTCCAGGTTTTTGATCTAAAATTTTAATTCTCTTTCTGTTAACCGATGTTCCTTGATCTGCAAAACATTTCCAGTGCTTTGTTTTTATTTCCTATTTCTGGCTCCCAAGATCTTCGTTTAGACCAGTTGGATGGATTTTTGGTGTATGTAACAGGCCACGTCGGCCCAAGAGTCCATGCCACCTAATTTATGCCCAATTGACCTATAACCCCCGGTACTTTCGAATGGTGGGAGGAAACCAGAGCCTCCAGGGGAAAACCCACACAGACACGGGGAGAATGTATAAACTCCTTACAGACCGCTCGGGACTTGAAACCTGATCTTAATAGCTGGCGCTGTAAAGGTGTTGCACTAACCGCTATGTTAACTGTAATCTTGGTGATTATAATCTAGTGACTAACAATAAAATTCCTCAAGCTATGGAAAACTGAAAGATCTGGACTAATAACCAGAGGTTTGAATTCAAGTCCCATAATGGCTGGTGTGGAATTTAAATTCAGTAAATCTGGATGCTTAGCAATAGCATAGCAATGGTAACAAAGCTACTTGAAGATACCAGAAAGAAAATCTGGCATCATACTAAATGTGAGGCCAGATCATTAACATTTGAAGATGGAAATTAAAAAAAAATTTTAAAAAAATGTACATACTCTATGTCTCAAACCCATGCATGTTTTTTAAAAAAAAACCACCAAGCTATATAACCAAAAGAAGACTTTTTATAGCATTTATATGAGCACAAGGACAAACAATCCAAGATGGCGGCCCATGGTTAACTCAGCATTGCATTGGGACTTCACCACTATTGTCACATTACTGCCACTTCATTTCTTCTTGCCAGCACCAACATTAGCTTTCACTGTACAGCAAACTGCCTTCATTCTGTTCTTTCCGTTTCCTAGAAATTTTATTCCTCTGTGTCACTGTTTTGTTTCATTCTTCCTCATGTAGTCCAGGGAATCGTAAACCGTAGCAAACTGCCCTGAAGCCAAAATCGAGCACAACATCTGGTGTCATTTTGTATACCTTTGCCAACTTTCCCCTGATTTCTGTTTTGGGAACTGTGGGTTGCCAGATTGGAGGACATCAACAACTGTTTGCTTACATTGGTGCAAGTGGTTTGTCATTCATCTTAACCGCTGCCTCTGTCCTGGGCTTAGGAAAGGAAGAAGGACCCCTTGGCTGTCAAACAAATGTGCTTTCTGGGATGGGCGTTAATGTTGGCCTTGTCGACAATCCCCAATACTGAATAGTGTATTCAGCCCTATAATTTAAGACCTGACTCTTTGCCTATCCTTTCAAAGTTGGGCAAAACAAAAGGACTTCAGTAGGGACAGAAGTAATTCTGAATCAGTAAAGTGGTTTATTTTACATGCAATATAAAAATAGGTTTCCACAAACACATTTTACAAATGACCAACTTCCAATCAACTTGCACTAACTGCAGAAATATAAGAAGGCATAACTCACCCTCTCAGAATCAAAATCCCCTAAAACTGCCAATTAAAGGTACAGTCTTAAATAAATCTTCACCCTTGGTGAGGGAGTGATGGCAATTATATTGCTTAACTAAACTCTCTTTGCTGAGGTTATCATTGAAGATCATCCTGATGTTAGAGCACCCTGTGGAAATCCACACATGGACAGGGAGGCCATACAAACTCTTTAGAAAGAGCATTTTGAACCCAAGTCGCTGCTGCTATAACAATGATGTGTTAATTGCTATGTTAAAGGTGTGAACAGCTCTTGAAAGAACTCAAAGGGCTTTATTGTCTGAAAAGCTAATACAAAAGCAGCTGTACAGCCAGGAGATGGCCAATTAGTCTGAGGCTGCAATTGATTTGTCCTAGATATCTCACTCTGCATTATCTGATTGTCTCTGTAGATTGAAGCAAATATATAATTGTAAGTTAAATCAAAACCACTTTTAGTTAAAAGGTGATGTTGGAAAAGTCAAATGAAGATGTGTGGGACAAGATTTTCTTTCACACAGAGAGTATTTGGTGCCTGGAGCAGACTGCTTGGAGTAATGGTGGATAAGAGTAACATTTAAGAGGCTTCTAGATAGACACATGAGCATGCAGGAAGTAGAGGGATAGGGATTGTGTGCAAGCAACAGTTATAGTTTAATTTGGGTGTCAAACTTGATCTAGACATCCCCCCACCCCTGATTGCTGATGCTCTGCAGGTGACCGTTGTCTTAAGAGGGCGCGCAAAATCATTGATGATCCCTTTCATCCTGCACACAGCATCTTTCACCTGCTCCCGTTGGGGAAGGGATACAGGAGGATCAGAGCCAGCACCACCAGGCTGAGGAACAGCTTCTTCCCACAGGCAGTGAGAGCACTGAATGACCAAAGGAACTGCTCACACTAACTATCCGAGACTCTCATTTGTACAAAGCAATATTTATTTATTTATATAGATATAATACTTGTCCTGCATATATATTGTTTGTCTGTATGTGTGTTATGTCTGGTTGTGTGTCTGTGTTTGTACTGAGGGCCAGAGAACACTGTTTTGTTGGGTTGTACTTATACAATCAGATGTCAATAAACTTATAACTATGCCTTTTCACAATTTAGCACATTTTCTTAACTGTTTGTCCTTTCATTGAGCAAGAATAATTGATCAAATTAATTTAAAAAATCGCTGGTGGTTGGTGGGACTAAGCAGCATTCCTGGCGTGTGACATCCTCCTCCTCCCCCCCCCCCCCCCCCCCCCCCCCCGTACATCACTTAACCATCTTGTTTTGTTCACTTGCACAGAAAACCCCCAGCTTCTTTTGCTGATGCCTCCTGTTCATCTGCAGTGTTAATGTACCCTGTCAAACAGTTGTGCCACAATCAATATCACAAGTACAGATGATTTGATTAGTTAATGAGTGTTCAGGGATTTTGCTGTGTTCCAATTCGCTGTTAATTTATTACTACAATTGCAATATTTTTTGCAGCAGATTTGAGATCAGCTGAGTTTGTAAGGGTGCAATGTTCTTTTCCTCCTTCTTCTTCCCTATTGATTGAGTTTCAGACAGCAATTGAAATCTGGTTTGCAGATTTGCTGTATTCACCCTAGATCATACTTTATTTTAAACTGTTGTAACATTTTGTATTGACAATTCTTTTAACTGCAACAGAAAAAGTAGGTACCTCCTGATTGCACCCATCTGTAGATCGATCTCGTCATTGAAGTTCAAAGTGTGTTAAATTTGGGTGTGTCTTGGGTGGGTATGACTGGACTCCAATGAAGTTGTGAATGGATGAAGAAGTTGGATAGTCAGGGAGATAGCGGGAAGGGAATCCAGAAGGTATTCCGCGTATTAGGGATGGAAGTTTCTGGTACATTTCCAGTTTTGATGTCTTGGGCTGATGGGATACTGGATTGGACACAGTTAATTTACTTCCCATTTGATCTTTGGGGTTTGTTTTTCAGGTCAGTAAGTGCACATTTGGTGAGAAACAAGGTTATTTGGTCAAATGAGAGAAACAAAAGGAATGCAGATGCTGAGCAAACAGTGTGAAGCTGGAGGGACCCAGCAGGTAGGGCAGCATCCATAGAGAGAAATGGTCAGTCACCGTTTCAGGTCCAGGCCCATTGTTGAGACTTGGTCAATGTTTTGGGTCGGGTCCCTTTAGTTTTATTTCTTGATGATGCCTTACCCACTGACTTCCTTCAGCTTCTCAAGACTATTTGAATTTCAAATGCTTTTCCCCCGCCTAGTAATTTTCCCATTTGGATAATATATAAAAGGCAAAGAATGTGTCAATAGTCTTGCGACCCATTCATCCATTTTACTAGAAAGTAGCTGTTTCTCATGTAGATGTTTCTCAAATCAAGATGATTTATATTTTAGATGTTCTCAGCAATGTCATGTAATCTGCCAACATTTACATACATTATTCCCTTGTTATTTTGTTTTATAGGATGAGTGGAGTGCTTTGGACCCAAATAAAAGAAAGGATGGTCAGAACAGGAATGCAGAAGGAAAAGCAGAGAACACGGAGACATTGCCACCTGGTAGGGAACAACAATTCATGTATGATATAAATTGATTGCTCTCAGTGGTGGGAAAGACTTGATAAACTGAATGAACCCCTATAGTGTAACAAACAAAAGTGCTGGAGAAACTCAGCAGGTCTTGCAGCATCCACAGGAAATGTTTTGGGTCTGAACCTTTTGTCAGGAAGCTAGAAAAACAGGAAGATGTCTGAATGTCTGAATAAAAGGTGGCGGGGGGGGGGAGGCGAGGGGGAGGAAGGGAAAGGAACACAGGCTAACAGGTAAAAGGAAATAGGTGGGAGAGTAGAAGGCAAAGATGCCGAAAAATGAAAAGGGGAGAGAGTAGAGGACTTGGAAGGGTAGCTCTCTAAAAGAAGAAGGAAGGGAAGATAGTGGGGAACTGGAGAAAAGGAGTGAGTGTCTGATTTTTCAGATTCCCGATGATGGTCTTGGCCCAAAACATTGATTGTGTTTTACTTCCTGTGGATAATGTGTGACCTGCTGAGTTCTTCCTTACATAGACAAAGTTAAAGAATATCATATGTTACATTCTAAATGTTGCATTACGTGACAATAATGGAATCTTTACCTTTTCTTTTGTGTACTGCACTAGTTCCCAGCATCTACAGATTTTCTTGTTTAACTCCTATGCTGTAATCTTTTTGTGATTGTAAAACATTCTACTCTCTTTCACACTCCCATCATCTGCTTTGTTCTTTCTGGAAGATCTCTTACCTTTATGTCAGTCTCTGAGTTTCTTTTTGTACGCAAGTCTTTATCACATATGCATCCAAGTCTGCAGATGTTATTCATGTTCTCCAGCTATAAATAATAACTTCTTGAATTTTTTTGCTTGCTTATTATTTTCCTAGTAATTATTTTGTCCTAAAACATAATTAAATATCATACTAATAAGTGAATGTTGCCTTGAGTTGAATTTTGTACATTATGGCAAAATATTTGATCCATTTCAAATATGTAACTTTATTTTTTAAATGCTGACATTTCTAGTTTGCAGGAATGTAATGAAATTACATTCCAAACACGGTAAAATCCCCATTATCTGGAATTCAAAATTGGTGTCCCTAGTGATCAGTTCACCACTCACGCAATTTCACGCAATATCCATTTTCAAGCAACCGGAAAATTCACTTATCTGGCATTTGTCAATCTCTATAGGTGCCATATACCGGGGATTTTACTGTATTAATTTATCCCTCTTCCAGTTTAGTGAGAAATATATTCATTAATAGGATTCATCTGTTATTCAAGAAATGCACTAAACAAGCATTTATTTTGTAATGTTGAAAAACCAGTTCCCATTACAGGTTGTACTTCTTTAATCTGGCAACGTTAGGACCTTGCCATTGCCGAACCACAGAAAATGATGGAAAACAGAAATTGACCCCTATGTAAATATATCAAAGGTAGAAACAAAGCTTAAAATAAGAAATTATACTGTGGGGTGGCATGGTTGGCATAGCAGTTAGTGTAATGCCTTTACAGCGCCAGCGATTGGGTCTGATGTTTGAGTTCCACGCTGTCTATAAGGAGTTTGTACTAACAGCAGCAAATTCAAATGTGTGGACCAGGGGAGTTGCTGGACCACAGAGTGTCAGATAAGAGATGTACAACCTGCAGTAGATAATGAGGATATTATCATGCTTTAAGAACAAAAAAATATATATTTTTTGACCTATTGAGTATTTCCAGCATTTGGGGAGAGAGAAACAAAGTTAATGCTTCAGGTCAATGACACATTAGACCTGGCAAAGTGCGTAATCAAACAGCTGTAAAGGAGAGAACAAAGAAAATGTTCAAAGTTCAGATATATTGTCACATACAACCCTGAGATTCATTTTCCTGCAGGCCAGGCAGAATTTCTACTTGTCAGTAGTGCAAAAAAAAAACTGTGCAAGAAAAGATATGTATACAAAAGAGAGAAATGTAAACAAGGAGGTGTAAACAAACTTTAATACAGAAAATAAATATTCAATATATCATGTGCAAATTAAGTGATTGAGTTTGTTGTTTAGGAGTCTGATCGTGGAGGGGAACCAACTGTACCTGATGGTACGAGTCTTGTGGCAGCTATTACCTTTTTTCTGATGGCAAAAGTGAGAACCGAGAATGTCTGTGATATTGTGGAGATAGGAAAAACTGAATGACACAAGTGGTGGTGGAGCCTGATGAGGGAGATTGGTGAAGGCTTGTTAACTGCACACGCCAACAGCAATTATTGGTAGTTAAAAACAACTGTGATTAAACAATGAGGATAACCTGTAATTTCACAATAACTGGACCAGCTAACGATGAACTGATGCTAACAGGTTTGTCAGGTGTGATATCAATATAGATATATGGAATATGAAAACAAGAGGCAACTTTCTACTTGAGTGGATCTCAAGCTAGTAATTACCAACATCTTTGATCAGCCACATTAAAGTGAAACATCATAGCAGAATGTCTCCTGTTAGACCTTGGAATTGTTTGCTGACGGAATACCACAATTATCAAGACCATGTGCTCATGGTAGGAAGACTGGGTTAATTACCCTGAAAGGATAGTACTGGGATAAATTCTTGAACGAGTTCAAACTTCATAATAGGGATTTGGAGATTTGCACAACTTGAAATGGAATACCTAAAAAATGTAAGCAGTATTATGGAAATGATCCAGAATGCGTAGATTCTCTGTATCCTCCATTCTGTCATTCAGCTTTATATCAGCACTAAACTGGTTTTATTCTACTTGGTGTTTTTACTCAAATTGAATTGTTTGTAAAGAGCTTGGGGTGGAGCTTCACTCTCTGTAGTCCATGACTTGCATTGCTGGCACGACCAAAATTCATTGGTCTTGATGAGATAATGATGAGATACCTTTATGAATTGGTGCAAACTTTCTGGGGAAGATATTCCAACAATCCTGCTGTCAAATTAGGGCTTTTTCTTTTTCCTTTTAGGCTTTTGTGCTTTATACAGATTGCAAGAAATTATTCAATTAATTCTTCAGATGTTGAATCGGAATCAGAATTTACTGCCATGAATGTCTCGAAATTGGATGTTTTGCACTACAAGTGCAAATATTACTATAAATTGCATTTCAAAAATAAAAGAAAGGAGAAAGTGAGGAAGTGTTTGTGGTTCATTGATCATTCCAGATTCTATTGGCAGAGGGGAAGAAGTTGTCCTTGTGCTGCTGAGTGCTCGTCTTCAGGCTCCTGTAACTTTTCCCCGATGATAGCAGAGTGAAGAGAACATGACTTGGATAGTAGGGGTCCTTAAGACACTGCCTCGATGGAGTGAAGACTGGTATCTGTGATGTCGCAGGCCGAGTTAACAACTCTGAAGTTTTAGCCCTTGTCCCATAAAATTCTACCATGTTCTTTCACATTTTACTTGTTGACTTTTGTTGACTACTTGCACAATCTCTAAAATAAGCTGTTACTCTTGTCTCTGGGTTGGAAGGTTAAGGCTTAGATTTAAGATTCAACTGTCACCCAATTATCCATGTAAAAAGGACTGAAAAGGACCTATGAGATGTTCAGTATCTTTCTTGTTCTTCTTATGTAGAGATAATTAGAAAAAAATACAATTAGAAGGAGAATAGAGCATGAGGGAGTGGGGATCCACAAAAGACCAGATAGTCAATGCAATGTGAAATTTGCTGAGTTGTAATAAGGTCCATCTACCACGGCAGTTGAAATGCAGACACTAGTTCTAAATAAAGGC
Source organism: Narcine bancroftii (assembly GCF_036971445.1). NCBI lineage: Eukaryota > Metazoa > Chordata > Chondrichthyes > Torpediniformes > Narcinidae > Narcine > Narcine bancroftii. The sequence goes on along the minus strand of NC_091474.1, from coordinate 62,446,444 downwards.
ATCTTGAGAAATTATCTTTACAGTTGTTTACAGTTGTATTTATTAGGGACGGCATGGTTGGCATAGCAGTTAGAGCAACACCATTACAGCGCCAGCAGTCAGGGCTGGGGTGTGAATCCCACCCTGTCTGTAAGGAGTTTGTATGTTCTACCTGTTTCTGTGTTTGTTTTCCACCGGGGGCTCCGGTTTCCTCCCACCGTTCGAAATGTACTGAGAGTTGTAGGTTAATTGGGTGTAATTGGGCAGCACAGATTTGCGGGCTGAAATGGCCTGTTACTGTGCTGCATGCCTAAATTAAAAAAATTAAATTTAGAAACATCTTCCAGCCTTCAGTATATAAGGAAGTAAAGCTTTCCACCATCAAATAAAGGTTCACATGTATCTTTTCAAATGACAATTTTACCTGCTAAATATGCAAAAGATTAATGTCCAAATGAATTACTTCTGTATATCTTGGTATTTTAGACATTAAATGGCTGCAAGGCAAATGGCTTTTTTTAAAATGTTTCACTTGTGAGATAAGGACATAGCTGTCAAGGCTGGGGTTTATTTCCCTTCTATAACGACCTGTAAAAGGGGAATGGTAGGCTGCTGTGTCAATCTGCCCATGCTGTAATAAGACAAACAGCAGAAAACCAATTAAGCATACAGCAGTTTTTTTATTCAGCCTTGATAATGCTAGCGGGAGTAGAGGGTACAAAGAATGAGAAGATAGTATTAATAACACTAATTCCCTGGACTGAGCCTCACTCAACCCATATAGCCTTTTGGTACATCTTGTTCAGTACTTTTGTCAGGAGAGGCATTCAATTTCAAAAGTTAATTGTACAGATTTATTGCAGCTAATTGTTCTGATTTTTCATTAACATCCGTACTTGTGGTTTTTACAGATATGCAACTTAATTAACTTTAGACTTAATCTTTGGTCATTCTATATTAATTGAGCCCGACTTGAGGTTTTGTTATCAAATACATCTAGAAGCAACCTTGGTCCAGTCTATTGCCTAATTGGGATTCTTTATCTGTAAGGCTGGCGAATCTTTATTAATCTACATACAGAGGAGGCCTCTTTCCTGTAATGTTTGACATCCTTGTTTAACATTCTTTTACATACAACATATCATCCTTTGGACAAATGCCTATGTGCAGTTTTACATATTTTTCACTAATTGACAATCTAATGTTTTGCTACTCCTGCCTTTCGCAGTTTCTGTGATCAATCATCCTTTCTCTTTCCCAGAGACATCTGGTATGCCATTATCTCGCGCTTCATATTCCCAAATTGTCCAAGGCTGCGATTTCTCTGCAACTGAGAACTGCTTAGCTGCGTACTATACTAAAGCATTAACTCTTTGTTATCCTACTTACTACAGCAGAAGCTCCATAATTTTTACACTGCCTTCTGGAGGCAGTGAAACTGGCATACCAGATGGATGAATTGTGATGTATTTGGGATTGTACGCAACTTAAAGAGAAATGTGTTAGTGGTTTTTGACATGTTTCCAGTTTTCTTGATCTCAGGGTGGAGATAAATGGATGTTGTTGGGGAAGAAGTGTTGAACATAACACGCTGCAGCTGGTATGCACTGTAGTCACAAAGTGCTGATGCTAGCTGGAATGAATGTTTGTGGTGGTGCATGAGCTGCCAGCCAACCACTGGTATTCATGTTTCCTCATTTCTTTTAGAACTCTCTGTGCTCAGACAATGAATAATATTCATGGGCTTTCGCTGATAGATTACAGAACAACTTGAGCCATTAACATTTTTAAAAAAACCTCAGACTTGCTCTTGTGACCAGTGTATTTATTTTCCTGGTCCAATTGAGTTTCTGGTAAATGGTGAACCCCAAAATATTAATGATAAGGGATTAGCCCCTGGTAATGCAGTTGAACACCACGAAGCGATGATTAGAGACGTTTTAACAGATGGCTGACTCAGAAGTGTAGCAATTGGAACCACTGCCTTACAGTCACAGAGCTGCCTTCAGTCCTGACCTTGGAAACTGTCTTTGCAATTCTCATAGTGACCTTCATGGGTTTTCCTTGACTGGTCTAGTTTTCTTCCCACCTACTGAAGGTGGGCTTATTTGCCACTGTAAATTCCCAGTAGTGAGTGGTAGATTCTAGGGGAATTGACGAGAATGTGGCAAGGATAAAAATGTAATCAACATTTAATCAGTGTTGACGGTCAGTTCAGATTTATTATCAGAGTACATGTAAAACATTACATACAAACCTGTGATTCTTTATCCTGCGAATAAGGCAGAATTATCACTTATTGGTAGGGCAAAAAAAAAACTACTCAACCTATACATGTAAACAAATAAAGAAATGTAAATAAACTGTGCATTACAGAGAGAGAAAAAATCAATAAAATGCACAAGTAAGACTCTTTAAATAATTCCCTGATTGAGTTTATTGCTGAGGAGTCTGATGGTAGAGGGGTAGCAGCTGTTCCTGAACCTGGTGGTGCAAGTTTTGTGGCACTTATACCTCTTTTTTGATGGCAGCAGTGAGAACAGAGCATGTGCTGGGTGATGTGGATCCTTGATGATTGCTACCGCTCTACAATGGCCTGTGGTCAGGGACAAGAGGGGGTGAATGTGATTGAGGCAGGTAATGGGTTCCAAGAGACCGTACTGGAGAAGCCTCATCCCTTGATCTTGTTTCCTAAGTCCTTGGTGACATTCTTATTCCTGTAGCACAGCTCCTTAATGTTTGGCTTAAGGACAGGGCCTGGAGGCAAAGAATGAGTGTTGAGGAAGTTCACTAGGCATTTTCAAATTGCCATGTAAAATGAGGTTAACCAGTCAATTTGCCCAGTTAGTGCCCTAGTTACACAGCAGTTAGAAAGAGTCTGACCCAGTCAACTCCGTCAGAATCTAACTGGGTCCCTGACCTACCTCTGAGGTAGGTCAGGGAACCCAGTTAAACTTACCTAGGTCGTGTCCACAGGCGATTTGAAAACGGAAATGGCCAACCCGCTTCTTCTGGTGACATCAGTACTTGTGCGCGTGCATCACAAAGCAGCCAGCATCCGAACATCCAGCAGTACTTTCTGGTGAGTATGTGATGTGTCAATGCGGGGGCAGGATTCCCCCCACCACCCCCCTTAAATCGCCGGGTTGGTGATTTAATGGGTAGATTCTCTTGCAATTTAAAAGGTGCTTCCAGCACTTTTGCCCCATTAATTGCACCCGGGTCTCAGGAGGGCTACCCAGGTGTTGCAGTTTAAAAGAGGCTACTGCCAATGCCTCCCTTATTTCCATTGCCTTTGTTGTAGCCATTGATCTTAGGAGGAGGCTGAGAAAAGTCATCATCCAGCAATTCTAGCAGAAGATGGTTACAAATATATTAATGGGCTTTTTTGCATTGTTTTGGTTTTGCCTGCTTTGTGAACGAGAATCTTCCTGGATTGACCTTCTCCCCATGGTCGTTTATTTGTCTATCACCATACATAATGGAATATATCGATTCCAAGGTATTCATTGATGGAATCTTTTTGAGCATATATGTAGTCAAGTGTTATGGCTTTTGCTCAGCACCCCTTTCTGAACCAGAGTTGGTCCACTTGTTTGACAATGGTAGAGTGATGGGCTAGGAAGTGGAGAGAGAGAGAGAAGAATTCAATGGGGAGAGGTGGGGTAGAGGGGAATAGAACCAAAGAGGAGGAGGGTGAGAATGGGTGGGGGGGCTGGGTAGGCATGGATGTGAAAGGGGCCAAAAAAGTGGGAAGGAGAAGAGCAGAGGGGTACAGAAGAGGAGACTCATGACCTGAAATTAGAAAATTCGATGTTCATCCCATTGGGCTGCAGATGACCCGGGTGGAATACAAGGTGTTGCTCCTCTCGTTCACGCTGGCCCTCACTCAGGCTGTGGAAAAGGCCCAGGACAGACCACAGTAAAGGCAAAACCACACGGCTTGAAAAAAAAAAGAAAATTTCAGATGTGTGGGAGCTGATGGGATGAAGGCAGAGGAACTGGGAGAAAAAGAGACCAGGTGGGAGCACATGTAGTTGAGGTAGCTGTGAGAGTGAGTAGGTTTGTAGTCAATGTTGTTGTCACTTGTCTCCTGAGATGGAGATTGAGAGATCTAGAAAAAGAAGGGAAATGGTCCAAGTGAATTCCAGAGGTAAATTGTGTGGTGAGACTATAATTTGATTCTTAAACAATAGGCACAAAAGGTTTGGTGCATGTTATTGATTTTGATTGTGATTTTTTTTTTCCTTGATCTGCAGGGAAAGTGAAATGGCAAGAGTTCGATCAGGAGGCTTACATTGAGGCCACTTTAGTAAAGACGGGACAGGATCCATATTCACGGAACAAGTTTAATCAGCTGGAAAGTGACAAGCTGAGGATGGACAGAAATATTCCTGACACCAGGCATGATCAGTGAGTAGACATATCAAACTGCACGTTTGCAGCATTCCTGGTTAAGATTAGAGGAAGTTGTTTGAAACGCCTATCCAGGCTGCCATACTGAATGAACTTGCACTCAGAGGTGTCATCTTCTGCACATACTCTGGAACTGGGCCCCCCCTTTATCTGTTTGGTAGTCTGTATAAGAACAGAGAGATGGAGGTCTGAGTAAAAGGCGAGTCTTTCTTGGTTTACTAATCAATATTCAGTCACTCGACCAACATCAGGTCAATTCTGGTTTGTCTTGTGCGATTTTGATATCCACATATTCATGCATTACATTTCAAATGATGTTCCTACACTGTTTCTCAGTGTCTGACACCTTGTCCTACCAACACAATATCATACACCTTTTGACTTGCTGTAACAAAATATCTTACATTTTTGATATATTAATGCGCTACCTGCTGTACATTGTATAGGTTGACTTGGCTGGAAGCACACAATATTGAGTTCAAGTTTATTATCATCTGATTGTACATATCCAACCCAATGAAACAGGGTCTCTCCAAGCCAGGGTACGCACAATGCACAGCACAAAATTATCAAGTAAATACATTTAAATATTTTGGATGATTTACTCGGTTACAGCATGAACCCACCACATCTTCCTCTCTTTTCCCCTCTCCGCCTTCCTTAGGGACCACTCCTCCGTGACTCCCTTGTCCATTCATTCCTTCCCACCAGTGCTGCACCCCCCACCCAGGCAACTCCTCCTGTGGATGCAGGAAATGCCACATACATCCACCTCCTCCCATACCCCCAATCGGGGGCCTAAACAGTCCTTCCAAGTGGAACAACACTTCACTTGTGAATTTGCGGGAGTCATATACTACGTCCGGTGCGCCTGTTGTGGTCTTCTCTTCATCGGAGAGACTGTGCACAGACTGAGAGATCGCTTTGTTGAGCACCTCGGCTCTGTCTGCATCAACAACAGGGATCTCCCAGTGGCCAACCATTTCAATTCTGCGCCGGCCTCGGGTACTGCCAAACCAAGGCCACCTGTAAATTGGAGGAGCAATGTCTAGTGTTCTGCCTTAGTAGTCTCCAACCATATGGCATTAACATGGACTGCTCTGGTTCTTCCTCTCTTTCCTATCCCACTGTCTCCTTTCCTTCCACCCCCTTACCTTTCCATTCACAGAACCATCCCACTCCCCCTGTTTGCTGGTGTACCCTCCCTCCCTTATCCATCTATCACCTCTTGCCTGAGGGACCGTGCTCCTCCCTCACAATTTTGTTTGGATGCCTGTCCACATTTTATCCATTCCTTGATGAAGCCCGAATCTTTGATTATTTATCTTTGCTACATAAAGTTCGCTGTTTGACCTGCTGAATTCCTCCCGTATTGTGTTTTTATAACCCATCCTTGAGTACAGCAGGCAGTTCAATAATAAAAAGGTACAGGATATTGTGTTAAATTAAATCCAAAAAGTGCAGGCTATAGTTATACTTGAACAAGGTTCAGGGTTACCGAGAAAAGTACAATTTAACAATGCAAACACAGGCATAGCTGGGGAAGGGGGAGTGCAAAAAAAACTGTGCAAACACTTCATTTTTTACTAATGAAAGGTCTACTGAAGAGTCTGATCTAATAACATCAGGAAAGAAACCATTCTTGATCATTAAAAGTCTTGCAAAATGGATGACATTTGCTTCCATCATCTCAGTCTATTGCCTAAATTTCCCCTCCTGAGTCACACAGCAAATGAAAGATGAAGTGTTTCTCAACCTTTGTACTGCATGATCCTGTTACTGCATGATTAATTGATAAGTCTTCTTTTTTTCCATTATGTTCTGACGAAGTTAAAGTTTAAATAGTTGCTTTAATTCGAATGTACTCAGTGTGGCTGTGTTCTTCTTGACAGGTGTCGGCGGAAGCAGTGGAGAACTGATTTGATAGCAACCAGCGTAATCATTACCTTTCACAACGAAGCAAGATCAGCGTTGTTGCGCACTGTTGTCAGGTAGTAACAACAAAAGTTCTTGGCGTTTGTAGCAGCAGAAACAACTTCACCTACAGAGTTAAACAGGAAAGTCTGCAGATACTGTGATTGTATTACAGTACACAAAATTGCTAGAGAAACTCAGCAGGTCATGCAACACCTATAGGAAGTAAAGGTTTACCAACTCCCATGGGGTGTTTGTCATTATGAAGAGAAATTCAGAACAGATTTCAGATTTATGGTCAGAGTACATACATGACGTCACATACATTCCTGAGGTTCTTTTTTTGCGGCCAGGCAGATTTACCAGATCAAAAAAAAACTGAACAAAATGTATACATGTAAACAAATAAAGAACTGTAAACACTGTGCAATACAGGAAGGGTAAAAAAAATAAAGTGCAAGAGTCCTTAAATGAGTCTCTGATTGAGTTTGATGTTGAAGAGTCTGATGATGGAGGGGTAGCAGCTGTTCCTAAACCTGGTGGTGCGAGTCTTATGGCACTGATGCCTCTTTCCTGATGGCAGCAGCTAGAACAGAGCGTGTGCTGGGTTGTGTGGATCCCTGATGAATGCTGTTGCTCTCTGGCAGCAGTGTTCCTCGTTGATGATCTTGATGGTGGGGAGGGCTTTCCCTGTGTTGTCCTGGGCTGTGTCCACTACCTTTTGCAGGGCTTTATGCTCAGGGGTATTGGTGTCCCCATACCAGACCGTGATGCAGCCAGTCAGCACACTTTTCACCACACATCTGTTGAAATTTTCTAGGGTTTCTGATGTTGTACCAAACCTCCGTAAACTCCTTAGGAAGTAGAGGCACTGACGTACTTTCTTTATAATGTCCAGGAAAGATCGACCAAGATAGTGACTCCCAAGAACTTAAATTTGCTCACCATTTTCACCTCTGATCCATCAATGATTAATGAATTATACACATCTGGTTTTCCCTTCCTGAAGTCAACAATCAGTTCCTTGGTTTGGCAACATTGTGTGCAAGGTTATTGTTGGTGCACCATTTGGCCAAATTTTCAATCTCCCTCCCGTGTGCTGACTCATTTCCCTTATACAACCCACTACAGGTACACAATCCTTTATCCGGAATCCTTGGGGGACAGTGTGTTCCAAATTTTGGATTTTTCCAGATTTCGGAAAGCCAGATTTAAGCCCACCTGAATTGTGCTGCGTATCCACCCCCACCCCCTTCCAGTCATACTGCCGTCTCCCCTCGCCCGCCTGAGTCGCGCTGCCGGTCTCTCGCCCGCCCGAGTCGCGCTGCCGGTCTCTCGCCCGCCCGAGTCGCGCTGCCGGTCTCTCGCCCGCCCGAGTCGCGCTGCCGGTCTCTCGCCCGCCCGAGTCGCGCTGCCGGTCTCTCGCCCGCCCGAGTCGCGCTGCCGGTCTCTCGCCCGCCCGAGTCGCGCTGCCGGTCTCTCGCCCGCCCGAGTCGCGCTGCCGGTCTCTCGCCCGCCCGAGTCGCGCTGCCGGTCTCTCGCCCGCCCGAGTCGCGCTGCCGGTCTCTCGCCCGCCCGAGTCGCGCTGCCGGTCTCTCGCCCGCCCGAGTCGCGCTGCCGGTCTCTCGCCCGCCCGAGTCGCGCTGCCGGTCTCTCGCCCGCCCGAGTCGCGCTGCCGGTCTCTCGCCCGCCCGAGTCGCGCTGCCGGTCTCTCGCCCGCCCGAGTCGCGCTGCCGGTCTCTCGCCCGCCCGAGTCGCGCTGCCGGTCTCTCGCCCGCCCGAGTCGCGCTGCCGGTCTCTCGCCCGCCCGAGTCGCGCTGCCGGTCTCTCGCCCGCCCGAGTCGCGCTGCCGGTCTCTCGCCCGCCCGAGTCGCGCTGCCGGTCTCTCGCCCGCCCGAGTCGCGCTGCCGGTCTCTCGCCCGCCCGAGTCGCGCTGCCGGTCTCTCGCCCGCCCGAGTCGCGCTGCCGGTCTCTCGCCCGCCCGAGTCGCGCTGCCGGTCTCTCGCCCGCCCGAGTCGCGCTGCCGGTCTCTCGCCCGCCCGAGTCGCGCTGCCGGTCTCTCGCCCGCCCGAGTCGCGCTGCCGGTCTCTCGCCCCACGCCAGATTTTGGAGCTTTCCAGATTTTAGATGTCGAGATAAAGGATTGTGTATCACCATGGTACCATGGTATCATCAGTGAATTTTAGATGGTGGTGTTGTCATACCAAGCCACATAGCTTGGTACAACAGCCATGACACTATACCACAGATGGGAGGGATAATCAGAAAGTTGTTCTGAGATAAGTGTTATGGAGCACACATTCAAAGAATCCTGAAACATTATCAGCTACATAGGAGTTCAGAATATAGTGGAGCCTGTTTAGATTACGAGAAAACTTGAGCATTCTACACTTGACAAACAGAATGTTTTTATCTCATCTCTGTGATTTAGTTTGGAGACCTTTGAAGGAGGGATTTTTTAATATATATATATATATATATATATATATATATATCAGACATGAAATGGATAAAGGAATTCTTGAAATCCCTGTCTCCTTTCAGTGGTTGTATTTAAACTTTTCAAAGCACCGATAATTATTCGCCCAATCCTAGCCATTCTCCATCCCAGCAGTGCCAGGAGACAGTAGACAAAATGCTGATGGAACTTAGCAGGTTGCGCAGCATCTGTAGGAGGTAAAGATATATATAACCGACTTTTCTGGCCTGAACTCCTCTTCAAGGTATCTGCTGACTTCCTCCAGCATTGTTGCGCTTTTACTACAATTGCACCATATGGAGACTTTTATGTTTCACAGTATTTTTGTGGGAACAGTGCTTTATGAGTTGTTGAAAGTGATTGATCTACTGTGCACTCTAAATGGATTGCTTTCCCCTAACTCTGCTGAGCGGTGAACAGAACTTGGCATTGGGGAACTTGCGTACACTCAGTTAAAGGTTTTATTTTAGGTGCCTTTTGCATCGGTGTGCTATGTTGAAGATGACTAGGTAAATGATAAACAGTAGATCTTCAGGCTGAGCTTGCTTGGTTTCATGAAAGCAATTTGATAAGCCCATCTCTGGTTTAGTTTGGAGACTTTTGAAGGAAAGATTTTTTTATGTATCAAACATATCAAAAAGGAATTCTTGAAATCATTGTCTCCTTTCCTGGGTGCCTGTATTTAAACTTTTCAAAGCAGGAGTGCCTTGTAAATATTTGCCCAGTCCTAGCCATGCAGTCGGTTCGTGTTGATGTGCACTGGTGAAACCCATTTGTTTGACTTTGGTCTCATTACATTTACAGAATGCTGGGTGTGTGCAGGAACTACCCATTTAGTCATCCTCACCTGGTCAATTCACATAACCAGTATAAACGTTTTCATATCCAGTTCCCACATAATCATTAACTTTCTTCCCATATAAACATTTATGTGACTCTTCTATCAGGCAATGCATTCCTAACCACAGCAAATGATGTTTTTAAAAAAAATTCTCCTCACTTTCACTCGGGTGCTTATCCAAATCCTTTAGAAATAGGGATGGCTTCAGTTGCAGTTGTGTGCGCTTGTCAAACTGCTTTGTGCCTCTCTCAAATAAGAGTGGTCCCATATGATTCATATGAGATTTTAAAAAAATACATTTTTCTCAATGCAAAATCAAAGGCTTCAAGTTTAGGTGATTGCTCACCTTGGTAAGGTGGACTCCCAAATTATAATGTACCCACTCAACGGTGAGGATTTTTTAACGGACATAAATAAGACCTGGGGCTTCTCTACTCACGAGCCTGTATTGGGAATCTGGGTGAAGCCTTTCCATTGATGGACCTAATCTTCAGAATCCAGGAATTTCCCCTTACTCGTTTTGTTCATTGAAGATGTTAGCATTGAGATGAATAGGTTTTATTTTTATGCAAGGTAAATTAGGGTTAGGTAATATGTAAAATTTCATTCTGGAAATGTCTGTTGGATTACATTCAGTTCTGGCCTTCGGGCTGGAGGAATAATTCATTTTCAAAGGTTGCCTTTTCACTAGAATGATACAGAATGATTAAGTCATTCTGTGATTAAGTGATTAACCCCCCAGGTTGCAGAGATAATGTTTGGATTGCTATGAAGGTTGAGAAATGATCTATATAAGCTGTTTAGGATGATTTCAAGGTTTTGATGGGGGAGAGCAAAAGAAACCAAAACAATAAATGGAATCGAAACTTGGGCCAAACTTGGTGTCAGGAAAGGCTATTGGAAATTTGGAACATTCGCCCCTGGAAAGCCATTGAGGCTGGCCTGTGTTGGTGGGGTGGAGTCTATTGACAATTGTCTGATTTTTGTTAGGTATGGGTATTGATGGTTAGGAATTATCAAACCCGAATGACCTACCTTGATAGGTATGGTTGAATGGCAGAACAAGGGACTTGTACATTTCTCTCATTAAAGATTAAAGTAAAACAAATGTGGCGGCAAACACTTGCCTCTTTTCCTTTGCAAATATTATTCACAAACTTGGTTTTTCAGTAAATTCTGCATTTGAACTAGGTTAATGTAAAGCAAGCAACAAAATGGAGGAAGGATTTTTACAGGTTCTGTGTTTCAGCATAGCAGAAATGACATTTGGTAATAATTTTTTTTTTGCATTTAATTTTACAGTGTGCTTAGAAAAAGTCCACCATATCTTATCAAAGAAATCATTTTGGTTGATGATTACAGTGACAACCGTAAGTAATTTTATTTAACCTTTTCACAGGTCATATTGCTCTAGACAAGTATTTTTTTACAATGTGAATTGCTGCTTTCAGCTGAAGATGGCACCTTGCTGTCGAAGATTGAGAAGGTCCGAATACTTCGAAACAACAGACGAGAAGGTAAGTCGAGTTGATCTTGCTGTCTCACTGTTTCTGTTCCTGAGATTTATTTTTTAAGTAATTGATCGATGACTTTTACTTTTCTTACCCGGACAGGGCTAATGCGCTCACGTGTCAGGGGAGCCGATGCAGCACAAGCAGGCATATTAACATTTCTCGATAGCCATTGCGAATGCAATGAACACTGGCTGGAACCACTCCTGGAGAGAGTAGTTGAGGCAAGTGGGAACGTTAATCATGTATTTTCTGATAACACCAAATGAGCCCTTTAGTCCAATGACTCCCTGCTGGAACTTGGAATAATCCCGCCATTCCCAATCTTTGACTTGCCTTCTCTCTTACATTCCCATCAGTTTCCCCTGACTTTTCTGCCCCTCACCTACACTGAGGCAGTTTACAGCAGGAATGAACCTACCAGTATGTCTTTGCAATGTGAAAGAAAGTGGATGCAACTCTTTTGCTTCTCTTTCTCTGACTGTAAGAGGCACTTCAGGCAATTGCTGCTGACGGTGAATCTGTCTGCTTTACAGCCAATCCATACAGTCACAGGGAGAATGTGCAAACTGCTCAGACAGCATCAGAGCACACAATCGAACCTAGCACTATGCAGTAGCAGGACTAGTTGCTGCACCATTGTCCAATCCAGTTATTTTGGAGAGAAATGAGTTGATGCTGACAGATTGAAGGGGAAATGAAACAAAATGGCTTTTATCGTTCTGTCAATTGATGATTTTTAATAAAGAAGGGTGCTCCCTTTCTTGTTAGCCATCTGGTCTGTCGCTCAACCTGACTGGGTTAGGAATATTAAAATGGATTCACAAGAGATTACAGATGCTGGAAATTTAGGACAAAAAAAATCAAACTTCTGGAGGAATCGCTGGGGGTGTTTCCACCTACATATGAAATGTACTAATTGATCTTTTCAGTGTTACACTGCAATGTGCTCTTCCACACTGAACTGCTGCATGTATGTTAGAGTTGACTTGCTTGCAGAACAAACTCCTCCCTCTGCACCAGGTATAATGTGACTATAAACTTGAAAAATTCTGCAGGGCAAGGCAGCATCCATGGACGGAAGTGGATAGTGGATATTTCTTGTTGAGACTGTGCTTCAGAACTGCAGATTAATTTCTCAGTTCTGAAGCAGGGTCTCATCCTGAAATGTCCATTTCCCTCCTTCATGGATCCTGCCTGATTAGCTGAGTTGCTCCAGCAGTTTTTTTTTGCTTTGGGAAGAGAACATATCAAAGCTAATGAGTGCATGCTGCAGAGATATGCAGGAAAGCTCAGAATTCCAGGTGACCCTATCCAAAACTGAACTCTCACCCACTCCTCTCCTCACCCTTGTCCTATAATTGCAATCCATCCCAGGAAATACCTGATTAAAACCTTTCTGTTTGGCAGAGAATACAAATGATGCTTAGGCATAGATTTCAGATTCAGATTTTTTTTGTCAGAGTACATACATGACATCACATACAACCCTGGGATTCTTTTTCTGTGGACCAGACAGAATTACCACTTATTGGTAGTGCAAAAAAGCTACCCAGCATATACATGTAAACAAATAAAGAACCGTAAACAAATAATGAATATAAACCAACTGTGTAATACAGCGAGAACAAAAAAAAATACTGTAGGTAGAATGAACAGCCAGCCCCTTTTTCCAAGGTCATCAGTAACAAATACCAGAGGTCATCTGCATAAGGTGAGGGGAAGAAAGTTTAAGGAGATGTCAGGAATAGGTGTTTTTTTTTACACAGAAAGCACTGGGTCCCTGGAATGCATTGCCAGGGGTGGTGGTGGAGACTGGAACATTAGGGACATTTAAAGGCTCTTGGACAGGCACATGGATGCAAGAAAAATAGAGGGTTATGGGTATGAGGTAGGGAAGGGATTGTTGAATGGGTTTATATAGTTCAGCACAACATCGTGGGTTGAAGGGCCCATACTGTGCTGTAATGTTTTCTGTTCTACGAAATTAAGTAACTGAAGTGATAAGAGCAGATTGGGACATTGTTTCACAATATAATAAGGTTCACTTTGGAAAAAGAACTGAATCATGGGGGACTGGAAATTATGAAATCCTCACTGTGAAGCAGTTTTTTTTGTTTGTTCTTGAAATATAGGCATCACTGCCAAAACCACCATTTATTTCCAATGCATGTTTGTGTTGAGGAGGTAGTGGTATGAAAATTGTGTTTAACAGATTTAAGGGATTTGTTTGGAAGAGGGAGATGTTGTCGACATGTGTATCGATATTCAGAAAATAATTAATATTGCATCTCACAAGAAACTTCTTTAAAAGATTCAAAGGTATGTTATTGATATAAAGCTGGTGGGGGGGGGGGGGAGCATGCAGAAGGTATTGCAGCATTAATTATTTGTCTACCTGATGCTGTTACTCCAGGCACATTGTCTGGAAACCTTTCTAACAGCACCAACTGCATTTGTGTTCAGTTCCTTCCTGAAACTCATTAAAGCTTCTTGAGTAACTGTGTGCATTGGTAATTTATTCCACATTTTTGCTACATTCTTTGTAATAAAAAAATAAACTCCCACATTTTTTATTTTGTTCTTTTATAATATGGTATGTGATGCCTTGTGATCTGAATCTGTAATGAAACCATGGCTGGATTCAATTCAAACCTGTGGGTAACCAATCCTTTCTCTTTCATTAGCCTTGGAGCTCTTGAGTATCTGGAGATCTCTTTTTGGTGAGCTCTGCCTGTTATATTGAAGATTTGTATGAGCATTGGGAGTGTTGTCTCTGACAAGCAAAACATTTGGAATATGCCCAACAGCATCCAGCCATTTGAGTAAATAAGGAAAGGTGGAAGGACTCAACAGGTCAGACAGCATCATGGAGAGAAATGGTCTGTCAACATTTCAGGTTGGGACCCTTTATCAAAACTTGGTAAGAGCCTCATTAACGGGCCCCACCCTGACCTGCTGCGTCATCCCACTTCTCTTCATTAATTCCAGATTCCAACAACTTGAGTTACAGTGTTTCTCTATTTGAGTAGTCCAGGTGAGAAGTTTAAGGCAAGTGGTCCAACACAAATTCGATTTTAAAATTCTCACCTTATTTTCAAATTCTGTTATGGTCTTCCAACCTCTGTCACTTAATCTCCATCACCCCTACATTTCTCCAGAATCAGTGGACTCCTCCAAATGATTCCCTTAACCTTGCCCAGTATTCATCTCTTCAGCATTGCTGGTCATGGCTTCAGCTACGTAAACCCAAAACTAACTAACGGTCTCCATCCACTTTCCCCTCTCTCTCTCCCTCTGTGAGTGTAGAGCTGGAGGAAAGGAGCCAAAGGGATGGGGAAAGAAAGGGCCTCTCTTTCCCTATCCCTCTCTCTACTTATCTCTAGCTCTGCATTCAGAGCTACCCCCTCCCCTATCAATTCTTGGTTTTTCTCTCCTGCCCTCCTAACCGTGACCACCTGGGGCCTCTTGGTCTGTGTCTCCCCACCCCACCCCGTCCCTTCTTCCCTCCTTTCCCCTTGTTTTTATTCAGGTGTTTGCTCGCTTTATGCTCGTACCTTGACGAAAGGCTCAGGCCTGAAACTGTTACACATCTTTGCCTCCCATGGACACTGCATACGTACCCTGCTGAGTTTCTCTAGCACTTTTGTGTACTAACTACCTCACTGACAAAAGACAAAGGAGGAAAAACCCAACCTCAACCAACCAATTTTCCCTTGCAACCGCTGCAACCGTGTCTGCCTGTCCCGCATCGGACTTGTCAGCCACAAACGAGCCTGCAGCTGACGTGGACATTACCCCTCCATAAATCTTCGTCCGCGAAGCCAAGCCAAAGAAAGAAGACATTCACAGCATCAGCAGACTTCCTTGCTTCACATGTAAATTGTTGCGTTGTATTTTGAGGAGAGAATTCTGTAATGGGGTGGCGTGCTGGATGGGAAGAAAAGGCGAGCAACTAGAAGTTCAGATTGCTTTTGTGGACTAACTGCAAAATGGCAACATTTGGTCTGTGCAGCCTAGAGGTGAATGAGTCCAAGCACTGGGGTTTAGCTAGGGTTCTGCTGATCGGAGCTGAAGAGCCCTACAGAAGCCAGTGCTGAATTAAAAAATTTCCAGTAGTGTTTTAATATTTTTTAAACAAGTGCATTGACGTGATAATGTGCTAATGTTCTACATCACACATGTGCGATATAATTATATTTGGCCCGCAAGATCATTTCAAAAATGTATTAGAGGTGGCCCGCTGGCTGCCGCGCCAGTATAGCGCATGCACAGTAATACAACAAATCCCAGAATGCATTGGCGTCAGCCTGCTAATCGCCCCCACCTCCTCTGTTTACGTTGCAGGGTCTCACCGTGGACTCTGGTTTTGGGGCCTGGCCGGTGTCAGGGGAAGCCAAGGCCGCTTCCCAGTGCCCGGAACCGGAGGCCTCGGGCTTGACCTCGCCAGGACTGTTGCCCACTCCCCCTCCCTGCCGCAGGCCGATCCGCGACTCACAGTGACGGGGCCGCTGATCCGCCAAGATGCCGCCCTGCAGCGAGAGCCGATGCCCCCGCACTGTCGTTGTCCAACCCAATCGCCCGCAAACCCCGCCCTCCCGCACACAGGCCTGAGTAAGGATTATGAACTTTAATCTCAGGATAAAACGATCTTCCAATAGTTTCATGTCACAGTGATAAATATATTCCTGGTTAAAAATGGTCCTGCACCTGGATACAAGCTCATTAGGCATAAAACTTGAAAAGTGTGTAAATCAAAGGATATCTGTACCAATGGAAAAAGGGCATGGCAGATAACCCTGCTAGAGTTCATGCCCACAATCAGTCACCCATTTGATTGTTTCAGGAATCATGTTATTCTCCCACATTCTCAATAGCCCTCAGATTTTACTATTCGACAGCACACTAGCAACATTTGACAAATCCTCT
Organism: Narcine bancroftii; assembly: GCF_036971445.1. Taxonomy (NCBI): domain Eukaryota; kingdom Metazoa; phylum Chordata; class Chondrichthyes; order Torpediniformes; family Narcinidae; genus Narcine; species Narcine bancroftii. The sequence continues at coordinate 62,430,375 of NC_091474.1, read as the reverse complement.
ATAGAGAAATATTATTTATTGAATATTTTATTTCTCATTTGTTAATGCTTCTTCTGGAAAGAGTTTAACCAAAACTATTATTAAACATTTATTTTAATAAGAAAAAGTTTAACATTACATATGTTGAAAGAAGAGAAAACATGCAGATGTTGTTGAAAATTTTCAATAAATATTTAGTTCGGCCCTCGACTTAGTCCAAGTTTTTAATTTTGGCCCTCCGTGAATTTGAGTTTGACACCCCTGTTCTACATTAATGACAAATAATGACAGTCATAGTAAAAATGCATTAACCTTTGAATTTGAGGAAAATAGCTTAAGTGTTGGGCAATGAAAGCCAGTTATGGAAAATTTTTAACAAACGGTTTCTGTTTCCACAGTCCAGTAATGTCATTTGAATTTTGATGAAAAGTTCTCACCAATCCATGTTGCCTCCTTGTGTTCACACAAGGAATATACCTTGCCGAAGAAGACTTCAAAGTGCTTTTCCAACATAGTTCTGTCTTCAACACTGAGCAAGGCTAAATTGTTCATTAATTCTCCTCCATCAACAGGAGATTTAAGATCGTAACTCTTTCTGATTCTTGGCCAATTTTCACTTGCAATCTGGGTTTCTTTGTGTAGACCATATCATCCCCTCAGAATTAAGAGACTGTTGGGGAGGCCTAATGGACAAGGTTTTCTTCTGGAAAGGAACAAAGGTGCGATGAATACATACACATGACAAGTAACATATCTGTTAATTCAGTTGTGTCCTTGAAGTAGACTTTATCAGACTATAAAACACCTTATGCCCTTGGAGAGAGATGGACAGCCTATTTTTTGGGTTGGATCATTTTTTCGTCTGTGAGCCATTGCTCTAGACCAGTGATTCTCAACCTTTGTCTTTCCACTCACATACCACTTTAAGTAATCCCTTCGCCATTGGTGCTCTGTGATTAGTAAGAGACTGCTTAAGGTGGGATGTGAGTGGGAGGGGAAGTTTGAGAATCACTGCTCTTGACCCAATTGTTTCTGAAATATTTTGCTTGAAAAAAATTGTCATTGGCCCATTTCCTTTGGAGTTATGAAACCGTGCACAGAACAAGTCAATTGGGTACGATTAAAACACTGGTTTTTAAACTTTTTCTTCCCACCCACATCCCACCTTTAGCAATCCGTTACTGATCACAGAGCACCTATGGAGTAGGGAATACTTAAAGTGGTATGAGAGTGGAAAGAAAAGGGTTAAGAACCACTGGTCTAGGTAGAGACCTCCTACCTGCAAAGCCCTTTGATTGCTAGCACTCAAATTGTTCAAGTACAATAAAACTGGATATTTAGATAGGAAAATGAATTAACTGCCTTCTGCCTTGATCCATGTTTCTTGCATGCTTTTTCTTTTGTACTTTTGTTTCCTGTCTCTCTCCCAGGCTCTTTTTAAAAACTGGGGCTGTTTTCTTACTCATAATTAATGTTTCTTTAAGTTAAACTATCACCTCCTCCCATCTGTAGCTTTTTCCCATCAGCGCTTTTGTAAGTTAACGTCTCGTATCTGATGTTCTATAATAGATCCCATCTATTTGTAAACTGATTGGTTTCTGTCTTTCAATTCTCATGAAAGGCTATTGATTTGAATTCGTGATCACTTAAGATTTCCAGTCTCAGTAGTTTGTTTTAATGTTTTGTCGATGTTCTTTCTTAAACTTCTATTTTTATCATAGCTAACTTTTTTTGTTGTGTGTGAATCTCACACCATGTTTTCTAGAATATAACTTTTCTGTGTGGTACTTAAGGGCCACAATTGACTTCCCCCTTTGCCCTGACTTGTGATACCACCCCTCACTCCCCACATCCAATGTTTTGTGATGTATCTGATTTGCAGCTTCTCTCTTCCCTACCCCACCCCTACCTGCTCCACCCTGATTGCATCTTCCCTGAACAGTTACCATGCTCCTGACCCTGGCCTTCTCTCCTGCACAATTTTATTTTCCCTTCTTTCCATCTCCTTGCATTTACCTTTCTTCAGATAGATTATCTGCAGTTAATGAGCATTTATCATTCTCTTTCAACCGCTTCTCTTTCTCTCACTTTTAATTCCCACCACATTGTCGACATCCCCCTTGTTTGCTTCACCTTCACATCAGCTTTGAACGTGTTTGTCTTTCAAATCTTCCTTCTGATGAGCTGAAATATCAGAGTTAATGCGAGATCTTGACTGAAACTTCCACTCTTTGTTTCTTTCCACAGATGCTGCCTAGCTAATGATGTGTTTGTCCAGTAACTTGGTTTATCAATTTAAGTTTAGACATACAGCTCGGTAACAGATATTTCCGACCTACGAGCCTGTATCCCCAATTAATCGATAGCCCCTGTAGGTTTTTGAATGGTAGGAGGAAACCAGTGTACCTGGAAGATACCCAAACAGTGACATGGAGAACACACAAGCTCCATGAAGACAGTGCTGGATTCAACCCCAGGTTGCTGGTGCTAAAACCGTTTTGGCTCCAGATTCCAGTGTTCAGAGTTTCTTGTGTCTGCTTGTTGACCTGACATGCCTCAATTTCTGTCTGATCAGCCAAGTAATTCCAACATTTTCTGTTTCTTCAAACTTCTTGGATCAATTTCTTGGCCATCTGGACTGATATCTCCTTGCATATCTTGGTGTCAGATCTTGGAGTTGGAGATCCATACTGCACAGATATGGCCCACCAAGTCTGATACCGACCATCATCTCATTTAAAACAAATGTTTCGTCGTTCCCCCTTGTCACCTTCAGATCTCCCAGATTCTACCACTGATCTACACACTAGCCAGGCAGTTACAGCGGCCACGTAACCTGACTTCGGGACATGGCAGGACCTTGGAAGACCAAAGGACTGGGGGGTGGGGAGGGAGAGACCCCACAGTCACAGGGAAAACATGTAAACTCCACACAGTCAGCACCAGGGGTCAAGCTTGAAGCCGGGTTGCTGAATTAGAGAGGCAACTTGGGATGTTCAAGGTGTAAATATAACTTGTATTTCTTTATTCTGATATCTATTAGTTTAATATTGATTTAGTATTTGAGCTACTCCAGATACACCAGCAGCATAATCAATCACTGGTTGAGTTAAATTCCTCTTTTAGATTTTTGATTTCATTTAAATCCAGTCAAATGATTGAAGGACACAATAGATTTTATCCTTTAGTTTCTATAAGATCATCAGATCTGTTCTACTGTGACTTCCACAAATGAGAGCATTGGAACCTATTAAACCATTGTCCATCTGGCCCAGCAACTGGACACAGGAAAACCACAGCGCTGTGGTTCTGAAGATACTTGTCTCATGTATCCTGACAGTTATTTATTTCCCTAGCTGATGGCATCTAAAAACTTATTATCCAATCTTCCTCTCATTGATGTTTTGTGAGATCGTGCTTTGCATATCTTGTCTGTCACTTTTCCAGTGTTACCCTCATTGTTTGATGCTTTAGGACATCCTGAGATAGTGAAAAAGACCAACTTTCATTGGATAATTAACTTTTTACCAGACTAGCAATGTAACATTTTTTGTCTATTTATTTTCTTTTCACAGGATAAGACCAGAGTGGTGTCTCCAATAATTGATGTTATCAACATGGACAACTTTCAATATGTGGGGGCATCTGCTGATCTAAAAGGCGGTATGTACCACATTAAAGATTTATGCATTAATTGTGCACCAAGCACACAACATTAACTTTTAATGCCGAGTTCTTGTGTAAATAACAATTTTAAAACAAAACAACGTTTAAAGTAAAAGCATAAAATAATTGACGTATCAACCAATTAGGCAGTATGTGAAGTGAGAGAAAATAAGAATGTTTCAGGCCATTAAAGTTGTGATGTTCCACTTGATGATGAACATTTGCAGAGTTGGGGAAGGGTGGGCTGGGCTTTGATGACAAGAGTCTGTAGTGCAATGAGTGATTTAAGAACAAAAGTGATGCAAAAAGATGTGATAATGGAGCAAGTATTGGAGAAAATGAAGTGATTACAATAAAACTGTTATCATGGCCTGATGTCGAAGAAAATGGTCTAAAAATAATGTTGAGATCCAAAAGCAGTCAATTGCCTCATTGACAGTTGGACATTAAACCAGAGGATGGTACGCATTTAACCATAGAACATTACAGGGTCCACATGCTAAATGCACTTGAAGATGTTATATTCACTTGAACAACACAGGTGAGTTGGTAAATTTATGACCATCATCAGTCACTATTCAGAACCAATATCAAAAAAAAATTGTGTTTCACTTTTTCTGAAATTCTCTTGCTGATCTGTACAGACTTGAGTATAAAACTTGCATACCATTGTTAGGCGATTAAAAATGAGTATAATACTAATTAGAAATGCACTTAGTCACAACTGGATTCCTCCCACATGTGGCGATTGTAGAGACTGCTGCAGAAGATCTGCTTTTAAGGAGAAAGCAATTGTTTTGTGAAGGCGACTGGAATAAATGCAGCTGTTAAATCAACATTCAGTTGAATGATAACTATAACAAGACAAGGATGAGCTTGAACATCTGGACTAGTCTCTTCCTAATTATATTGGATATCTGTATGCATGTAAATCCATCTAGCTTGGAGGAAGAGACCATTTGAGGAAAATAAATAGTAAATCAAACAAATTTGTCGCAACTCATTGATAATTATGGTAATCCCATTGTTCACATCTGTAAGAGAAGATGTTCTCCACTACCTGGAACACCTCCAGCTGCTTTCTTAGAACATCAGAGCAAATCATATGTAAGGAATGCTTAGGAATTTTTCCTTGAGTCCACATCTCCATCGGGCACACAAAACTCAAAACGGTCAACCAGTTTACCTATCTCGGCTGCACCATTTCATCAGATGCAAGGATCGACAATGAGATAGACAACAGACTCGCCAAGGCAAATAGCGCCATTGGAAGACTACACAAAAGAGTCTGGAAAAACAACCAACTGAAAAACCTCACAAAGATAAGTGTATACAGAGCCGTTGTCATACCCACACTCCTGTTCGGCTCCGAATCATGGGTCCTCTACCGGCACCACCTACGGCTCCTAGAACGCTTCCACCAGCGTTGTCTCCGCTCCATCCTCAACATCCATTGGAGCGCTTACATCCCTAACGTCGAAGTACTCGAGATGGCAGAGGTCGACAGCATCGAGTCCACGCTGCTGAAGATCCAGCTGCGCTGGATGGGTCACGTCTCCAGAATGGAGGACCATCGCCTTCCCAAGATCGTGTTATATGGCGAACTCTCCACTGGCCACCGTGACAGAGGTGCACCAAAGAAAAGGTACAATGATTGCCTAAAGAAATCTCTTGGTGCCTGCCACATTGACCACTGCCAGTGGGCTGATAACGCCTCAAACCGTGCATCTTGGCGCCTCACAGTTTGGCGGGCAGCAACCTCCTTTGAAGAAGACCGCAGAGCCCACCTCACTGACAAAAGGCAAAGGAGGAAAAACCCAACACCCAACCCCAACCAACCAATTTTCCCCTGCAACCGCTGCAATCGTGTCTGCCTGTCCCGCATCAGACTTGTCAGCCACAAACGAGCCTGCAGCTGACGTGGACTTTTTACCCCCTCCATAAATCTTCGTCCGCGAAGCCAAGCCAAAGAGTGACATCCACTGAACAAAGTTGTATCATTCTTTGCCCCAATTTCCTTTGCTCTATATCTCTCCAACCTGGAATCTCTTTCCTTAATTAATCACATGGCAGCTTTTCCCTGACCTTCCCTACTTGTATGTTTTTTATGGATTTTCACATTTTTTGAATGCCACAAAGTACTTTACCGCCAGTTAAGTCCCTTATTCCAGTGTAGAAGAACGCTAGTATTGGATTCATTGTCCAACATAGATCAACCAACAAATCTGTGCCAGTGTTCATGCTCCACATGACCTGTTTATATCATGTCATTGGATAATTATGTTCAACAAACATCACCATTAAATGTATTTAATTAATTATGGCAGGTGTAGTTCCATTCTCTGGCTACAGAAATTTCTTCTGAATCTTCTTGAAATGATCATGAATTATTACAGTTTTTCTATCAGAATTTGTTACTGCGAAAGGTCTACATAATCCATTGCTTCAGATAGCTTCAAGACCTAAATATTTAGCTGAATTGTATATTACAGGTTGAACCTCTTTCACCCAGCAACGTTGGGACCTGGGCATTGCTGGACCACAGAAAATGCTGGAAAGCAGAAAGTGCACAGAAAATAGCTGTCAAAGGTGCTGTAGGTGCCTCGAGCTAAAAGGATCAAATATATCACAAATCAAATCCTGGTTAGTGTAGTGGTTAGCTCAGTGGCAATGATTGGGACAGGGGTTTAAATCCTGCGCTGTCTGTAAGGAGTTTGCACTAACAGCGGCAGATTCAATACGTGCTGGACCACAAGGGTTGCCGGGCCACAGAATGCCAGATAATAGAGATTCAACCTGTATTTGCCCATATACACTAACACAATTTGAACTTTACCGGGGGGGGGGGGTGGGGGGTGTAGGTTAATTGGATATAAATTGTGTGGCACGGACTCGTGGGCTGAAATGGCCTGTTACTGTGCTGTATGTCTTAAATGAATTGCTGGAACGAATCAACTAGAATGGTTCTGAGGAATGTTAACTGGTTTCTCTTTCCACAGATGCTGTTTGACTGGCTGAGTATATCCAGCATGTGTTTTTGGTTCAGATTCCAGCCCCTACACTTTTATTTATTCTATTATTTGTCCTGCTTATTTTCAAATATGAAAACTTTTCTCACTGCTTCCTGATTGAATCATTCACAGGAAGCAAGTACAGGGGTATTTCAAACTGATCCTGTGGTAGCTTATTCATTTTCCTAGATTGAAGGTCACATGAACTAATTTATCCATGAAAGTGCTTGAAATGACACAATTAAAGATTTGCACAGAATAATTTGAATGTAGAACAGTGCCACGCAGGAACAGGTCCTTTGTTCCACAGGTCTGCACTTAAAACTAAGACTGCTGCTTGCACATGATGCATTGCATCATCCCCTCTATTAGAGGATCGTATCCTCCATCCCTTTCATGTACCTGTGTCTATCTAGAAGCCACTTTAATGCTTCTATTGTCTCTGTTTCCAACACTTCTCCTGAATACCCATTCCGGACACCTCCCACTCTGTGTTTTTCAAAAAGAGCAAACAAAATTGCCTCATGCATTCTTTAAACTTCCCTCCCTCCTCCTACATTAAACACGTCCTCTGTATGTAACATACTTGCCTTCTGAAAAAGATTCTGACTGCCTGCCCTATCCATGCCTCTCATCATTTTATAAACTTCTATCAGGTTACTCCTCGCCTTCTGATGCTTCAGAGAAGACAACCCAAGTTCATCCAACCTCTTTTCATTAGCTTATCCCTTGTAATCCAGGAAGTATCCTAGTTAATCTCTTCTGTGCCCTTTCTGAAGGCATCATATCCTTCCTGTAATGGGGTGACCAAAACTGCACACAAGTGAGGCAAGAAAAACATGACCCAAAGCAAATTACTGCTGTAAATGCAAATCTGAAAACAAAACACACTCGGGAAATGCTTACCAGAGCAAGTTACAGTAACTGGAGTTGATGTTTCCGTTCAATGACTTCTCGTTAAAAACAAAATTTTGAGGACTAAATTGAATAGCAGGCCTCCCTGCCCTACAATGAAGTGATTGTAATCCATGGTTGATCCACAACCATGCTTGCAATGTGACCAGCAAGATAACTGTCATCTGTTTATTCAGATGATTTTCTATTTAGGTTTTATTAACTATTATGTTCATTGTGTGGGTGATCGATTACAGCATTCAGCAGAGAAGTGAGGTTAATTTGAAGGAAGACTGTAGATTACTTAGTTTCTTCCACAACTCACGAGGAAGGATTGTTTCTCATTGCTAGATAGCTTATTGACCTGGATACATATTTAAAATAACAGGCAAAGGATATGGATGAGGTTGAGGGATAAACCTTCTTCCTCAGAGTGTGGTCCTAAAGCTTGAGGCAATCCAGGCTTTCAAAAGGCAAATTGTTGGTACTTGAGGAAAAACAATTTACAGCAAAAGAATAGGGGAGTGAGGGTGAAGTTCACACTGAACAATGCAACATTCAAAACTTGTATTGAGTTTCCAACAAGGAAAAGGTTAAATGGCATCATTCTGTGCATCAGTTGGTCGGGGAGGGGAAATGGGGCAGAACACAACTTGGAATATTTCATCGGTTATCTTGGTGGAGGAGTAAGAGGCTAGGATTAATGTTCTGTATCTGCAGCAAGCCCACCAGACCAGAGAGAATGGGGAGAGGTTCCCTTGCAAATCACTGTCAGGCTTCATTTCTTGGTGACCTAGATGCTTTGACCAGTTAATGGATTGCAGGCAGATAGCTTGTCAATTGCACCCTTGACCCCAGACACTGTCTCTTACTCAGCGGCCCTTCATTTGCCTGTTAAACTTCTCCATTATCAAGGTTCAGGTTGACATCCTTGTGAAGGGTGGTGCACTTCTATGCCTCATAAATGAGATCAGCCATGATCGTATTGAATGGCGGAGCAGGCTCGATGGGCCATTTTTGGCCTACTCCTCTTCCTATGTTCCTATGTTCCTATAACAAGGATGTTCTCAAGCAAATATCTCAAGGCTTTTATATACTGCCAGACAACCAGGCATTCCAGATCTCATTCATTCACTGATGTCCGTATTCCTCTACTGCAAGTCTTGCTGCCACATAACCCTAGAAAGCAGCAGCTTGCTGCTGGAGAAGGAAATGCCAATGTATCAGAGAGCTATACAGTAGGTAGAGATAATGCTGATGTTATCAGTACAGGAGTAACCTGCTGGACATTATTGGAACTGCAGTCTCATGAGATGAGAGTTTATTTTCACGTACACAAGTACCATGTATATATGCTAAGGGAGGCCAAACTGTTTTTGTGTGTCACATACAAAAAAATATAAGGAGTCACGGGCCAAACAATGTTAAGCCCAGCAGTTTCCAACCAATTTCACTACAAGAAAAACAGATTTTACACCAGAAAACCCTTGTGCCATTATAAATTCATTTTCTGTCAAAATAACTATATGGCACTACTGAATAGTTTAACTTTACAGTGGTTTATTGATGTGCTCACGTATTGCAGTAGGCATTTCTGTATCTGCTGCTTTTAAATTTAATTTAAGTGAATACAATAAAACTTTAGAACGCTCATTCAAAGAGCAAAATAAAAAGCTGGTGGAAAATAAGAACAGGAGAAAAGCTCAAAAAAGGAACGAGGCCATCTCCAACATTTCTCCACAACTCTCAGTGAATACACTTCATGGCCCAAGTGTCCACCTTAATGATTATGCAATGTGTAAATCTGTAGATACGCTATTAAAGAAAGGTTATTAAAGTTAGCAGATTCCTTGCAAGTCAAAGAAACACACTTCCCCTTGACTTCTGTGAAGAAGTATTCATTTTCCCACCGTCTGGAATTTTCGGAACTCCTTTGCTAGTTTCCATCTTTTCAGTTCTGCCATGTTTAATCAACTGAGGAAAAATTTTTTTAAACTGAGGTAAACGGTTTTTAAACTGACGTAAATGTTATTTTTAACTGAGGTAAATGTTTTCATTGATGAGTAACATTGCAACGGTCAGTCTAGTCATTGTTCAAAATGGCAGCGTTGAAACTAAGAAGAGCAATGTACATATAATGCAATTTAGTGTTAAAGACTATGTTCTAATGGGCTATATTGCATTTCATGTTTGAAATTCACCCTGGGCCACTTAAAAATGGGCAATGGGTTGCAGTTTGCCCAGGGCCTGTAGTTTGGCCACCCCGGATATATACATTGAAATACTTAAACAAGAAAGTCTGCAGAAGTTATGATTGTAGTGCAATATACAAAACTCAGAGAAAATCAGCAGGGCACGCAGCATCTATAGGAACTAAAGGTGACCAGCGTTTCTGGTCTGGGCCCTTAGTTTCTCCCTCCTCTCCTCTTCCTCCCCATCTTTTTATTCAGATGCCTGCCTGCTTTTACTTCACCATGATGAAGGGTTCGATGCTGCCTGATCTTCTAAGTTTCTCCAGCACTTTTACTTATTGAAATTAAATTCATACTTGTTTCAGCTAAACAGGTACGTAAGATACACAATCGTATATATCAAATTACCCTGATGTGCCAAGATCAAAAAGGAGATAAAAGAATGGATAAATCTTCACAGTTTCAGTGAGATTAAGAAAAATATGATGTCTTAGTAGTGCAGTCAGTCAATCAGTCAGTATACTTTCCATAGTATACCTGTAGAGGTTTGATGGAGTAATGAAAGACATGCCACATCGTAGAAAGTAGGGTCATTGGTGTCCCTTTTACATGATTTCCTCAATGTGCCAACTCCAGGAGAAGTCCTGCTGGGTATTGTTGGGAGTGGGATGGCCCCCTGGGTGTCGTTGGGAGTGGGGCGGCCCGTTGGGCGTGACTGGGATCGGGTGGCCTGCTGGGCATCACTCAGACTGGGCTGGCCCACTGGGTGTTACTGCTATGTGACTAAATGAATTTAAGGTGACAGGATGTTACATCTTCCATTCCACAGTACCTTTCTTTCTTGTTTGTAATCTTTGCAACCCATATGTTCACTAACTTCCTTTCTTGTATCCTGATTTCTTTAAGTTTGCCAGGAACTGAAAAGCAAGGAAATGGTGTAGAAAAGTAGCCTCATTCATAGTCTTTAAACTCAGCCCAGACACTGCAATGACATAGTTTAGGAGTTAGCCTTAATGCAGTATCTGCATGTTGTGACTCAGGATGGCAACTAATTCAGCTAGAGTGGGTGTTAAATACCACTTAGAAATCTTTAACGGGGTGGGGCGGGGGGGGGATTCACAAGAATGATGACTGGTAGGCTGGACTGGATTGGCTGGGACTTTTCTCCCTGGAGAACCTCCCTCGATTGGAAGGTGCTGGAACCTTGTCTTTTCTTTCTTTGGCTTGGCTTCGCGGACAAAGATTTATGGAGGGGGTAAATGTCCACGTCAGCTGCAGGCTCGTTTGTGGCTGACAAGTCCGATGCGGGACAGGCAGACACGGTTGCAGGGGAAAATTGGTTGGTGAGGTGCTGGAACCTTGTAGAGGTTTATAAAATCCTGAGGGGCATAGATAAGGTAGAGTCATGGTCATTTTCTTCAGGTCGGGGGATTTTAACCGAGATTTAAAGGAAGTGGGGAAAGGGACCTTTTTCATTTAGAGGGTGGTCATTATGAGGAACCAGCTACCAGAGGAAGTAGTGAAGGGAATGCAGTTGCAAGGTTTAAGAGACATTTAAATAAATATGTGAATAGAAAAGAGTTAGAGGGACATGGGTTCAACACAGGCAAACAGGATTGTCTTAGGAAGACCACTTGAGTCAGCATGGATGTTCCATGCAATGGGCTTGCTTCTGTTCTACAATTTTAGGGGAAAACAAAATGTTTTTGCCTCTTTCTGTAAACAGACTGTCGATATTTGACAGCTTCTAGTACTGCAGTCTTTGTCCTGCTGTGAGCTTCCAAATGTTGTTCTAATGGCAATGAGGACATTTTATTGGAGTCTGATGCCTTGCCATTGTCCTTCAGTGATTTGGATAGGAAAACTGTTCCTTTAATAGCTGGGTAAAGGCAGATGCCTAATCAATGTACTTTTTGTATACTGTATCCTCTTTCCTGCACTTATCCTGCTCTGTGTGCTCAGCTGTTCATTGTACCCCCACAGCGGAGTGCTGCTCTTTGAGTAGCTACCACCAAAGCTAGTAGCCCAGCAGAATATTGCCATTCTAATAGCACCCAATAACAGGAGCCAAAGCAATCTACCAATAAAGTAATTGATCTTTTTTTTAAGTAGAGATGGCTCACCCTGATGATAAATGTGTTTAGGATTCTGGGGTAAGGGTGAGTGCTTACTGCATTGTTTAAGTATAGAGTTAGCATCAAATCTGTTTGGCATTCATACAAAAAAATCACTACTACACCAAAAGCCCTCACCAATTATGGGCTCAGCTACATTTCATCTCATTTGTCAGCATGGCTAGTAGGTTCTAAGAGGACTTTTGGCACCCAAAAAATGATTTATAGAGGTAATCACAATTTCTCATGTATCACTGGTCCGTATGTAAATGTACTCTCTCCCAAACCATGACTATCATTTTCAGTTTCCACTGAAGTAAATTTTTCTCCACTATGGTTCAATGTGTTCCTTCAGCAAAGTTTTATTATTTCTTTTACTTGTGTATTTGGCAGGATTTGACTGGAATTTGGTCTTCAAATGGGATTACATGACTCCAGAACAAAGACGATCTCGTCAGGGCAATCCCATCGGCCCCATTAGGTACGTAAAGCAAAGGGTTTTATTCTGTCCTTGTCTGTTATTAAGACACAATGAGTTAGTAAATTGGCTACAACATTGGCTTGTTCACAGAAGGCAAAGAGTAGTGACTGGAGGTCTGACCAGTGTTGCTCCACAAAATCAGGGCTAGGTCCTCTATTTGTACATAAGCAATGGCCTGATTGGTAAGCTTGAAGACGATGTGAAAATTGATGGAGTTGCGGGTAGTGAGAATGGTTGTCAAAGAATAGAGCAGGATAGAGATCTGTTTGAAATTTAGGTAGAGAAATAGGATCTGGAGTTTAATCTGGACAAGTGTGAGATACTGCATTTTGGGAAGTCAGATGCAAGCGGAAAGCAAATGGCAGCACTCTTAAGAGCATTGGTGTACAGAGGGATTTTGTGCCTCAAATCCACAGATCCTTGAAGATGGCAATGCAAGTCTATAGGATGGTTACAAAAAAATGTATGGCATGTCAGGTTATTAAAGTCAGGAAGTCATGTTGTAGCTATGTAAAACTTTACATCATCCACATATGGAGTATTGTGTCTGATCACCAGATTACAGGAAGGATGTGGAGGCTTTGGAGAGGCTGTGGAAGAGCTTTGCCATGGATTAGAAAGTATTGGCTATAAGGACCAGTTGAACAAACTTGGGTTGTTTTCTCTGGAGAGTTTGGAGGCTGAGGGACGACCCAATAGAAATATATATGTAAAGGGTTAGACTCTTTTATCCCAGGGATACTAAAGGACATTGATTGAAGGTGTGAAGGAGAAAGTTTAAAGATTCAAATTCCTTTATTGTCATGTAATAATACTGAAAATGTAATATTGCACAAAATTTTCTTCTCCCTGCCATAATGCAGACAAAGAGTCGCCATTAGTATTGCTTGGTGCCCCTTACAGTAAGAGAGAAAGAGCAACATAAGAGAGAAAGAGCAGCAAAAGAGAGCCCCTTCAGAGTCACTGAGTGTCCGTAGATTTGCCCCCTGTGCTCCCTCTGCACCCGCACAGACTCCTGTTCGATCCATTGGCAACCCAAGCTCCAGATGCAAAGCTCCAAAACGATCAGGAAGCCTTCAGCACCTGAGGCCCTTTGGGAGCCCTCCTTGCCTACAGCAACCTCATGAATCGCAGTTCTTCAACCGCAAGTTGCCCTCAAGCCACAGACTGTGTGGGTCCTTCAGCCGCTGAGCCCGTCGCTGGTCCGCTGCCACGGTCACCCTTCTGTCGAGATGTCTCCTCTCATTCTCCTTCTCAACGAGGGACGGGTTGTGTTCTCCCAGTTTCTGGTGCCCTGGGCTGGTCCAGTGCTTGTCTGGAGTCTGCAACCCCTGTGGCTGCTGCCGAGCATAGGTGCCGCCATCTTGGGCACAGCACTCCGCTGGATTTTAATTAAAAACACGGACTGTTCCTTTAACGGGTTGTTTAAAGCCTGAACGGAGCTGTTGGTATTAGAACCAAGTGGTTGGATCCTGCGAAGCAGTGCTGTGTCTCCGCACCCTACACCCTACTCGTCAGCAACAGTGCTGCCATTACCAATTTCTTTGTACAAGGCAAATTATTTTTATACTGCCAAGAAAAGTGGTAGGAGCAGATACGATGGCAATATTTAAGAGACGTAAACAGACGCATGATCAGGCAGGGAATAGTGTAATATGAACTGTGTACACAGATGGAATTGGTTAGACTGGTATCATGGTTTTTGGCTGACTTGCTCGTTTTTTTCCCCCCAAAGACTAGCAGTTGAGAATGTGCAGGGAGAAATGCCCAATAAAATGTAAAGTGAGAGTTAAAGAACTTTACACACAGAATGCCTGCATTTAACTGTTCTGAGAATATCAAACAGAAAGGAAGAAAGTGGTACATTGTGTTCAAACTACTTTGAATGAAGATTTCGTAGTGTGATCATTGTAATTTAATCAACACAGCAGCCAATTTGTACACAGTAATTATGAAAGATGATAAATAATATAATGGCAAAATATTATCTTTCTGAAAGTGTTATTTGAGGAATAATGATTGTCTGAGGCTCATGAAAGATTCCCCATTCGCCTCAGTCTGACCTCCTGGGATCTTTCCTATTCATCAGAGAGGGTAGAAGCAACACTCCATAGAATTTTGCATAAAAACCTATTGAACTTAACAGCATTCTCATTATTCAATTTGTTATTGGGCCATCTGTTGATGTCCAATTTCTCCGATTGTTTTGTTTTCCGCATTTCCCCCATCCCCAACACCACTTGCATCTCACCAACCATCTCTAGCCTTGGCTAGAGATACTGCGCATTGTGTTGGTTTGTCCTTCTCTTGAGCAGGCAACAGATGGAGTAAGGGGACATCTTTCTTGCACCATGATCATAACCTGATATTGCCCACCAGCTTTTTTTTCTTCTGTCTCTTGAACCTAGTACATTTTTTTTTCCAAGTCAGTCTAGGAATTTGAAAACTGTAATTAATATTTGTAAAGGATTTCCCTCTCCTCACCAGCAGTTAGGATTGTGCGTGACCTCCATATGTCAAAATCTTCACAAGATCCTCCACACTCTTCTCGCTGCTTGCAGCACCTCCAGGTTTTTTTTTTATTTAAATTTTTTATTTTTCACACTATGAACCATACTGACCAAAATACACACAAACATTTCCCTCTTGAATATACACAGAGTCATTTTCTCCCCTTTTCCCCCCTCCCTTCCCTCCCTCCTTACCCCCCCCCCCCCCCGCTCACTCAACGTTCAATATATATGATACATTAAACAATGTCATCACACAATGAAAATAAACAAGAAATTTGTGTCTTCTACTTTTACATACTGGGTCAGTTCATTTCGTCTTCTTCTCCTTTTGTCATTTTGGGCGGTGGAGGTCCACGGTGGGACTTCTCTGCTGTGTTGCCAAATTTGTTTGAATACTGTGATGTAATTTCTTAAATTATATTTAATTTGAACCTCCAGGTTCAAGAACAGTGTTTATCCAACAGCAATCAGGCTCTTGAGCCATCCCATATCACTCGAACTATGACACTACTACAAGACCACCAAAGATCTGTCTGAACTAATGACACAGCACACTTTTTGTTTGCATTACCGGCCTACTATGAATATTTCTTTTCTTTACTCTTACTTTTTAAACTTTTTTGTCTTTCTGTTGTTGCTTTATGAAACTGGGACGCTGCATCCAACAAGATCTGGTCATTATGCTTATGTTCACGACAGTTAACTCATTCATTCAATCATTTGCATGCATCTAGTCTCACTTTCTGCTGGTCCCTTCCCTCAGACCTGCAAACACAAAGCACCTTGCAATGACTTTGAAGCCTTTCTTCCCACTTCAGTTTTCTTCTCCCAAGACCCAACCTCTCTATCTCTTCTGTGTCCTATGTATACTCATCAGTAGCAACACAAAACCTATCGCCACGTCCATCAAAATAGAAACATGAATGTCCCATCCTCAGATTTCAGATTTGTTGTCAGAGTACATACATGACATCACATACAACTCTGAGATTCTTTTTCCTGTGGGCGAGGCAGAATGATCACTTATTGGTAGTGCAAAAGAAATCTGTATACAATGTTCACAAGTAAACAAATAAAGAAAAGTAAACAACTGTGCAATACGGAGAAGAGAGAAAAAAATCAAGGAAGTGCGCAAGTAAGAGTCCCTGATTGAGTTTGTTGTTGAGGAGTCTGATGGTGGAGGGGTAGCAGCTGATCCTGAACCCGGTGGTGTGAGTCTTGCGGCACCTGTACCCCTTTCCTGATGGCAGCAGCGAGAACAGAGCAGGTGCTGGGTGGTGTGGATCTTTGATGATTGCTGCTGCTCTCCAACAGCAATGTTCCCTGTAAATGTTTTCGATGCTTCCTTCAGAGATCCTGATGCTTCCATCTGGGAGCATTGCATTTACTTTGATGCCACTCAGTTAATTTTCTGTAGAGATCTCTGTTATCCCTATTTTATTTTCTACAAATACATTTGGGGGCAGAATTTGCAGCGATGATGTTGTTGTGGAAACTAGGGTGCACTGGTGTAGCCTTCGCTCTTTCAGTGATGAAAGTGAAATTGCACAGGCACAATAAGAATTGGACGGCCAAATTCTGACAGTAATTTCAACCTATGTGCTTGCCCTGATTTCTGAATCCATATGAGATGCAGTGGGATATCTGTTGGCTGAAGAATGTTAGGAGAAGAAACGTGGCCCAGTTTTCTGGTTCAAAGGAGAGATTGCCAGAAAGCAATAGTACTCTGGTCTGATCTGCTGCCATTGAACAGCAGAGATGTGCTGGTGGATGGTGTGCTCTTGCATATCTACCTGTGCTACCTTTGGGCAGTAGGAAACTCATGGAAGTGCAAAGTTGCAGCCACATTACTATTGTGCTATTTTTGGTACTTATTTCCTTTAAAAAAAAACCACTGGTTTCTGTGCTGCATTAATAGGCAATGATAAAGCCTTTGTATTTGTTTCAAAAAAAATATTCCTTTGGCCACTTATTTTTTGATACGCCAAGGACCGGAGACTGCTTAGTACACTGCAGCCTTGAACCAGTTCTCCACTTTGTCACTGTCACTATGTTCTTCCCCTGTGGTTCCGCCAGTATCGTTCCTTTTCAAGCATTTATCCAATTCCTCTTTTGAAAGTATAAAACACATGTTATAATGCATTAGTGTGTAAATGTATAATGCATTGTGTTCTTAGAACGCCCATGATAGCTGGAGGTCTCTTTGTCATGGATAAAAGTTACTTTGAGGAGCTTGGAAAGTACGACATGATGATGGATGTCTGGGGTGGGGAAAACTTGGGTAAGTATCCGTAATACTTCAGCATGTTAAATATTCAGAATGAAACCGTAAAACAGTGCGAGGACTGTTGATGCTTTTGTAAACTTAGATGTTTAAAAAGAGCAGCAAACTAGTTTTGACTCCTGTATGTGTTTTGGCAGGGATCTGTTCCAAACATGATGCCAACATTAAACTAAGATTCCTGCTGCTTGTACATGATCCATATTCCCTTCACTCCCTTCATATTCATCTGTCCATCTAGAAGCCTCTTAAATGGTAATATTGTATCTGCTCCCATCACTACATTACAGGCATCTATCACTTCCTGTGTGTTTAAAAAAGAACGTACCCCACACATCTCCTATAAACTTCACACCCTCTCACCTTCAAATCGTCCCCTAGAATGTGACATGTATCTTTTAATAACGGCGGCAGATTACTTGGCGACTCTTTGTTTGCATTTGCAGGGAAAATAAATGAAAGCTTTTCAATGTATCTTATGTACACAACAGTAAAATGAATATGAAATATTAAATTTATAGCTCAGGTAATCTTTTTAGACATACAGCACAGCAACAGGCCCACGAGCCCGTGCCACCCAATTGACCTACAGCCCCCAGTACTTTTTGTGCAGTGGGAGGAAACCGGAGCTCCTGGGGAAAACTCGCGCAGACATGGGGAGAACATAAAAATTCCTTACAGACAGCGCTGGATTCAAACCCTGGGCCCGTTCGCTGGTGCTGTAACAGCATTGTGCTAACAGCTATGCTTACCATGCCACCCCTCTACACTAACCTAGTTGCCCTGAGTTTGACTACAATTACAGACCTTTGCGAGTGGGAGCATTAAATAAAACCTAATGGGAGTTACAAGAGGCAGCAAATTCTGGAACCTTGAGCTAAAAACAAACTGCTAGAGGTACTCAGTAGGTTGAGCAGAATTGTTTAGGGGGAGGGGGAGGAAAAATCGCCAACATTTTGGTTTGGGATCGTGTCAGAATAGAGGGGGGGTGGAGCGAGAGAGCCATTAAGAGGTGATGGTGGGAGGAGATTGGCAAACCAGGAAAGGGCAAAGGATGACCGAGAGATAGGGAGGGGGGAGTGGGAGTAGGTCACTGTCAAATACAAGAGAAGAGGGTTGAGAAGATGAACCGGGGGGGAGAGAGCAGGGGACAGCTGTAAGGGCAACTTGGTTTAGCTTAGCATTTAGCCAGCGGGTTTGAATCCAGCCCTGTCTATAAGGAGTTTGTACGTTCTCCCCATGTCTTCATGGGTTTCCTCTGTCTGCTCCAGTTTCTTCCCACCCTTCAAAATGTACAATGTTTGTAGGTTAATAGGTGTATTTGGGCAGCATGGGCTTGTTAGTGTGCTGTATCTCTAAATTAAAATTAAGTTAAAATTAAAATCAAATTGAGTTAAACATGGGAGGATGTTTCTTATTTTGATGCTCTCCTGGAGTTAACACTCTACGGGTTTCCTTGTTCCTGAGTTGAGGCTTCAGTTGTCAAGACAAGCCGATTGTCTATCACCAGGAGCATGGAGTCCCATACACTCTCCATAGAGGAGGTATGGAGTTCCATGTTGCTGTAATACATGAAGGAGGTTTACGGCTGTGGTACAAATGGTGTTCTGATTGTGATAATACTGTGTAAATGGCGATAGTAATGTACTTCAATGTGCGGAGTCTTACTGAGGCAGCCACATAGTGCAACATTGAGCCCAGCTGCCTTGCAGCTCTGGTGACCAGAGTTCAACCCTGACCATCTCTCCCGTCAGAGTAGGGTTTGCATGTTCTCCTTGTGACCAGGTGGATTTCACACCCCCGCCCAACTCCTCCAGGTACAATGGTTCCTCCTGCATCCCAAAGACTTGCTTGACAGAAGGTAAATTACTCGATGTGTACGTGAGTGGCAAAATAATCAACATGGAGCTGCTGGTTGTGAGAGTGAACATGTGACGGGGAAATAAATGGGAAGGTGGGATTGATGTGACAACACAAGGCTCGATGGGCCAAGTGGCCCCCTCAATATGAAAAATTTGAAAGCAACCTTTCCCCTTTTTGTTAGTCAGCAAAGCATAATGTTTTCCCACTCCAGACTGGGTGATTGCCCCACTGCAGAGTGCAGGGTGAAATCAGATACATCAGCCTCTCCAGGACACCATTTTTGTTTTGTTTTGAATATAGCTAAGTAGTACAGTTAAATTGTTTAAAAAGTTATATAGTTTTAGATTTTATAGCTATGGCTACCCAACAATATAGCCAAAAGTATTTAAAGTTATTTAGAAATGTTTCTACTCACCTCCGGGAAGATCTGCGGGATAAGCTATGTGACTATGGTCTGCTGCGGCGGGTGGACTAGGCCTAAAAACTTCTGGATCGTGGAGAAAAAGGGAGCGGTGTGCAAGATGGAGGAAATGCAGTAAGCGAGCAGGGGTATGTGCCAGGCTGAAAGCGAACTCCTGCCGCCTGGCTCTCCTCTCCATTCCGCTCACCAAACTCTGTTCCCTAGGGAACAAAATGGATGACATCCGACCCTGGAGGTTTTTGCAGCGTGAGTACGGGGTCTGCTGTGCTTTGGACTTCTTAGAAATGTAGCTCAGTGACAGGGTCCCGGACGCCACCATCCAGCTAGATGGACTCACCTTATTTCAGGCGGACAGAGATGCCGCTTTGTGTGGTGAAGTCTGCGGTGACATCTACACAAAATGCTGCAAGGACTCAGAACGAGTCTCCAATCACTGCTCAACGCTGGTGGAATTTGTGACTGTCAGATGTAGACCGTTCTCTCTACCACGGGAATTCACCACGGTCCTCATAGTCGCAGTATACATACACTCCCCACCCCTGCCCTGGTGCCAGCACCAAAGAGGCAATCTGGGAACTGTATGAGGCTATAAACGAATTGCAGACTGAACACCCCGATAGATTGATCATTATTGCTGGGGATTTCAACCAGGCGAATCTCAAGTCAAAGCTATCTATATTCCATCAGTATGTGGACTTTGGTACGAGAGGCGCGAACACTTTGGACCTTGTGTATATGAACATTTCCGACACGTATTGGGCAGAGCCCCGGCTTCACCTCAGATACTCAGACCACATCTCTGAAATGCTGATCCCAGCATACAGACCAGTCTGGAAGCAGGTTGAAACCTGGCTAGCGGGGGCCACTCGTACACTTCAAGACTGCTTTGAGCATACTGACTGAAACGTGTTCAAGGAAGCAGGAGCTGGTGGCGACTTCATCAATCTGGAGGAGTATACAGCATCAGGTACCAGCTACTCAATAAGTGTTCAGATTTTTAAAAAACTTTATTCATTTATTCAAAAAACAAATAGTACATAACATATACAACAATTAACCATAAACATGAACGTTATTTTTTATATATAGAAAAAAAAAGGAGAAAAAAAAGCCCCCCCCCTTCAGCCAACTCTCCTAAGGAGAGCCATAAAGAAAGAAAAAATATTAAGTAAAAATTAAACATACATATTAAGATCTAATCAATGTAAATTGAAATGTAAATATTCTGAATATAACAACCACTTATTAATAAAAAAATTAATTATCACACGAAACATATGTAATTTTTTCCATTATTAAACAATATTTCATCTCATTATGCCATCTATTAATATCAATCATATTTGTATCTTTCCATGTACTAGGAATACATTTTTTTGCTACAGATAAAGCTAAATATGCAAAAGCAAGCTGAAACTTATGTAATCCCAAGCCTTTCAGAGGTTGCAAACTACCCAATAAAAATACTGTCGGATCTAAAAGTATTTTAATCTTATACAGGTATTCTAAAAACGATTGAATTTTCTTCCAAAAAGATTGTATATGTATACATGACCAAACAGCATGAAAAAAAGTTCCAACAGAATTACCACATCTAAAACACAAATCTGATTCATGAAAACCATACTTTTTTAATTTTTCAGGTGTTAAGTATAATTGATGTAAAAAATTATAGTTAATTATTGCATAACATGCATTTATCAATCTAGTTACACTATCATAACAGATATCTAACCAATCATCCTCGGAAAAAATAAAACGAGTATCCGCTTTCCATTTACTTTTAGATCTATCCCAACCCTTTTTATCCATACCATCCTGAATAAGTGTTCAGATTATGTCACTGTGCCCAAGACCATCATAACTTGCCCCAATCAGAACCCATGGATATCAGCAGAGGTGCTGTTCAGGTACTGAGATGTGGCCTTCAGAGCAGACAACAAGATAGCCCTGCCTATCGCAAGAGTCAAGCTGTTTAAGGCCATTAGGGAAGCAAAGTGTGTGCATGCCCAGCACGTTCAGTCATATCCTGGACAGCAAGGATACGTGACACATGTGGAAGGGCATCCAATACATCACCAACCACAGGACTGCACCATCTGCCTGTGCTGGTGATGCCTCCCTCCCAGATGCACTGAACAACTTCTACACATGTTTTGAGGAGAGAAACGACGTGGCAGTGAAGAAGACCACTTCTCCTCCAAATGATATGGGGCTGTGTCTTATAGTGGCTCATGCGAAGAGAGAGGTAGGCAAGGTCAACCCATGGAAAGTTGCTGGATCGGATAAAATTCCTCACAGAGTGCTCAGGGGATTTGTGACTCGGCTGGTGGATGTTTTCACCAACATCTTTAACATTTCCCTGAGAAGCTCCTTGGTCCCAACATGCTTCAAAATTGCCACCATTGACCCCATGCCAAAGAAGTCATCTGTGTCCTACCTCGATTACTACTGCCCTGATGCCAATCGTTATGAAGGGCTTTGAGGCTCGACATGGGGCACATCAAGCTCCTGCTGCCCCGTCACTAGACCCCATGCAGTTTGCATACAGACCCAACTACTCTATGGATGATGCCATTGCTACTATCCACCATCTAGCCCTCACCCAACTGGAAAACAAGAACTCGTATGTTCGAAAGCTATTTATAAACCAGTTGAGCCTGCTGGGTCTAAACACCTCCTTCTGAAATTGGATTCTTGACTTCCTGTCGGAGAGACCTCAGGCAGTCTAGATCAGTAACAACATCTCCAAGATCATCGTACTAAGCGCAAGGGCCCCCAAGGGCTGTGTGCTGAGTCCACTGGTGTTCACTCTTCTGACCAATGACTGTGCAGCTAAACACAGCTCGAACCACATTGTTCGCTGACAACACATCTGTGGTGGGCCTGATCAGTAAGAATGATGAGTCAGCATTCAGAGATAAAGTGCAGTCGTTAACTAATTGGTGCAGAGCCAACAACCTGTATCTGAACATCAAAAAAAAAGAGACACTTGTTGACTTCAAGAGAGCCCAGGGGGACCACACTCCTCTGACCATTGACGACTCCACTGTTGAGGTTGTCAAGAGTATCAAGTTCCTTGCTGTGCATTTGGCAGAGAATCTCACCTGCTCCTTTAACACAACCTCCATAGCCAAGAAAACCCAGCAGTGCCTCTACTTTCTGTGAAGACTGAGGAAAGTTCATCTCCCACCCTCCACCCTTGCTGCATTCTACAGAGGATGTATCAAGAGCATCCTGTGCAACTGCATCATCACCTGGTTTGGAAGTTGTACCACCTCAGACCACAAGACCCTGCAGAGGATAGTGAAATCAAGGGAAAAGATTATTGGGGGTTCTCTTCTTACCATGAAGGACATCTACAACACACGACGTAGGTGAAAGGCAATAAACATTGTGAAAGACTCCACACACCCCTCAAGTAAACTGTTTTCCCTTCTGCCATCTGGTAGGAGGTACTGCAGTACTCAGGCCCTTACATCCAGATTGGGCAAGAGTGTTTTCCCCCAAGCCATAAGACTCCATAACTCCCAGAACATTTGGGGATTGGGTACTGTGGACTGTTAATGTACAAGTGTTAATATTTTAAATGTGTTGAACTTCTGTTCTAACCTATGTTTATGAAAATATGCTCCATGGTCCTGGCAAAGCATTATGTCTTCTTTACCTTGCAAACATGGAATGAATGACAACTAAAGGTGACTTGACTGAACCACTAGAAACTGATGTGAACACAACCGGATTAGCAAACAGGATATTAACTCTGGGGCACATTTTTGAAAAAAAAATTGCTTGATGCTGTGATCCTGAAAGGAGTTTAAGTTACACATTTTGTATTTGGCTAGTTGTGTAGGGAGGGAGAGAGACAGAGAGAACACTCCAACTCCCATCTATAAGTTTGCAGTTGGACACCACTGTTGCAGGATGGATCTCAAATATTGATGAAATGCTGTGCTGGAAGGAGAAGGAGTCAGGTTAACAATCTCTCCCTCAGTGTCAGCAAAAGAAAGTGGTCATTGACTTCAGGAAATGGAGTGCAGCACATGGCACTCAAGAGAAGATGGTGGAGAACCAAGTTTTTTGCGAGTAAATACCACAATGGCCTGACCAGGTTCAACCACATTGGTCAAGAAAGCACACCCCACGCCTCTACTTCATTAGAGGCCTGAGGAAATTGGCATGTCCTCAGTTTCCCTTATTACCTTTCAAAACTCCTCTCCATCGATTCTATCTTCACCTCCCACTGCCTGAGAAAAGCAGCCAACATATTAACGAGACACATCTCACCGTGGCTCTCTCCTTTCAAGCAAGATACCTGAGTTTGAAAACACAACCCTTCAGATACAAGGACTGTTTCTTTCATCCTGTTATCAGACTCTGAACAGACCTCCTATTAGTAAAAAATGATGCCTTGCACTGTTTGTACTTTTTCCTCTTTAACACTTTACCCATCACTTTGTTTTTATTCATTCACTATCCAATGCACTATGTATCACAACATATGCATTATATTACTTTGATGAAGGCCTCAGGCCCAAAACATTGGTTAGGTATATATCTTTGCCTCTTATTAACGCTGTGGGACTTGCTGAGTTTCTCCAACACTTTTGTGTATTTACTACAATCACCTCCTCTGCAGACTTTCTTGTTTCACATTATGTATAACTTGTCTTGCCTGGATAGCACACTAAAAAGGCTTTTCACTGCAGCTTGGTACACATGACAATAAACAATTCAAATGACTCGAGTTTTCCACATGTCATTCATGTCCCCTTCTCCTCCGTTTCCATAAAATGGCTCTCTAACAGTTTTTAAAATTTACTTTTTTTATTTAAATTATTAAAATTTAGAAATGGTAACAGGCCATTCCAGTCCACAAGTCCGTGCCACCCAATTAACCTACTACCCCCTGTATTTTCAAAGGGTAGGAGGAAACCGGATCCCATGGGGAAAACACATGCAGACATGGGGAGAACGTACAAAATCCTTACAAACAGTGCAGGATTCAAACCCTGGTCCTCATCACTGGCTCTGTAACAGCGCTGCACTAACCGCTACGCTAATCGAGGTTATGAGGTTATGTTGTCAAACCTTTACATGGTCACAACTAGAACAGAATATTACAATCTATTGATATATGGATAAACTTTAATGTGGAGGCAAGGATCACAAGACCTCTCGAACAAGGACATAAATGTAGAATCGGCAAGTTTGCTATGTTGTAATCCAGTTATGTGACCGCTCCATTGATCTTGAGTTTGCAGCTAGTCTAAGGTATAGGGTGATAACTGTAATGTTAAGCAATTGAAAAGCAGCTAATGAATTCACTTTCTGTGAACTGTACACTCGTTTTCTCTTCCAGAGATTTCTTTTCGGGTATGGCAATGCGGAGGCATTCTTGAAATCATTCCCTGTAGTCGGGTTGGCCACGTATTCCGCAAACAACATCCCTACACTTTTCCAGGAGGCAGTGGTACTGTGTTTGCAAGGTAGCTTTTACTGATGCTTATTGATCACACCCGTGATTTCAAATCCTTTCGCTCACCTATCTCTGAGAGTTTCTCCAGTGCCTCGAACACCGTGCCACTTTCCTAAATCTAACCTCTGTCTCTCTGATCTCTACTGCCTAATTAAGTAAAAATACAATGTTGGAGAAACTCATCTGGTCAAACAATGTACTTTATAATAGCAAAGTTAAAGATACATAACTGACGTTTCAGGTTGTGACCCTTCATGGAAAAATATTGGCAGGTGCCCGAACAAAATGGTAAGGGGAGGAGCACAGTTCCAAAGGCAGGAGGTAATAGGTGGATAAGGGCGGGAGGACACAGCAGCAAACAGGGGGAGGAGAGATGGCTCTGTAAATAGAGAGGGAAGTGGGGTGGATAGCTGGGGGGGGGGGGTGGAAGGGAAAGGGAGGGGAAGGCGAATGGAGAGTAGGTTAGCAGACTGGAGAAGTCAGTGTTAATGCCATCCAGTTGGAGAGTGCCCAGATGGAAAATCGAGTGACGTTCCTCCAATTTACGGGTGTTCTTGGAGTGTAGTACATGAGGCTATGGACAGACATATGAACATGGGAGTGGGGCGTGGAATTGAAGCGGTTGGCCACCGAGAGATCTCTGTCACTGGTGCAGACAGAGTGCAGGTCCTCAACAAAGCGATCTCCCAGTCAGCACCCAGTCTCTTCAATGAAGAGAAGGTCACAGTGGGATGCAGCAGGTGACTCCCTTGGATACACGTGTTGCTTCACTTGAAAGGACTGGGGCCCTGAATGGTGGAAAGGGAGGAAGTTTGGGCACAAGTGTGGCACTACCTGTGTCCACAGGAAAAGGTGCCGGGAGGGGACGATTGGAGTGGGAGGGATGAGTGGATGGAGGAGTCACAGAGGGAGCGGGAAAGGCAGAGAGGGGAAGAGGGAGAAGATGTGCCTCATGGTGGTATCATGTTGTAGGTGGCAGAAATTGCAGGGGATAATGTGTTGGATGTGGAGACTGTTGGGATGGTAGGTACGTACAAGGGAAACCTGTGTTTATTAGGTTGGGGCAGGGGGGGCCAGGGCAGATGAGCAGGAAATGGAGGAGATGTAGGTACTGCTGAATTGTTGGGTGCCTAAGCCATCCCCTTCTTCAATCGCTTCATGCCTCTCTCCCTCTCTCTGCTCATTTAACTTGTTCTTTGAAACTCACCTCCTTGATCAATTGTTTTGTACCTGATGATATCTTGTCTTCGTTATCTTCTATCATTTGTCTGATTGTCAGCTCTTCTGTAATCAAACTTTTTCATTTTCCCTACTCGAACTCCATAATTTCTTTTAAATTACAACGAAATCCCCCTTAAATTATAATGAAATCTTCCTAAATTTATGTTCTCAGACGAGCTATCCGAATTTTGTTTTTTAGAGGCTCAGCGTGGTATCAACCCCTTCCAACCATGAGCCCTGTACTGCCCAAATACACCAATTAATTTACAAACCCTGTACATTTTTGGAAGGCGGGAGGAAGCCAGAGTACCCAGCGGAAATCCACACAGATTTGGAGAACATACAAACTCCTTACAGACAGTGCTGGAGCATTGCACTCACCACAACACTAGATTTTTTTCCCCCACAAAACTGAGGTCGTATTATCATCAGTGATATCCTCATCCTTCTAAAGTCTAATCTGCTGAATGAAGCAATGACCCCCACTTCCTGCCCCACTGGCCATTCTCACCTTGAATTACCCCAGTAACCAACAGTGATAACAGTATCAATGAAACTACCAGATTGCCTTGAAAACCAATGTTCTTCATTCATATGCTTCTGGGAAGGAAATGGCATCCTTGCCTGAACTGTGACCTTGTTGACCAACACAAACAAGGTTGATTCTCAACTGCTCTCTGAACAGACCCAGCAAGTTGCACAGTGCAGGGGGCAAGTGGGAATAGCAAAAACGGCTTGCCGACACGGAATGAATACAGAATAGATGCATTGGAGCGTGTAATAGACATGTTTTGATTATAAAATGCATGAATGTAAGAAATAGGAGCAAGCCATCTGTCCATTGCACCTGCTATGCCATTTGGCTAATCTGGCCATGGTCTCAGTACCAGTTCCTTATGACCCTTAATTCCTTTACTATTGAAAAATGTATCTGTGTCTTAAATAAATTCATTGAGGCAGCCTCTATTGCTTCCTTGGGCTGAGAATTCCACAGACTCTCTCATCTCTGGGAGAAGCAGTTCTTCTTTATATTTGTCTTAAATCTTGGTTATATCATCTAGATCTAAATCTTACCTGCCAGTGGGAACCACCTGCCTGCTTCTATCTTACCACTTCCTTTTATGATTGTATATCTCATAAGATGACCCAACCACCCCCCCCCCCATCCTTCTAAACTCCAATGAGTGTAGTCCCTGGCTACTCACCCTCCCCTCCGAAGCAGACCCCATCATTTCCAGAATCAGTCTGCTGAACCTCCCCTGCACCACACCCAAATAGCAGAAAAAAATCTTTCAGCTTGCTACAAATTTCTCCGTTTTGTTCCAATTTCTGTCTATAAGATTGACATCAATGATTTTTTTTCCCTCTATTAGGCAAGATTTACAAGAGACTTGGAGCAAAGACAGAAAATGGAGTTGAGGTGTAGATCTTATTGACTAATGGAGCAGGCATGAGAGGCTGTACGGCTGGCTTCTGTTGCTTTATTCTGCATGAGTATTCTCCCTCTGCAACATTACCGAGTGCAGCCCTTGCTGACCATTCTGGGGACTATCACTGTGACCTTTTAATTGCTATCCTCGAATGCGGATCCTGATTCTGGGAGCATCCCTCATGAGAAATTTTAACCGTCTGAAGTTGATTATGCGCTGGAGAGAAAGTCTTTCAGAAAGAATGAAATTTTGTTTTCTCTCTTTTAAAGAAACACTCGCAGGGCAGCTGAGGTGTGGATGGATGAATTCAAGAACTTCTACTATGCAGCAGTCCCTTCAGCGCGTAATGTGCCCTTTGGCAAGTGAGTAAAGCTCGTGGTTACACTGTTTAAAGGGATCTGTTTAGCACTTATCTCCCATTATTTTTATTTAATGTTTATTGGACAATAATTTGTTGGAGAATGGGTTTTATCTCTGTCGTTTAGTAGTTTACTGCACTCTTAAACCATGACAAATCTTTTTACCTCATTGATGTTTATGGGATTCTGGTCATTGACGCTAAACAAATGTTCCATTGATTGTACGATAACTGAGGCCTATATTTTCACAGTTCAGTAAACAGATAAAATGCAGGCACCTGGAAGATATTTTTTAACCATCACATCGCTGAAATCATTACCAACTGAGTCTTTTGCGAAGGAGTGGACTGGTCCTCCTTGTATTTGGTACGCTTGCCCCTGGGGATTGTGCAAAGGAGTCCAATCATGTGCACCACATTCATAAAGGCAAATGTGCATTCAAGATATGTAAACAGGGCAGACGACCATGAAGTAGCAGGCTTGCATCATGGCAACGTAAGGGGCAGTTGTGCCCACGGATGGGTATCTCTGCTTGACCAGGTCCAAGGCACCTGAAGCCACCTCTTTCATTCCCCAGAGACACCTTGTGATGCCACCTACTAGCACTGCTTGACCCTGCTCCCTCCCCCCATCTAGGGTTGTGATTAAAGGTAAAGGTTTCATTATTGTCACATAATATTACACTTAGAATGTAACATACATGAAATTCTTTAACTTTGTCCACCATGAGGATGACCAAGTTGGCACTTTGTCCAGTGCCCCTCACGGAAATGAGGCCCCCAGCAAGGAAAGAACTCGCGACCCCTGTTTTACTCCCCTAACTCTCTTCTAACTCTCCCCCCCCCCATTTAACCTCTTCCCATTGCAACTCCACTCTCCCAAAATGGTCTGATCACGAATTAATCCATGGTGATCGGGTCAGTAGATTAAAGAACTGTTCTTCCAGAATAATGCTTCTGCCTTTTGTGTATTGTTATCTGACAGCGTTGGGAAAGCACGATTCACACACAAAATTCATCCAAGGATTCTTGATTGGTTTTTGTGGGAATAATGAGGGCATTTCTCAAGATTTTCCTATTATCCATTCAGGCCAAGTCTGGATGCATTTTAATCCCTATCTATCGGCCTTGAATCCTGCAACAGTGAAATCTTGTCTACAGCAAGTCCCTGGATTACATAAGGGTTTCACTCGTGATAGTTGTTTGTAAATTGGAAATGTACAAACACAATATGTGGGGGGAGGGGGGGAGGGTCACAGAAAGATTCAAGGTTCCTTTATTGTCACGTGCACAAAACTCGTTTTCATTGATCACCCTGTGAAGGCACACAGAGGTGCCACTAGTCCAGTGCCAATGTCAAGAGAAAGAGAACCAAAAGAGAATCCCTTCAGAGACAGAGTGTCTGTGGATCTCGCCATCCATTACTTCCTGTGCACCTGTATAACCTCCGAAGCCACACAGCTTCCTGTCCGGTCCAGTGTTGAACCCGAACTCCAAGCATCCAAGACACTCTGGTCCCCAACCCCTGATATGATCAGGAAACTGAGGCCTTTCGGGAGCGCTGCTCGTCACCGGTACCCTCGTGGATCCCAATTCCAACACCTGGTTCCCACAAGCGACCTGCAGGTAGAATAGCCACCAGGTTGCCTCATGGCTCTGCCCAGTTTCTCCCACCCACCCCCCCCCCCCCCTTCTCCAGTTGTTGTGGCTCAGAAGGCATAAGGAAATGGCCTATTACTAACTGGCTGAAGGGGTATAGAAGGCACAAGGAAATGGCCTATTACCAACTGGCTGAAGATACCAGCAAACCTGTAGGAGCCAGGGAGGATTTGTCACTAAATGTGTTTCCAATGTGGCATTTTCTACTGACTTTGAGTCCTGACAACCTTTTGTGGGCAAGAGTTGCAGAATTTCACACCCTGTGTTCATCACCACATTCCCCTTTCTGGTCCAGGAACGTTGATGAAACCCATCTTGTAATTTAACATTGGTGATTATTTTTTTTTTGTCTTATTTTAGGAGATTATTTAGCCAGCAATAGCTAGAACCTTGTAAAACTATTGAGAGTCACTGGTTATGTGGGCCTGTGAATGAAAGGGTGCTCGTTCAGAATGTGATGGTATAGTGCAGGATTTAAACTAAGGAACCTAGTGAGCAGGGGTCATGGATCTCACAACATGATGACCTTGACAAATATGAGGTACTTTTATTCTTGGTCATTTGGCCTTAAGTTATATAATAAAGTCCACCACAACAATACTATTAGAGGAAGGTGCAAAAATATAGAAGAAAAGAGGGATCATCAAATCAAAGAGAGATTATCTAATGAGCCAGCAGCTCTTATGTTTAAGAATCTGATTCATGAATAGTTACACTTTCAACAGTGGCAATTCCTCACAAGTGAGGAGGTTCAGTCATGGAAGTTCATGATCCTATTTGGTTTACTCTCTCCGATCCTTGTAATAAAATGATAACAGAATCATCCAAGCCCAAGCAGTTCATCTACAATAGATCTAGACATGAGACAAATGGATTCTCAGTGATGGACAATGTTAAGAGCTAAAGAGTCCAAGTCATTTGTTCTTCGCAAGCCTGTGACGTACATCATGCCTGGACTGGTAGGAAGAGGACATTCTAAATCTAGAATGTTGATTCTTCTATTGACGAGTGTCAGCAGTGAGTGTTTTCCTCTTTCACTAGTTCCTTTCCAAAAGTCATTCAAACCAATGTGACCTAGGAGACACATTTCTTGCAGGAAGTTCTGGGGTAATGAAGAAAGTAACCCCCCCCCCCCCCCCCAATCCCCACCCCGCTCATTCAATTAAATCAGAGAATTGAATTTACCTGTATCTTGTAAAGGAGCAGCTACCAACTGTTTCACAATCGTAAATTTCACTATTTGGAAAATCATATTTGCCCAACAATTTGTATGCAGTATAAATTATCTAATTTTTATCTTTCTGTATAGCTCCTTTCAACCGCCAATCGGTCTTTAAAGTGTCTAGTGTGAAAGCAAAATTAGCTCAATGCCGGCGTCAGATGACATCATCTCACGCCGGGGATTGACAGCCTCAACCCTTGGTACAATCCCCGGTGTCTGCTGACGCCGGCGTTGAGATCAGGCAAGTGTGTAACAGGTAATTGCATTGTGGGATTGAAATGACCCAAGTCTTTGCGTGAATGCAGGAACTTGAAGGAAGAAAAGATTAAAATGAAGATATAACCTTTGCCATGGGAAAGTTACAGTGGTGGTGGGGGGGGGGGGGTGCAGGAGAGAGAGAGAGAGGAAATAAGTAGCAATAGCAGACAATTTTTAAACAGCATTGGAAAATTGGTAGTGCTATAGCACACAATTTATAAAGACTGTGGGGGGGCGGGGGGAAGCAATGGTGGACCTGCCTTCCCAGATGCCGTGCAGCAGAGAAACCCCTCTATAAATGCTCCATGTATGCAGCCAGGCATACAGCCCTTTCTCTGCCGCATGGAATTCTGGGAAGGTAGGTCCACCATCACTTTTCCCCCCAAAGTATTTATAAATTGTATGCGATACTGCTATTAACTTTCCTACACTTTTAAAATTGTACGCAATAATGCTACAATCGTTCCCAAGCTGTATAAATTGAGTGCTAAAGTGCTACTAACTTTCCCACCCTGTTTAAGAATTGTCCGCTATTGCTATTTATTGCTCACACTTTCCAAAGGTCCCTTATAAAGGTTTATATAAGTTGGCACAACAACAACAGGGGCTGAAGGGCTCATACTGTGTTATTCTTTGGCTTGGCTTTGCGGACGAAGATTTATGGAGGGGGTAAATGTCCACGTCAGCTGCAGGCTCGTTTGTGGCTGACAAGTCCGATGCGGGACAGGCAGACACGGTTGCAGGGGAAAATTGGTTGGTTGGGGTTGGGTGTTGGGTTAATTATTAGGCATGATTAATTTTGTTCAAATATAAGACCATAATACATTGATCAGGATTTAGGGCAGGTCCACCATCATTCGATGTGTCATTGCATCACCAGAAGAAGGTAAAACAGTCCTAATCCTTGGGTTGGCTCCTTGCAAGAGTGAAAGCGTTCAGTGTTTCAGTTAGGAGTGATCAGATGTGAAAAGCCAAACCCTCATTCCTATCCCAGGACACTGAACAGCCAATTTAGTGGGATGCAAGTGTGAAAAGGGGCTTATGACTCCTAATAAAGGCCTGACCGTCTTTTAAAAAGTTGAAAAAAAAACCTAGACAACATCACAAAGATTCTAAAATGATGTCTTTGAAATCTGAACATCCAGTGATTATTGGATGAGATTATAAATTACCTGCCCTCTCCTACGATGTGCACAATCTCGCTGGCAGTGTCTTGAAGAGAAGGGAAATTCTTGGTACCTATAGTCAAGGTAACACAGTGGTCTGCCTACTTTAAATCCCTTAACAACATCAACACAAAATGTTTATCTGGCTATTTAGCCCAGTGAGAATTTCCAAGCAAATCTAATACATCAGACAGCATACTTCAAAAGAGGTAATTGCCTGAAAGACTCTTGAGCTTCTTGAGTTCAGAGGATACAATATAAATACAATTTTTCTTTTCCTTTAGCATTCAAAGCAGACTGGAACTGAAAAAAAAGTTGGCTTGTAAACCATTCAAGTGGTACTTGGAAAATGTCTATCCTGAGCTCAGGTAGGATTGTCTTCTGGATTCCAGCATGCTGCTAAAATGTAGGAATTGCTGGGTTTTTTTAATTTCTGGATTTAAGGACTGTGGTGTATATTTTGTGTGTTTCCTTGAGCAGGTTGCACCGTTCCTTCTCCCAACAGCTTATCACCTCAACCAAGAGAGAGAAAGTGGGGGTTGGGCGTGTGTGTGGTTTGTATGGAGCAGGTTTCTGGATTTGAGTCATGAACAGAATTCCAAAAGAGTTTCCAAGTGCCAGTCAATCCTTTGTGCTTACACAGAGGTGCATACTTTTCTCCCGAGTAGATCTCCACACACTGCACTAAAGCAGCATTAAGACCATATTCAAAACCAATATGCTCCACATGCTGGAGATGGAACAAAATACTCAGCAGGTCAAGCAGCTTCTGGAGTGAGGGAAACAGTCAATTTTTTACTGGTCTTTCATCAGAGCTCTTATAGTGCTATTGTGGAAAACTAATGTAGTCCTATTAACAATAATATTTCAGTACTGGATGTAAAAACTCACTGCTCAGAGGGTATTTGAAGAGAATAAGTACCCAAAAGGTAATTTAATTAGTATGTCTGGAATTGATGGAATGTGTCTGTTGCTGGCAACCCAGGAATTGTCCTGGAACTAAGGAGGCTCGATAAAGAGGTGATCACATGTAGGTTAGACTAAGTAAAAATTTTGTTGTCAGATTGCTGATAGTGAACCAGTTGGCCTTATGCTACAATCCAATCAAGTTATGCATACAATTACTAAGATATTTTCATTTAATTCTTGCACTGTAAATTCCTCAGCTGCCATGTGGATTTAAACAAGTTGCCTGTGGATCCGTGGTGTAGAACTCTGGCTGCTAGTCCAGTAATTGAAACAATTGCACTACTGTATCCTACAGTGCAAACCTGCACCACATGGTGCAAAATAATGAGCAAGAAGAGCTGACCTGCTCAGCATAAATGGAGCACTTAAGTCAGTCTAATTTTAAAATAAAATGAGGGGCACTGTTTGAAGTGTATCAATGTTTGGCTGACATTGGGCACTGTCCATTCTGAGTGTAGGAACTGTAATAACATGGAGTTTTAAGCATTCGATAACCTTTCCTGTGGCTCATGACGAGTCACCACAAGACTCTTGATGGTAAAGTGAGGAAAAGACCTTAATGATATACAACACAGTAGGTTGTCCAAGCTGCATGTCGATCCCTGCGTTTCTACAACTCTGAACAACTATTAAAACTGTTAAAATCCATGTTGTATTTTGCTTACATCAAAGGTATACATTTTCTAAAATTTTCAATCAACATGCAGTCAAAACGAAGAATAATCAAAAAGAAAAAGATCAATATCAATAATATTAACAAAATAATTTAAATATCGATCAGCACGTCAATATTAAAGAATGTGAGAAGAGAGTCAACATGTGATTCAATTATTATAAAGAAAGAAATAATACAATAATTCTAAATGGGTTTACAGCTTATTTCATCCTTTTCCTTATCTTGCAAATTCAATGTCCATGTTGAACTGAAGGGAGAAAAAGATAATAGCGAGAAAAGAACAAAATAAGAGGAACCCTCCCACCCATCCCCACCCCCAATAAACAAGAAGAAAAAGTAAGAAAAGAGAAAGAATAAGAAAAAGAAAAGATTGGCTTCACCTCGGATAAATCCCACTGCCATCAAGGGACAAATAACCTGACTTATCTAGGGTCCTCGGCGCTGTGAGCACCGGGGTGGGGGAGAGACAGGAGGGGGGATTGTTAAAGATTTACCCCAATGTATCAATTCCATATTCTTGAAAATCCATCATACCGGTTTCTGAGGTTATAGGTGATCTTCTCCAGGGGAACACAATTATGCATTTCTATCTTCCAGCAGGCTAAACTTGGTGCGAATCAGATTTCTAAGCAACAGCTATGCATTTCCTGCCACTGCTAAAGTAAGCTTAACAAATTTTAATTGATACTTTGACAGCCTCAGGTCTTACGTCTTCTAAATTCCCCAATAAAAATAAATCAGGGTATTGAATTCCAGTAGTATTTTTTCTAGGAAATTACTCAAATCTTCCCAGAAAGGCCTCACTTTAGGGCATGACCAAGTTTTTTTAATATTTTTTATTTTTCATACTGTGAACCATATCAACCAAAATATATACAAACGTTTCTCATTAAATATACACAGTGGCATTTTCTTCCTTTTTTTTTCCCCCCCTACCTTCCCTCCCCCCTTCAAAACCAATAAACATTCAACATATGCAATACAATAAAACCATTTAACAATGTCATCACACAATGAAAAATAAACAAGAAAAATGTGTCATCTACTTTTACACACTGGATCAAGTCATTTTGACTTCTTACCATTTTAGGGGGTGGAGGTCCGAGGCAAGCCCTCTCTGTTATGTTCCATGTATGGTTCCCAAATTTGTTCAAATAATGTGCTTTATTTTTTAAATTATATGTTTTTTTTCCAATGGAATACATTTATTCATTTCCATGTACCATTGCTGTATACTCATGCTCTCTTCCATTTTCCAAGTTGACATTATACATTTTTTTTTGCTACTGTTAAGGCTATCGTAATAAATCTTTTTTACGCTTTATCCAATTTGAGACCTAATTCCTTACTTCTTATATTACTTAGAAGAAAGATCTCTGGATTTTTTGGTATGTTATTTTTTGTGATTTTATTTAATATCTGATTTAGATCTTCTCAAAACATTTTCACTTTTTCACATGCCCAAGTTGCATGTACTGTTGTTCTCATTTCCTTCTTACAGTGAAAACATCTATCTGATAATGTTGGAACCCATTTTTTTAAAACTTTTGGGGCGTGATATATAACCTGTGTAACCAATTATACTGTATCGTGCGTAACCTTATGTTTATTATATTCTTCATAGTTCCAGAACATAACTTTCCCCATGTTTCATTTTTTATCTTTATGTTTAAATCCTTTTCCCACTTTTGTTTGGCTTTATAGCTTATTTCATCCTTTTCCTTATCTTGCAGCTTAATGTACATGTTCGTTATAAATCTTTTAATTATCATTGTGTCTGTAATCACATATTCAAAGCTGCTTCCTTCTGGTAATCTCAGTCTGTTTCCCAATTTATCCTTTAAATAAGCTTTCAGTTGATGATATGCAAAATTGTACCATGAGTTATTCTATATTTGTACTTCAACTGTTCAAATGTTAATAAATTATTTCCCAAAAAACAATTTTCTATTCTTTTAATTCCTTTTCTCTCCCATTCTCGAAAAGAAAGGTTATCTATTGTAAAAGGGATTAGCGGATTTTGCTTCAGTAGTAATTTTGGTAGTTGGTAATTTTTTTTTCCTTTCTAAGTGAATCTTCCATATGTTGAGTAAATGATGCAGTGCTGGTGAGCTTTTATATTGTACCAGCTTTTCATTCCACTTATAAAGTATATGTTCCAGTACCTTCTCCCCTATTTTATCTAGTTCTATATTAGTCCAGTCTGGTTTTTCCCTTGTCTGGTAAAAATCTGATAAATACCTTAATTGTGCTGCTCTATAATAATTTTTAAAGTTTGGTAACTGTTAATTTATCTAAAGCTTTCCTCGGTTTCCCCCCTTTCCACAAGAATTTCCTTATTATTCTCTTTAGTTCATTAAAGAATTTCTCTGTTAAGGGAATTGGTAACGATTGAAATAAGTATTGTATCCTTTGGAAGACATTCATTTTAATGCAATTTACCCTCCCTATCAACGTTAGCGGTAATTCTTTCCAATGTTCTAAGTCTTCCTGCAATTTCTTTATTAGTGGCTGATAATTTAGTTTATACAGGTGGCTTAAATTATTATCTAACCTAATACCTAGGTATCAGATTGCTTGTGTTTGCCATTTAAATGGTGATTCTTTTTTAAATTCTGTATAATCTGCATTACTCATTGGCATCACTTCACTTTTATTTGCATTGATCTTGTACCCCGATATTTCTCCATACTCCTTCAATTTCTTATGAAATTCTTTTATTGATATTTCTGGTTCTTTTAAGTATACGATGATGTCATCTGCAAACAAATTGATTTTATACTCCTCCTTTATTTTTATCTCTTTTATTTTCTGTTCTTATCAGTTCTGCCAGTGGTTCTGTTGCTAAAGCGAACAGTGAAGGGGATAATGGACATCCCTGCCTAGTTAACCTACTTAATTTAAATTGGTTCGATACATATCCATTTACTGTTACCTTTGCCAATGGTCCATTATATAATGCTTTAATCCAATT
Source organism: Narcine bancroftii (assembly GCF_036971445.1). Taxonomy (NCBI): domain Eukaryota; kingdom Metazoa; phylum Chordata; class Chondrichthyes; order Torpediniformes; family Narcinidae; genus Narcine; species Narcine bancroftii. Next base: position 62,393,548 of record NC_091474.1, on the reverse strand, counting down.
AATATATTTTTCTGGTAGGTTGAACTTCTGTAATACTTTGAATAAATAATTCCATTCTACTCTGTCAAAGGCTTTTTCTGCGTCTAAAGCAACAGCCACTGTTGACTTTTTATTTCCTTGAACTGTGCATGAATTAGATTAATAAATTTACAGACATTATCCGCTGTTCATCTTTTCTTAATAAATCCAGTTTGATGTTTTACTATTTTTGGTACACAATCGGCCAATCTGTTTGCTAATAATTTTGCTATTATCTTATAATCTGAATTAAGTAGAGATATTGGTCTATATGACGCTGGTGTTAGTGGATCCTTCCCCATCTTTGGTATTACTGTAATTATTGCTGTCTTACATGAATCTGGCAAGTTTTGTGTTTCTTTTATCTGGTTCATTACTTCCAGGAGAGGAGGAATTAATAACTCTTTAAATGTTTTATGGAATTCTATTGGGAATCCATCCTCTCCAGGCGTTTTATTGTTCGCCAGCTTTTTTAATATATCTTATACTTCCTCTATTTCAAATGGATTTATCAGTTTGTTTTGTTCCTCTTCTTGCAAGTCAGTTCAGTTTTAGCTAAAAACTCTTCTTTTTTTATCATCTTTCTCCTCGTTCTCAGTTTGGTATAATTGTTCATAAAATTCCTTAAAGTTCTCATTAATCTCTATTGGGTTATATGTAATTTGTTTATCCTTTTTCCTTGATGCCAATACAGTTATTTTAGCTTGTTCTATTTTAAGTTGCCAGGCTAATATTTTATGTGTTTTTTCTCCTAGTTCGTAATACTTTTGCTCTATTTTCATTATGTTCTTCTCCACCTTATACATTTGTAATGTTTCGTATTTTATTTTTTTGTCCTCCAATTCTCTCCATTTTGTTATATCATTCCTTTTTACTAATTCCTTTTCTGTACTTACTATCTCCCTTTCCAACTGCTCTATTTCTCGATTGTAGTCCTTTTTCATCTTAGTTGCATAACTTATTATCTGCCCTCTTATGAAGGCTTTCATTGCATCCCATAATATAAATTTGTCTTTCACTGATTCCGTATTTATTTCAAAATATGTTTTAATTTGGCATTCAATAAACTCTCTAAATTCCTGCCTTTTAAGTAGCATGGAGTTTAACCTCCATCTATGTGTTCTTGGTGGGATGTCCTCCATTCTATTGCTAATAACAGGGGTGAATGATCAGATAGTAATCTAGCTTTATATTCAGTTTTCCTAACTCTCCCTTGAATATGGGCCGACAACAAAAAACATATCAATCCTTGAGTATGTTTTATGCCTACTCGAATAATATGAGTATTCCTTCTCTCCTGGGTGCTGTCTCCTCCATATATCCATAAGTTTCATTTCCTGCATTGATTTAACCTTACATTTGGCCACTTTATTTTTTTTACTAGTCTTTTGTCCAGTTTTATCCAACATTGGATCCAAATTAAGGTTAAAATCCCCTCCCATCAATATATTTCCTTCTGTATCTACAATCTTAAAAAAAAATCGTATAAACTTTTGATCCTCCTCATTAGATGCATATATATTGAGCAAATTCCAAAATTCTGAATATATCTGATACTTTATCATTACATACCTCCCTGCTGGATCTGTTATTTCCTCTTCTATTTTGATTGGTACATTTTTATTAAGTAATATAGGTACACCTCTAGCTTTTGAATTATAGGATGCTGCTGCTACGTGTCTTACCCAGTCCCTCTTTAATTTGTTATGTTCCATTTCAGTTAGATGCGTTTCCTGCACAAATGCTATATCTATTTTTTCTTTTTTCAGGAAATTTAATAGCCTCTTCCTTTAATTTGGTTATGTATTCCATTAATGTTTATAGTCATATAGCTCAATGTGGCCATCTCATATCCTGTTTACACCTCATTTCCGCTTCCTCACCACACCATCCCCCTTTTCCCCATTTTCATCTCTCAGTTTTCCCTTTTTGAACTCAATGTATGACAACACATTTAAAACATAAAATACTCCAACAACTCCCACATCCAATATTCCCTTAACCCCAAATATCCCTCTCGTCTCTGAGTTGCCCCTTATCCCTTGCCGGGCAACCACAACTCCCCTTTCCATTTGGATTGCGAACCTGCTCGCGAGCATCAACTGATTTGGCAGTGACAGTTATTCTCTCCCTCCCAACCCCCCCAGAAAACACTTTTTTTTTATACATATAACAAAGTTCTCCCTTTTTTCCCCTTATTTCCTTTCTTTCCTTCTCTTTCCCTTCTTTAGTTCTTTAGTTATACATTGTTTTTACATCTTTATATATACATATTTTATCGCCGTTCTTCATTCTTGTTACATATCTTCATCTCTCCTTCTGTCCTGCAGGCGTTCTGCAAATTCTTGTGCTTCCTCCGGATCTGAGAACAGTCTGTTTTGCTCCCCAGGGATACATATTTTAAGCACAGCTGGATGTCTTAACATAAATTTATAACCTTTTTTCCGTAGGATCGATTTTGCTGTATTTAACTCCTTCCTCTTCTTTGAGTTCAAAACTTATGTCTGGGTAAAGAAATATTTTTTGACCCTTGTATTCCAATGGTTTATTGTGTTCTCTAATTTTATTTCTTGCCCGCTCCAGTATATTTTCTCTTGTTGTATATCTCAAAAATTTTACTAAAACGGATCTTGGTTTCTGATGTTTCTGTGGTTTCGGAGCTAGTGTTCTGTGTGTCCTTTCTATTTCCATTCCTTCCTGCATTTCTGTCATTCCCAGGACCTTCGGGATCCATTCTTTTATAAATTCCTTTATATCTGTGGTTTCTTCATCTTCCTTTAGACCCACTATTTTTATGTTGTTTTGCCTACTATAATTTTCCAACATATCAATTTTCTGAGCTAACAACTATTATGACTTTTTAATATTTTTATCACTTTCTTCCAATTTTCTTCTTAAGTCATTTACTTCCATTTCTACAGCCGTTTCTCGTTCTTCCACATTTTCTACTCTTTTCCCTATTTCTGTCATGACTAGCTCTAATCTTTGCATTTTATCTTCTGTTCTTTTCATTTTTCTTTTAATTGCACTAAATTCTAATGACAACCATTCTTTTAATGCTCTCATTTGTTCTTGAAAAAAAAGCTTTATCTATATTCTGTCCATCTGTTTTACCTTCTATTTCTGTGTGAAGATCTTGGTCTTCTTCTTCCTCTTCTTCTGTATCTGTACCTGTGTTTGTGTCTTCTCTTCTTTGTATCTGTGTCTCTTCTGACTTTCCTGATGAGTTGCTTGTCTCACTTTAAGAGATGCCTCTTCTTGCTTAGCCTCTTGCTGTTGGTTTTCTTCTTCTGAGCTGCTCATCTGAGCCTCCTGCTGCTGATCTTGGTGTTGGGCATCCCTCAGCTGGTCGCGCTGTGATTGCCCGCTCCTCGGCTGAGCCCACCCCCCCCCCCGTCGGTGTTTTCCTTTACCTTAGATTGCACACTTTTGTTTGGCTCAGAGAGCCATTTTTGCAGTCCAGCAGTTGGGGCGTCACGACTCATGGGGCCGTCACCAACCTCGGAGATCGGGCGCTCTTCTCCAACATGGCCCCCTGTTTCTTCGTGCAGGTAAGGCCTTCTCCTTTCTTTTCCGGCGTCTTTTCTTTTTTTCCCGTTGTTTTTACTTTTTCCTTCTTGGGTGCCATTTTCTTTCTTTTCTCTACAATTTTATCTTTTATTTCTTATATTTTTATTTATTGAACTTTGTCTTTTCTTCACTTTTTTCTTATTTTCTGGAGAGGGCTGGTATTACCCTACTGGCCACTACTCCATCACGTAATTCCTCTAGGACATGACCAGGTTGAATGCACCTATTTCTTGACCACATCGAAAACATTGTTCTGATATTTCCGATTTGAATTTATGTAACTTTTGTGGAGTGAGGTATATATAGCTGATGCAAGAAGTTATATTACACCAGCCAATACCTTACATTGATCGTGTTAATCATTCTGTCCTGACATAAGTCGGACCAGCAAAGCGGATCAATTTCTATACCCCAAATCTGATTCCCACCTTTGTCTTGATTTATCAAGCCCTTGTTTAGGGGTTCCCGTCTGAAGTAAGGAACACATTTTTTGAAAGAATTTTTTTATGCTCCCCTTTCGAACCAGAGTCTCTATTTCGCTACCCTGCGGTAAGGTTAGTGATGGACCTAATTTGTCCCTTAAATAAGATCTTAACTGAAGATGTCAGAAAAAAAGATGCACTTAAATTCCATATTTATTGCTAATTTCCTCCACTGTCATAATTTGTCCCTGCTCATAACAATCTTCAATACATTTGACTCTCTCTGGGACCAAGTGTCCAGGATTTTATTATCAATCATTAATGGTATTAACATATTCTGAGCCAGGGGTGTTTTAGGTGAACGACCCCCCCCTCCCCAGACCCCAATTTGACCATTAATTTTATTTCATATTGTAATTATATGCTTTAATGGCGGGCCTTCTTTAGGGCCAGATAAGTTAGAATTCCATTTATATACAAGGTTTTCTGCTATCCTCCTACTGACCTTATGCATCTCCAATTTTACTCAAAGACTTGTCTCTTCCATCAAAAAGGAAGTGACAAACTTCATTTGGCTTGCTCAAAAATATTTTTTGAAATCCAGGTGCATTAATCCTCCCCATTCATAATTCCAAGTTAATTTACCAATAGGGACTCTGGAAGGCTTACCTTTCCACAGAAACTTCTTGATGCATTTGTTAAGGTTTTGAAAGAATCTCTGAGGTGTAGAAACAGGCAAACTTTGAAAAAAATATTGTACTCTCGGCAGCAAATTCATTTTAATACAGTTGACCCTTCCAACCAGTTATTGAGAGGGTCACCCAATTATTAAGATCCTCAATTTTCTGAAGCAAGGGAAGATCATTCATCTTGTATAAATTCTGCAGGTTGCTATCTACCTTGATAACATCAAAGGTGTACATTAGCTAGAAAGCCTCATAATGAGCTTTTCTGAATCCTTTGAAGACTCTCTATGCACAAATGATTGTACTGTTTATTTCCGAAGCAGCCACTCCAACCAAAACTCTTGGTATAATTTGAAAACCATTATTTTTCTATGCTGTTGTTAATGGATCCTTCAACCTATGCCATATAGTTGCAACTTAAGCCAAAAACAACCTGGTGCAGGAACCTGACTGGGACAAGCTGTATCAGTAGGAAAAAAAGAAGGGTCATCATTTTGGCCATGGATCCATGATGAATGGTTCTGTCCCAAAAAAGTTGACCATTCTTTTTCTCTCACTGGCACTGCTTGACCTGCTGAGTTTACCCAGCACACTGATTTTGGCTCGAGATTCTAGCATCTGCAGACTCCAATATCTGCAGTAGTTCCATGATTGTTCTTTGGTGCTTTCCTTTATATCAGCACCCCCCATGGCTTCCTGTAGGTCATATGCAGGAGCCTAGAACCCGCATTTCCCCTCTGAGCACTTCATCGTGTTTCATGGTCAAGAAGTAAAAAGCGTAATGAGGATTGATAGCTCCCCAGATAGGAAATGCAACAAGATACGATGTCACAAGAAAAGGAAGAATTGAATGCAGCCTGAGCCCCCAAATATTTTGAAGGCTTGCACAAAACTGTGTTAAAGGAAGGGATGTGGTAAAGTCACTTAATTTTCCATCTATAGTACAGGGATTTCCTGTCACAGTAAAACCAAGACTATTCACAGATTGTTTGATCAGCATCCAGCTCACTGGGTGCAGATTCCCATGCTCACTTTATCACACCAGGACCCCTGTTCCAACCTTCCTTTAACTCACCAGGACCCCGGTTCCATCCCAACCTTTAACACACCAGGTCTCCAGTTCCATCCCTCCCTTTAACACACAGGGACCCTGGTTTCATCCCACCCTTTAACACAATGGGACCCCGGATCCATCCCTTCCTTTAACACACCAGGATCCGTTTCCATCCCTCCCTTTAACATACCAGGATCCCAGTTCCAACCCTCCCTTTAAAACACCGGGACCCTGGTTCCATCCCACCCCTTAACCCACAATGACCCCAGTTTCATCCCACCCTTTAAAACACCGGGACCCCAGTTCCATCCTTTCCTTTAATACACCGGAACCCCGATCCATCCCTTCCTTTAACACACCGGGACCCCAGTTCCATCCCACCCTTTAACACACCAGGTCTCCAGTTCCATCCCTCTCTTTAACACACAGGGACCCCGGTTTAAACCCACCCTTTAACACAATGGGACCCCGGATCCATCCCTTCCTTTAACACACCAGGACTCCGTATCCATCCCTTCCTTTAACACACCAGGATCCGTTTCCATCCCTTCCTTTAACACACCAGGACCCAGTTCCAACCTCCCTTTAACATACCATGACCCCGGTTCCAACCCTTCCTTTAACACACCGGGACCCCGGTTCCATCCCTTCCTTTAACATACCGGGACCCCGGTTCCATCACTTCCTTTAACACACTGGGACCCCGTTTCTATCCCTTCCTTTAACACACCAGGTCCCCGGTTCCATCCCTTCCTTTAACGCACTGGGTCCCCAGTTCCATGCCTCCCTTTAATACACCTGCACCCGGTTCCATCTCTCCCTTTAACACACCGGGACCCCGATTCCATCCTTCCCTTTAACTCGGCAGTGTCCCAGTTCTCTTTGAACTCACTGAAGACCTAGTTCCCACACTCTATTGAAACTCACCTCTTCTATTTCCTGGGCTATCTTGAAATTTATTGATAATAATTTACCACATTCCCACTAAGCTGGTTCACAGGAGAATATGTTATTGTGTATTGTATCATCTTGGAATTAGTGTGGAAAGTTTACCAACCTGATATTCTCGAATTCCTGAGTGTACAGATTATCAGTATTTTACTCTAGTTTGCTATTCTTAAAACTGAAACATTGGTGTTCAATTGCAGCCACACATTTTATGCTCATCTTTGTTTCAAAACAAAATTGTAGAACAAACTTGGGACTTGATATGATTAGGCAGTCTTACCTTGTGATATCTTTGATTGGTGAGGCTCAGGCTAAACATATCTAATTGTGTGGCATAATTGGTTTAGTGCAACACCATTACGGTGACAGCAATCGAGTTCGAATTCTGCGCTGTCTTAAATGAGTGTGTACATTTTTCCCATGCCTGTGTTAAGTTTTCCCCAAGGGCTCCATTTTCAAAATGTGCTAATGGTGTAGGTTAATTGGGTGCAAATTGGGCAGCACAGATTCATGGGTCAAAATAGGCTGTTCCCGTGCTAAATGTATGTCTAAATTTAAACATAAACAAGCCAGTGCTGTTGCTGTGCTACTAAGCTCACGTAGTTACTGTAGGTGTTCTTTAATGTGCTTGTACCAGGTCAGGTGCTCCCTTCAACCCCCCCTACACACATGGTGACCAGTCCTCTGTGCACTTCCATTCTTAGGACCCACAGCATATTTGTTGCAGTTTTGAGTAGAGTTTATTGTCATAAGCGTAAGTAGAATGTACAGATGCACTTGCTGCAACTAAACGGGTGTTTGAGATCAACCAGCTGCAATAGAATATATTAAATTACAATATACCAAAACTGAAAAACAGTCAATAAATATAAAAGGAGAGATGATAAATATTCAAAGTTGCAGTTAATGCAAGAAAAAGAAGGGAGTTTCAGCAGTGGTCAGTAGATCATGGTAAGATGGTACAGGGAGATGAATGGCAGCTGAACTGTTGATCATCGTGCCACTTTTCCAGGACCTTACAGACTGGTGCATTCCCGCATTGTCTATTTCTTCCCTTTAAAAGTGCAGCATTGGCTGTATTTTAGGGTGTGCTGCAGAAAAGGGCATGTTGGTGCTGTTGGATCTTTGACTTCGCTTGTGTTTGCACATAAATCTGCTTAAATTTAGGCTGTTTGTGTGTTGGATCAATAATTACTGTGCTCTTTTCCTTTTGCAGAGTCCCTGATCATCAAGATATTGCTTTTGGAGCTTTGCAGCAAGGTTCCAATTGCCTTGATACGCTGGGTCATTTTGCAGATGGTGTTCTAGGTGTCTATGAGTGTCACAATGCAGGAGGAAATCAGGTGTGCAGTCCTTTCGTCATTATAATTTCATTTTATAGGAGGAAACAATCGGTTGCTGTCCTCAGCAGAGCCAGCTTTTCAACCAGTCTAGGGATCTGAACAACGCTGCCATCCATCATCAGCCCCAAGGGTGAATGGGGATTGGTGATCAGTTAATTCCCACAAACATCATTAACTCATCCACTTCGGATTTCTCAGAATCAGAATTTCTTGTCATGAACAAGTTACAAAAGTTCATTGTTTTGTGGCAGCATCACACAGATAAACCACCTGACAACAATAAATAAAAATAGTGCACGAAAAGTCAAAGTCAGGCAGTGTCTTTGATTCATTGATCATTCAGGAATCTGATGGCAGCGGGGAAGAAGCTGTCCCTGTGCTACTGTGTGCTAATCTTTAGGCTCCTGTACCTTTTTCCAATGGTTGCAGAGTGAAGAGGGCATGGCCTGGGGGGGTGGGGAGGGGGTCCTTGAGGATGGAGGCTGCTTTAAGACCCCCCTCTTGTAGATGTCCTCAATGGAGTGAAGTCTTATGCCATGATGTCACAGGCCAAGTTAACAACCCTCTGGAGTTTTTTTATTGTCCTGAACATTGACACCTCCATTCCAGGCAGTGATGCAGCCAACCAGAATGCTCTCCATGGTACACCTGAGAAGTTTACGAGACTCTTCGGTGACATACTGGATCTCCTCAAACTCCTCACAATGCATAGCCATTGGAGAGCCTTCTTCATGGTCGCATCAACATGGAGACTCCAGGACAGATCCTCGAGATGTTGACACCCAGGAATTTGAAGTTCTCGGACCACATTATAGAGTCATACTGCACAGAAATAGACCCTTCAGTCAAACTTGTCCACTCTGACTAAAATGTCCCACCCACACTCGTCCCACTTGTCACTGTTTGGTCCATATCCCTCTAAACCCATCCTCACCATGTATGTGTCCAAATATGTCATAAACATTGCAATGGTATCTGCCAAACCACTTCCTCCGGCAGGTTTCTGTTAAATTTCACCCCATTCCTCCAGCAGCCCTAAACCTATGTCTGGTTATCAATTCTCCTCCTCTGGGCAAAAGGCTCTGCATCCACCCGATCTATTCCTCTCATGATCTTGTACACCTCTATGAGATCACCTCTCATCCTCCTGCGCTCCAAGGAATAAAGCCCCATCCTACTCCCAGTAGCTCAGGCCCGCAAGTTTGGACAACAACCTCATAAATCTTCTTGGCATCCCTTCCAGCTTGGCAACATCTTTTCTGTAGCATGATGACCAAAGCTGAACACAATACCTCTAATGTGGCCTCATCAATGTCTTGTCCAACGACAACATGACCTCCTAATGTCTATGCTCAGTACTCTGAATGATGAAGGCCAGTGTCCCAAAAGCCTTTTTGACCACTTTATCTGCCTGTGATGCCACTTTCAAGATACATTGTATCTGTTCTACCAGATATCTCTACTCAACAATACTCCTAGAGCTCAACCATTCACTGTGTAGATCCTAGCCACGTGGTACTTCCCAAAAGGCATCACCTCATTTAATTCTTAGTCTTTTTTCATGTGTCAGTCAACAAGTTTCTAGATTCTATTAATTAATTTTCCCAATTTACCTGCATTTATGGTTGCTTAGATTCTTGCCATTGTGAGTTCTTCTGCCTTTGGGTTGTAACTCCATCCTGGAGTGTGCTGACCACATGCATCACGGTCTGGTATGGGGACACCAATACCCCTGAGTGTAAAGCCCTGCAAAAGGTAGTGGACACAGCTCAAGATATCACAGGCAAAACCCTCCCCACTATCGAGAACATCTACAGGGAATGCTGTCAGAGAGCAGCAGCAATCATCAAGGATCCACACCACCCAGCACATGCTCTGTTCTTGCTGTTACCATCAGGAAAGAGGTATCAGTGCCACAAGACTCACACTACTAGGTTCAGGAACAGCTGCTCCACCACCAGACTCCTCAACAACAAACTCAATCAGGGAACCGTATAAGGACTCTTACTTGTGCACTTTATTGATTTTTAAAAATTCTCTTTGTATTGCAGCCAGTTTGTTTACATTTGTTATCTGATTACAAATCTTTGTTTATATGTATATGTTGTGTTCAGCTTTTTTTGCAATTAGTGGTAATTCTGTCTTGCCCACAAGAAAAAGAATCTTAGGGTTGTATGTGATGTCATGTATGTACTCTGACAATAAACCTGAAATCTGGTCTGTTGGAGATGGGGCAGAGTTGGAAAGATTTGTGAGTCCTACCTCTAATGTCTGGGTTTATTTTGTCAGGAATGGGCACTAACAAAGGACAAGTCAGTGAAACACATGGATTTGTGCCTTACCGTGGTGGATCGGAATGCTGGTTCTATCATCAAGCTGCAGGGCTGCAGAGACAATGACAGCCGACAGGTAGGTAATCGGGAGGGGTTGGGAGGGGGGGTATGCTCAGTAGTTTCAACTATTGTCTGTCTTGTAGATTCATTCGTATAGAATTGCCTGAGCATTGTGAGTCACAGAGCATAGGCAGGCCCTTCATCCCAACTTGTCTGTGTTCACCAAGCTCGTCCCATCTTGCTTAATTCAGCCCATATCCATCTCAACCTATCTATGTGCCTTTTAAACATTACAATTATACTCACCTGTACCACTTCCTCCGGCCCCTTCAGTGTAATGACTAACCTTAAATCTATCCCCTCTAGTTCTAGACTTCCCTATCCTGGAGGGAAAAAATGTCCCTCATGATTTGATAAACCCCTGTAAGGTCTCTCCTCAGACTTCTATGCTCCAAAGGAAAAAGTCCCAGCCTAATTGCTACCTTTTATTTCTAGTTTTCAGAAAGCAGTGTAGTAATCACATTGCTGATGTCCTGCTGTGTATTGGTCTCGTCCTCTTTTCTGATTCCAAATAGAAACACCTACATGGGTCTAAACCTTTACACTCAATAGGGAAAATGAGATGAAATGATGTTCCCTGGGAATAAATCTGGAGCTCACTGCCATTTGGGATAGTTGAGGTAAATGCATGTGGGATAATGATCAGGTTGGGATCGATTCAGATGAAGGTGGCTGGTAAGAATGCAGCACAGTAGTGCTATGGTTAGTGTAACTGACCCAGGTTTCCATGCACTTCTGTTCAATCTTGACCTCTGATATTGTCTGGAGTTTGCATGTTCTCTTCGTGGCTGTGTGATTTTCCTCTGGGCGTTTTGAGGTTTCTCGGCATTTAACGATGAGCGGGTTTGGAGGTTAGTTGCCCACTGTATATTGCACTGGGTGTAGGTGGGTAATAGACTTGGAGAGTATGAAATGGGTATGTTTTTTTTTTCCCCCTTTTTTTTTTCTTTATTTTTTTTTCTTGGCTCTCCTTAGGAGAGTTGGCTGAATGAAATGGGTATGTGAGAGAGAATGGTTTATTGGAAAATAAATTGGGCATTAAAGTTGACTTGATGGCTGAATTCTCCTGCATGTTGCGAGGAAATACGGTTTCTGGGGAGTCTGAACGTGGGGTTGCACTTGTTGAGCTGAATGGAATTTGGTAATTGAGATCTGTTGCTGGAAGGACTGCTGTCCCTGGAACTTGATATGAACCCCTGATCTCCCTACAGTGGTGGTGAGACACTGGTCGAGGGCTGATCTCAACTCCCCTCCCCCCCACCTATCTCACCCACAGGCACACTCACAATCTGTGATCTCATCACTGCAGGCGCTGTGTGCTGCCTATGGGCTGGAGATAATTAGCTGAGAGACCAGTGATCACTGCTGAACTTGTCACCATGGCGAAGTCTCAGGGCTTGAGAGATCTGTGCAGACATAGAGAGGAGGAGGAGGCAGCAGATCCTTCAAAGTGAACAGAGAAGGTCGAGACAAACTGAGGTCTGGGTGGTCTGTCACCACATGGAGGAACTGCTTGTCCCCAGCAAAGCCCACACTGACGAGGCTCCTGGCAGGCAGTCTCTGCATGTTGCCCCGCGGTTCACTCCATGTTAATCTGGTAGAGGTAAGACCATTGTTGTGCCCGGCTCCTGTGAACAACCTGAAGTCTTTTTAAAGTACATAAAAAGTACATATTGTTCAGACTCCAGGAACAGGAATGCTGCAAAGTGTATATTGTAATCTCATGTTGCTTTTACATTTATAGTTTGCTTTTCATGTTAATCTATTCTTGCTAATACTTTCTTTTACAGAAATGGGAACAAATTGAGAACAATTCAAAACTAAGACATGTTGGCAGCAACTTGTGTCTAGACAGTCGGAATACCAAAAGTGGAGGACTCACTGTGGAAGTCTGCAACCCATCCCTTTCACAACAGTGGAAATTCACACTTAATTTACAGCAGTAACACTTCTGCATTCTGGAACTTTCATTGTGGACAATATTAAAATTGGTAAATCAAGTTTGCATTCAACCATATACCTCGATTTTTGAAAAAGTTCCATATTCCATCTTGAATTAATGTAGTGAGTTTTTAAACTCATGGGTTGGTGTTTCGATAGTTCATTAACCAAATTCAGTCACCTTTCCTTTCGAAATATAATAGGACGGTACACAGGATTCCATCCCCACAAGCACCATTTCAGTCTTTCGGATGAGGAAGTTTCCAAAATAAAGATTTCTGTTTTATAGGAAATACCCTGCACTAATAACAAAGATTGCTTATGAGCACATCAAACGGTCAAAACATCCATGTATTTAAAAGTGGTGGTGTCCAGTGATGCAGTGCTTGAGAATTCATATGTTCAGTATTCTTACATTTTTTGTATTGATCTGTCATTCAAATGCAAAGCTGCCGTGTTTATTTTCTAATGTTTTAGTTGTGGAATGTGCAGACTCCAGATCTTAGCGTGGAATGGTTTTATTCAGCCGTATTCTTTAAACGAAGACATACAGATGTAGGGAAATGGAACAGTATAAAAAGAGCCAGTTGATGTACACAAACTTTGGTATGTCTTTGTTGCAGTTAGGTAAACCTCAGCACTTTTCTGAGTTCTTTGTGTGCTTAGGGTTAGGATTGGTGTGAATTGTAACCTAAAATTGCAAGGCACAAACATGGCTACGTGTTATTTAATGGATCAAAGCCTGTTGACAATTCAAACGTATTTTGTATTTATATTGTAAGTAGTTTTGTTACATGATTGTTAGATCATCAAAATCATTCCTTCTGTTTATGATTCCAGCCTGCATTTGCTGTGAAACCATCCAAAAATTCACTCACTAGCTTTTGCTGCATTGACATTTGCCAGGTTAGGCATTCATTAGTGACGGTACTTTACATTTTGTTTTACCTTCAATGGTGTGAGAGGAATTCATAAAATAGCAGCTGAGTGAATTGAAAGCAATAGCTATCTTGGAGAAAAGTTTATGTGCCTCTCATGCTCATCCATACTAACAAGTTGTGCTTAGTATCAATTTTCTGTCAAGTCTTATTTCACTTATTTATTTTGTTTACCAAATTGATGACTGTCTTGTCAGGTTACATTGTTAACTTTTGATGACCATAATGCAATAAAGGTGTCTGGCACAACCAAGGGTACAAAAGAACGATTCTCTCTATGTGTTTGTCTCTACTGTATGTCTGCGTCTCACTCTTGCCCCCCCTCCCCTCACTTACCTATGTTGCAAGGGCAGACACTAATTTTGTTACCAACGTTTAAGAAACGACACAGTTCATTGTTGGAAGTTGTACTGCTAAAAATAATTTTCCACAAAATTGTTTACATGCCAGTGTGCCAAAAGATCATTCTGTAGAAGAGGTGCATCATTTCCATTCATAATAGTCTTGACATTTCAGGATATTTTCCTCTATTTAGAAAGCATCCCATTATTTAAATCTTCCTAACTCCTAAAATGAGGAAGGAATTGGTAGAACAATGCTATGAGTGTTCAAAATGTTAAGAAAGAACGTTGGAGTCACTTTGATTTTAGTTATGATTGTGTTAAGTCTTCCCCCCCCCCCCCACAATATAAAATGTATTTTAATTTTCAATTCTTGAGTGACTTTTGTAGAGTAACACTAATGCCTGTGCACAATGATGTCACTGTGGAGTATTGAAAAGATGACCAGTCTTCTTGGTTCATAGATTAACTACCCCACACCTTTTATCACAAAGCATGATCTTGCTCATAGATTTTATAGATGTGATGGAAAGCATTCTTGAAAATGAATTAACTTTAATAAACTTTATACCTTTAAAATCAAATTTTCATGTTTTTCTTTTAAAAATTCTATTCGTGTTGCAAGGCATCTTTGGAAAAAGAAATAACTTGCAGAAAATGGAATTATGAAATAAAAGCAGAATATTGGAAATCCTCAGCAAGTTCAAGTTTATTGTCATGTATCTGAGACGCCGTGAGAATTTATTTTGTGAGCAGTTCAGCTAGTCGACCCTAATGCTGTGCATGCCCGAGAATGAGCACTTCGAACAGAGCAAAGGGCAGCACAGTTAGCCCGGTGGTTAACGCAACACCATTACAGCGCCGATGATTGAATCCCACACTGTCTGTATGGAGTTTGTACATTCTCCCTGTGTCTGCGTGGGATTTCCCCTGGGGCTCTGGTTTCCTCCCACCGTTCGAAACGTACCAGAAGTTGTATGTTAATTGGGCAACATGGCCGAAATGGCCTGTTACCATGCTGTTTGTCTAAATTTGTAAAAACTATTTTACTGGTGCGAGATTTGTTCAGGAGTCTGACAACAGCAGGAAAGAAACTGCCATTGAATCTGGTGGTGTATGATCTCATGTTGGGAGGAGGGAGAAGAGAGTGGGGCCAGGGTGGGATGAGGCAAAGGGAAATGGTTAATATTTCAGATTAAAGTCCCTTGGTTAGATCTCACTTCACCTGATATGTTAACTCTTTTTCTGACACCACTTGCTCTGCTGAGTGTTTCCAACACTTTCAATTTTTATTTTGAAAGAGAATGTTGATATGTTGACTTTCTGAATCTATGAAAGGGTCTCACGAACCAAATGTTTTCGATACGATCTCAGTAACATTCATACTGATCAATGGTTTTTTTAAAGTGCTGTTATTTGAGGAAAATAACATTACCTGCTGAATGGTTACATTTAATTAACACAATAGTACAACTTTGCCACAATTTTCCTTTATTGTAAATTTTAACATACATCTTTATATTTTAAATACAACAGATTTGTAATATACAGGGCACTTTTGAGACGCGTACATTGCTTGAATACAAATCAATGAACAGAAAGTGAATCCCACATGAAAGCAGCAGATTAATTCTCCACTCCATCCGCGCAACAAGACAGCATTTTAAGAACTGGTCAATATCCTTTTCCCCTATTTAGCACAATTCACTTAGGGACATAGATTTTTCTCTTCAGCCAACAATTCCTGCATGTTGAAACAACAGACTTGCAGGAAATGAGATGGCAACAGCTAATTCACCCAATGTATTGGTTTGAGCTGTCCTCATCCTGCTGCAGCTAACAACCCAGTTGAGCGACAGAACTTCAAAGTCCTGAGGGGAGATTGTCATCTTGTGGTTTTAAACCCTACCTCCACATATATTATCTTGGGATTTATCATTTCAAGCAACAACTTCTAATCTGCAGTGACAAAATATAGTCAGTGAATAAAGAATGTAATTTATCCAATGCACTATCTTCTAAATGCAGTACATAGCAAAAATTGTGAACACTATTTAATAACTAGTCCAATGTAAACATTCAGAATGCATATTAAATCTTTCATTACAAGTATCTAAACAGGGCTGTTAGATTGCACTATGAATGGGGGAATCCAAGTGATGGCATTAGTGAATAATTCTCTGAAGGTGCAAATCATTAAGAATGTAACTGGCAAGAGTTGAACATTTTTTGCAAAACAATGAGTCCTTGATGGTTTAATGACTTCCCACACCTGCATGATTTGCATACAAAAATGCATATTTCACATCATCAAGTTTTTTTTTTAAAAAAGCCACCATTTCACCACAATTTGTCCACCTTGTGTTGTCATCCAGGTATTACAAATCAGGTTTCCAACTGTTCATTCTATCACTGACTGAAGCAGAAGTTGGAAAAGGTTCAATGTTTCAGGACATTATAAATGGCAGTTCCAGTCTCCAGTTCCCTTGCAAACAGTCTTTAGTTTGGCTGGAGGCTCATGAGCAGAGCTGAGAGTTAGAGACATGCTTGCTGCAGATTTCAAGTAAAAAGCTCAGCGATGATTTAAAAAATCAATGAATAAAATGTTTGGGACTCGATTGTGAGATGTGGTTTAGCCCTGTGGATGCAGTGCAACGATTTGACATCAGGAGAAGAACTGCCAGCAAAAAAAAAAAAAAAATCACTCTGAGGGAAGATGTTCTTCAATTCCAAACAGCTCTTTGACCAGTCTTTCACCAAACTGTACCCGGGTGTAGCGCCTGACTAGATACGCTTCTGACATCTTGTACAAGATGTATGCATTATTGACAGCGATACTGAGGACAAACCAGAACACTTGCTGCCAGGTCTTGTTAGGTTTATGTGATATAAAGTATCTGTGAAAGAGAACAATTATTAGGTATGAAAAGACAATGTTTACAGGTGGAGAAAAACCAATTCCACTAGCAAGATAATAAGCATTGCCTGAAAGAGTGGCAGCAGATTCACTCGCAACTTTAAAAGGACTATTGGCTGAATTCTTGAAAATTGCACAAGTAATGAGATAAGGGCAGGAAAGTGAAGTGAATGGAAAGCTCTTGAGCAGGCGTGATTGACCACATGGCTTCCTGCACCACTTCTCAGATTTTCATGCAAGTGGGCAGCATGGTTGGCCTAATGTTTAGCACGACACCTTTACAGTGCCAGCGATTGGATCCGGGGTTCAAATCCCATGCTGTCTAAAGAGTTTGCACGTTCTCCCTGTGACTGCGTGGGTTTTTCCCGGGGGCTCCAGTTTCCTCCCACCATTCAAAACTTCCTGGAGTGTAGGTTAATTGGGTGTCAATTCAGAAGCAAGGACCTGTGGACCGAAATGGCCTGTTACCATATAACCATTAACGCCGTGCTGTGTCTAAATTTAAATTAGAAACTTTTCACATCTGTATTTTCTTTTTCAACATTTTTATTGTATTTTATATAATAGTGTATACACACTTAAAGGAATGATGTATAAACTAATACAAACTGTTATAGAGCAGACAAGCACAATGCCTGAGAAAAAAAATATTTTTCTTCTACAACACTATAATTCATAGGTAAATTGAAAAAGAAAAAAAAGATAAAAAACAGTATAATTAACTAATCTAAACCCTAAACCATTCCTAAGTTGTATGGCAAGAGAGAGGGGAAAAACTGCCGGTAGAAATAAAAAGAAACACATAATCACAAAGAACCTGATGAAGATTCCAATTAGAGGCTGTGAAAATAATTCAAAAAAGAACCCCCCAAAGATTGGGAAAGTTTAAATTCGAGCCACTTGTGGAACATCTTATTTTCTCCAAGATTAAATATGACATTATATAACTATTGATGATGAGTGGGCGGGACAGTGTCTTTCCATCTGATAAAATAGCTCGACTTGCAACAAGAGAGGCAATGGTTAATGCACGACATTGAAATGAAGACAATTACACTACTTTCTGTTCAACCATCCCAAACAAGGCCACCACTGGATCTGGTGCTAGGTTAACGTTAATAATTATTGATAAAGCACAAAAGTCCTCTTTATATTTTCAACAAGCATTAAGAAAAGGCATTTTTACTGTGCGATTCAGCAAACAATTAAACCCAAATAAATCCTGGAATGCAAAAAATAACTTTCCCAGGCTCGTGTTGAATTTTGACAAATGATGTAACAATGCACTTAAACAACACCCCAGCAGCTCTGTGTTATGTAAAACCACTAATGTACCAGTTTACAGGCTTTTCAGGAGCTTTCCGAACCCCTGCTTTCATGAGTAAAGAAATGAAGAGTTTTATTTTAGGGAATTCTTTGGGAGACCCGTGACCACTGCTACATGATCATCAAGAACACCTATTGCTCCATGCTGTGCATGCACTGGAATGTCGGACCCCTTGGTTATGCTGCTCCTTTCTCCATACAGACACCAGCAATGAAGTCTGTACAGAAATGGTATGGAATGACAGAAAGTGACTATCAGGAGTTGATAGACTGGGCCATGTTCAAGAATTCATCTGTTACCAACATTATAATAAAATGTATGGACAAGGCTTTTCCTTCTATCCAACTACATCTCGATTAGAAACCACGGGCAACCTGTTGAAGACCAGATTCAGATCAGGCAATTGAGAGACATACATGATGGCCAGGTATAACCTCTGGAAAACCATTACCAATGAAAGTAAAGGGAGAATTCTCACACGGATACTTGGCAGCTGTGGCAGAACTTCCACACCCTCACATCCTACAAGGTTAATCACAGCAGTATCTAACTGATACATCTCTCCCAGATCATCTCAATGCTTTAACTTTGAAAGGGAAAACAATGGTGCATTTTCTACAGCCCCCAGTCACTCTGAGGGGCTGTAGTGTCCATTGAAGACACCCACGTGAGACGCTGCCTCAAGAAGGCAGCTGACATCATAAAGGATCTTCGTCACTGGTCACAATCGCTTCTCACTGCACTTTTAGGCAGAAAGGTGCAAATACAGCAACTGAGAACAATTTTGGTCCAACAGCTATCAGGCTCCGTACCATTCCGACCCTAAGTTACTCCAGGAGCACCATAAGATCTGTCTGCATTTTTAAAATATCACCTTTTTCTTGCACTAATTGAAATATTTATCCTTTTACATTTATTATTTCTTTTTCTATCTTGGCATATTGTTATTTAAATGAATACTCTTATAAATAAGAATGTCAGTGCATCTGTGCATTATATGTGTATATCTCATCTGTGCTTCCCTCAGCCCCAGGACAACTTTAAATAATAGTTTACCCCATAACCATTGTGCTCCACATTAGTTCCTAATTGGGACAGAGTGGTAAAGCAAGGGGAGAGAAGACCCAAGGAAATATAGTGGTCTTCAAGAATTTTTTACAATTGTAAGTTCATTAGAAAGAACACCAGCGGCTTCAAGGTAGGAGCAGCTTGTATGTCATTGATGATGAACATGTGAGGGTGGTGTGGAATGGGGATGGGGAGTGGGGGAGGGGAGTGCCACAGCTAAAGAGTCAGGCCCCACACCATCAAGCTAATTACCTCCTTGTCATCCCACTACTCCCACGGTCTGCCCTATGATCGCTGTCTGCTCTCCAACACTGCCAATTAGAGAGGAGTCAGTGTGAGCTTAAAGATAGTAGTGTAAAAATGCAGATATTTACAGATTAACTACATAGATAAAATGGTGACTAATACCTTTTAAGGTGGGAAATGGTGAGCTCATTCACTTTAAACCCATGAAAGATAGGCCAGAATATTTCCTAATTGCGCATTTTGGTGAAGGCACACCCAGTCCTGTCAATATTGCAACACCCTCCAAACTAGCATCTGGAGAAGTCTGCCAACATTGGGAGAGGTTTTCTATTGACTTCTCAAACACAACCCACACCCTGACGACCATGCTCAGAGGTATACCTCATCAGCCAACATCCTGAACTCAAACATCACCTGATTTGGATCTGTTCTGTGCCACAATTAGCTCAGAGCCACGAACAGACCACTAAAGAAGTAAGGGCGCAGAATTTCCTCTCAGTGAGACTTCAGTCTCCATGCTCAAATCAAATTTATTGTCATCTGATTACACAAGTACAACCTGACGAAACAGCGTTTCTTTGTGTAAAACATGTCCAGACACAACACACATACAGACAAACAATACATATCCAGGTTAAAAATATATAGTTCAGCATAGATGTCGAAATTAGCCTCATTTTAATGGTTTTATGGTAATATCCAGCATATGTCACCCCCCCAGCTACAAAGCACAAGACAGAGGGTGATAGAATGTTCTCTGCCTTGACAGGGCTGCAGATATCGTGGTTGAAATAAAAACACACTGCTGAAAAAATTCAGCGAGTCCGACAGTGTACTTTATAGAGCTAAGATAAAGGTACAGAACCAGCATTATGGGTTAGAGCCCTTTATCAAGGTATGAACAAAATGTAGGCAGGCCACTGAACAAAATGGCAGGGTGAAAGGTGGGTGGGGGGGGGAGGGGCAGGGAGAGGAGCACAATCCCAAAGGCAGGAGGTAATCGGTGGATAAGATAGGAAGGCCACAGCAGCAAGCAGGGGGAGGAGGGGTGGCTCTGTGAATGGGAAGGGAAGGAGGTGGAGAGTTGAAGGGAAGAAGACAAAGGGAATGGGAAGAGAGGAAGATCAGAGAACAAATTAGCGGAAACTGGAGAAGCTGATGGTAATGGAGGGTGCCTAGACAGAAAATTAAGTGTTGTTCCTCCAATTTACAGGTGGTCTTGGTAGGATAGTACACGAGGCCATGGACACACATGTGAGCATGGGAGTGGGGTGCAGAATTGAAATGATTGGCCACTGAGAGATCCCTGACGCTGTTGTGGACAGTGTGAAAGTTCTCAGTGAAGCGATCTCCCAGTTTGCGCCCAGTCTTTCTGATATAGAGAAGGCTACAGCGGGAGCACCGGATGCAGTAGATGACTCCCATAGATACACAAATGAAGTGTTGCTTCACTTGAAAGGACTGTTTGGGCCCAGGAATGGTGGTGAGGGAGGAGGTGTTGGCGCAGGTGTGGTACCCCCTGTGACCACAGGGAAAGGTGCTGGTTTGGAGGGGAGGAAGAATGAGTGGATGAGAGAGTCACGGAGGGAGTGGTCCCTACGGAAGGAGAAGAAGAGAAGAGAGGGAAAGATGTGGCCGATGGTGGGATAATGTTGAAGATGGAGGTAATTACGGAGGATAATGTGTTGGATGCGGAGTCTGGTGGGGTGGTAGGCACAAAGGGAATCTTGTGTTTGATACCTCTGGGGGAAGAGGGGGCCAGGGAAGATGAGCAGAAAATGGAGGAGATGCGGGTGAGGGCTGAGTTGATGGTGATGGAGGGGAAGAAGGCAGACATTTCAGATGATCTGGACTGGAAGACCTCATCTTGGGAACAGATGCGATGGAGATGGAGAAATTGAGAGAAGGAATAGAATCCTTGCAGGGGACTAGGTGTGAGGAAGTGTAGTCGATGAAGTTGTGGGAGTTGGTGAGTTCGTAACCGTGCATCTTGGCGCCTCACAGTTCGGCGGGCAGCAACCTCCTTTGAAGAAGACCGCAGAGCCCACCTCACTGACAAAAGACAAAGGAGGAAAAACCCAACACCCAACCCCAACCAACCAATTTTCCCCTGCAACCGCTGCAACCGTGTCTGCCTGTCCCGCATCGGACTTGTCAGCCACAAACGAGCCTACAGCTGACGTGGACATTTACCCCTCCATAAATCTTCGTCCGCGAAGCCAAGCCAAAGAAGAAGAAGAAATGTGTGTCAGTGTAAAGCTTGGCTCCCGAGATGGAGACAGAGAGATCCAGGAAGGGAGAGTGTTGTCGGAGATAGACCAGGTGAGTTTGAGATCAGGGTGGAAGTTGGCAGGAAAGTGAATGAAGTAGACTGAGATTTATGAAGCTCAATCCCCTCCAAATTCAAGTTGCCTGATAATGTTCGGTTTTCACTCCCTCCAACACCACTGCACTGGTGGGAGTGCATACCATCTCAGATTAAGATTTTAGATTTATTGTCAGAGTACATACATGACATCACATACAACCCTGAGATTCTTTTTCTTGGGGACGAGGCAGAATTACCATTTACTGGTAGTGCAAAAAAAATCTGTACACAATGTACATACACAAACAAATAAAGAAAAGTAAACAAATTGACTGGGCAACACAGAGAGAATTTTTAAAAATCAATGAAGTTCAAAAGTAAGAGTCCTTCAATGGGTCTCTGATTGAGTTTGTTGTTGAGGAGTCTGATGGTGGAGGGGTAGCAGCTGTTCCTGAACCTGGTGGTGAGAGTCTTGTGGCACTGATACCTCTTTCCTGATGGCAGCAGTGAGAACAGAGCGTGTGCTGTGGATCCTTGATGATTGCTGCTGTTCTCCGACTGCAGCGTACCCTGTAGATCTTCTCGATGGTGGGGAGGGTTTAGCCTCTGATGTCCTGGACTTTGTTCACTATCTTTTGGAGGCCTTTAAGCTCTGGGGTATCAGTTTCCCGGTACCAGACCGTGATGCAGCTGATCAGCACACTTTCCATCAATCATCTATAAATGTTTTCCAGGGTTTCAGATGTCGTACCAAACCTCCTTAAATTTCTGAGGAAGTAGAGGTGCTGACATGCTTTCTTCACAATGTCATTAGTGTGATGGGTTCAGGAAAGATCCTCCGAGATGGTGACTTAAATCCCCCAATAATCACTGGATCGTATATGCTGGTTTTCCCTTCCTGAAGTCAACAATGAGCTCCTTGGTTTTCTTGGCATTGAGTGCAAGGTTGTTGGTGCATCATTCAGGCAAGTTTTCAATCTCTTTCTTGTATGCTAACTCATTGCATTTTTTTATACAACCTACCACAATGGTATCACTAGCAAATTTGTCGTCTGTACCCAGCCATAGGTGTAAAGTTAGTTGAGCAGGGGGCAAGAGCGCAGCCCTGTGTGGTGTTCCGATACTGATGGAGATTGTGGAGGACACGTTCTTACTAATCCTCACTGATTGTGGTCTGGAGGTGAGGAAATCAAGGATCTAATTACGCAGGTCTTAGAGTTTGCCAATCAGTTTTGAGGGGATGATGGTGTTAATGCCGAATTAGAATGAATAAAGAGCAACCTGATGTCTCCAGGTGTTCCAGGGCTTTGTGTAGAGCCAGTGAAATGGAATCTGCCGTAGACTGTTACTACGATAAGTGAATTGGAATGGATCCGTGGTCAAACAGGAGCTGATGTGCTTCCACAGCAGTCTTTGATGATCAAAACACTTCATCACTGCTGATATAAATGCCATTGATCTCCATGAGGCACTCCTAGGCTATTTCCACAACACTACCCAAACCCACAACCTGTAAGAGGTAGAAGAACAAGGGGAGCAGGTGCATGGAAACAGCATCTGAAAGCTCACCTCCGAGTTATTCACTATTGATTTGAATTCTCAAATTCCCTACCAAATAGCACGGGTAACTACTTTCATCAGACAGACTGAGGATTGTGGCACCTCACCACATCTCATGGGCAAGAAGGGAGGGATAATGAATGTTGGCAAAACCATGAACGTCAACATTTTGTAAATGAATACAAAATGTATCTGTAGTCCAAGGGTAACTTTACTCTAGGTGAACTCAGGAAGATGACTCTTTTTTTTAAAGTTAACCATCTCAGCCAAGGCACCATTGCTTGAGTTCATTAAGGCTATGGACGAGGCTCCACTATTCTCATCACTGACACTTCCTTCATTGTTAGGTTAGAAATGGGAATGTTCACTAATTATTCCCTAACAACAAGACACAGTAACAACCTGGCTTTGGCAGATAACTGATGTCTGCAATTCAGATGCCAAGCAATGATTGTCTTCAACAGTTGACTAGTCATCTTTCCTGGGACATTAAAAAGGTTCTATCACTACTAAATCCTCCACTGTCAATACCCCAAAAGAGTTGTTATTGAGAAGAAACATTCCAATCAACCATATAAATCCTAAAGATGATAATTATATAGGTTAAGGAAGACATTTATTCAAAATGTTGCAGCATTTCAAAGGGGTCTCTGAGTTCGATTAATGAAAGTTCATCCTGAAAGAGTTCACAAATCTCCACCAAAAAGTGATATGGAATTTTTAAAAATTCAATCCAAGATTAAATAACCAACTAAACACAAGATGCAAAATAAACAACAAAGTCAAGGATTCACATTATGGAACATCACGATACAGATGCCTTTCTGGGAATGCAGCCCTTCCATAATGCAGGGCTGTACTGAACACACAAGAAGACCGTGCAGGTACTCACTTGCTATACTTATCATCATATTTGCAGATATAGCCAAGATGAGCAGCAAATGCCTCCACTGCTAATGGACAGCGAATCTCTCCACTCTTCCTTCTAATTATGACTCCTGTGGGGACAAAGAGTTTGGATGAAATATGAGAGAGTGATTAGAACGATTTAAACAATTGTGATACTTAAAGAGCTAAAATATCAAAGATGCAATTTTGACCTTTAATCACAAATTTTGGGACTTCAGCATATATTCAAAACTCCCAGATATTTGCTCTTGCCAAAGTGGCCTTCTTTAGTGCATGTGTTTTATTTGAAATTCCACCCTAGTTGCAGAAAGGGCCCTGTCCTATTGGTCAGACTCCACTGAGAAGACCACAGCCGACGTAAGCAGGCTTATACTGAGGAGTCTAAAGACACAAATGCAAGTTATTACAAGTGGAATTCCAAATAAGAGGGTGATGTAGGAGCACATAAATAACCTCAGACATACTCCATTCAGAGCAGAACTCCTGCAAATTGTCCTTCAAGGAGTAATAACATACAATTTAAGAAATAACATCACAGTATTCGAACAAATTTGGGAACTGTACATGGAACACAACAGAGAAGTCTCTATCACCTAAAATGACAGAAGGAGAAGAAGATGAAATGAACTGACCCGTATGTAAAAGTAGAAGACACAAATGTTTATTTTCATTGTGTGATGACATTGTTTAATGGGTTTAATGTATCATATATGTTGAACGTTGAGTGGGTGGGGAGGGGGGTGAAGGAGGGAGGGAAGGGAAGGGGGAAAAGGGGAGAAAATTACACTGTGTATATTCAAGAGGGAAATGTTTATGTGTATTTTGGACAGTATGGTTCATAGTGTGAAAAATTTAAAAAAAATTTAAAAAAAGGAGTCTTCTGATTGTGTTTCATGCAAAGTTTGGGAACCATAAAGTTTAATAAAAAATTCAAAGCCCCATTTTTCCTGGGATTCTGTTAAGTTGTGCATCACTAGTAGGTTGATAGATTTTCTTTTTGCTTGATGAATGCATACTTTGTACTGACAATTGAAGAGTGACTGATCTAATACAAAGACCCAAATGTCAACTGCAGCTGATTGGGGATCTCTCACTTATCGAATGCAGACTGGTTTTGGTTACACAAGAATGCACAAATGCTTTTTGCTACAAAGCAACTTTCTCCAGCCCTGAAAATGGTTTATATCTTTACATTCAATAGCTTTAGGTTCTTACACATTACAATTTTCTTTTGAAGATGTTCTTAGCTTGAGCAAGCAGGCCTTCAGCTGTTTGGAATATAACTGAATGAAATTCTTCCCCCAATCTTTCTTGACCTTAAAATGCTAATTAAAACCTCTCTCTATGATTGAGGGTTTGATGACTTGCCTCCGAATGAAATTAGTGACAAATTCTGTGAAATACTTAACCATGTAAAAAGGGGTTGTAGAGATCAAAGGGGCAATTGTGCTGAAGAGAGTTGGTTGTCACATGACCCCACGCAGGCTGCAGCTGGAAAGGGTGCTGAAAAGATTTACAAAGATGTCATCAGTACTGGAGGGCTTGAGTTATAAGCGAAGGCTGGATAGGTGGGACTTCTTTCCCTAGAGAGTAGGAAGCTGAGGAGTGACTTGAAAACATGAGGACCATAGATAAGGTGAATGGTCAGACTTTTTTCACCAAGGTAGGGAAACTAGCCTAAAGGACATAGGTTCACGGTGAGAGGGGAAAGATTTAAAAGGGACCCAAGAGCACCTTTTTAACAGAGAAGGTGGTTGACCTATGGGACGAACAGCCAGAGAAAGTGGTGGTGGGGGGAGGGAGGAAACAATAACAAAGTTTAAGAAGCATTTCAACAGGGAGATGGAGAGGAAAAATTTAGAGGGAAATGGGCCAGATGCAGGCAAGTGGGACTAACTTGGGTAGGCAACTTGGTCAGCATAGACACATTGATGATGGTAGGCAACACTCTAAAGCCAAGTTTGAAAACACAATGACAGCACAAATTAAGAAATAACATCACAGTATTCGAACAAATTTGGGAACCGTACATGGAACACAACAGCCATTTGAAAATTTAACATAATGAAGATGCTAATGTCTTCCCATCACGTATGAGAGGATCACTGGGGTCTCACTCCCACCACCATCGATGCGATTTACCAGTATGATTTTTTAAAAGAGGGCTCGCAAAATCAGGGAAGACCCCTACAACTCTGCCTGCAGCATCTTGCAGCCACTCCCATCAGGAAAAAGATGCAAAAGTATTAGAACCAGAACCACCAGGCTGAGGAGCAGTTTTTCCCCACGGGCAGTGAGACTGCTACAACAAGCCTCCATGATTCTACTATTTATTAATATTATTATGTTTTAATACAGGTATATGTGAATCGTTCATCTGTACGCACATTACGTTGATACATGTGTTTGCACTATTCTGCACAATGGACTGGAGAACGCCGTCTAGTCAGATTGCACTAGTACAATCAAGAATGAAAAATAACCTTGAACTTGAGACAGATGACAGAAAATGTAGGCCAAACGGTCCTAAGGCTTTTATGGTAGAACACAGATAGAATGGCATCAAGTGATATACAAAACAAACATGCTATGGCAATTTGCAGTTCCTCCAGCTATATTTCTTCAACATTTACTTTTCTGTAACCAGAAGAGCTTGTAATCTTGACGTCACAAATGAGAGAACAAGCACACAGAGAGCCCAAAAGGAATATGCGCAAAAATAACTAATTTAACTTGAATGTTCCTAATCATAACAGTGTGATTACTTTAGATTACTTACCTTCTTTGAATGGAGAGTATGCATTTGTAAGGAAATAGAATTGACCTTTGTTGGACCAGCTGATTAAGGACATGTTTTTTTTCATTCTCACCCTGTAATGGCCTCGGACCTGTGGAGGATCAGGGTTAGCCAGCATTGACTGTGGCAATCCTGTGCAGTCACTCTTCCTGGTGCTCAGAAGTCCACAGCAATAAATCCCTATGCAGATGGAAACAAATGTGATTCCGATTCCAGAGCCCTACAAGCGGACCAGGTCTTGAAGACCCAGTCTAAAACTGGTACGACAATACTGTAACATATTTGGTGAAAATATATCTAAAAAAAAGCAATAAAACATTGAGAAACATGGACAAAGAAGGATAAGGTTGGTGAGAGTACTGAACAAGAGAAGTGCATGAAAAAAATGTGGTGTCCTGGGATTTCCAGGAAGGATTCTTAACATGTAGTGTGGTTGTCAAAAAAAAGCTTTGAAACAGTCTCAAAAAAAAATCACTAACGCTCACATAGCAAGGAGCTAGTAGATGTGATATGACTGCAAAACTTAATGCCTTCTCAGATAGAGAAGAAGAAATATGTCAAAACAGGTTGGAATGTTTTTTGTTTAATCCTTAACTTGTAAGGCTTGAAATGTCTGTCACAGAAAAACAAGGCAACAGACAATACAGTTTGCAATTAAAGATCTCAACCTTTGTTGGATTTTCACAAACAACATTGGATGACCCACAGTGCTGTTTTTATACCATTAAAAGGGCACTAAACCAGTTTTTAGGCTGTAGTATCTGGATAGTCCTTTGTAAGAAACCATATACAGCAGTACAACAAAGGGTGGTATGGTTAGCATAGCGGTCAGTGCAACGCCTTTACAGCGCCAGCAATTTGGACTGGGGTTTGAATCCTGCGCTGTCTGTTAGGAGTTTGTACATTCTCCCTGTGTCTGCATGGATTTTTCCCGGGGGGTCCGGTTTCCTCCCACCAGGGGTTGTAGGTTAATTAGATGTAATTGGGTGGCACAGACTTGTGGGCTGAAATGGCTCTATATCTAAATTTAAAATTTAAATTTATACACTGCTGAGTCTGAACAACATGGCAGCATTTAAGATCCTTTTATCCTCCCATCCATTTCCACCAGTAGTTCATCACAATCTGCCTTTTAAATGTTTCATTCTATCTGTCTCACACGCACGCAGTCTTGTCAAACACTTGTTCCAATCCTTCTACATGGTAGAAGACCTAAAATCTGGATGCCAGAAATCCAGATCACCTGAGAATCCAGACTTACCGAAAGCTCTCAAACTTTTTAAATTTAGTGGGCTTTTGTACACGTCCATGCATTCATAAGCACCACAGATGCATAGCGGCAACAAGCGGCCATGTGGTCGCTATTTTGAAAGGAGCAATCAAACTGTGACATTACTATAATTTTGCATCCGACTCTTTCCACTTACCATCCGTAGCATACATATCTACAAACCAATAATAATGAATCCTAAAGTAGATAAAGTTCATCTCTACTTTATTCCTCCTTAAATTTGAATTTTAAAGGTACTGCCTGAGAATCCAGAAAATCCGGACCAACCCAATCCCCGAGCAGTCCTGATTTTCAGACTTCTATTTTATGAAAACATAAATGTTTAGTCCTAAATTTTAATTATAGTCATGAAAACCTCCTTTCAGAGATTTCAATGACAATATAAGGGCCAAACTATAAATTTACCAAAATAAAATCTTTAACTTTTGCTCAGTTACTTTTAATTTAGTCACTTTAATGTGGCATTACATCAAATAGACATATTGAGCTGAATGTTCTGTTCTGTGTTTGATGTACCTTAGTTCCTAATACTAAACTAGCCACAATAATTCACACTTTTACAACAAACCTTTTTTCTCAAACTCTTGAAAAAGATTTAAGCTGGTAATGCTGGGGCCAGTATATATAATGTAGTTTTTTCCTATCAAATTCTGGCAAAGGCTTTTTGCCACAATACTGTGTAGCTGTGGCCTGTTCTTCAAAGTATCCAGCCCATCTGAAGTTGTTCCTTCCTTCAAGTGAATGTAGATCTAAATGAAACAAGGGAAGAAGAAAACAGATGAACACTCAACTCATTTCGGGAACAACATTAAGATCAAAAGCAATGAGAAATTCCATCAAGCCCGCATGTACACACATAAATGCAATCTTTGCCTCCTGTTCCTCCATTGCCAGAATAATTATTTTACAACATGCTAATCAAATACTGTAGCTTCATCAGGGCTATTATTATGCTTTCCATGCACGTGATTTTTTTTTCTTTAAAACTTGCACACACCACTCCACAGGTTCAAATGTATAAATTTAGACATATAGCATGGTAACGCGCCCTTTCGGCCCATGAGCCCATGCTGCCCAATTAAAAGAAGAGGATATGTCTAGGTAAATGGGGGTCCTTTCAGCAGAGATTGGCTGTTTTCCTGAGGCGGCAACTCGCACAATGATTTCAATTGATGGGAGGTTAGTTTAGACAGGTGACAACCCCAGAGGACCGTATTGGTCCAAGCTGTTCACTGAATTGGCCAAAAATTATGGCACTGCCTGAATTGTTGTAATGGCAGCTCTGTTGTTGGTGCACACTGGGGAGAGTGCAGGGTCCAACCACCCAGTTCAACTGCCAACAGGTTCTCTGCAGGCTTTAAATAGCCTGTTAAAGGATCTGATGGTGTTTTATTTAAAATCATGTGACCACGGGGGTCTGGGCCCAAGAAGGCAGTGCCTGTGTTCAGCAGTGGCCTCTAACAGTTGAAGACTCTGGGGGAGCAGTGGACTGGCGCAGGGCCCCAGTAATGGGGAATACACCCCTGATTGAGAAGGAAAAGCAGAGGAGACAACCCTAAGGACAGTGATCATGGTGGCAGACCAGCGAGGGGCTCCATGGATGAAGGACAAATACAGGCAACGAGCTTATGGCAATTTGCGGGAAAGAAAACCCACAATCCCTGGGCTGTTGGCAACTTCAGGGCAAAGGACTCACACCAGGCTGTGGCTGCTGGAGACCGGCTCATGAGAACCAGGTATTGGAACCAGGATTTAAGAGGGTGCTGAGGGCAAGGAGGGCTCGCGAACGGCCCTCGTGTTGGAGATTTGGATCTAGGCATGGGTTGGTAATGGTTTGAACTGAATTGGAGTCTTGTGCGACTTCAGAGGCTGTGAGAGCCCTGGAGGCGAATCCTCAGACTCAGTTATGACTTCTCCACTGCCACTGAGAAGCAGGAAATTTGTGCAACGCAGGCTATGTAAAAAGGTCAGGATGGAAATTAGTAGCTAATTTCCATCCCAGCATCTTTCCTGCAGGAGCCCTAGACATTTTTGTGGCCAGCCTGCAGTCTAAACTGAACAGCAGGTTGCCCGCAATAATACGCTCGACCGCCTCGCTCTTAGCCCTCACCGTCTGTCCCACCCAGCTGTCCTGACCCTGACCCAGGCCATCCGTCGCCCATCACCCCCAACCATCCATCGGCTCCTCCCCCATCTAACTCTCAACATGGGAGCAAGGGTGCAATGCTGCCAAGCCAGAAGTTCACCGGACCGCCACACCTGCTCGTGACAACGCTCAATGTGGGAGTAGTGGCCATCTTCCTTACCCAGCACCATGGACACATAGAGCAGTTCCAGCTTTTTGGGGTCTATGGGTGAGGAAGACGGCCATTGCTCCCGCATTGAGCAAACCGTCAGCCGCCGCCTGTTTCTCTCCCACCAGGTGTTGGGGGCTGAGAGTCACCTTTCCACTGGAGGTAAGAGAAGACACCCACAGGGGTGAGGACGATGGGGATGGGGGACTGGGGGGAGGGTCTCCCTCTGACCCACCCCACCTCAAACGTCCAGCCCCCGAAACCACCGCACTCAGTGTAAGTGCCCTGCCTGAGTGAACAGCCATTCTGGAGATTTATTACAGGAAATTATCGTTACTTATGTGTAAAAACCACAAGTGACTCTGGGGAAACTCTTTTGCTCTTCTTTCTCTGAATGTAAGGGGTGCTGGGGAATGCTAATAGTGAATCTTTGTTTGCCTTATGGTAAACTGAAGGCAATTTCATGCAATAGTACATGACAATAAATAGTATCTGATCAAATAATCTTGCAGTGGTGATGTATGAAGAACAAGCCTGGCCTCTTTCTGAAAGAAGGAGTAAGATTTACTGCACTAGGAAATGCAATTTTGCTTCCGCCTGTTTGGACCCTGTCTTAATTTACATTATTAAAGCAAACCAATCAAATGAAATAAATAACAGCTAAAAAGAGTGAGTACCGGTGACAAGGATCAGTTCACACATAGATTACATTATAATCATCCTCTGAAAAATGCAGCTTGGTCAGAACATTAAGAGTGAAATTATATCATTACTTTACTGAAATATGCATAGATTCTAGAAATATTCAATATTTAGCAACATTAAAAAAAACATAGAATTAAAAAGCACTTGTTAAGATGTCTTAAAGAACACAAAAATCCAGATTCCTCGTTTAGAGAAAAGAGTTAACACAGTTCTCTCTAATTGCCCCTGGATTCAGTTTTGATCCCAGCATAAACCAATGGTTCAGATTTGAGCCTTGGGAGCATCATGTTATGTTTCATTAGAAAACAAATTTTAAGTAATTAATTGCTTGAAACTCCAAAAGAGATGTGCTTTAATATTCTATCATTATGTGTGTATCACAGAGAAGCAGCAAACATTTTCAGAAACCTCACCTGGCAGATGAAGCCTGTCGACGCACACTGTCGCACCCACAGGCTAAACTTTCGCTTCTTCCTTTTACGCAATTCTCTGTCTGTACACGTGGCAATGAATAGAGGGTCTTCATCAATTAGTGGCTCATGAAGTACCTGAAATAAATAGATACATATTCCGAGTTCAATGGAGGATTAATATTCCCTCCAGATGCAACTCAATAAAGCTTTTAAATAAAATCATTTAATTATGCATTTTATAAAATCTCAATGAATTGGGAATTCCAGTTGATCTCGGTATAATATGACTGTACCATACAATCAATAGTTACAATGCAAATATTTGATCCAGATGAATGAGCACTTTGGTTTATTGCATCTTCTGTTTACAGATACCCCAGGTTGCTATGGATATAGCCCAGGTTGCTCTGGGAAGGGAAGGGATTGCTGGGGCTCTGACAATGATCTTTGTGTCCTCCTTGGCCACAGGGGAGGTGCCAGAAGATTGGAGAATGGCAAATGCGGTCCTCTTGTTTAAAAAGGTAATAGGGAGAATCCAGGGAATTAAAGAGCAGGGAACACATCAGTAGTGTGCAAACTATTGGAGAGGATTCTTAAGGACAGGATTTATGAGATTTAGAGGAGTTTTCTCAGGGAGAGTCAGTGTGGCTTTGTGAGAGGAAGGTTGTGCTTTGTGAGCAAAATTGTGTTTTATTGAAGATTTAACAAAATAAATTGATGAAGGTAGGGCAGTAGATGTGGTCTATATAGATTTTAATAATGCATTTGACAAGGCCTCCCATTACCCAACAGTATCTGACAGATGTTTTTGTTGTAAAAAAGAAATGGGAACAACAATTCATGCAATCTGGACATGTGAGAAAGTAAAAAAATTTTGGGAAGATCTCAATCAGATATTAAATAAAATTACAGAAAGCAATATACCAAAAAACCCAGAGATCTTCCTCCTAAGTAACATAAAAAACAAAGAATTTGGACTTGATTTGGATGATGCACAAAAAAGATTTGTTAGGATAGCTCTAGCCGTAGCAAAAAAAATGTATTATGTCAGCCTGGAAATTAGAAGATAACTTGAGAATACAACAATGGTATATAGAAATGAATAAATGTATTCCATTAGAAAAAATAACATATAATTTAAGAAATAATATTGAAATATTTGAACAAATATGGGAGCCATACATGAAACACAATAGAGAAAACCTACCGGGGACATCTACCACCTAAAATAACGGAAGGAGAAGGAAATGAAAAGAATTGACTCAGTGGAATTTCTTGTTTATTTTTTATTGAGTGACAACATTGTTTGACTGGTTTAATGTATCTTAGATTCTGTACTTTAAATGAATGGGAGGGGAGGTAGGGAGGGTGGGATGGGAAGGGGGGGGGGGAAGAAAACGACACTGTATATATTTGAAAAGGAAAATGTATGTATCTTGGTCAATGTGGTTTATGGTGTGAAAAATAAAAAATTTAAAAAAAAAGACAAGGCCTCCCATTGGGGACATTCAGAAAATCATAAGGCATGGGATCCATGGAACTTTGGCTGTGAGGATTCAGAATTCGTTTGCTTGCATAAAGCAGAGTATTTTGCCTGGAGGTTAGTGACTAGTGGGGTTCGACAGGGATCTGTCTGGGGCCAGTGACCTGGACAAAGATGTAGAGGAATGGGTCAGTATGTTTATGGATGATAGAAAGGTTGGAGGTGTTGTGGATAGGTTGTCGTAGGTTATAACAGGATATAGACAAGATGAAGAGTTGGGTGGAAAAGTGGCTGATGGAGTTCAGCCTGGACCAGTGTGATGTGATGCAATTTGGAAGGTTAAACTTGAAGGCAGAGTACTTGGTTAACGGTTAGATACTCAACAGTGGGAAGAACAGAGGGACTTGGGATCCTAATCCATAGATCTCTCAAGGTTGCCACACAGGTTGATAGGATATTTAAGATGGCCTATGGTATGTTGGGGCTTCATTGAGTTCAGAAGTCATGAGGTGATGTTGCAACTGTACAAATCTCTGGTGAGACCACACTTAAGAGTATCGTGTTCAGTTCTGGTCACTTCATTATAGGAAGGATGCGGAAGCTATGGAGAGGGTTCAGGGGAGATTTATCAGGATGTTGCCTAGATTGGAAAATATTTCAGATTTATTGTCAGCATACACACACAGCAACATATACAACCCTGAGATTCTTTTTCCTGCAGGCAATTACTGCTTATTGGTAGTGCAAAATAAAACTGTACCCAGTGAATACATATAAACAAATAAAGATCTGGAAACAAATTGCATAATACGGAGAGAATTAAAAAAACAATTAATAAAGTGCACAAGTCAGAACCCTTAAATGAGTCTCTGATGGAGTTTGTTGTTGAGGAGTCTGATGGTGGAGGGGGGTAGCTGTTCCTGAACCTGCTGGTGCGAGTCTTGTGGCACCGATACCCCTTTCCTGATGGCAGCAGTGAGAACAGAGCGTGTGCTGAGTGACATGAATCCTTGATGATGGCTGCTGCTGCTTTCCGATTGCAGCGTAGCGTTCCCTGTAGATGTTCTTGATGGTGGGAAAGATTTTCTGCCAGTGATATCCTGGCTGTCTCCACTGCCTTTTGCAGGGCTTTACTCTCAAGGACATTGGTATCCCCATACTAGACCGTGATGCAGCCAGTCAGCACATTTTTGACCACTCATTTGTAGAAATTTGCCAGTGTTTCCGATATCATATCAAACCTCTGCAAACTCCTGAGGAAGGAGAGGCGCTGACATGCTTTCTTCGCGATGCCATTAGTGCGTTGTGTCCAGGAAAGATCCTCTGAGATAGTGACTCCCAAAAACTTAAATTGCTTACCCTCTCCACCTATGATCACTGGATCATATACGCTAGTTTTCCCTTCCTGGAGTCAACAATCAGCTCCTTAGTTTTGGTGACATTGAGTGCAAGGTTGTTGATGGTGCACCATTCAGCCAAGTTTTCAACCTCCATTCCAAATGTTGACTCATTGCTTTTTTTCATACAACCCACTACTGTGGTATCATTAGCATGTTTTTAGAGTGTACCCAGCCACACAATCATAGGTATTAAATGAGTAGAACAGGGGGGTGATAATGCAGCCCTGTGGTGCTCCGGTACTGATGGAGATTGTGAAGGAGATGTTCTTACCAATCCTCACTCATTGTGGTCTGGAGGTGAGGATATTACACAGTGGGGTGTTAACTCCCAGGTCTTGGAGTTGGCTGATCTGTTTTGAGGGGTTGATGGTGTTAAATGCCAAAATGTAATCAATAAAGAGCATCCTGATGAATGCATCTTTACTGTCCAGGTTGTATGAAGCAATGTTACCCGAGCTAGGGCTTTTCTCTTTGGAGCAAAAAAGGATGAGAGGTGACTTAATAGAGGTCTACAAGATTATGACAGGCATAGATAAGGTAAGGCGATTTCATGTCAGGCCTCCGCCTTGAGGCTGGCCACAGGAGCGGATTTAAGACTAAGAACTTACCTTTCAGACAGCAGCCCTAAAAAGCTGCTCCAGCGTCCCATTCATATCCAGAGGCACTTCATAGTGCCCTCCAGATCCATCGGAGGCGGGGTGACTGGTACCGTAGCGCCACCTGTCATAAAAACATGGCAGAGCAATGGCCATCTTGCCTACCCATAATCTGCCAGGCAGCTGGATCCACTCTGTGTTTCCCAGAACAATTCCAGCTGCGTGGGGGATTATGGGTAGGGAAGATGGCCATTACTCTGCTGCGATTTGAGCCACAGAGAATAGTCAGAAGCGGCATGGTGTGGTTGTCCCAGCCTGCACCGGCCGCCCACTGAGAGCTCCCACTGCCCTGCCAGCCCCCGCTGATGACTCCCGCCGGTCATTGCTGCACTGTTGGCCCCCACTGTCCAAAGATGACAGCTCCCACTGGATCCAGCTGTCCCCGCTGACAGCTCCCGTGGCTCCGACGGTCCCCACTGCCCTGATGGCTCCCACTACCCCGCTGACAGCTTCCACTGCCCCTGACTTGGAGGGAGAGGGATGAGTGGGGAGATGAGTCACGAGCTGACAGCATCATCAGCCCGCCCCTAAACAGCCCCTTAGCACAGCTGTACATTCAGATTGATCGGAGAAGGGCTACGCTCTGCTGATTATCCCTCTCCGAGAGGGGTTGGATTATGTGGCTCAGAGAGAGCCTCCACACATTCACAGAGGTTCGTAGTTGTGTTTTGCCGGAGGTTCTCTGCCTTTACATTCAGACTTTTGCCCTATCTGAAAGTGCCTGTAAACAGTGAGCGCCTCTTACCCAGAGATAAAGGTTTACGAGACACATCAAAGAGAGTTATGAATGCCTGCAATGTATTCCCAGGGTGGTGGTGAAGACTGAAACAATGGGGGGGGGGGGGTGTGGAAATTTGAGACTCTTACACAGGCACATGGATGAAAGGTTATGATGTAGGGAGAGTTTAGGTTTTTTTGGGTATTTATAGGTTGGCGCAACATCATGGGCCAAAGGGTCTGTTCCATGTTGTTATGTTCTATGTTCAAAGTGCTCACATCTATTTTCAAGAAATCTCGTTCAAACTGAGCAACCATTTTGAAGAATGGCATGTAATTTGCAAGTGTGAATTGTAGCTTCCAGCTGCCTGTCACTTTAATTCCTGTTCCATCTACCCTTTTTTCCAATATTGTTCTAATAAAACTTAAATGTCAGCTCGAAGAACAAAGCCTCATCTTCCGATGGGGCATATATTTGTCATCTTGGCTCAAGAAGAAATATGACAATTCCAGACAATCATTTTTTTTTTTACATTTCACATTCCCAGCATTCAGGTTCATATCTTGCATTAATTTCAAACACGTATTCTGCTTCCATTGTCACATCCTTCAAACTGACAGCACATTATTCACTTTTCCTTTTCTCATACAGCTCTTCCATTTCCCTTGCCATTTAATCTTTCTATTTTCTACCATCACGGTCCTTCCCTCATGCTCTCTCTTCCCCTTCTCTTTTTTCTTCACCCAAAAACTAGATTTATCTCTTCATCTTCCCTAGTTCTAATGAACGTCCATCAACCATAAACTCCATCACAGATCCTTGCTGACTTAAAGGGGTGACTTAGAGGGGGTAGGAACCTTTCTACATGCAGTCTGGCAATGTGAAAATGTAGAAAAATTCTGGGAGGATGCGAGTACTTTATTGGGACAAATTATGAAGAAATAAGTTCTGAAAGATCCGAGAATATTTTTGCTAGGTGATATTTATAATATGAAGTTAGATATTTATCAGAGGAAGTGTTTAAATGTAGCAATAGCGATAATGAAGAAATGTATGGAAATTAGACAATGACGTGGGGTCGAATAGATGGAAAATGGAATTACAAAATTGTATACCGTTAGAGAAAATAATGTATAATTTACGGAATCAACCAGAAAACTTTTACAAGATATGGAAGCCATATCTGGATTTCATTGGCTAAAGTTCATCTACAGTGTCCACCACTCCCACTCCACCTCACCCTGGTTAACTTAGAGGTTTAAGATTATATTTGTACATTTGACATTTAATCAATTAATTAACGATATATGACAAATTAAGGTAGGCTTTTTTCTTTATTTCCTTTTTTTGGGGAGAAAATATAAAGTTATGTATTCTTTTGGCATCTTATTATTGTGTATGATGATGGAGAAACATATTTGTTATGGATGCAAATCAAAATAAAGTTTTCAAATTTTGCAGGGAAAAGAATATTGAGGGCTCTAACTAGTAAAGATGGATGTGGATTGTGCTAATTTGGTAACATGGAACTGAAGACAAGCCCAAGAGTAGAGCGATGGACTGCAGCAGCGACGACGCCCAGTTTTTCACATATTATAATCGTCTCATAGCAGGCACCTTTTTGCTGTTATAGGAATTGGATTTATGGTTTTTTTTTAAAAAAGTAATTTTTTAAATTTTTCACACTATGCACCATATCAACCAAAATATGTACAAACGTTTCTCATTAAATTTACAGTGGTCTTTTCTCCCCTGTTTTTTCCCCCTTTTCCTCCTTCCCCGCTACCCACCCCCCTCCAAAACCCATAAAGATTCAACATATACAATACAATAAAACCATAAGAAAATATTTTCTCATGAAGGAAAATAAACAAGAAAAATGTGTCATCTATTTATTACACACTCAATCTAGTCGTTTTGTCTTCTTATCATTTTCATTCTCATTTTAGGGGATGGAGGTCGTAGGCAAGCTCTCTCTGATATGTTCCATGTATGGCTCCCAAATTTGCTCAAACATTGTGACTTTATTTTTTAAATTATATGTTACTTTTTCCAATGGAATACATTTATTGATCTTCATTTCCTGCATTGATTTAACCATAAATTTGGCTACTTTATTCTTTTTACTTGTCTTTTGTCCAGTTTTATCCAACATTGGGTCCAAATTAAGGTTTAAATCCCCTCCTATCAATATATTTCCTTGTGTGTCTGCAATCTTCAAACAAAATCCTTCATAAACTTTTGATCCGCCTCGTTAGGCGCATATATATTGAGCAAATTCCAAAATTCTGAGTATATCTGACACTTTATCATTCCATACTTCCCTGCCAGATCTATTATTTCCTCCTCTATTTTGATTGGTATATTTTTGTTAACTAGTATGGCTACACCTCTAGCTTTTGAGTTATAGGATCCTGCCATTACGTGTACTACCCAGTCTCTCTTTAGTTTGTTATGTTCCGCTTCAGTTAGATGCATTTCCTGCACAAATGCTATATCTATTTTTTCCTTCTTCAATAAATTTGGTAGCCTCTTCCTTTTAATTTGGTTATATATTCCATTAATGTTTATAGTCATATAGTTCAATATGGCCATCTTATATCTTGCAAACACCTCTTTTCCACCTCTTTGCCACCTCCATCCCCCTTCCCCCATTTTCATCTCTTAGTTTTCTCTTATTATACTTAATGTACGACAACACATTTAAGACAAAGTACTCCCGCAAAATTAACCCCAAAAGTTCTCCCCCTCTCTGAGTTGCCCCATATCCCTTGCCGGGCAACCGCAGCTCCCCTTTTCATTTGGATTGTGATCTTGTTCGCAGCGTCAACTGATTTTGCAGTGACGGTTATTCCCCCTCCACCCAGCATCTCCAGAAAACACTTTTTTTTTAAAAAACACATATAACAAAGCTCTCTCTCTTCTATTTTTTCCCCCTTACTCCCTTCCTTCCCTTCTCTTTTCCCTCTTTAGTTCTTTACATATACATTGTTTTTACATCTTTATATATACTTTATCACCATTCTTTATTCTTGTTACATCTCTTCATCTGTTTTCCTGTCCTGCAAACATTCTGCGAATTCTTGCGCTTTCTCTGGATCCAAGAACAGTCTGTTTTACTCCCCGGGTATAAATATTTTCAGCACTGCTGGATGTCTTAATATAAATTTGTAACTTTTTTTTCCATAAAGTTGATTTCGCTGTATTAAATTCCTTCCTCCTCTTTAAGAGTTCAAAACTTCTGTCTGGGTAAAGAAGTACTTTTTGACCCTTGTATTCCAATGGTATATTATCTTCTCTAATTTTATTCCTTGCCCATTCAAGTATATTTTCTCTTATCGTGTATCTCAAAAATTTTACTAAGATGGATCTTGGTTTCTGATGTGTCTACGGTTTCAGAGCTAATGCTCTGTGTGCCCTTTCTAATTCCATTTCTTCCTGCATTTCTGTCATTCCCAGGACCTTTGGGATCCATCCTTTTATAAATTCCTTCATGTCTGTGCCTTCTTCACCCTCCTTCAGGCCCACAATTTTTATATTGTTTCACCTACTATAATTTTCTAACATATCAATTTTCTGAGATAACAACTCTTGTGTCTCTTTAATTTTTTTGTCACTTTCTTCCAATTTTTCTCTTAAGTCATTTACTTCCATTTCTACGGCCGTTTCCTGCTCTTCCACATTCTCTACTCTTTTTCCTATTTCTGTCATTATCAGTTCTAACCTTTGCATTTTATCTTATGTTCTTTTCATTTTCCTTTTAATTGCATTAAACTCTAATAACCATTCTTTTAGTGATCTCATTTATTCTTCAAAAAAGACTATCTATATTCTGTTCATCAGTTTTACCTTTTATTTCACTTTGTCCATCTGTTTTACCTTCTATTTCTCTGTGAAGATCTTGGTTTTCTTCTCTTCTTTGTGTCTGTGTCTCTTCTCTTTTTTCTTTTTTTTGAGAACAAAGAACATTTATTATACAACAATGTAAAGTTGGGTGCTTTCCCCTTATCCTGGGAATACACCTCTTCTCTTTTTTCTTGATGAGCTGCTTGTATCTCTTTGTCGGGCCTCTTCTGGCTGGGCCTCTTGTTGCTGGTCCTCCTTTCCTGTGCTGCTCCTCTGTTGTTCCTTGCCCTCTAGCTGAGAGCCGTGGTGTTGGGTATCCTTCAGCTGCTCGCTCTGTGACAGCCTGCTCCTCTGCTGAGCCCCCTTTCCGCCAGTGTCCTCTTTCTCCTTTGGTTGCGTTTTGCTTGGCTCTGAGAGCCATTTTTGTAGTGCACCAGCTGGTGGGTCGCAACTCTGCAGAGCAGACAATGACCTCGAGGATCGGGCGCTCCTCGTCACCACAGCGTCCTGTTCCTTCATGCAGGTAAGGCCTTCTTTCTTCTCCACCGACTTTTTTACTTCTTTTTTTTCCAGTTGTTTTTACTTTCTCCTTCTTGGAAGCCATCTTCTTTCTCTTCTCTGTATCTTTATCTTCTATTTTTGTTATGCTTTGCTTTTTCCTAACTTTTTTCCTATTTTCCTGGAGAGGGCTGGTTTTCCCAACCAGCCACTACTCTATCACGTGACTCCTCTGGATTTATGGTTAAGCAAGTTGCAATCAACACATGCATCCATAATTGTAACTATTGTTAACAAGGTCAAATTATGGATAATTAAGCATTCTATTCTGTCATCAACCTTTATCTTGCCAGTAACTAGATCTTTGTACTCCCATTCTGTAATCAAACCAGTAAGAGCAAGTTAATCTAGTCTCCGTAATTGTGTCCATTGAGAGCATAAAACCTGTACCAAAATCATGCTATGGAGATCAGCTTTGACTGGTCTCCTGATGTGCATCAGTTTTAATAAATCACCCATGGTTTCAAACACCAACTCAATGTGGGATTTGTATTTGCTCCTACAATTGGCTTAGTTGGTATGTAGCAATTACTTTCCTTTTCTGTTGTTTGAAAGACAGAGACTGTTCTCATCTTTGACTCATTCAAACAAATTCATACTAAAGTTAAGATTAGTTTTTCAAGGTTTACTGAATGATATTAAATATTGTTAAAACTTTATTATAAGTTGCTTCTACATTGTTAGACGTGGTTAAACGATGGTTAATTAAACAATAGCAATTATCTGACTGTCTGTCTATTTTCCATTTCACTGAACAAAGACTTAAAACTAGACTGCTTAGCTCTCTCTAGCAAGCATTCTATGACCTTCAAAATGGCTGTTGCCAGGAGATGGCATGAAATATGTTAAAGAAAACTACATCTAGATAAATGCAAGCATAAAATACATTTTAACCCTTACAATACCGGCCCCTAATTATAATGGTTAAAAATAATAATTACCATAAAACAGTGGTGTATATATATATAGATAAAAATTTCAAAAGAAAATGGAAGTCAATTATCAAAGCTTTCTGCCTCTTGTAAAATACAGATTTTGGTAATCAGACAGGTCAGAAACCCAGTTTTACTCTTAATTTGAACCTGACGTAGAAGACCACTTTTGTTCTGAATGGTATTAATAATCTTCCCCATCAACCAGAAATTTTGGTTGATCCACAATGATCTCAACATCCCCAAGTGTGAAATTGCCTCTGATCTTAGAATACTTCTGTCATTCCTGTAACAATGGAAGATATTCATACACCCATCTTTTCCAAAATAAATCAGATATAAATTGCACTTGCTTCCACCTGTACCGAGCATATACGTCTTCCTTCTGAAACTACCCTGGTGGCAACAAAGATTACCTTTAAGAAGCAAAAGATGGTTCGGAGCTAAGTGCCTTAAGGTCATTCAGATCTGTAGAAGTCTTAGTGATTGAACGACTGTTGAGGATAGCTTCAACTTAACGTAAAACTGTGTGAAGACCCTCCTCATCAAGATTCTGTCCATTTAGGATAGAATTAAGAACTTTTTGCATGGATCTGATAAATCTTTCCTCTACACCTCCGAGGTGTGAGCCAGCAGGGGGATTGAAGATCCAATTAATTTCTTTCTGGACTAGTTCATCATGGATATGAGCCCGATTCCAGTTTACAATTGCTTCTCTTAACTCCTGCTGAGCTCCCTAAAATTAGTGCCATTGTCAGATCATAGTTCCTTCATTTGCCCACATCTAGCAATAAAATGCTGTAAGGCATTGATGAAAAAGTCTGTGTCAAGTGGTGATGCCACTTCGATGTGAATTGCTCTCATGGCTAAACATGTGAAAATGACATCATAGCACTTCACAACAAACACTTCACTTCAAAGGGTCCAAAATAATCAAATCCAACATATGTAAATGGAGGTTCATCCGGAGACTCTGTCCAGAGGCAAATCTGCCCTCAGCTCTTGTCCAGAAGGAATATTTACAAGCTGACAAGCAACACATTTCATCACAATTTTTCTGATTAACCGAGTGGCACCAGAAACCCAACATTTTTGTTGTTGTCATGGTTGCAACCATCATGACCCACCTCTTCATGAATATGTCGAAGAATTAGATCTGAAATGTGAAAATCTTTGGCCAATAAGACAGGATGTTTCATCCCTTCTGGCATTGCTGTCCTATTAAGGCCTCCACCAACTCTTAAAACACCATTCTCCAGAATAGGGTTGCATTTACAAATGTGGCTTGACTTTTTGATGTTTATTCCCTTTTTAAAATTTGAGATTTCATCAGCAAACTTCTTCTGACAAAAGCGGGTTATTTCCATTTCAGTATCAGCTCGTTCTTCAACTGTGAGACCACCTGCTTTTTTCTTGAGTCTGAAGATCTCCTGTCTCTTTCTGCTGTAGATCTCTTTGATGGATGTTATCTGATTGAAATTGAGCAGGAACATTGCTTGCTTGTTTGTTCTGTCTGTCATGATTCAGAAACCATCTGTTAAATCTGAGCATCCATGCTGTTGGCTTTTTCCAAATGATTCCAGGATGTGAAGTAATGGATTAAGGAGGTAACTGGATCCATTCGTTCAGACATTATCTGAACAGCATTTGTAGTTTTACTCCTGATTTTAGGTCCTCTGGTAAAATTCCTTTTAATTTATCAGGATATGACGCCACTCATTTTGAGGCTTAGAAGAAACTGAGGCCTAGTTACCCATATTTCTTTCTTCAAAAAAGATTGGACTTTCAAACCTTGGGAAGCCATGTTGGCCGGATTGTTAACTGCAGTAACATAGCTCCATTGTATTGGACGTGAGATTTTATTAATGGCAGAAATTCGATTAGCCACAAGAGTTCAAAACCTTGTGGTTTTATTGTTGATGTATTTGAGCACAAAGGTACTATTAGTCCATAATATGTAATCTGCTAGGGCAGTGGTTCTCAACCTTTTTCTTTCCACTCACATACTACTTTAAGTAATCCCTATGCCATAGGAGCTCTTAGTAAGGGATTGCTTAAGGTGGGATCACTGCTCTAGACCCAATTGTTATTGAAATATTTTGGTTGATAAAAATTGTCATTGGCCCATTTCCTTTGGAGTTATGAAACCATGCACATAATGAGTCAATGAGGTATGATTAAAACAGTGGTTTTCACACTTTTTCTTTCCACCCACATCCCACCTTAAGCAATCCCTTACTAATCACAGAACACCTATGGCATAAGGAATACTTAAAGTGGGATGTGAGTGAAAAGAAAAAGGTTAAGAACCACTGTTTTAATCGTACCTCATTGACTCATTATGTACATGGTTTCATAACTCCAAAGGAAATGGGCCTATGACAATTGGCCAATGACAATCCATCTGCAATTGTTTTCTTGATATTGTTTCCATTCTGCTTGTCATGGCTGCAGCCATCAACTTCATTTGAGGAATAGTGATGGACTTTAATGGAGCCACTCTGGCCTTTCTCATACAAATCTATAATGCACCTGATCCTTATTATCATGAGTAACAGGTAACTAACTGTCCTCACATGCATCAGCAAAATGATGCAATTGAGCAGATGTTACAGCTCCAAAATTCGTAGGTTTGAAGCATCTATATCAATCTTGAAGTCTTCCAGCTTACAAAGATCTTGTATCCAATATGTCTATTCCTGTTCAATGGATTCTGATATTTCATCATCCTGACCAATCTTTTTCCCCCACACAAATTTTGTAGGATCTTTTTGGCACTCAGGACAACTGGTGCTAATATTCCTAGAGAATCATATATTGAACTGACAGTTGACAGAATGGCAGTGAGGGGTTGATCCTTCAAAATGATTTTAAACATAAAAACATCAGATCAAACACACTATTGTACACAACACCCTCTCCACAGGAAGGTCGTCACGGTCCAAGTCCAGATTCTTAATTTATTTTACCTTATCAGGAATGGCAGCCAACACATGGCAACTGTTATTTATCCATTTGGTAAATTGTAAACCTCCTTTAAAACACATCGCTCTCAACTTATGATAAAGAGCTATTGCTTCTTTTGAAGCTGCAGATGTGAAATAGTCATCTACATAGAAGTTATTCCTGATGGTTTTTACAACTTGAGAGTGAAATTGTTCCATATTGTCCTCAGCACACTTTCTAAGGGCAAAATTCACACAACTTGGTGATGAAGTCACTCCAAACAGATGCCCTGTGATTCTGTATTCCATCATGTTCTGACTGTAGTCTCCATCAGGCCACCAAAGGAATCGTAACAAGTCATAGTGTTCATTTGGTACTTTCACCTGATGGAACATTGCTTCAATGTCTCCAGTGATGACAATACTTTCTTTATGGAATCTAGGTAAGAATTCTATCAACATACTGGTCAAGTCTGGACCTTGTAAGTAAGAGTTGAGAATTTAGTGAAAATCCCTGAAAGGTTGCTCCACAATCAAACACCAAACAAAATTTTTTTTCTTCTGTGGATGCAAAATTCCCATGATGTGGTAAGTACCATTTTTGCTATCACTATATTCCAAGATATCATCCAGTACTTTCTCTGAATTTCCTTTGGATATCA
Organism: Narcine bancroftii; assembly: GCF_036971445.1. Taxonomy (NCBI): domain Eukaryota; kingdom Metazoa; phylum Chordata; class Chondrichthyes; order Torpediniformes; family Narcinidae; genus Narcine; species Narcine bancroftii. The sequence continues at coordinate 62,348,859 of NC_091474.1, read as the reverse complement.
TATCAGACATGCAGTTGGTCTAGTCTGAATGAAGAATCCTGAATCTTCTCTTTAAATTCAGTGTATGTTGTTCAACAACACTTCTATTGTCAGGCATGCATATTTCCCTTTTCTTTAAGGGTAATCCAATGCAATAATGATCATTAACCAGCTTAGTGGTTTTTGCCACCAATTCCAAGAATGGCTGGTCTTCCTTTGAAGGTTCTTGGTGGTCCCCGAGGCCCTCAGTAAAGTCATTCTTGAACTGCTGCTTTCACAGCTTACCAAGCTTAACAATCAATATCTTGTTGACATTATAGGCAATTGATTTTGAACCTTTTTTCTTCCAAATGGTCCATTAATCATCCAGCCAAGCATAGTTTTGACAGTGTATGGTCTTTCTCCCACACTCCTTATCATATCTAGTGGCTCTAGAGCTCTTAGTACATCTGAACCAATCAGCAACTCTATCTCAGTGTTGATTTCACTTAAATGACATTTTTCAATTGCGTCCACTTTTCAATGTTGTTTTGATGTGGGATGTTTCCTTTGTGCACAGACATAATCTTCTGAGTGTATACGCCTGGGAGTTCACAAAAATCGTTGCTGTCCAATCCAGCGACCTCTAAGCCCAAAACAACGCTGGTTTCAACAACTTTCATTTGACCTATAGTCTTCACTAGAATTTTTAACCTTCCTTTAAAACTGAGCTTATTCATTAGCCCCACAGTGTGAAAATGATGCAGTGCTACCTGGGTTGAGAAATGCGTAAGGATAGACTATTGCACTTCCTTACTTGGCCTTGACTTGCACAGGTACTATTAAAAGTTTGCACATGTTCTCCCCGGCCTCTGTTCTGAGGCTACAGCACTGTTTTCAACTGCTTCTTTTCTTGCCGTTTGTTCCTTTTCCGTATTCTTCTTTTCCTGGAAGACGTGTAGCATTTTGGGATGCTTTTGACTGCATATCAGTCTGAGTCACTTATTGCAGTTTTTGCTGATGTGTCCTTTACACAGGCAGCCAAAACATGCTCCATTTTCCTTCAGAAAAGCGATTTTCTATCTCTGCGTCTTCTTTTCCAACTGTGCACACTTTTCTCGAACATGCTCATCATTACAGAACAAACATTTCTTCTTAGCAGGCAAACTTTCCTTTTCTTAATTTTTTTATCTACCACTACTAGGGAGGTGGCAAATGTACTTTTCTTCAATTTTGGTTGAGGGTATGATTTGGACCTCTCGACTTCTTTACTCACTGTCTGACTGCCTTTGATATTTCCATATACTGGATCTGTGACAACATCCACTTGCCCTTCATCAAATCCTTAAAAGTAGCCGTTTCATCGCATTTTTCTGGTATTCAACAACTGAATTTCTCCATAGTTCTGCAATCCGGTAGGGTAGTTTATTTTAAATGATTAACATATTAGTAGATATGTCAAGCTTTCGAAGATGGCTGATTTCTGCATGACGTTGCAAAATCCTCTAAGAGGGCTTGTAAAGCCTTTGTGTCAATCATCCTGTTAGATTGATGGCCATGAAAGAGTCTCCTGTACATAAACTGTAGCAATTTTATACTTGTTGCTAAGATGATTCTTTAGTAAAAACTTAACCTTTTCAAATCCTTCATTCGGGCCCATATGATGGCAACTCCTTACAAGTTATTGTGGTTGTCCACTCGTGAACTATTCCAAATAATATAGACAATCCTTCAAGTTTTGGCCCTTAACTTCAAACCTGTGTTCAAAGTTTTTCATAAACACTTGGAATTGAAGTGGGTAACCATCAAAAACTGGAAATTTTCTCTTGGCAGAGAAGAGAGAGAGAGAAATTGTAACTGAATTAACAAAGCAGCCATTTCATCTTGCCTTCTCACATTTGGGCATAATTTACTTGGATTCCAGTTATCTGTTGGAAGCGGGTAGTATTCATAAGATGGCATTAGACTCACATCTCTGTCTATTGGGGTTTGCGATTTGGCACCACTCTGGCTGGTTCGGGTCCATACATGTATCGTAACCATGGCACTGGCTCAGCCTTGGTATCTGATGTTTTCTTTTTCTGTTGTCCCTCCTCAAAACCTGACTCCAAAAAGCTTTACATAATTTACTTTGAGCATGAGATACCTCTGACCCTTCTCGTACCCTTGACCTGGACTCATTAACAGCTATTTTTTTTCTCAGTTCTAATTGCTCCTTTTGCCTCCTGAGCTGCTTCGCTTCACAGCTATTCCTCTTTTTTCCTTAGCTGGTCTTCACAGCTGTTTCTCCTGCTCTTCCTCTAGTTCTTCTAAGGCGCATTTATTCTTAAGCCATTCCCATTCTATTTCAAAAGCAACCTTATCAGCCTTAATGTTTGCAGTACTTGAAACACTAGAGCTTGTTCTAGATCTCCTCTTGCTTTTCCTGCTTCCAGTATTTGACATATGGTCTTCTGGTCACACATCATCCCTGTTTGTCAGATGTTGCCTTAATATCTGACTTTGTCTCCATTTTGGATTGTCCATCCTCCACACCATCATCTTGTGGCTGATCTTAGATTCCGTAGATGGTTTGGTGGGATTTATATTCCCAACAGTTGAAACCTTCTCTCTTTCTATTGCCTTTTTTTTTTAATAAAGTCTTTCTTGAAGAACAGCTTTGTTTCCACTTGAATCTAATCCCCGATATCTTAATTCTTCTTTAAGTTCCATTACCTTCATCTCCTCGATACATCGCTCTTCAGGGGCAGCATCAACAGCCTAAGCTGCGGCAGCCACTTGAATCTTATCTACCACAGGCACCAAGCATTCTCAACAATAACTCCAAAATCAAAACAGTCCTCAAAGGACAAGCAGCAGTTTCTCCAAACTGTGTCCTAACTTGCACAGAAGGAATCCTTTAGTAAGGCTTCCTGCTTCTAATGGTCTTGATGCTGCCTGTTGCTACTTGTGCCTCCATGAGTTTGAAATGTTCTAAACAGAGCCCATTCAATCCAGTCCAAATTCAAAATCCAATTTTCAACCTTCTGTTCACTTAAAATTCCTTTACTATTGACTAAAATTGTAGCAATTACTTTTCTTTTCTGTTGCTTGAAAGACAGAGACTTTGCTTTTATCTTTGACTCATTCAAACAAATTTGTACTAAAGTTAAGATGAGTTTTCCAAGGTTTATTAAATGATATTAAACATTGTTAACGTTATTATAAGTCGCTAATACATTGTTAGGCATATTTAAACAGTCAATAGTAATTATCAGACCATCTGTCTATTCTCTATTTTTATGAAGACAAAACTAGACTGCTTATCTCTCTCTAGCAAGCATTCTATGACCTTCAGAATGGCTTTTGCCAGGAGACAGCAAGAAATATGTTAAACAAAACTACATACAGACAAATGTAACCATAAAACATATTTTAACCCCTGCACGGCATAACAACAAACTATGAGGCTCCTGGTTGGGTGAGTGTGTTTGAAATATCTCCCTCTAAGGTTAGGGGACAACCCCATAGACAACTGGATCCACAAGATATGGTGAAAAGAGATTGCGGAGCATGAGGAGTCTGGGGTCAGAAGACAGGGGATTGGGGTGTCTGGGTAACTGGCGTATGGATGGGGTTCGGGTGGTTACAAGATGACATTGATTTGGGAAATCGATTGACTAGCCCATTTTATTTTGAGGCATCAGCTTGGGGCGCCAGAATTTCAGACAGGGTACAATATGGCCATGGGTAGAGCAAGGAAGCCAGAGGAAATAGATCCCTCATATAGATGGTATTGCACATAACTGTAAGTTGATGCAAAGAAATGTAAAAGAAGGGTTACAATCCAGGTGGAGCAAGCCCTGAGCAAATTGCTTGGTGGAAGGGACAAGAAAAGGGCAAGTAGGAAAAGGCTGTCCTAGTAGTAGCAGCATTATTGCACAGCTAGCACAGAGTAGTGATCGTCAAATAAGCTCACAACCCTCCGACATAAGGGAGAATGGTTGATAGTGAAGTCCAAGCACACCCTCAGAAAATAATGTTAATTGGAATGATTCAGCTGATGAGTATGGGACTTGTAATAGAGATTTACAACATCCACCATATAACAAGGCTAAAAATTTAAGAATTAAGGGAGGCTTATCATTTGACTCTCAATGATGTACACGTCCTTTTAAAGTCTAACCACTACGCCAACCATAGGGTGGCTCGTTAGGTGTAGAAGTTGATGCCACGCTGTTACAGCATTAGCAATCGGGACCATGATTCGAATCCCATGCTGCCTGTAAGGAGTTTGTATGTTCTTCCCATGTCTGTGTGGATTTTCCCCGGGGGCTCTAGTTTCCTCCCACTGTTCGAAACGTGCCAGGATTGCAGGTTAATTGGGTGGCACAGACATGTGGGCTGAAATGCCCTGTTACCGTGCTGTATGTCTAAATTTAAAATAAGTCCAAGGAAAGCATACAGTGCTGACCATCTTGTCAATGTATTCACAGATATCTTCAACATCTCATTCCGCATAATGAAGACAAAACAGAAACATTATGAACTAGGGGAAAGAACGCACAAAATTCTAGCATGGCAGCTTAAGACAGAACAAGCTAAGAAAATGGTATTGGCATCAAGGAAAAAAGACAAACAAATCACATATAATCCAACGGAGATCAATGAAAACTTTAGAGAATTCTATGAACAATTATACCAAACTGAAAACGAAGGGAAAGAAGGCAAAATAGATGAATTTTTAACTAAAATTGAACTACCAAAATTACAAATAGAGGAACAAAATAAATTAACAGAACCATTTGAAATAGTAGAAATACAAGAGATAATAAAATAACTACCAAATAATAAAACACCAGGAGAGGATGGATTCCCAATAGAATTCTATAAAACATTTAAAGATTTATTAATTCCTCCCCTCCTGGAAGTAATCAACCAGATTGACAAAACACAAAGCTTACCAGATTCATGTGAACAGCAATAATTACAGTAATACTAAAGCAAGGGAAAGATCCACTCGCACCAGCGTCATATAGACCAATATCATTACTTAACACAGATTATAAGATAATAGCTAAACTATTAGCAAACAGATTAGCAGAGTATGTACCGAAAATGGTAAATCTAGACCAAACTGGATTTATTAAAAAAAGACGCACAACAGACAATATTTGTAAATTTATTAACTTAATTCATGCAGTAGAAGGGAGTAAAGCACCAACAGTAGCAGTTGCTTTGGACGCAGAGAAGGCCTTTGACAGAGTAGAATAGAATTATTTATTCAAAGTATTGCAAAAATTCAGTTTACCAGAGAAGTATATTAATTGGATTAAAACATTATATAAGGGGCCATTGGCGAAAGTGACAGTAAATGGATATATATCAAAGCAATTTAACTTAAGCAGATCAACAAGGTAGGGATGCCCACTATCACCCTTATTGTTCGCGTTAGCTATAGAACCACTAGCAGAATTGATAAGAACAGAAAATAATATAAAAGGGATAAAAATAAAAGACAAGGAATATAAAATCAGTTTATTTGCGGATGATGTTATAGTATACTTAACAGAACCAGAACTATCAATAAAAGAATTATATAAGAAATTGAAGGAATATGGAGAAGTGTCGGGTTACAAGATTAATGTAAATAAAAGTGAAGCAATGCCAATGAATAATGCAGATTTCTCAAAATTTAAGAAGAAATCACCATTCAGATGGCAAATGCAAGCAATAAGATACCTAGGTATACAAATAAATAAAAATCTCGGCCATCTATATAAACTCAATTATTATCCACTAATGAAAAAGTTACAGGGCGATTTAGAGCATTGGAAAGATTTACCATTAACACTAATAGGAAGGATACACTGTATTAAAATGAACATTTTCCCAAGGATATTATACCTATTTCAGGCATTGCCAATACACTTGACAGAGAAATTCTTCAAGGAGTTAAAGAAAATAATAAGGACATTTTTATGGAAAGGGGGGAAACCGAGGATAGCACTAGATAAATTAACAGAATGGTATAAACAAGGAGGCTTACAACTGTCAAACTTTAAAAATTATTATAGAGCCGCACAATTAAGGTACCTATCAGATTTTTATCAAACAAGGGAAAAACCAGACTGGACGAGACTAGAATTAGATAAAATAGGGGAAAAGATACCTGAACACATTATATAAATGGGATGAAAAATTGGTACAATGTAGGAGTTCTCCAGTATTACATCATCTGCTCAATATTTGGAAGAAGATTCATGTAGAAAGGAATGAAACAAATTACCAATTACCAAAACTAATAATGATGCAAAATCAGTTACTCCCTTTTACAATAGATAGCCTTTCCTTTAGAGAATGGGAGAAAAAATGGATCAAAAGAATAGAAAATTGTTTTTCAGGAAATAGATTATTATCCTTTGAACAAATGAAAGATAAATATAATATAACTCAAGATACAGTGCTGGCATATTACCAATTGAGATCCTACTTGAAGGACAAATTAGGAAGCAGTCTGAGGTTACCAGAGGGAAGTAGCTTTGAATATGTGATTACAGATACAATGATAATGAAAAGATTTATAACAAATATGTATATTAAACTGTAAGAAAAGGAGAATGAGGAAACAAATGGTAAAACATCTCATTCCGGCTGGGCATGGTATCCACCTATTTCAAGCAGGCCTCAATCAAACTTGTGCCCAAGAAGAGTGTGGTAACCTGCCCAAATAATTACCGATAACTGGCACTCACATCCACAGTGATGAAGTGCTTTGAGAAGTTGGTGTTCGGGAGGAGTCATGTGATGGAGTAGTGGCTGGTAGGAGAATACCAGTCCTCTCCAGAAAAGAAACAACAAAGTGAAGAAAACACTAAGTTCAAGAAACACAAAACACAACAAATAAAAGATAAAGTTGTGGAGAAAAGAAAGAAAATGGCATCCAAGAAGGAAAAAGTAAAAACAACGGGAAAAAAAGAAAAGACACCGGAAGAGAAAGAAGAAGGCCTTACCTGCATGAAGAAACAGGGAGCCGTCGTGGAGAAAAGAGCCCGCTCCCCAAAGTTGATGACGACCCTGCAGAGTCGCAACCTCCTCACCGCTGGACTGCAAAAATGGCTCTCTGAGCCAAACAGAAGTGTTCAATGCACACACTAAGGAAAAAGAAAACACTGACAGGAGGGGCACTTAGCTGAGGAGTGAACTAACACAGCACAACCAGCTGAGGGATGCCCAACATCAGGGCTCTCAGCTGGAAGAAGAGGAAAGCGACAGGAAAGGGAGTGATAGGAAAGAAGAACAGCAACAGGAGGCCCAATAGATAACTAGCCCAGAAGAAGAGGACCAACAGCAAGAAGCCATGCAAAAAAAAAAACACCCAGCAAAGTGAGGCAAGCAGCTCAACAAGAAAGTCAGAAGAGACACAAATATAAGGAAGAGAAGTAGAAGACACAAACACAGGTGCAGACACAGAAGATGAGGAAGAAGACCAAGCTCTCCACAGAGGAATAGAAGGTAAAATAGATGAACAGTATATAGATTTTAAAAATTTGAAGAACAAATGAGAGCATTAAAAGAATGATTGACATTAGAATTTAGTGAAATGAAAAATGAAAAGTACAGAAGAAAAACTGAGTAGAATAGAGCTGGTCATGACAGAAATAGGGAAAAGATTAGAAAATGTGGAAGAAAAAGAAACGGCTATAGAAATGGAAGTGAACGACTTAAGAAGAAAATGGGAAGACAGTGACAAAAAAGTTAAAGAGTCACCAGAGTTGTTAGCTCAGAAAATTGATATGTTGGAAAATTATAGTAGGTGAAACAATATAAAAATAGTGGGCCTAAAGGAAGATGAAGAAGGCACAGACATGAAGGAATTTATAAAAGAATGGATCCCAAAGGTCCTGGGAATGACAGAAATACAGGAAGGAATGGAAATAGAAAGGGTACACAGAACACTAGCCCCAAAACCACAGACACAACAAAAACCAAGATTTGTTTTAGTAGAATTTCTGAGAAATATGACAAGAGAAAATATATTGGAGAGGGCAAGGAATAAAATTAGAGAAGACAAAAAAACCATTAGAATGCAAGGGTCAAAAAATATTTTTTTACCCAGACACAAGTTTTGAACTCCTAAGGAAGAGGAAGGAGTTTAACACAGCAAAATCGATCCTATGGAAAAAAGGCTATAAATTTATGTTAAGATATCCAGCTGTGCTTAAAATATTTATCCTGGGAGAGCAAAACAGACTGTTCTCGGATCCGGAGAAAGCACGAGAATTTGCAGAATGCCTGCAGGACAGAAGGAGAGATTAAGAGATGTAACAAGAACAAAGAACGACGACAAACTACATATAAAGATGTAAAAATAATGTATCTAAGAACTAAAGAAGGGAAAGAAAAGGGAAGAAAGGAAGTAAGGGGGGGGGAAAAAAAGAGTTTTGTTATATGTGAAAATAAAAGTCTTTTCTGGAGGGAGTTGGGTGGAAGAGAATAACAGTCACTGTGAAATCAGTTGAAGCTTGCGAGCGACTTCGCAATCCAAATGGAGAGGGGAGTTGTGGTTGCCCGGTAAGGGAAACTCGGGTGGGGGGGGACACATTTGGGGTTAAGGGAATTTTAGATTTGGGAGTTGTTGAAGTATTTTATGTTTTAAAAGTGTTGTCATACATAGAGTTCAAAAAGGGAAAACTGAGAGATGACAATGGGGAAAAGGGGGAAAGTGGTGGTGAGGAAGCGGAAATGAGGTGCAAACAGAATATGAGATGGGCATGTTGAACTATATGACTATAAATATTAATGGAATACATAACCAAATTAAATGAAAATTTCCTTCCTGTATTTCTGAAAAAAGAAAACATAGACATAGCATTTGAGCAGGAAACGCATCTAACTGAAGAGGAACATAATAAATTAAGGAAAGACTGGGTAGGGCATATAGCGGCAGCATCATATAATTCAAAAGCCAGAGGTGTAGCTATATTAATAAATAAAAACGTACCAATCAAAATAGAGGAGGAAATAAAAGCTCACCAGTACTGTATCATTTACTCAATATATGGAAGACGATTCACTTATAAAGGAAAAAAACAAATTACCAACTACCAAAATTACTATTGACGCAAAATCCGTTAATCCCTTTTACAATAGATAACCTTTCCTTTAGAGCACACATGTCAAACTCTGGCCCGCGGGCCAAATTTGGCCCGGGATATAATTATATTTGGCCCGCAAGATCATATCAAAAATGTATTAGAGGTGGCCCGCTGGCCACCGCGCCAGTATAGCGCATGCACAGTAACTGCTGTGTCCCAGGGTGAGAGAGAGAGAGAGAAAAATCCTGGTCCTTGAAAAGTAGTGGTGGGTGGTTTTATAAACACGCTGTCGTGTCCCCCCCGCCAACCCCCCCACCGCAGCGCAGCCTGGCCGATGTCAGGGGAAGCCAAGGCCGCTTCCCAGCGCCTGGAACCCCAGTGGCACAGCGTTTCTTGGAGCTGCAGATGGAGTTGGGACGCCGGAGGGAAGATTGGGGCTCCCCGCCGGGCGATGGGGGCGCCGGCCGCCCTGCGCCTTCCCACCGGACCAGCGGCGGGTGCCCGGAGTACACATGGAGAGCGAGGCTGGTTGGGCAGGTAGGGTGGAACCACCCGCCAATCTTGGGAGTGGCGTGGGCTGGATTGGGATTAGCCACGCTCACCTGCTCCTCCACCGCTGACCGGGATCCCAGCGCGGTCCTGAGCGCGGAGACTGCCCTAGAAAGGTCCTGGGACACCGGCACGGAAAGAAAAGGGGGTCCGGGAGAAACTCAGAAGGTCAAGGGGAGGGGATCCGGGAGAAATTCAGCAGGTCAAGGGGGGTCTGGGAGAAACTCAGCAGGTCAAGGGAGGTCCGGGAGAAACTCAGCAGGTCAAGGGGGGTCCGGGAGAAACTCAGCAGGTCAAAGGGAGATCCGGGAGAAACTCAGCAGGTCAAAGGGGGATCCGAGAGAAACTCAGCAGGTCAAAGGGGGATCCGGGAGAAACTCAGCAGGTCAAGGGAGGTCCGGGAGAAACTCAGCAGGTCAAAGGGGGACGGTCCGGCAGAAACTCAGGGGGGGCCTGACCTCGCCAGGACCGTTGCCCACTCCCCCTCCCTGCCGCAGGCCGACCTGCGACTCACGGTGACGGGGCCGCTGATCCGCCGAGATGCCGCCCTGCAGCGAGAGCCGATGCCCCCGCACTGTCGTTGTCCAACCCGATCGCCCGCAAACCCTGCCCTCCCGCACACAGGCCTGAGTAAGGATTATGAACTTTAATCTCAGGATTAAACGATCTTCCAATAGTTTCATGTCACAGTGATAAATATATTCCTGGTAAAAAATGGTCCTGCACCTGGATACAAGCTCATTAGGCATAAAACTTGAAAAGTATGTAAATCAAAGGATATCTGTACCAATGGAAAAAGGGCATGGCAGATAACCCTGCTAGAGTTCATGCCCACAATCAGTCACCCATTTGATTGTTTCAGGAATCATGTTATTCTCCCACAGATTTTACTATTCGACAGCACACTAGCAACATTTGACAAATCCTCTATAGAGAAATATTATTTATTGAATATTTTATTTCTCATTTGTTAATGCTTCTGGAAAGAGTTTATCCAAAACTATTATTAAACATTTATTTTAATAAGAAAAAGTTTAACATTACATATGTTGAAAGAAGAGAAAACATGCAGATGTTGTTGAAAATTTTCAATAAATATTTAGTTCGGCCCTCGACTTAGTACAAGTTTTTAATTTTGGCCCTCCGTGAATTTGAGTTTGACACCCCTGCTTTAGAGAATGGGAGAGAAAAGGAATTAAAAGAATAGAAAATTGTTTTTTGGGAAATAATTTATTAACATTTGAACAAATGAAGTACAAATATGGAATAATTCATGGTACAATGTTTGCATATCATCAACTGAAAGCCTACTTAAAGGATAAATTGGGAAGCAGACTGAGATTACCAGAAGGAAGGAGCTTTGAATATGTGATTACAGACACAATGATAATTAAAAGATTTATAACGAACATGTACATCAAGCTGCCAGATAAGGAAAAGGATGAAATAAGCTATAAACCCAAACAAAAGTGGGAAAAAGATTTAAACATAAAGATAAAAAATGAAATATGGGAAAAGTTATGCTCCGGAACTATGAGAAATATAATAAACACAAGGTTACGCATGATACAGTATAATTGGTTACACAGGTTATATATTACGCCCCAAAAGTTAAAAAAAAAGGGATCCAACATTATCAGATAGATGTTTTTGCTGTAGGAAGGAAATGGGAACAACAGTACTTGCAATTTGGGCATGTGAAAAAGTGAGAAAGTTTTGGGAAGATCTAAATCAGGTATTAAATAAAATCACAAAAAGCAACATACCAAAAAATCCAGAGATATTTCTTCTAAATAATATAAGAAGTAAGGAATTAGGCCTCAAATTGGATGAAGTGCAAAAAAGATTTATTATGATAGCCTTAGCAGTAGCAAAAAAATGTATAATGTCAACTTGGAAATCAGAAGAGAGCCTGAGAGTACAGCAATGGTACATGGAAATGAATAAATGTATTCCATTGGAAAAAATAACAATTTTAAAAATTAAGTCACATTATTTGAACAAATTTGGGAACCGAACATGGAACACAACAGAGAAGGCTTGCCTCAGACCTCCACCCCCTAAAATGATAAGACAAAATGACTTGATCCAGTGTGTAAAAGTAGATGACACAATTTTCTTGTTTATATTCATTGTGTGATGACATTGTTTAATGGTTTTATTGTATTGTATATGTTGAACGTTTAATGGGTTTGGAGGGGGGATAAATAGGGGAGAAAATCCCACTGTGTATATTTAAGAGGGAAATGTTTGTATGTATTTTGATTGATATGGTTCACAGTGTGAAAAATTTTAAAAATTTTAAAAAAGAGAAGCTGGTGTTCAAGCACATCAGCTCCTCTCTGAGTGAAGACACGCATCTGTTCAAATTTGCCTCCCACAGCAACAGCAGGATGCTGTCTCACTGGCTCTATACAAACCCCTGGAACACCTGGACAGCAAATAAGAATACATCAGAATGCTCTTTGTTGATTACAATTCGCAAAAACATTCAACAAACTCCAAGACCTGGGCCTCGATATTCCACTATGTAATTGGATCCTGAATTTCCTCACATCCAGACCCTAATCAGTGAGGATTAGTAAGAATGTCTCCTCCAAACCATACTTAAATTCCATAGGAGCACGATTACTGTGTGGACCATTGCACCTTGCCGTCCTATCTCTCCTGGTGGGGGGAGGGTTTCCATCCCATCCCAAGCAGGAAAAGTCAAGAGAAGAAAACAGCCTGAGCAATGGCCGCTGTGTCGTGACAAATCCATAAAACCCTGATACATGTCTGATACCTTTGTGGTGTTGAATACCTTGAATGTTCTTCTTTAACTGTGGTTAGTTAAAGGTTAAATGTGGGGGGTGGGGAAGGACGGAGACTAAAAGAGCTTGAACTCTGCAGAAAAATGTATAAAATGGATAATTGTAAACTAGTCAATGCTGATACTGTTAACATTGACACTAATGATAACTGTTTGAGTTTAAGTTTGGAAAATCATAAATAAACTAGTCAAAAAAATAAAGAGCGTCTCCTCCACAATCTCCAACAGTAGCGGAGCACTACTCACTTTACACCTATGACTGTGTGGTTCGGTACAACAATAACACATCTACAAATTTGCTGAAGATACCATGGTAGTGGGTTGTATAAAAGGGAGTGATGAATCAGCATACAGGAGGGAGTTTGAAAATTTGGCTGAATGGTATTCTAACAACTAACAACTCAATGTCATGAAAACTAAGGAGGTGATTGTGAACTTTAGGAGGGGAAAGTCAGAGGTTTACAATCCAGTGATTATTGGGGGATCAGAGGTGGAGAGGGTGAGCAAATTTAACTTCTTGGGAGTCACTATACTGGGGGATCTTTCCTGGACCCAACACACTAAAGGCATCGTGACAAAACACGTCAGCGCCTCTATTTCCTCAGGAGTTTGAGAAGGTTTGGTATGACACTGGAAACCCTGGAAAATTTCTATAGATGTGTAGTGGAAAGTGCGCTGACCAGCAGCATCACGGTCTGGAATTGGAGCATCAATATCCCTGAGAAGAAAGCCCTGCAAAAGGTAGTGGATATCACAGCCCAGGATATCACAGGCAAAAATCTCCCCACGATCAAGAACAACTCCAGGGAATGCTGCCGTCAGAGAGCAGCAGCAATCATCAAAGATCCACACCACCCAGCACCCGCTCTGTTCTTGCTGCCACCATCAGGAAAGAGGTCTAGGTTCCATAAGACTCTCACCACCAGGTTCAGGACTCTTACTTGTGCACATTATGTATTATTGAATATTTATTTTCTGCACTTCTCTTTTTGTTTATATCTCTCTCTTTTTTATCTGAGTATAGTTTTTTTTGCACAACCGAAAAGGAGAAATTCTGCTTGGTCGACGAGAAAAGAATCCCGGGGATGTATGTACTCTGACAATAAATCTGAAATTTGACTTTGAAAATACACAGGCAGGTCTGGTCTGCATTGCCTGGCCACATTCAAAATAAAAATGGGCTTGAAGGGAGAAACAAATCCCCAGAGCAAAAACTGTTGGACTTTACTGAGGCAGTTAAAGATGCAATTGGTAGAGGACAGGCAAATTGGACAAGATTACTTTTATCAAATAAGAACTGGAGGAGAAAGTTATGTGGAGCAGAAATGTCAGGCATATGAACAACATAAAGACCTGAAAGGGATAATGACATCTTGCAACTTCTGAAAGATGGCACGAGTGCACATCTGACCCGGGTAATAAAAATGCAGCTAACTGCTGGCCACACATTTCACCAATGATGGCAGAAGCAGAAAGGGCAAAAGCAGGAGATTGTGCAACCATAGAAGTGGGTGCAAGTCAGGAGAGGCAAGGTGACTGGATTGTTTTAAGTGAGGAAGAAGGGAGCACATGCCTGGGGTTGTAAGCCTGGGAGAAGAGGCCAAGGCTCGCGATTGTGGAGAGATGGGCCATCATCAGGACATTGTTGGACAAAAGGATGAAGGCAAATCAGGACCCTATAGAGGCAGGTATGCATTGATGTATGCGAGCAAAAGACTGCAACTTGGGCTCTTCTTGTACCAAAACCTGTTACACTGATGGGCCAGGTAGTCATATAACCATATAACATATAACAATTCCAGTCCTGCACACACTTCACAGCATGGTCACTTTCCTGGAGGCAAGAAAACTACGGACAGTGTCAGACAGCAGTTAAGCAAAATGAGAGACAGTATTGTTACCTGCTGACAAGATAATAAAGGATCATTTGGTTAACCCAAGTAGTTTGACGAGACTGGATGAATTCTCATGAGTGCCTGAAGTTAATGTACGGATCCAAGGAATCCATTATCGGAGAAATGTCCTTAGAGGGGAATGACGCGATGACCTGGTTTGTAGGTGGGTCTAGGAAGTAACATGACAGTGCTCCAAGAACTGGATGGCCAGTTATGGATAAAGAAGGCAACCTCATGACAGGAGGAAAACTCACAGGTCAGCACAAGTGGCAGAACTCAAAGCATTAACAGAGGCCCTTAAAGTATGAAGGGAACAGAGGGTGAACATTTTCAGACAGTAGTACACTTTTGGAGTAGTACATGATTACATGGCAATTTGGGCAAGGAGAGGGTATGTGACCTCATTAGGAGTTCATGAACAACATGATGAAATAGTGAAGTCAGTAGATACAGTGAGAGTGGCAACAAGGTTAAGGTGCAACAGAAAGATGGACTTCTCCTGAGCAAAAGGGCAAGGAATTCACTGATCAGGCAGCTAAGTCTCCCATTCAGATACAGTATTTGCATTCCCATCTTGTTTCAAGTTGTAAAATTATGCAACTTTAGTCACGAGGGTGATGCTGTCAAAGAATTGCCTGATAGCGTTAGTGCTTTGTAAAATTTGCACTTAAACAGGATAGTTAAAATAGCACCATATATGAAGCAGCAAAAGGGAACCATTTCACAGAGATTTCATGCCTATATTATAAAGTATGCTTAAATTTACTAAGTAAAGCTTGATTGGTCAACTTGATTGCCTTGACCTTCAAACTAAGAGACAAGCCATGATTTTGATGACAAGTTTATGAGGCAAATATTGAGACTGAGAACTTGCATGGCGGAGAAGCTATCGGTGACGCTCTTCGCCTGTACTAACTGAAGTCTGAAAGAGTTAATGAGGTCTCACTACGTCCCTACCAGCTGCAACTAACTGACAACCATTTCCTTTTTAGACATGATGAACCACC
This sequence comes from Narcine bancroftii, assembly GCF_036971445.1. Classification (NCBI taxonomy): domain Eukaryota; kingdom Metazoa; phylum Chordata; class Chondrichthyes; order Torpediniformes; family Narcinidae; genus Narcine; species Narcine bancroftii. The sequence continues at coordinate 62,333,561 of NC_091474.1, read as the reverse complement.
TTTTAAAAATTACATTGAAAGGAATAAGAGAAAATGGAGTTACTGCAAGGAAGTGGCAGCTTGGTTAAAGATTAGCCAACTGTTCTGTTGACCAGATCAGGTACAAAAGGGTGAATAGTTTTCTTGTGCTTCTGTTTCTATACAATTTTATATCATCTAATGTTCAGAGGAGCATTAATTAAATTTGATTGTATGCTACTTCGGAGATATCACAAATGAACAAGTATTTGATCAAAGAGGTAGGTTTTAAAGAGTAGATGAAGGGAAGAGAAGGTTTGGCTGATGAGAGTAGGGTGTCCAAAGCTTCGGCTTTTAATGGGCAAAGGCATAGCTGTTAATGATGGATTGTATGCATTACCCCTGGCATGGTCTGACCCATTCCCCCTTACGATGAAGGCCGTCGTTCTATCCACCTTCCTCCTGGGCAACACAGTTAGTGTAGTGATTAGCACAACACCATTGCAGTGCCAGCAACCCGGGTTTGAATCCGACTCAATCAGTAAGGATTCTGGATGTTCTGCCCGTGTCTGTGTGGGTTTTTTCCAGGTGCTCTGGTTTCCTCCCACATTGCAATAATGTAAAGGGTTAGTACAGTGGGTCACATCCCACTTTAAGTATTCTCTATGCCATCAGTGCTCTGTGATTAGTAAGGGGTTGCTTAAGGTGGGATGTGGGTGGAAAGAAAAAGTTTGAAAACCACTGTTTTAATCGTACCTCATCGACTTGTTATGTGCAGGGTTTCAGAACACCCAACGGAAATGGGCCATTGACAATTTTTCTCAAGCAAAATACTTCAGTAACATTTGGGTCTAGAGCAGTGATTCTCAACCTTCCCTTCCCACCCACATACCATTTTAACCAATCCCTTACTAATCACAGAGCACCGATGGTATCAGGGTTAATTAAAGTGGTATGTGCGTGGAAAGAAAAAGGTTGAGAACCACTGGGTTAGTAGGTTAAATGGTCACATAGGATGTATTTAGGCAACGTGGGCTGGAAGGGTGTGTTACTATGCTGTATCTCCAGATTGAAAACAATTATTTGTAACGTACTGTTAATGTTATTGTCAAATAACCAATTTCAATAATTGTCAAGCCTTACAAAGTTAGGACAAATGTACGTAATAGAACCACAATCAAAATATAGAAAACAGTGGACTGGTTAGCGACTCCCAGTTACTTGAATGTAATTACATTTTTGGCAAATTTATTCTTGATTGTAAGGGATATAAAGGTTTATAATAAAAGGCCAACTGATGACAGAATTCAAAAGCAGATTTTGTGCATTCAAGCTTAAACTGAGCTTCACGCTTTAATTGAGCTTTGCACTTATTGGAACAGGTTGAAATTCACATGAAAGCACTAAAGCAAATAATGAAATGGTTTCAAAGGTTAATTTTGCCTTGTGTACCAATCTGAGACAGATGATTGTTTGTCCATAACCATTATTAAAACATTGTTTGGTGCTGTACTCAGCTGTCAGCCAAAGTATGTATTATCCTAGCAATGAAAATATACAATTATAACCTGGTCTACCTGCTTAGATGGATGTACAAGATTCAATGGAATATCTGGAAAAATATATAATCCTCCTTTGGCTGATCCCAAAACTTGTTGTGTCTTTTATTTTCACAAACATGTTGTGCATGGAATGGTTGCTATAGTTGCCTCTGTAACACTGACTCCATTTTAGAACTTGGGGTCATAAAGGTACTTCTGACCATGTACTTGCATTTTGCATAAAGCAAGAACATAAAAAATTGAAAAAATTGCAATTTTTTTTATCAAGAAAACCATCACATCCTTAAGAGTTCTTCTCAGCTTTTGTTTTAAGATTTGGAATCATTCCATGAAACTCCTCAGGGATGCCATATGGATGGAGATGCAAGAACATGACTAAACACCAATATTGCATCCAATGATAAGCTTGTTTTAAACATGTACAGTATGTGATGAGAGTGTGGGTAGCAAGGCAGGCAATTATTGCCCAAATCTAATTGCCCTCAAATCCAACCGTTTCATCACCTTGGTATTCAGGTAATCAATGTTAATCATTTCTACCATTCAGCATGAAGAGCTACACCTTAATTGCAGGTTGAGTCATTTACCTGGCAAAAATGCAGAGGAACTTTCACACACATTACATGTCTCTGAAGGTTCCATCAAGTCGATTGCCCAGCCATACATGCCACAGAATTCCCTCATCAATTATCATAAGATGAAAGACCATAAGACCGCAACACATAGGCTATTCAGTCCATTATCTGCTCTGCCATTTAATCGTGAGCTGATCCATTTTCCCCACTCCCCAGCCTTCTCCCTATGACCTTTGATGGCTTGGCTAATCAAGAGCCCTCTGCCTTAAATCCACCCAATAGTTTGGCCTCAACAACCAGCTGCGGCAACAACTTCCACAGATTCAACACCCTCTAGCTAAATAAATTTTTCTGCATCTCTGTTCTAAGAGGCTGCCTGCTGCACCATCAATCACTTGGCTTTTATTTACGTGAGAACTTAGCATATCCCTATTATTCGGTTGTCCTGCACTGAGTAACAGGGGGCTGTGGAACACTCACCTTTGTACAGGAGCCAGTGGGGAGGGGCCACAAGTACAACCAGCCAATAGGTGTGTTTGGCCAGATAATTATGCGTAACAGCACTTTTTGATCCTGAAGTGTGCACTCTTGTCCTAGACTCTCCCACTATGGGGAACAACCTTTCTACATATACTCTGTCCATGCATTTTCACATTCAAAATGTTTCAATGTGATCCCCCTCCTCCTGACTTTCAGCAAGTACAGGCCAAGAGCTGCCAAACGTCTCTCATATGATAGATATAACACATGATAGTTTCTCCAGCATTATGTTTTACTTCAATCACGGGATCTACAGACTTACCTGTTTTATTCCTCATATGATAAACCCTTTCATTCCCAGAATTATCCTTGTGATCTTCTTCTGAACACTCTCCAAAGTCAGTACATCTTTTCTTAAATGAGGAGCCCAAAATTGCTCACAATACTCCAAGTGAGGTTTCACCAGCGCCTTGTAAAACTTCAACATCACATCCCTGCTCTTGTATTCCATTCATCTTGAAATGCATGCCAGAATTGCATTTGTCTTCTTCTCCACCAACACCAAGTTTACCTTCAGAGTATCCTGCACAAAGATTCCCAAGTCCCTTTGCATCTGGGAATTCTCAGTTTTCTCCACATTTAGAAAATTAAACCAGTTTTTTTTCCAGTACACCAGAATTGATATAGTAAACAAAAGCAAAATATGGCAGACACTGGATATCCAATGTGAAAGTGGAAAATTCTGTGACAAATTTCAATGAGAAACCAGTTAATATTTCAGGGTGACGCCCTTCACTAGTTCAATAACTTGACAGCATTCTTGCAAATTTCACCAAGGGGCACATTTCAAAAAATAGTTACTTCTGAAACTTTGGAAATGTGATATAAAATATAACCAATTACTGCACAGATTTTTAGAACATACATCTTACATATCTCACCATGTTTTCTTTGCAAGATATTTTTTGAGTGTCATAAACCATAGGTTATCTATCCTTTATCCCACCATATTCATGCCAATCTTTTTGTCCATCTACACCAGAGGTTTTCAAACTGACCCCCTAAACTCACATTCCACCTTAAGTAATCCCTATGCCATAAATGCTCTGTGATTAGTAAGGGATTGCTTAAGGTGGTATGTGAGTAGGAAAGGAAGGTTGAGAACCACTGTTCTAGACCCAATTGTGACTGAAATATTTTGCTTGAGAAAAATTGTCACACATGCACTCGCGTGTATGCACATACACACATGTATCCTTGGCCACGCACGCACGCACGCACGCACGCACGCACGCACGCACGCACGCACGCACGCACGCACGCACGCACGCACGCACGCACGCACGCACGCACGCACGCACGCACGCACGCACGCACGCACGCACGCACGCACGCACGCACGCACGCACGCACGCACGCACGCACGCACGCACGCACGCACGCACGCACGCACGCACGCACGCACGCACGCACGCACGCACGCACGCACGCACGCACGCACGCACGCACGCACGCACGCACGCACGCACGCACGCACAAGGCCCACCTTACAAAGCCGTCCTGTCCAGAGAAGAAACAAGCCTTCCGTCGCGCATGCAGCCATCTTCAGCGCAAACTCCGCGAGATCCAAAATGAGTGGTGGACTAGCCTCGCCAAACGAACCCAGTTCAGCGCGGACATTGGCGACTTCAGGGGTTTCTACGAGGCTCTAAAGGCTGTGTACGGCCCCTCACCCCAAGTCCAAAGCCCGCTGCGCAGCTCAGACGGCAAAGTCCTCCTCAACGACAAGATCTCCATCCTCAACCGATGGTCAGAACACTTCCAATCTCTTTTCAGTGCCAACCGCTCAGTCCAAGATTCCGCCCTGCTCCAGCTCCCTCAACAGCCCCTAAGGCTAGAGCTGGATGAGGTTCTCACCCTGGATGAGACATACAAGCCAATCGAACAACTGAAAAGTGGCAAAGCAGCAGGTATGGATGGAATCCCCCCAGAGGTCTGGAAGGCTGGCGGCAAAACCCTGCATGCCAAACTGCATGAGTTTTTCAAGCTTTGTTGGGACCAAGGAAAACTGCCTCAGGATCTTCGTGATGCCACCATCATCACCCTGTACAAAAACAAAGGCGAGAAATCAGATTGCTCAAACTACAGGCGAATCACGTTGCTCTCCATTGCAGGCAAAATCTTCGCTAGGATTCTACTAAATAGAATAATACCTAGTGTCGCCGAGAATATTCTCCCAGAATCACAGTGCAGCTTTCACGCAAACAGAGGAACTACTGACATGGTCTTTGCCCTCAGACAGCTCCAAGAAAAGTGCAGAGAACAAAACAAAGGACTCTAAATCACCTTTGTTGACCTCACCAAAGCCTTCGACACCGTGAGCAGGAAAGGGCTTTGGCAAATACTAGAGCGCGTCGGATGTCCCCCAAAGTTCCTCAACATGATTATCCAACTGCATGAAAACCAACAAGGTCGGGTCAGATACAGCAATGAGCTCTCTGAACCCTTCTCCATTAACAATGGCGTGAAGCAAGGCTGTGTTCTCGCACCAACCCTCTTTTCAATCTTCTTCAGCATGATGCTAAACCAAGCCATGAAAGACCTCAACAATGAAGACGCTGTTTACATCCGGTACCGCACGGATGGCAGTCTCTTCAATCTGAGGCGCCTGCAAGCTCACACCAAGACACAAGAGAAACTTGTCCGTGAACTACTCTTTGCAGACGATGCCGCTTTAGTTGCCCATTCAGAGCCAGCTCTTCAGCGCTTGACGTCCTGCTTTGCGGAAACTGCCAAAATGTTTGGCCTGGAAGTCAGCCTGAAGAAAACTGAGGTCCTCCATCAGCCAGCTCCCCACCATGACTACCAGCCCCCCCACATCTCCATCGGGCACACAAAACTCAAAACGGTCAACCAGTTTACCTATCTCGGCTGCACCATTTCATCAGATGCAAGGATCGACAATGAGATAGACAACAGACTCGCCAAGGCAAATAGCGCCTTTGGAAGACTACACAAAAGAGTCTGGAAAAACAACCAACTGAAAAACCTCACAAAGATAAGCGTATACAGAGCCGTTGTCATACCCACACTCCTGTTCGGCTCTGAATCATGGGTCCTCTACCGGCATCACCTACGGCTCCTAGAAAGCTTCCACCAGCGTTGTCTCCGCTCCATCCTCAACATCCATTGGAGCGCATTCATCCCTAACGTCGAAGTACTCGAGATGGCAGAGGTCGACAGCATCGAGTCCACGCTGCTGAAGATCCAGCTGCGCTGGGTGGGTCACGTCTCCAGAATGGAGGACCATCGCCTTCCCAAGATCGTGTTATATGGCGAGCTCTCCACTGGCCACCGTGACAGAGGTGCACCAAAGAAAAGGTACAAGGACTGCCTAAAGAAATCTCTTGGTGCCTGCCACATTGACCACCGCCAGTGGGCTGATAATGCCTCAAACCGTGCATCTTGGCGTCTCACAGTTTGGCGGGCAGCAACCTCCTTTGAAGAAGACCGCAGAGCCCACCTCACTGACAAAAGGCAAAGGAGGAAAAACCCAACCCCAACCAACCAATTTTCCCCTGCAGCCGCTGCAACCGTGTCTGCCTGCCCCGCATCGGACTTGTCAGCCACAAACGAGCCTGCAGCTGACGTGGACTTTTACCCCCTCCATAAATCTTCATCCGCGAAGCCAAGCCAAAGGCGCGCGCGCGCACGCACGCACGCACGCACGCACGCACGCACGCACGCACGCACGCACGCACGCACGCACGCACGCACGCACGCACGCACGCACGCACGCACGCACGCACGCACGCACGCACGCACGCACGCACGCACGCACGCACGCACGCACGCACGCACGCACGCACGCACGCACGCACGCACGCACGCACGCACGCACGCACGCACGCACGCACGCACGCACGCACGCACATATACGCACGCACATATACGCACGCACATATACGCACGCACATATACGCACGCACATATACGCACGCACATATACGCACGCACATATACGCACGCACATATACGCACACACATATACACACACATATATACACACACATATATACACACACATATATACACACACATATATATACACACATATATAACCTATGACCATGTCCTCCTTTGGAATGGCCACCCTAGATACAATTGCAACATTTAAACAACATTTGAACAGGTTCATGGATAGGAAACGCTCCATGGTATTGGGCCAAATACAGGCAAATAAGTCTATCTCAGGAAAGCATCTTGGTCACCATGGACAACTTGGGCCAAAGGGCCTGTTTCTGTGTGTGACTCCTCTGGCTGTATGATCCAACCACTTTCTGTGTATGAACATTTATTCCCTTGAAAGCTCCTTCCTCTCATCTTTGTTCCCTTTTCTGTCATCTTAAATATTCAGTGCCTTCATCACAGCATGTATCACCTATAAAACATAGCAGCACAGCTCTTATTAATACTTCCTAAACCCACATCCTCTCCCACAGAAAAGGACAAGGTCAATAGGTTCATGAGAACTTCATTACTTGCACACTCCCATCCAAATCACACGATCTTGATATACAAATAAATTGCTGACCCCTCAGCAGCCGGGATTAAACTCAGGGAGCTTTCTATTTCCAATGTTATGACAGAACCTTAACCACATAGACTGCATCAATTCAAAGCAGCTACTCAAAAGCAAGTAGGAATAAGCAATCAATTTTAACCTTTCCACTAACAGCTACATCACATTAATGAAATTGAAGCCAAAAGATCAAGCCGACTTAAGCCTTCATGAATAATTAACAATATTTTGAAATGTGTTCCTTATTATACAGATAAAATAAAATTTTAAATGTCACATTATAAAATGGAAATTCAGCATCTGCACAGGCATTATCTGAATCACCATATGATAACACAGTTCTACCTGGACAAACAATGATGTAGGGGGTGTGTATCAAAATAATTGCATCTGAGTAGCACAAGTCTGATGAGTGGAGAGCCCCCTATTCCATTTAAATAGGTGGTGCCAGGGACACTAATTGCCGAACAAAGTTTTCAAATGTTAGCAAAAAGAAATGACATGTTAATTAACACAGAAGAGAAAATAAAGAACAGTTCCTTCTCTTTCGTTCCCACATAGCCAGTTTCCCACCCATACTACAAAATAATTCAAATTCAAATGAGAAGATGATGAGCTTTTTCCAACTAGAAGTTGGAAGTTCAATCAGTGGTAGCTTTTAACAAGCATCTTGTAAGAAGGATAGACTTACAGATACAGAGAGGATTAGCCTAGCGTCAAGGGAGTGAACAAAAAAAATTAAATTTTTTAAAAAGTTACATTTAAAATTTAGACATACAATATGGTAACAGGCCATTTCAGCCCACAAGTCCGTGCCACCCAATTACACCCAATTAATTTACACCCCTCGTAACGTTTCGAACAATGAGGAGGCAACTGGAGCCCACAGAAAAAACCCACACAGACACGGGGAGAATGTGCAAACTCCTTAGACTCCTTCGAACCCTGGTCCCATCATTGGTGCTGTAATGGCATTGTGCTAAATGCCATGCCACTTGTGCTGCACTGGGAATGGTTGGTGTAGCGGTTAAATCTGGGAAGGAATAATAAATAGATCTTTGTGGTACAAAAAGTCAAAATTAGAGTTTAAGGATGAGAGTTGTAGGGCTGAAGTTATAGAGGCAGAAAAAGTCAAGTGAATGGAGGGATTTGAAGGTAAGTGTAATACAGGTAGTTTTAAATCTGAGATATGAATGGATAGATTAGCCCCATTTCTCACAATGTGTTAATGATGATGGGTTAGCGATGATGGGTGAATAGGACTTCACTCAAAGAGCCTGGCCAACAATGTTTCATCATAAAAAAGTGGGGAAAATCCAAGACTAATTTTATGCAGAAATGTCTGGAGAGAACAGTTAACTCTCTCAGAGCAATGTTCAAGAAATACACAAACCCAAAAGGTTTGAAGATAAACAAGATATTAAAAACTTTAACAGTGATAGTGATAAGGGAGTTTTCCAATTAGTTTTTTTAATTTCTGGAGGTTGAACCAGGTATGATTTTAACGGCTTTAAAACAGAGTAGGGACATTGAGTATTGAAGAAACAAGTAATTTAGGCAATATTCTAGTTCAAACATTACCTTTACCTTCACACCATCTTTGATTTTACATATTCAACAATTACATCCATGCCTTACTCCCAATCTATTCCAGTTTTCACTCACTCCTTCCAACCTTTAATATTTCAACTAATCCAATTCCAGTCTCCCAAAAATATCAAATAATCCATCCAGTCTTAGTGCAGCCTCTCCTCAATCCCTCCAAACAGCGAGAGGCTATTAGAGATACTCTTTCAATGGATAACACTGTTGTCACCAGAGCCCCAAGAAAGTAATTTTCCCGACTGACAACTCTTTTGAGGAGACAGCTGAGGGAACCCTGGATGGGACTAGGGAGACGACAAGTAGCACATTTTATAAATGCATAGTTACTTTGGTACTGCAATTACACACATTACTAGATATAAAGCAGAATTCTGTGTGGTGAATTTGGTTAGACTCAGGATAGGTTCTGTATCGGTATGCCTAGCTGAGCAAATGCAAGAGTCTGATAAAAACACTCTTCTTCAACAAAGAGCTGCTGGATTTCAGGCTTCTGCATTTTCTGCTTGAAGGTAGCAGCAAGAAGAGATTGTAACCAAGGGATCCTTTAAGATGTTGGCTGCTTCATGAGGCAGTGTCTCACATGGAGGCTTTCATTGGATCGGAGGTGGGTGCCAGTGATGGACTTGGATACCTTTGCCATTTTCTGCATTCCTAGGCATTTGAATTTCCAGTCAGTATACTTTTCACTGTACACCAGTAGAAGTTTGAAAGAGTATTTGACAACATGCCAAATGTCCTCAGACTTCTAAGAAAGTAGAGGAGTTGATGTGCCTTTGTGGCGAATGTCTGCCAAGCTCCTGTCTCCCCTCTGGTGAGCCTTGCTGTACTAACATTGGCTGTGCATTACTCCCCTTGGATATAACTGTATATGCACCTATTGTCTTCCATTATTGTACCATGAGTTTCTGCTAATAAAAGGCATGATTATTGTTTGACCACATCATCTTTGTCTACTTCATCAACTGGCACTTCAGCCTTCTTCAAGGCTGCCTCGATATGCTGGCTCCGGCAGAAGTCCTCCGATATGGGGACTTCCAGAATCTGAAGGTCCTAACCCTTTCTGCCACGAACCCACCAATAAAGGCAGGTACACAGTTCCTCAGCTAGCAGTTTTTCTATATTTCCTAGTACCTCCACATCAATTTTTTTAAAATTTGTAAAATATCTACATTTGATCTTAGGATGGAAAAATAAAAGAAAAGGCATTGTTAAAGATGGCTGGGCCTGAAATCATACCTTGAAAAACAGCCACAGTATTCTGACCCTGAAATGAATGACTTTCAAAAATCACAACCATCTACCTTTAGCTGAGGTAAGACATCAGCCATTGGAATAAATATCCCTAATTATCATTGACTAGTATTTTACGAGAATTCTTCCATTCCACACTCAGTCAAATGCTATCTTAATGATAAAGGGCTGTTACTTACACTTTTATGTTTATCTCTTTAGCCAAAGCTATGAAGAAATCATTAATTGTCAGTGAATAGCAGTTTATGTCTTCCACACTTCTTTGGTGATGGGGTTGTAATTCCCCAGATCATATTGGTCATTTTCTGTATTTATATCTGGGCATTTTCCACTTTGTCAGATTGGCCTAACAAAGCGATTTTCAAACTTTACTTTCCACTCACATACCACCTTAAGCAATCTCTATGCTATAGGTGTTCTGTGATTAGTAAGGGATTACTTAAGGTGGTACATGAAGGTTGAAAACCACTGTTTTAATTGTACCTAATTGACTCGTTTTGTGCATGGTTTCATAACTCCAGAGGAAATGGACCAATGACAATTTTTCTCAAGCAAAATCTAACAGCAGTTTTCAAACTTTTTCTTTCCACCTACATACCACCTTAAACAATCCTTACTAATCACAGACCACCTATGGCATAGGGATTACTTTAGGTGATATGTGAGTGGAAAGGAAAAGTTTGAAAACCATTGGTCTAACATACTATAGACTCAGCAAGAAGAATTTCATCATTCAAATGATGAATGTGACAATTAGCCCTTCTGAATTTACAACTCTCATGCATTCATGTCAATGCCTGTTGAAAGAGCTACCCTACCCAAGTGTTAAATAGATCTTCCAGCACTCAAATTATAGACCTACATTCATGGCACTTCCAAGGTTCCTGGGTGACAGTCAGGAGAGGGAAAGGGGAGGCAGCACAGGTTTCAGATTTCTGGATCAATGGGCTCTCTTCCAGGGAGAGTGTGAGCTGTTCCGATGGGATGGTTTGCATCTGAACTGGAGGGAGACTAATATCCTTGCGGGAAGGTTTGCTTGTGCTGCTCTAGGTGTGGTTTAAACTAGATTTCTCGGGGGATGGGAACCAGTGTGCCAGAGCAGATAGTGGAAGAGAAAAAGCTAATATTAAGATTGCATGTAAAGACAGAAATCAAAGGATTGTGCACAGTGGAAATAGTGTTCTTGGTGCATCTATTTCAAGGGGTATTGTAGGAAAGGCAGATGGAGCTCAGAATATGGATTGGCACATGGAATTATGACATTGTGGCCATAAGTGTCACTAGGTTGCAAGAGGGGCTGGTCTGGCAGCTCAATGTTCTGGGCTTCCATTGCTTTACATGCGATAGAATGGGGGGATTAAAGGGGGAGGATGGCATTTCTCATCAGGGAAAATATCACAGCTGTGCTCAGGCAAGACAGACCAGAGAGCTCATCTACTGGGCTAACATGGGTGGAGCTGAGGAATGAAAAAGGGATGACCACATTCATGGTTTTGTATTATTTACCACTCAACAATCAGAGAGAATTGGAGGAGCAAATCTGTAGGGAGATAGCAGACTGATGTAGGAAACATAAGCTGTGATAGTCCAGGTTTTTAAACTTTCCACATACAGGTGCCAAACCTTTTATCCATAATTCCAAAAATCAGCAACTTCCAAAACCTGGCACTTTCTTCAGTAAATGACATCTGCTCATCAAAGATGGAGTTTGGTGCCAAACACAACCTGACATGACCCTGGCTCAACTCCTGTGTATCCTGACATGTTCTGCATCAATAACTTGTGGTATCATCACCTAATAAGTGGCCCTTCATGGCATGCACCATCGCTAATTAGTGCAATTATCACTTTATAAGAGCAACTCTCTGTCGGACGCCGCTGCTGATTAGCGCGTTCGTTACTTTATAAGAGCCCCTCACAGTCGAGCGTCATCGCCACCTGCCCTCCTCGTCGACACTACCAGTCAGAAGCCTCTGTGAAGCTGATGAGCATGCCAAAGAGAGCTGCAGAGTCTCCTATGGGGACCAATGAGGTGCAGAAAAGATCTTTCATTATCGATTGCGCAGAAGGTGGCGTTATTGCGGGAGTTGGAGAGTGGTGCGTCTGTGCGTTGTCTAACAGAAGATTATGGTGTTGGGTCGTCCACCATAGATGATTTGAGGAAACAAAGAACAGTTGTTGAACTTTTACAGTAAGTGTGATGACCACAGACTGATGAATAAAAGGAAAACTTTGCATAGGGCAAAAAATGTAGATATTGACCAAGTGCTTATTGAGTAGGTGCAACAATGAAGAAATGATTCCATGCCACTGATTGGACTGTTTGTAATGAAACAAGCTCAAAATTCCACAAAGAACTGAACCTTGAGGGTAAATGTGAATATTCACATGGTTGGCTGCAAAAATTTAAGAAGCGTTATGGTATAAAATATCTTAAAATCTGTGGTAAAAAAGCTTCAGCAATTTATGCACTTGTTAATGCATGGAGAGATGTAACTGAAGCAACATTAAAACACGCTTGGTATAAACTTTGGTGTCAACGATGCTCAATGAAAATGAGCCTACAGTGAAGACTTTGAAGGTTTTCGTGTCAGTAATGAGAGGAGGATGATCGCTAACCTCACTGTCTGCGCCAAAAATGTTGCAGCAGAAAATGTAAACATGTTAGAGGCAGCTGACATCGAAGAAGTGCTCAACATTGACAATGATGCACCCGTTGTGTGATGGGGAAATTGCTGAAATGGCGTGACATACCGATAAGCATGAGGAGAGCAGTGATGAGGATGAAGACATTGGGCGCACAAGTGAAAAAATATCCATTGATGATAGGGTTAAAATGTGCAATCAGTTAATTGGCGGGATGGAACAACGTTCATTTATCAGTGAGCATGAGATTATGTCTGTTTATTCAATTAAAGAGAGACTGCTTAGACGGAAACCTCTTAATTAAACAGACGACATTGGCAGAAGTCTTTAAAAAGAGTTCATTCTGACATAATGTTTGAGCTGCAATGTGTGTTTACTGCATTTGCCCTGTTTGAAATATCTGAGCCAGTTTTACTTTGAAGTTTTACTTTAAAATTTAAAAAAATGCTAGTGATATCATGGTCTTTATTTCTCTAAATTCATTTATCACCGTGCAGCCCCAGTTTTGTGCAATTTTGAAACATCACATTTGCTTAAAGGAACTGCCATTTTTTTAAATTATTCCAAAATCTGGAAGATTCCAAACAATGGCAGGTGTTATGCACTTTTATTGACTGGGACTCCAACACTGTCAAAGGGCTGGATGGCTTAGAGTTTGCCAAATGTGTTCAGGAAAGTTTCCTAAATCAATATTTTGAGGTACCAACTAGAGAGAGTGCAATACTGGATCTCCTATGGTAATGAGACAGGACAGGTGACAGAAGTATGTGTAGGGAAACATTCTGGGTCCAGTGATCATAATGCCATTAGTTTCAAGTTAATTATGGAGAAGGATAGGTCTAATCCTTGGATTGAGATTCTAAATTGGAGAAAGGCCAATTTTAAGGAAATGAGAAAGGATCTAGAAAACATGGATTGGCATAGGTTGATTTTTGGCAAGGATGTGCAGGAAAGAGGAAGGCCGTCAAAGATGAAATTTTGAGAGTACAGAGTTTATATGTTCCTGTCAGGATTAAAGGAAAAGTTCACTGGCATAGGGAACTTTAGTTTTTGATGGATATTGGGGATCTGGTTAAGGAGAGGTGTACAGCAGGGATAGCCTACATGGAACAAATGAGGTAGTCGAGGAGCGTAAAATATGCAGGAAAAAACTTCAGAAGGAAATCAGGAAGGCTAATTCAAAACATGAGGTTGCTTTGGTAGACAAGGTGAAAGAAATTCCTAAGCATAGAAACATAGAAGATAGGAGCAGGAGTAGGTCATTCGACCCTTCGAGCCTGCTCCGCCATTCAACGAGATCAGCGTTTCTACGGGTATGACCAAAAGAATAGCAAGGGACAAAATTGGTCCTCATATAGATCCAAGTGGTCAGCTATGTATGGAGCCAGAAGAGATGGGGGAAGATTTTGTTTTAATTAGCATTTACTCGGAAAATGACAGAGTCTAGGGAAGTGAGGCAAATAGCAGTGAGATCATGTAACCTAGACAGATAATAGGTCACTGTCTTAAATCGAACAAAGGTGGATAAATCCCCAGGGCCTGACAAAGTATTACCTTTGACTTTGAGGGAGGCTAGTTCAGAAATTGCAGGGGACCTGGCAGATATATTTAAAATGTCTTCAGCCACAGGTGAGGTGCTAGAGGAATGGAGGGTGGCTCATATTGTCCCATTGTTTAAAAAAGGCTCCAAAAATAACCCAGGAAATTATAGGCCAGTGAGTGTGACATCTGTAGTAGGTAATGTTTTGGAAGGTGCTCCAAGAGATTGGATATACCAGTATTTAAATAGTCAGGGATTGATTAGGGATAGTCAACGTGGCTTTGTGTGTGGTAGCTCATGTTTAATAAATCTTAGAGATTTTTGAGTGTTACCAGGAAAGTTGATGAAGGAAAGGCCTTGGATGTTGTCTACATGGACTTCAGTAAGGCCTTGGACAAGGTCCCACATGGGAGGTCAGTCAGGAAGGTTCAGGCACTGTGTATTCACATGGTGAAGTAGTAAACTGGATTCAACATTGGCTTTATGGGAGAAGCCAGAAAATGGTAGTGGATGATTGCCTTTCTGACTGATAGCCTGTAACTAGTAGTGTGCCTCAAGGATTGAGGCTGGGTCCATTGTTGTTTGGCATCTATATCAATGATCTGGATGATAATATATCAAATTGGATCAGCACATTTGCAGATGTCACAAAGATTGGAGGTGTTTGGTCGGCAAAGAAGATTTGCAGAGGGAGCTGGACCAGCTAAAAAAATGGTTTGTAAATTGTCAGATGGAATTTAATGCAGACAAGTGTGAGGTGTGGCATTTTGGAAATACATAGTAAATGGTAGGATACTGAGGATTTGGTAGGACAGAGAGTAATACAAATACATAATTCCCTGAAAGTGACATTACAGGTGGATCAGGTGTAAAGAGCTTTTGGCATATTGGCCTTCACAAATCAAAGTACCAAGTATAGGACTTGGGATATTATGTTAAACTTGTGTAGGACATTGGTGAGGCCAAATTTGGAGTATTGTGTGCAGTTTTGGTCGCTTAACTTGTGAATATAGAAATGGTTTTTGGGAGATTAATTGGGAAAGGTTTGTTAAAGTAGGTCACATGCAAATACTTTAAAACAGATCTTATTTGAAACACTGGAGCTATGCTAGACATATGGCTTCTTTTTGCAAGAGCTTTGAAGAGTGCTCAAGAGATGTCACTAATGGATTATTGTTTACCAAAGGCAACAGATGAAGGAGCAGGCTGGAGCCTCTGCTGTCGGAAAGAAGAGTCTGCTGTTGTAAGAGGGTCATGTGGTTTTGTAAGCAGAGAGAGTTAAACAGATTTTCTCTCAGTGTGAGTGAGAGAGACACCCAGATCACTCTGACTGTGTTTCAGCCAGCAAGAGCAATTGGAACTGAAACAGGAAAAGCTGGCAAGAAGCCCCAGTGTGGAAGATAGCCTGGTTGAAGCCCTTGTGGTTCATGCAAGAGGACTGGCTATTTAATATTTCACTTGGAATAAGGGAAACAAAAAGGAACTCAAAGGTGACCTGAAAGAGGTTATCATCTAGAGAACCCTGATGGGGCAGGTTTCGTCAGCAAGACACTGAGGTGACTGAAGGAAGTACCTCAGTTGTGGATGTCCTGGAACAACACATCTCTCTGAAAACCAACAAGAACTTTCCTGAGCAGTAACCATTTACCTTTTGAGCACCAAAGCTTGGTGAACTTAATAAATGTTAAACTCTCTGCACAGAATAAGAATTGCCTGCAACCAGTGAACCTAGAGGAATGAGAAGTGAGATTGGACTGTGAACCAAAGAACTTACACACACATGCGCTTAGAATTAGAAGGGGGGGGGGGGTTAAGTTAGGTTAAGTTAATAATAGATAAGTTAAAGTTTGATTCCGTTTTCATGTTTGAAAATAATTAAAAGCAACTTTTGTTTAAGTAACCATTTGTCTTGGTGAATATCTATTGCTACTGGGTTTATGGGTCCTCTGGGCTCATAACAAACTACAGGAAAGATATCAATAAGATTGAAAAAATGCAGAGAAGATTTACTAGGATATTGCCCAGACTTCAGGAACGGGGTTACAGAGAAAGGTTAAGTAGGTTATGATTTTATTTCCTGGAGTGTAGAAAAATAAGGGGAGATTTGATAGAGGTACACAAAATTATGAGGGGTATAGATAGAGTAAATGCAAGTAGGATTTTACCCAATGAGATTGGGTGGGATACACACCAGATGACATGGTTAAGGGTGAAAGGGAAGAGGGAATATTGGGGGAAACATCCTCACACAGAGAGCGGTGGGAGTGTGGAACGAGCTGCCATGGACAGGTACATGGATGGGAGAGTGGTGCAGGAGCTCACTGGTGTCAGAAATAAAACTTCTCACACATGAGTCTCTTTAAAACTGATGACACGACAAGCTTTATTTACAAGTCTGCAGAGTTGGACTCAACTGGCTTCTCACCAGTTAAGCCCCGATACATACAGTGCATTGATTTTTATACCCTTGTTGTTTGCCCTTCCCCTACTTATTAATACTGTTTTAATTGGTTAGTATTGCAAAAGCATTCTAAGTACAACTGCATTTTTAATTATCACGTTCGTTACGTACGCTGCGAACTCTACATACACTAAATTCTGTTTCTCACCCTTCTTATCAATCTTTTGTCTCCTGCATGTCTCTCACTATGACCATGGAAAGATATGTTTAAAAAAACATATCCAGCTGAACCTTTTGTCCTTGGCTGCTAGTAAGCTCCCTGTCCGTTCTGGCTTCCCTTTTTATGATTAATCATCACATTTTAACTTAAGCCATTTTAACCTAAATTCTCTATATATAACAACTGGGACACTGCTTCAGCACCTCAGGGAGCATCTCCAGCAACTCAGTGGGCTGCTCCAGGCACCTTCTTGTTGGCATTTTTGGTGAGCTCCAGCACCTAAAAAACTAGCACTGCATTCCTGTGGTGGGGGGGGGGGGGGGGGGTGGGGTTGGAGACATATTTACTTGGGGCAGGTGAGTGGGATTAGACGGAATAATGGTTCAGCACAGATTAGAAGGAATGAGGGCCTGTTTGCTCTAATGCTCAAGTGATTATAAATACATTAGCAACTTTTTGTAAAATCAGTCTCTACAATCCTTTCAAACAAAAGGTTTCTGATTTCCCCCCTACTTTTCTTTTTTAAAAAAAAAAGCCCTTCCTCATCTCCTCTCTGATGTTCTAGTTTTGACTCCTCAGGCCTGAGATATATGATCTTGCCATTTATACTCCTCCCAGCCTTCCCTCTCACAGGGAAACAACAACATGTCCAATTTGCCCTTTCAACTCTATCAATATCTTTATAGACCTTCTTGACACCTTCTTCAATGCAAATCCAATCTTTCCTGTCAAATGGTGACCAGACGAGCACATCTGTACAAAGTGAAGGTAGGAAAGTTTAAAGGAGACATCAGGGGTAATTTTTAAAAAACTTTTAAAAACAGAGTTGTGGGTGCCTGGGATGCCTTGCCAGGGGATGGAGGTGGAAGCTGAAACATTAGGGGCATTTAAGAGAATCCTAGACAGGTGCATGAATGGAAGAAAAATAGAGGGTAACAAGGTAGGGTTTAGTATTTATTTAGGTAGGAATATATAGGTGGCACAACATCATGGGCCAAAGGGCCTGTGCTCTAATGTTCTGTGTTCTAACACTGACAAAGTAGCAATAACAAGTATACTATGTAATTATATCACAGCCTCCCTATTGTTACCCGAATAAAAGTAGACCATCCCTTGTGTGTATTTTTGACTTCAAAACATCTGACATACTTTAAAAAAAATCACTCTGTTCCTCCACACCCAGTTTTGGCCACTGCCTTATTTTGTTGTGCCGCTCAAATGTAGTACTCTCCAAAGTAAAGCCAGAGTTCGATGACTAGCAAGGGAAAAATGTATCAAGTGTACCAAGCAGACAGACAAGCATACATGGACATATAGACATACATATATAGTGCCCTCCATAATGTTTGGGACAAAAACACTTTTTCCTTTATTTATCCCTGTGCCCCATAGTTTTAATTTGTAAGCAAAAGGTTCACATGATTAACACCATCTAAATTTGCCGATACCAAGGGGATGAGTCAGCTTACAGGACGGAGATTGAAAACTTGGCTGAATGGTGCACCAACAACATCCTTGCATTCAATGTCACCAAAACTAAGGAACTGATTGTTGATCAGGAAAGGTAAGCCAGGCATATAAAATCCAGTGATCACGGGGTTGGGGGGGAAATCAGAGGTGGAGAAGGTGAGCATATTTATTCTCAGGAGTTTGTGGAGGTTTGGTATGACACCAGAAACCCTGGCAAATTTCTACAGATGCTTGGTGGAAAGTATGCTGACTAGTTGCATCACGGTCTGGTATGGGGACACCAATACCCCCGAGCATAAAGCCCTGCAAAAGGTAGGGGAAAACAACCCAAAAACTCACAGGCAAAACCCTCCCCACTATTGAGAACATCTACAGAGAACGCTGCTGTCAGAGAGCAGCAGCAATCATCAAGCATCCACACCACCCAGCATGCGCTCCATTCTCGCTGCTGCCATCAGGAAAAAGGTATAGGTGCCACAAGACCCGCACCACCAGACACAACAACAAACTCAATCATGGAGTTATTTAAGGACTCTGACTTGTGCAATTAATTGATTTTTTTATTCTCTCTGTATTGCACTGTTTCATTATCTGATTCATTATCTGATTAGTTCTTTATTTGATTACAAGTAAACACGGTGCAAAAAAGGGTACACTATCAATAAGTGGTAATTCTGCCTCACCAACTGGAAAAAGAATCTCAGGGTTGTATGTGATGTCGTGTATATACTCTGACAATAAATCCGATTCTGAAATCGGAATCAGAATTCTTTCATCATCAGGAGAGGAGGTCTTCCTTTCTCTTTGCAATTACTGAGCTCACCAGCACGCTCTTCTTTAATGATGTACCAAACAATTGATTTTGATAATCCCAAGGTCTGGGTGATGTCTCTTACTGTTTTATTGTTTTTTTTTCCAGCCTCAAAGGCTTCTTTGACTTTCATTCAAACAACTCTGTTCCTCGTGTTGAAAAATGGCAACTGCAGACTCCAAAGGTGATCAAAAGCCTAGAAGCAACCCTAGTTCTCTTATCCCTGCACATACCTGAGAACTCAAGAGCCCGCGAAGCCAAATGTCCCAAAAATTATGGAGCCCTGAAATGAAAGAACTATGTCTAAATAGTGCTGCACTTTCTACATGGTTAAACCATAGTGTATACAAATAACCTTGTCTAAAATCTGGAATGTGCACTTCAATCACATGAATTTTTTTTTAATTACAAAATTAAAACTGTGGAGCACTGGAGCAAATAAAGGAAAAGTTTGCCTTTGTCCCAATCATTATGAAGGGCACTGTATACAAGGTGCAGAACTATTTTATTTGCACAGCAGAGTTTCATAAACAGAAAATTAATGGTCAACTTTTCATTATTTGTTGTCAAACATATTGGCCAGTCTACAATAAAAAGCATCTGAAGCTACAACCTCATTGCTTTAATGCCCATGGTCATCAATTACAATCCCCAGACTCTGTATGAACATGGAATGAACATCATGGAGACACACAGGAAGCAGAAGCTAAACATCATCTGCTGGAAGAACCCAGCAGATCAAACAGATTCAGTGGGAGAAAAAGAATGGTTGGCTTATCCACCCAAAGATCTTTATCAATACTGGTTAAATGCAGAGAAGAAGCTAATGTAAAAAGGATGGTGTGGGAAGGGTGAACCGGGAAGGGTGAACCAGGCAGGGATGAAACATGACATTTGAGAGTCTGGGACCAAAGGTCACAGCCTCAGAAATCAACAATATTCCTTTAGAACAGAGATGAGGAGGTATTTCTTTACCCAGAGGGTGGTGAATTTATGGAATTTGTTTCCTCTGAAGAGAACAAGTCTTTGGGTACATTGAAAATAGATGTTCTTGATTAAGAAGGGAATCAAGGGTTACAGGGAGAAGGCAGGAGATAGGAGTTAAAAAGGATAAGAAGTCAGCCATGATGTAATGGCAGGGCCAAGACAATGGGCTGAATGACCAAATTCCACTTCTGTTTTCTGGTACAGGGGCAGTAGATCTACAGAGGTCAGACAAAGGGAGAGAGGAGCAAGAAAAACAAAAGTCAGCTGGAGAAAGACGAGTCATACATGATGAAGAAGACAAAAGCTGCCTGGGCTTGAATCGAGAGAGAAAAAACAAGCTGTTTAAGGAATCTAAATTGATAAAGCAGCATCTGAAAGTTGATGTTTCCAGCTGAGACCCTGCAACAGGATCTCAACTCAAAATATTGATCATCTTTTTCAAGTCAAGTTTATTAGCATCTGATTGTACAAGAACAACCTGAAGAAACAGCATTCTCTGGTCCTCGGTGCAAAACACGCAGACAACAACCAGATACACCACACATAGAGACAAAATCCATATTCAGGACAAATGTTATATTGATAAAAATAAATACATCAATATTGTTTTGTACAAATGAGAGTCTCAGATATTTAGTGTGGGCAGTTACTTTGGTCGTTCAGCCTTCATAGAAGCTGCTTTACTGCCAAATCTTTCAGCAATTTATCTTTTGCTATGTTACAGAAAATAATGGGTTTAATCCCATCAATATATCAGGGCTATTTTTCCCACCAAATACTGAGCTTTTACTGGTATTCTCAAAATGCACAGAATAAACAAGGGTCACGGATCTCAGCAGCACAGGTAAGCCATTCTAGTACAATTTAAATATTGTATTAATCAGTAGAAGATTAAGAAGGCTTGTGTTCTCTATTTGAAATGCTGATTTAATCGGAGGAAATTTTAAAAAAGCCATCACTGAGCTAATGAACTCTTGAGCTAATGACACTAATGTTGTTGTCTACAATGCTAAAAAAGCTTGGTTCTAATCTCTACTCTTCTTGTTTGAACCCAGCATCTGTTGTGGAAAGAAAATCAATACTCCCACTAAATATATACAGCTACAATTCTCAACTCTAACAGAAACCACCTCCAGGAATTATATTCAGTTGGGGAGCATCTGTTAAAGTAAGACAAGCTAATTGATATTGTATGTCCACTTCTCGTGGTTAATCTGTGACCTAGAGATTGGAAAATAATTCTCCCCTAGTCTTCTTGTATTTGCGCCATCAGGTTGCTAACAAATGATGTTCTGTCTTATGAGACATCTCAATTCAAAAATGCATGACTTTAATACATCCACCCTCAGCACAGTACAAGAATAGTCAGGGATCTCACTTTGTGCACCCAGTAGTTTAAATTATTTAGTGGAAAACATTTGGCTCTCTTCACTGCCAAAAAAGGAAAAATGCATGCAAAATATATTGGTGAAATAAACAATTTGAGAAGGTGCTGAGGCCAAGAAGCAGCCCCCAAAAGGCCTTGGGCACTGAAGGCTTCCTGATTTTGTCGGAGGGTTGCCGATGGTTTGAACGGGAGTCTGTGCAGCTGTAGAGGCTGCATGAGCACAGGAGGCAACTTGGCAGACACTCAGTGACACTGAAGGGGCTTTCTTTTGCTTCTCTTTCGCCTATTGTTAGGGGCACCAGGCAATGCTCAAGCAATACCAATTTAACCATCAAGGAGATTGTTTTCAGTGACGATTTTCTTAAATTTTTGGAACTTTGCTATGCAGTAAGAAAATTATTCTTGCACGTTGCATATACTCGTTGACATTTCCAACTATAGATTCATTGATAGTAAAGGGGATTTCAGACATTCTAACTAGATTACATCACCAGTTGCAAGGTGCATGAGGACCCCATCACTCTAGGATTGAGCATAGGGAACCTCCCCTTCATCATTTCCATCTATACCTCTTGCTGTCTTGGAAGAGCTGCTAAAATATTGAAGGATTCAGCTCACCGCAATCATATGATCTTCTCCCAATGCTTCTGTCAGATTTCAGATTTATTGACAGAGTACACACATCACATACAACCCCGAGATTCTTTTTCCCCGCGAGTGCAGCAGAATTACCACGAATTGGTAGCGCAAAAATAAACTGTACTGTGACAGATTATGTTATATTTTATATTGTATATAGATAGGTTTTGAAGGAGATAAATTGTGGCACGTTTTGTTTTAAAAGTGTAGGTCACATACAAACACTTCAAAACAGATCTCACTTAAAATGAGCTCTGCTCAAGCCAGACAGTTCAGGCTCCAAGTGCTTTTGAAAAACTTTGAAGGATGCCTATAAGGATTTCACAAGTAGGTGTTAATTGGACCTGCTGTGGAGTAATGGATTATTATTTTGGAAAGCAACAGATAAACGAACTCAGAAGATTAGGTCTGGAGTCGCAGTCTGTCTGAGTGCAGTTGGCTGTTCTAAGAGGGCCATGTGGTTTGAGCGATGAGTTCTACAGTTCAGCAGCAGCAGCTGAGACTGGAACAGGACAAGCTGGCAAGCTTGTGGAAAAATCCTATTTGGAAGATGGGTTGTGAGTTCTTAGTTCAGCCTGGTCAAAACCCTTGTGGTCCATACATGAGGAGATGGCTGGCTTATAATGTTTCACTTGAAATAAGGGAAACGAAAAGGAACTCCGTGGTGACCTGAAAGAAAGAAGTTATCATCTGGAAAACCTTGATGGGGCAAGTTTCTTCAGCAAGACACTGAAGTGACTGATCAGAAAGAATCAGTTGTGTGTGTCCAATAAACAATAAATCTCTCTCTGAAAACTGACAAGAACCTTCCTGAGCGGTAACCATTTACCTTTCAAGCACCAAAGTCTGGTGAAATTCATAAATGTGCACAGTATAAGTACTGCCTGATACCAGTGAACTTGGAGGAGTGAGAAGTGAGATTGGACTGTGAATTAAATAATTTTTCTGAACTTGTACACACATTACATACACGTGCACTTAGAATTAGAAGATGGTTAAGTTAGGATTTTAATAGTAATAAGTTAAAGTTTGATTCTGTTTTCATGTTTAAAGATCATTAAAAGCAACTTTTGTTTAAGTAACTATTTGTCTTGAATTTCTATTGCTGCTGGGTTTTGGGGATCTCTGGGCTCGTAACAGCATAGTGTAAACAGATAATGAACGTAAACAAACTGCGTAATACAGATAGAACAAAAAAAATTTATGAAATGCACATTCAAGTCCTTAAATTAGTCCATGATTGAGTTTGTGGTTGAGGAGTCTGATGGTGAAGGGGTAGCAGCTGTTCCTGAACCTGGTGGTGCTAGTCTTGTGGCACCCATACCTCTTTCCTGAGGACAGCAGCGAGAACAGAGTTTGTGCTGGGTGATGAGCAGTGTTCTCTGTAGATGCACTCATTTGTGGGGATGGTTTTACCTGTGGTGTCCTGGGCTGTGTCCACTACCTTTTAGAGGGTTTTAGGCTCAGAGATATTGGTATCCCCATACCAGACCTTGATGCAACCAGTCAGCACACTTTCCACACCTCTGTAAAAATTTGCAAGGTTTCTGGTGTCATACCAAACCTACACAAAATCCTGAGGAAGTAGAGGAGCTGACGTGCTTTCTTCATGATGCCATTGATGTGTATGATCCAGAAAAAAAATCCTCTGAGATAGTAACTCCTAAGAACAAATGTGCTCCCTCTCTCCACCTCTGATCCCCCAATGATCACTGGATTGTGCACCTCTGGCTTTCCTTTCCTGAAGTCAACAATCAGCTCCTTAGTTTTGGTGACATTGAGTGCAAGGTTGTTGTTGGTGCACCATTTTAATCTCCATCCTGTGTGCTGGCTCATCCCCTTCCTTTATACAACCCACTATAGTGACATCATCCAGAAATTTGTAGACAGTGTTGTTGTACCGAGCCACACAGTCGTAGGTGTAAAATGAGTAGAACAGGGAGCTAAGAATGCAGCCCTGTGGTGCTCCGGTACTGATGGAGATTGTGGAGGAGACGTTCTTACTAATCTTCAATGATTAGGGTCTGGAGGTGAGGAAATCCATGCTCCAATTACACAGTGGGGTGTTAACTCCCAGTTTTGAGGGGATGATGGCATTAAACAACAAAATGTAATTGATAAAGAGCATCCTGATGACTGCATCTTTGCTGTCCAGGTGTTTCAGGGATTTGTGTAGACCCAGTAAGATGGCAGAATATACACACACAAATCTCTGGATTCAAAGACAGTTTCTTTTCTACTGTCATCAGACTCTTGAATGGATCTTGCACTGGCAGAGGATGATGACCTTACACTGTCTTTTATAACTACTTTTCTCTATTCTCTGCATTTTAGTTTTGTACTTTTCTCCACACCTGCACTGCTACACTACATACCACACTATTTTCTCACTAACTTGACTATTTATTTGTAATTATTGTCCTACCTGCTGTCTTGTTATATTGCCTGGATAGCATGAAAAACAAATCTTGCTGTATTTTGGTACTAGAGACAATTTAAAAAATTCAATGTATTTGTTCCCCATGACATTTTAGCTTGAAATCAAATAGATTCCTCTGCATTGTTTAAAGATCTCACTTTTAAAAAAAAAATTTCTATTCCAACAACCTCCTGACTCCTTTCCAAACATTACATTCCATCTTCTCACCCTTTCCAGCTCATTCACATGAATACCCTCTACCTTTTCTATCCTTCTCACTTGCGTATTTGTGCATAGCATGGTGTCATACATTAGCAGATAAGGCCTACAGTGATTCCTTCATCCTCTTATTCTGCTCTATCAAATATTCCTGCAGAACACTTGCTGAATGAATTTAGGTCCTTTTTCTTGCTCCCTTTCTCCAACAAGAACATTTTGCAAATGACGTCAGGTATTTAACGAGCCAGGATGTCATGTGATAGCCTTCATATGTACTATTTTAAGAGCTGGCCAGCTCACTAACTATCACTTACTGCCAACAATAATGGGTTCTTATTGATTGTTCATTCTGCAAGCACAGTTGTCTCTTCGGAAATTATCTAAAAATAACTCGGAGTACACATATGCCATTCTGAATATGCTCAAATATCAAATCCGACTGTTCTTTTAACTCTTGCTGAGACAAGAGAACTTCCCTCAAATGGCAATTTATTGATTACATAAATATTCCTGTGTTGAGGTAGCGAAGATCATATCTTTCATTCAGCTGACCAAAGAGTTTGGTGAAAAGAAAAATCAGACATTTTAAGGTTGTTACCCTTAATGTTTGGAGCTTTTCAGAGGGTAGTTTACATGTCAAAAATAGATTTGAATATACAGCCACTTGCTTCATAAAGTAGCTAATACAAAAAAAATCTGACTTTTCCATTGTAGCTGGGTTTCGTGAATAAAAATCAGTCTGCTTGTCTAATCAGTTGCCAATTTCCATTGTCACAGTAGTAAATTTCTATTACTACATTTAATTAAGAAATCAGACAATAGATTAATTAAAACCCAAACTAATTAGCAACTTACAGATAAGGCTATTCATGGCAGTGAAAAATCTTTAAAATTTGAATATTCGTCTGATAAAGTAGTTTGGTGGCATTTTAAATGTGAAGGCATGTGGGTCACAGGATCAGTGAGAGCAAGATTTGAGCGATGGAGCAGGTAAAATGTCAGAAATAACAAACGCAAGGGACTTTGTCAATAACCAGAGTAACTACTATGAAAGGACAAAGGCAATGAAGCGAAAGGAGAGGATAGTTCACGCCATCTGAAAGCCTCCAGCTTTTCATATTTGTGGCATTTTGCAGTTCAATTATTTCCAGGAACTGTAAAGATATCTTGCATGGGCACAGAGAACAGTCATAAATATCACGAGAGCACATGACCAAGGATGACAGGGTGTTAACTGGATGTTTTACCAAAAATTATTTTTTTCCCCCCATAACCTAAATGACAGTCAAGGTCAAGAAAGTACACAGAGTTCATTCTGTGACCCAAATCTATCGTCGTCGCAATAACAGCACTAGAAATATACTGCTGCTTTCACAGATACCCCACAGTACCTCATATTGGACTAAGCTAGACAACAATCATTTTCAATATACAAATGGGATGCAAAAACTCAGGAGGTCACACAGCACCCATAGGAAGTGGAGGGCAACCAACATTTTGGGGCCTGGGCCCCTTGTCAGGTACGAACAAAAAGTGGCAAAATAAAAAAGGCAGGGTGAGCAAGATAGAAGGGAGAAAGGGACAGGGGAGGAGCACTGGCTCACAGGTGGGAGAGTGGAAAAGAAAAAAAAAGATGGGGAAGAAGATAGCCCTCCAACAAGAGAGAGAGAGAGAGAGAGAGAGAGAGAGAAGGGGGCAGGGAGATGGAGGAAAGGAGACAGGATAGAGAAAGAGAGACTCAAGCATTATCAAATCAACCTTTGAAAGTAAAATCTGGAATCATCTGTTTCCTTTTAATTCATTCCTGTGCCTCCTTTCATGAGCCACATTAAATGCTCCATCTCTCCAAGACTGTCCCTTCCTTGAATATTCTTAACCTTGTACAGCTATGCCCAGTATCCCCAGAGCTCACCATCTGCTGAATCCCAACAGGGAGCCAACATTATAGCAATGGTTGCTGTTATTCATTGCAGACAAGCAAAATCTATGGGGCAAAGATCTAGTATTACACATGATGGCATGAAAGAACACTTTTACATTTGTGGAACTTGCATCATACAATTTCAATGGGGCAAGGTAAATTTCAAGGTAAACCATGAATAAATTCTACTCGACCAACAAACTGAAAATCCAATGAGAAAAGGTTAATAATGTAACAGGAAATATTTTATGATGCATTTTACCAGTACCTGGGTTTGAGAAGCCTTGAATGCTGTATCAAATGTCATTTGTAGGCAATCCAAAAAAGGTTGAATTTTATATAGACCATGTGTTGACTGGCTGGATCGAAATGCTACAATATGGAAGTATTTCAGGATCTTTTCAAATCTGGCTTGTGTCATCATCAAGGCAATACTTTTGTTGCTATAAAACCCACTGCTCCATATACTGAGGACAGACTCGCAGTGGTGAATGCTGGTGGAAATCATATATCCCAAGAAGGTTTTCATCTCTGGAAGACTAACAGCACTCCAACCTTCATCAAGGCCAAATTTTTCTTGGTACTTTTTGGCATACATATTTGTTTGAACAACCATATTCCTTATAACATTATCAGGGACAAAGAGCTGAAAGAAGTCAATTGCACTTGCATTTAATGGCATTTTATGTACAGGACCTGTGGAAGTAAACAAAAGAGAAACACTGGTTCAATTACAGTGTCATAAAGGAAATAAATAATCAACCAAATGTTGTTAACAGAAATAAGCACTCTTGCATTGTGGTGTGCATAAAACATTTGGTTTACCGCAGTGCAAAACAGTCTGGGAAAATCCTATTTGACCCAACTTTATTTGGACAGTTGCAGTATGGCTAAGCATTAGCAGAGCCTTCACCCATTATTCACTTCATAGTTCTTAGTTAGACTCCATTAAATAGAGTGTTCAGTTTGGGCAATGATCTACATTAAGTACGGCAGGAGAGGGAGAAGCTTGGTAAAGGGACAGTAGAGATTCATATTATATAGAACTAAAAATTCAGTTGCCCTGCACTTTACTAACCAATATGCTCTGACATTTCAGGGAAATACCCAGGCTAATGGAGGGACCTTGCCAAGAGAATGCCCTGGGAAAGCCCTGGGTTAACCAACATAATTGATCAGCTGGCATCGAAGTCCAGCACATGCCAGACAATTGGGATGGTACTATAGATTTTAACAGAGGAAATTATCCCAATAGCATTAAACTTTTAAGAAAAAACATAGGTCGCGCAGCAGATGGCCAGCAGCTTGATCAAAGAAGTACACTTTGTGAAGCATTTTAAAAGGTGTAAACAACAAAAATTGGAGATGTTTAGGGAAGGAATTCTGAAGTTCCTGAATAACACACACTTTGACCTAAATTCAGTATTCAGGAGATGAAAACTGCAGACAATATTTAAGTGGTGTTTTAGTGAGAATTAGCTCACCCAATTTATCTGTTCTACTAACCAGTTAATTTCACATTTAAGTTTCTGAATGCAGAAATTCTATAAACTGGGAACAGAATTCCAGAGGTAAGGGAAGCAGATAAGGTTTCATTGGTAGCATGCATTTTTTTTTTGGATGGATTGATTGAAATTAATGAAATGCAGTTGCTCTTACTGGTAAAATTTTGCAGCTCTCGCTTCAGTAACTCCTGTGGTGCTGCACCAAACCCTTCGAACAAACATCTAGCACATTAAGGGCTGGTATATTCATTGGCAGAGTTTTAGGAGGCTTGTAGCTGGTCTTCCTCCTCTGAAAAACCCAAAAGGATTTGGAAGACAGAACGACTTATCGAGACGGATTCTGGATGGCAATTTATTTGCTTTTGCATTACTTATGCTTTTTCCACTCCACCTCCACCCATTTCATTTACAAAATTATCCAGATATTGTGCTCAACACAATACACCATGGATGCTATGTGTCTGGCCTCGATATAGAACTTCTTAAACCTAAAATCACTACCACCAAAAGAACAAGGGTTAAAGGTATGGCAACATAATGGATATTAAGGAACTAATATCCAAATTCAGGATCCAAAAATGTCTGCCCATGTCAGCTGAGGAATTGAAATTCAAGTAATAAAATGAAATCTACAGAGAGATCTTGGAAGACATGTCAGCACATCCCTGAAGGAAGCAAGATAGACAGTCAAGTGGTTAAGAAGGATTATGAGAATATGTATTCCTGAATAAAGTTGATTGGAGGAAGATTTAAGAGAGTTGAGGATTTTATTTCATAATCAAAATGAATAGTGGGCATCTGGAAATCTCTGTCCAAAAGGATTCTGTAGGCAGAAATCCACACCATACTTCAAAAGTACTAATTTGATAATTTAAAGAACCTTAACATGGACCAGGAAAAAAAGGTTATGGACCAGGAACAAAGACACATACCAACTGGAAAGAGGCATAGCACTCCCCCCCCCCCCACCCCCACCCCCACCCCAAGCCTGCTCTGCTGCTTAACAAGTTCATGGTACCTTCAATCCTGCATTCCCCACTACCCATGGCACAACCTTTCATCCCATATCTAAAAATAGTATTCAACAACTTTACTCCCATTGATCCTTGAGGCCAAAAAATTCAAAAGACTCCCAGTACAGCAAGAAAAATATTACAGCCACATCTCAGTCTTAAGTGGGAACCCCCCCACCCCTTATTTATAAGTTATAGAATCTCCTTCAAGAAACATCCTCTCCACAGTCTGTCAAGACAATTCAAAATCTTGCATATTGCAGAAGTGATATTAATACAGTGTCTGCTTTCTGCCAAATGGTCTCTTTAGGTGCTGTAAATTTCAATTATGTAAAAAAATTTTTTAAGCCACCTTTTCTAGGATAACCAAAGATGAGAAATCATATGCTGATTTATTAATGATGCTGAGATCCTGAGAAATTAGATAAACAAATCCCACATCTTAAACTAAATAATGGCACAAGGCCACAATCATTCAGGAATAGAAACCAAGTTGAATGATCAGTTCCCGAACTAATATCCAAAGGGAAGGAATATTCTAAATTCTATCAATTTGGTTGCACCCTCCAAATCTTCAGTTGAAAAGATTAGGGTCTTCAACATTTATAAATGGAATTGGATTTTTACCCGCTATGGAGAGATACTGCAATCTAGAATTTACAAATAAAAACACCAGATGCACTAATCCCTGGTCACGTTACTGAACCATTTGCTTCTAGCTTTCTTTGGTCGAATGAACTGAAGTTGTATATTATTTATGTACAAAAATGGGGGGGGGGGGGGCGGTTAACTAAACAAAGATGAATGTTTCACCCACAGCATTACTTGAGGGAATAGGGGTGGCGAACCAGACAGAAATAAGAAAGGCATATGATTCCGTTTCGAGCCGCAGTGAAGTGAATTGTGATTTCCCTTTAAATCACAATAGCTCACAAAATGAACATGAACTAAAACTCAGTTTTACCAAACACTTAATTTAATTGCAATTCGAACAAAAATCAAAAGCAGAACTGTTTCAATCACAGTTACTTAAAATGAGTTGCCTAGTAAAAGTATCGGGTTATTCGTTCAAATCAAATCACAAAAATCGCACGGGGAATAGAGATCTCATTGCCAGGGAGAGCAGAGCATGGGAAAGTGAGTCTAAACAGAAACGGGGCTTGGACACTTGCACCACCATGGACAAGACAGAAAGAGCGTGAAGAAGGAGCTACAAACAAATACGCCCAGCCTTTGGAGCTCGTGTGGCTGCCGGGTGCGTGTCAGGGAGGCTGCAACTGCCCACAGAGCTGCAGGTGTCACAGAGCTTACCGACCCAGACCACAAGCGAGTCCGACCCTTCCCCATCGACCCTCACCGGTCGAGTCAGTGAACGGAGGAAAGGTGATGTCCTTCAGTCGTTCCGTCCAGCCGGCCGCCGTCTCCTCCTCCTCCTCCTCCTCCTCTTCTTCTTCTTCTTCCTCGCCCGGCTCACGACCGGTACCGGCGGCCCTCCTGCTCACCTCCCCCGGCTCTTCCTCACCCTCCTCATAGTCGGACTGCGAGCTGCCCGCCGACGTGCTGTAAAACGGATTGTCATCGCTGCTGCTGCCGCCGCCGGACTCCCCGAACACATCATCAGAGATCTGCAGGCTCTCATAGCGGGAACGGGCCGCCCGGAGCAGGGACAGCGCCTTCCGGCGAGCCGCTGCCACCTCCTCGGTCGCCATGGAAATGAAGGGGCACTAATTGCGCATGTCGGCATCTACTGGGCAGGCTGCGAGCCCGGGACTGCGAGCGGCACCGGCCGCTCAAGGGATGAAGCGGGTGCGGCGTCTGCAGCCAATGGTTGGAGATGCTGCGACACTCGCAGCCAATGAACTCAGCGAGTGCGGCACCTGCACCCAATGGTCGGAGCTCGAACGACACCTGCAGCCAATGGTCGGAGCGGGCGCGGCACCTGCAGCCAATGAACGAAGCGGGTGCGGTACCTGTAACCAATGGATGGAGCAGGTGCGGCATCTGCAGCCAATAGACGAGACGCGCGCAACACCTGTATCCGATTGACTGAGCCGGTGCGGCACCTGACGACTGTAGCATAGTATGAAAGTGAACGGCTGATGGTCCGGGTGGAAGCGGCATCTTGCATAGATGGGACAAATAGCAGTAACAGCCAAGGTACGAGTAGGATCTAAATGAGCCATGGTGCAGTTAAAATGTGTTCTCTTTTCAAACCAAAGATTCGTTGTTTTTTTTAAAATCAGAACAAACACTCCCTACCAATATCAAGGCAGAGATTAAATCCTTTACGGCAAAATCTTCCCTGCTGCCGAACAGAATTTTTATAAACAACCTGGAGCACCTGATCAGGAGCAGGCCACGCTGCACCAATTAACCAGCCCAAATCTCCACGATTCCACCTACTGACATAATTTAAAAATAGAATCGGAGAGGCGGGATCAGGGTCTTGCAACAAATGAGTTGTGTATCAGTATTAGTCACACTGGTTTGTTACAATGGCATATACTCGTTTTGTCAACGCCAGCCGCGATATTGTAAACAGTCACACCAGCCACTGCAATGTAGCAAGTGGTAGGATGAACATTGACACTCCCCAAAACAGTTCCGGTGTCAATTTCGTTAAGCAATCCCAGCAATTAATGTTTTGAAGAGCAGCAAGAATGGCAATAAAATGCATTAAGGAACATGAAGAATAATAAAGGGTACCAATGTGAGCAGATGGGATCACTTAATGTTGTTAGCAATGATGCAGTAAAGTCATGTGGTGAGTTCAGCATCAATGCAAGAATTGTACTAACAGCTGGAGCACATCATTAAACTTGTAGCACTCAAAATGGCAAGGAAAAACAAAACAAACCAACCTCATAATCGAATGCTTGCAGTCAGATTAGGGATGAAAACCCTTACTAATGGAGTATTTGATCATTCTGGTCTACATTGCTCCATGGCAGATGTAATATCGCTGGTTCTCAACTCAGCTTGGCCTTCAATACCATTATTCCCTCAGTGCTGGTCAAGACGCCACAAACTCTGGGCCTTTGTACCTCAATCTGCAACTGGATCCTTGCCTTTCTCATTGGAAGACCACAGTCAGTATGAATTGGAAACAACCATCTCCTTCTCACTAAGCATCAACACAGGCACACCCCAAGGATGCGTGCTTAGCCCACTGCTCTACTCATTATACACCCATGGCTGTGTGGCCAGACACAATTCCAATATCACCTACAAGTTTGCTGATGACACCACAGTTGTCGGCAAAGTCACAAATGGCAATGAGGAAGCGTACAGGAGAGAGATAGATCAGCTCATCGAATGATGTAATGATAACAACCTTGCGTTCAATGTTAACAAAACCAAGGAGATGATTGTGGACTTCAGAAGGAAGTCATGGGAACATGACCCAGTCCTCATTGAGGGCTCAGCAATGGAACAAAGACTTCAAATTCCTGGGTGTCAACATCTCTGAGGAGCTGTCCTGGAGCCTCCATGTTGATGCAATCACAAAGAAGGCTCACCAGCGGCTATACTTTGTGAGATGCCTGAGGAGATTGGTATGTCACCAAAACTCTTGAAAACTTCTATAGATGTACTGTGGAGAGCATTCTGGCTGGTTGCATCACTATATGGAGGCACCAATTCTCAGGACAAGAACAAACTCCAGAGGATTGTTAACTTGGCCTGTGACATCACAGGCACCAGACTTCACTCCATCGAGGACATCTACATGAGATGGTGTCTTAAAAAAGCAGCCTCTATCTTCAAAGACGTCCACCACCCAGGCCATGCTCTCTTCACTCTGTTACCATTGGAAAAAGGTAGAGGAGACAGCTTCCCCGCTGCCATCAGATTCCTGAATATTCAATGAACCAAAGGCACTGCCTCACTTTTCGTGCACTACTATTTAAATTTTTTTAAAATTTATGTTATAATATGTATATTTGCCCTGTGATGCTGCTGCAAAACACTGAATTTCATGACTTGTTCACGACAATAAATCCTGATTCAGATTCTGATATTCGCCCTCAAAAACCAAACAATTTCTATTTTCATTCTCCTAAAATAAAGATTAGGGATGTAACGCTGCTGAAGATCCAGCTGCGCTGGATGGGTCACGTCTCCAGAATGGAGGACCATCGCCTTCCCAAGATCGTGTTATATGGCGAGCTCTCCACTGGCCACCGTGACAGAGGTGCACCAAAGAAAAGGTACAAGGACTGCCTAAAGAAATCTCTTGGTGCCTGCCACATTGACCACCGCCAGTGGGCTGATAACGCCTCAAACCGTGCATCTTGGCGCCTCACAGTTTGGCGGGCAGCAACCTCCTTTGAAGAAGACCGCAGAGCCCACCTCACTGACAAAAGGCAAAGGAGGAAAAACCCAACACCCAACCCCAACCAACCAATTTTCCCCTGCAACCGCTGCAATCGTGTCTGCCTGTCCCGCATCGGACTTGTCAGCCACAAACGAGCCTGCAGCTGACGTGGACTTTTTACCCCCTCCATAAATCTTTGTCCGCGAAGCCAAGCCAAAGAAGAAGAAGAAAATAAAGATTACATTTTGGAGGTTATGGGCAAAGTCTTTACATTCTGAAACATTTAAGGTCAACATCTTCAGCAATCAAATCACATTATGAAGCAAATGCAGATATTGCAGCAAGGCTATTTAGTTTATAAGGGGTCACATACAACATGCAAAATGCAATATCAGCATAAAAATACATAGAATGGCAACACAGAACATACCGTTTAATTTAATTGTCCTGTGCACATTTAGCACAATTCTTTCTTATTTCTCATTTTTTTTCAATCATTCATTCAATAATATTCTAATTACATTTATGTTATTTGATTTAACTACTTTACTGGATAGCAGATTCTGCATTCTTATTAACCATAGAACCATAGAACACTACAGCACAGAAACAGGCCCTTTCAGCCCTTCAACTCTGTGCTGAACCATTTTTTTGTTGCCTCGTCCCAGTGACCTGCACCTAGTGTATTAGCCCTCAATACGTCTCCCATCCATGTACCTGTCCAAATTCTTCGTAATTTTTTAAAATTGAGCCTTCATTCACCACCTCAGCTGGCAGCCTGCTTCACTCTTTGTGTGAAGAACTTCTCCCTCTGTCCCCCCTAAACTTTTCCCCTTTCACTCTTAACATGCTTTCTGGTTTGTATCTCATCTACCCTCAGTGGAAAAAAGCCTATCTACATTTACTCTGTCTATCCACTCATCATTTTAAGTACCTCTATCAAATCTCCCCAATTTAGGGAATAAAGTCCTAACCTCTAACCTTTCCCTGTAACTCAGTTCATGAAGTCGGGCAACATCATAGTAAATTTTCTTTGCACTCTTTATATCTTATTGATATCTTTCCTATAGTTAGGTAACCAAAACTGCACACAGTACTCCAAATTTGGCCTCACCAATGTCTACACCAAAGGCTCTTTTTACAATCCGATCCACCTGTGACGCCAATTTCAGGGAACTATGTATCTGTTTTCCCTGATCCCTTTGGTTTACTGCTCTCCTCAGTGCCCTACCATTTGCCGTGTATGTTCTTTCTTAGTTTTTCCTTCCAAACTGCAACACGTCATATTTGTCTGCATTACTTTTTAATTACTATTTAACTGGTGGTTTTTTCTTTAATTCCCCATTTTATTGATTAATGATCATCTCATATCTTTAACCCTTGGTTTTTGTCTTCCAAAAAATATATTCCTGATCAGATGCATGCAAAAATTAAAGCCCTGCGTGGGAAGCATTGTTCAGCCTTCTCTTTCCCAGAGAAAGGAACACCAGCCTCTTCAGTCTTGCCTTCCATTGCATATCTTACCGTACATTCTTAGACAACAGTGATTTGAAGATCACCTGATGAGGACAGACAAAAGGGAGACTGAAACAACATAGTATGAGCTGGTACAGAGACCTGGGGTTGATGGGTAAATTGCGGACTTAGCTAGTTATACTGAATCAGCATATCTGAGGATTCGGATCAATGTGTTTCAAGAGAAATTATGAGATCAACAGTGCAGGAGAAGTAGATTCAATTTATCCATTAAGTAATTATTTTGAGGCTAGTAATCACAGACATTACTCCCAATGCCATTACACAATAGGGTTGTTAAGTAAATGTATGGCAGAAGATATGACAGAGAAGAGAAGCATTCAGATTTTTGGAATACTGCAACCAATTCTGGGGCACCATCTACTCTGTTTGATTAAACATAGAGAATCAAACAAAATGCCATGTCAGGGACATAAGTTATGATTTCAGGGAAACTGCATAGGATAGGAAAGCACACTTTAAATTTAATGGCATAATTTTCTCATTACAGATTTCGAAGGGAGGTTTCACCTCCTCTCTTAATCATACCCCTTTCCCATCCTCCTTCCACTATCAACCTCCCACCGTACATGAAACCTGGACCCCTCCTTTTTGGGTTTCTCACAGGGAACAGCAGCTGAATTTACAAAGGTATCCTGGAAAATATTTAACTCTCAATCAAAATCACTCAAAAATGGTCATCTGGTTATTTATTTCAAAGTTGATTGTGAAACTTTACTGGTCACAAATTAGCTGCCACGTTACCTATATTGGATATGTAGGTTAAAAATATTCAAGTGACTGTGTCTCTGTCCTCCTCTGTGTCAGGTGAAAGTCGTCTGGTCCACTATTGTCCTTCAGGAGAGAAAATTTCCTATCTGTGCCTAACCTTCCCTGGCTGTGGATTGAGTTAAGATATGGCAAGGATAAAAAGACACTGTTGGCAGTTATGTACAGACCTCCAATCAGAAGCCGGGATTTGAATGAGAAATTACAACAGTAAATAGAAAAGCTGTATCCGAAGGGCCAATGTGGTTGTCAAGAGAGAGAATTTGTACAAAGCCTATGATATGGCTTCTTAGAGTAGTTTGTGGCTGAACTGATCAGGAAAATTGCAATTCTGGATTGGATATTGTGTAATAAACCAGAGTTGATAAGGGAGCTGAAGGAAAGGGAACCTTTAGGAGGCAGTTATCATAATATGGTAGAATTCATCCTGCAGTTGGAAAGGGAGAAAGTAGCATAAGTAGACTAGTGAAACAAAAAGGCACTACTGAGTTATGAGAGATGAAAGGGCCAAAGTTAATTGGAAAGGCAGGGAGGTCAGAAGAGCAGCATGGCTGAAGTTGCTGTGAGAAATAAGGAAAGTAATGGACAGCTTTATTCCAAAAAAAGAACCATTTGAATGGAAAAATGACACAACTGTGGCTGAAAAGAGAACAAGCTGAAGTAAAAGTAAAAGAAAAGCCATATAAGGAAGGAAAATAGTGGGAAGATAGAGGACTGGGAAGTTTTTAGAAGCATACAGTAGGCAACTAAGAAGGTCACTAGGAAGGAAAAGATAAATGTTGAAAGGAGACTAACAAATAATATCAAAAAGGGTACTAAAATCTTTTAAAGTATATTAGGAGTGAAAAATAGTCAAGAGTATTTATAGGATGACAGAAAAAGATGCTGGAGAAATTATAATGGGAGACAAGGATGAATACTTTGCATTGGTCCTCACTGTGGAAGACATTAGCAGCATACTAGACTTTTGAGGGTGTGATGGATGAGAGGTGAGTGCAGTCACAATCACCAGAGAGAAGCCGAACAGTCCAAGGGTAGATAAGTCTCCCAGATCATATGGGATTTGCCTCGAGTTCTGAATGAAGTAGCTATAGAGATTGAGGAGGCACTAGTAATGATATTTTAGGAATAAATAGATTCTGGCATGGTTCTGGAGAGCTGGAAAATTGGAAAGGTCACTTTGCTATTTAAAAAGAGAGTGAGGCAGGTAGCAGAAAGGAAATTTTTGACCTGTTAGCCTAACATCAGTGGTTGGGAAGTTGTTAGAGATGATTGTCAAGGATGAGGTTATGGAGTACTTGGAGGTGCATGACAAGATAGGCCAAAGTCAGCACGGTTGCCTTAAGGGAAAATCTTGCCTGACAGACTTCCTACAATTTCTCTGAGGAAAGCACAAGCAAGCTGGACAAAGGAGATGCAGTAGATGTTGTACACGTGGACTTTCAAAAGGCCTTTAACAAGGTGCCGCACATGAAGCTGCTTCACAAAATGAGACCATTGGCTGGTCGGCAGTTAACAGAAGCCGCTTTCAGGTGGCCAGAATACCCAACTGTAAAGCCGCCTATTCTACCCCAATTTGGCCATCAGGTGGCCACCTAAAAGTGGAGAACCCAGCCAGGAGGAGCACTTACCTAACCCTCCTCCTATAGGTATATTCTCCGGCTTGGAAAATCCCCCGTTGCACCTGAAAGTGGGACTATGGCCACAGTCCACAAGAGTCGGCGTTCGCTCAGATGCAGCTCTCCTTCAGCCGGCATGTTCAGGTGACAGAAAGGCATCTTCTCTGCGGCCACCTGAACGTCCCAGCTGCACTTCCCCAGCCGCGTCTGCCGGTGCATTATCTGCATCCGAGCACCTGAAAGGGGCTACAAAGTGGGAATAAAGGGATCCTATACTGGTTGACTACTGGCTACCAGTGGTGTTCCGCAGGGATTAGTGTTGGGGCCACTTCTTTTTATGTTGTATGTTAATGATTTGGATTGTGGAATAAATGGTTTTGTGGCTATGTTTGCAGGTGATACAAAGATAGGCAGAGGGTCAGTTAGCGAGGAGAAAATGGAGAGGCTGCAGAGAGACTTAGATGAGGAGAGTGGGCAGAGAAGTGGCAAATGTAATACATTGTTGGAAAGTGAATGGTCATGCACTTTGGTAGAAGGAATAATAGGGCCGACTATTATTTGGATGGGGAGAAAAGTCAAAATTTGAAGGTGCAAAGGGACTTGGGAGTCCTTGTGCAGGACAGCCCAGGTTGAGTCAGTGGTGAATGTGGCATTCACCTATAGAGGAATATGATTTTGGAGCAGGGATGTAAGGCCTCACTTGGAATACAGTCAAGGCCAGTGCCAGATTATTTTGCACCTTAGGCAGGGCCAACTACTTGCACCACCAAAAAAAATTCGCCAAATTCGATTTTCAAAAACAGATGTTTTGTAGCAAAAAGAAAAGCACAACACCTGAAACTGCTAAATTTACTTTAAATTGCAAGAATAATAAATACATCAATCTTTGATTATCTTTCTCAAATACAAAAGAAAATATTTTGGCACACAAATCATTTTGAACTAAAGGGCACTCGGTAGAATGCATCTCTCACCAAGGGCAACACAACATTAAAATCTCTTAGTTCACACACCTTTAAGTCTATATACCTTCCAGTGTCCCTTTTTCCACATGAATGGTGTAGTATGAAAAAGCCCCTTTGGCCCATCAAGTTTGCTCTGATTTTCCCATAACCATTTTTACAAATCTATGCTCTTCCCTTTTATTATTTTCCCACATTTCTATCATATCCCCCCCAGATTCTACACACTACAGCAATGACCAATAATATAACTGCCCACATCTTTGAGACTTGAGAGGAAATTGAAGCATCCAGAGGAAACTCACAGGGAGAATGTGCAAACTGCACACAGACAGGGCCAGAGTTCAGGGCAGAAGCCAGATCATTGGTGTTGCTCAATTAATTACACCACAATGAGACAGTATCAACTCGAGCAATAATCAAGCTGATTACATGTCTCTCTGAGAACTGCCTGGAAGAATACTATCTCCATAATACACAACAACTGTGAGAACTTGCAATACATTGATAGGGAACCCTGAGCAAAATGAAACTATATAATTTCAGCATGGCTTTACACTCAGAAATTCAAGAATGCTTTTCTGTTAGTCTGGCTTTTGAAGTTCTCAGGTTTTATGAAGCTTTGACAACTAGGATAAACAAAATCATTAATATAACGACAGAAAATAGCATGGAGTAATTGCTGAGTGATTTCTTTAAAGAATTTATGTATTTTTATTTCTCATCTATGAATATTAATAGTTATTCTCCTATTAGAAACCCACTAGTACTTGTCCTGAGCTCCTGTCGCCCGACACTGACTCCAAACCCTCCCCTCAGCTTACTACTGCACACACACACTGGAGTCCGGTGTGCATGACCGGTAGGCTGAGGGGACAGGAGAGAATTTGGAGTTGGGACTCGCGCATCGGGAGCTCCGTTGTAGGCTGAAAGGAGGGTTTGGAGTTGGGCATCAGGAGCTCCCGGCTCTGGTGACCAGAGCTCCCAACTCCAAAGGGCGAATCTTAGACTGCCTACAGGAACGCACCAGAACTCCCATCACCGACTCTGAAGTTCCAAACCCTCCCCTCGGCCTACTACTGCACACGCACAGCAGACCTGATGTGTGACAGGCCAAGGGGACAGAGCTTCCAATGACGACTCCAAACCCTCCCCTTGGCAGTCGGCCTACAGGAAACACACCAGAGCTCCCGACGCCAACTCCAAATCCTGCCCTCGGCCTACCTGAACTGTGGGGCACAATTTTCTCGCTTCAACAGCACCCCTCTGAGGTCTGCACCCTAGGCAGCTGCCTAGTTGGCTTAATGGTAGCACCGGCCCTGAGTACAGGGTACAGATTTGGGCTCCTTATTTAATGAAGGATATGCAGGCATTGGAGAAGGTTCAGAGAAGATTTATAGAATGATTCCTGGAATGCAGGGATTAGCATATGAGGAACGTTTGATGGCTCTTGGACTGTACTCCTTGGAGTTCAGAAGAATGGTGGGGGGGGGGGGGGGGGGAAGCATTTTGAATGTTGAAAGACCTGGACAGAGCAGTTGTGGCAAAGTTGTTTCCCATGGTAGAGGAGTCAAGGACCAAATGGCACAACTTCAGGATTGAAGGGCACCCATTTAAAACAGAGATGCAGAGGAATTTCTTTAGCCAGAGAATGATGACCCTTTGGAATTTGCTGCTATGGGGTGCTGTGGAGGTCAGGTTGTTGGGTGTATTTAAGGAAGAGATTGATAGGTATCTGAAGAGTCAGGGCATCAAAGATTATGGGGAGAAGGAAGGGGAGTGGGACTGAATGGGAGATTGGATCAACTCAATGTGGAATGGCAGAGCAGACTCAATGGATCGAATGCCCTCTTTTGGTCTAATATCTTAAGGACTTGCAGACTATTATTTGAATGGGGAGAAAATTCAAATTCAGAGGTGTAAAGGGTCTTGGGATTCCTTGTGCAGGAC
The DNA here is from genome assembly GCF_036971445.1 of Narcine bancroftii. Classification (NCBI taxonomy): domain Eukaryota; kingdom Metazoa; phylum Chordata; class Chondrichthyes; order Torpediniformes; family Narcinidae; genus Narcine; species Narcine bancroftii. The sequence continues at coordinate 62,293,220 of NC_091474.1, read as the reverse complement.
AACCTAACTCAGTGGTTCTCAACCTTTTTCTTTCCACTCACATACAAACTTCAAATATTCCCATAGAAGCTCTGTGATTAATAAAGGATTGCTTAAGGTGGTATGTGGGTGGATAGAAAAAGTTTGAAAACCACTGTTTTAATCGTACACGGTTTCATAACTCCAAAGGAAATGGGCTAATGACAATTTTTCTCAACCAAAATATTTCAGTAACATTTGGGTCTCGATCTGTGGTTCTCAATCTTCCCTTTCCACTCGCATACCACTTTAAGCAATCCCTTACTAATCACAGGGCACCGATGGCATAGGGATTACTTAAAGTGGTATGTGAGTGGAAAAGAAAAAGGTTGAGAACCATTGCCCAAAAGTTTAACCTCCGGGTTAAGTCAGTGGTGAATGTTGGCATTCATATGCAGAGGAATATACTAATTGGAGCAGGACCTGTCGTCTGATGGTCTTGTTATTAACTCTCAACCTAACAAGATTGATGGCCAATCAGTTCAGGGACAATTAGGGATGGACAATAATTGCTATCCTTGCCGGCAGTGACACATGTTGCACTACTTCAAACCTGCCCTGGCACTGGGAAGCCAAGACAATATTTTTTTTGCTCTAGTCTAAAGTGTAACAACACAACGCTGGAGAGACTCAACAGGTCAGTGTCCTTTTGTCCTTTATGTCCTTGGCTTGGCTTCGCGGACAAAGATTCATGGAGGGGTTAAATGTCCACGTCAGCTGCAGGCTCGTTTGTGGCTGACAAGTCCAATGCGGGACAGGCAGACACGGTTGCAGGGGAAAATTGGTTGGTTGGGGTTGGGTGTTGGGTTTTTCCTCCTTTGCCTTTTGTCAGTGAGGTGGGCTCTGCAGTCTTCTTCAAAGGAGGTTGCTGCCCGCCGAACTGTGAGGCGCCAAGATCCACGGTTTGAAGCGATGTCAGCCCACTGGCGGTGGTCAATGTGGCAGGCACCAAAAGATTTCTTTAGGCAGTCCTTGTACCTTTTCTTTGGTGCACCTCTGTCAAGGTGGCCAGTGGAGAGCTCGCCATATAACACGATCTTGGGAAGGCGATGGTCCTCCATTCTGGAGATGTGACCCACCCAGATACAAAGCCAATACTTGGGGGTTACTCCCGAAACGTCGGTTACGTATCTTTATCTTTGCTAATATAAAAGACACTGTTTGACCTGCCGAGTCTCTCCAGCGTTGTGTTTTTACCTTTTCTGGGGCTCAGGTTGTATCAAAAGCAAATGTATTTCATGATGCAAAAGAGTAACGAACTTAATTAGTAAGCTATCTCCTCGTTTAAAAACCCAGCCCCAAATGTAGCAGTTGTTTTGGTTGGACAATGTCAATGTTGGCTTTGATACGGCTCCTTGGCTTTCGGACGTCCCGGGAACAGAATTCGCTCATCACGAGAACCCTTCGTGGTTCGCATTGGGAGGTTGCTCACGTGTCAGGTCCTCCCGTTCAGTAGAGAGCGCTGTAGCCGGATGTTTCACTCGCCCCGACCCCCCCTTCAGCTGTGTACGCTGACACCGAGGATGGAGTCGCGGAGGGCGGCCGGCTCGCTCACCCTACCCGTGGGGCCCGGCTCGCTCTGCTTCAACAAAGACGAGTTTCTGAAGGTAAATGTGCCGCCGACCCGATCCGGCTCCCCGACCCAGCAGTGGATGGCGGCTTAGGCTTGCCCGCCCAGGGTGGGTGAGGCTGGCAGCGGGGTTCCTGCCCCTTCGCACCGCACCACCCTCGGGCCAACATCCTCGCGGCTCTATTAGAAATAAAACTCTAAAGTCTGCAGACAATGCTGAAGAAACTCAGGTGGTCAGACTTTTTATAGCTGAGATAAAAAATACTTTTCATAACTCATTTCGGGCCTGAGCCCTTCATCAAGGTATATGGAAAAACGTTGACAGGCGCCCGAGTAAAAAGGCAAGGTGGGAAGGAGCACAGTCCCCAAGGTAATAGGTGGAGGAGGGAGGGAGGACACAGTAGCAAGTGGGGTAGAAGGGATGGCTAGGGGATTAGAGAGGGAAGGCGGTGGGGAGCTGAGAGGGGGGAAAGGAAAGGAGAGCAGGATAGCAGAAACTGGAGAAATCAATGTGTATGCCATCCGGCTGGAGAGTGCCCACTTACGTGGACGGTGGGACAGTACATAAGGCCGTGGACAAACGTGAGTATGGAAGTGGGACGCAGAACTGAAATGGGTGGCCACTGGGAGGTTCCTGTCACTGATGCAAACAGAGTGAAGCTGTTGGCTAAGCTGCTAGTCCCACCAGCTATGACCCCAGCCGAGTTCCTTTACATTTAAAGGAGCAAATGTGGTCTCATCCAATAAGGCAGAAAGGGTCACTGGAGTCTCCCTCCACTTCCCAGCTGCCCCCCCCCCCCCCCCCCCCCCCACCATTGATGTGACCTACCAGGATGGTTGTCTCAAGAATGTGCACAAAATCATTGACACAGCATCTTTCAGTTGCTCCCATTGGAGAAGAGCTAGAGGAGTATCAGAGCCATCATCACCAGGCTGAGGGACAGCTTCTTCCCATGGGCACTGGGAATGGTGAACAACCAAAGGATTCAAGATTCAATTTATTATCGTAGTAATAAAAGTGTTATATCACATGAAATTTATTTTTGCCTGCTGCAAGGCAGATGGATTCGCCACTGGCAGTAATTGCCTAAGCACCTCTTCCAGTCACAGAGAGGGAGAAGCAAAAGTCTTCCCCACCACCACCCCCACCCTGCCCCCAGAGTCACTGAGTGTCTGTAGATTTGCTTCCAGCGCTTCTGCTGCCCCTGTAGGCACATAGAGTCCAGTCCAAACCATTGGCATCCTGAGCTAATGCTAACCATCTGAGACTGTCATCTAAATATTTATTTACTTCGAGCAGTAAATTACTTGTCCTGCATATGTATTATTTGTCTCTGTGTGCTGTATCTGGTTGTTTTGCACCAAAGATCAGAGAATACTGTTTCATCGGGTGGTACTTGTACAATCAGATGACAATAAATTTGAAGTTGCATAGAAGGTGGAGTCACGATGGATAGGACAAAGGGAATACTTGTGATAGTGAGGCCAGGGATGAAGTGGGGATAAATTGCAGAAGTCCTCTGTTCAAATAGCTGATGGGAGCAGTCTAATAATGTAAAGAAAGAAAGAATTGGAGAGACCGGTAGCATGGACACAGACATGGTTCAAAAAAAAGTACTGGGAATGTAGGTTAATGGGGTGTAAATTGGGTGACACAGACTCGTGGTCCAAAATGGTCTTTTACTGTGCTGTGTGTATGTGTAGTCTTTCAGCCCACTGTCTATACTGATCATCAACATTAATCACAGCAGGTAAGCAAGAATATCTGCAGATGCTGGGCTCTAGAGCAGTACACAAAAGTGCTGGAGAAATTCAGCTGATCAAGCATCATCCATATGAAGCAGTAGGTTGTCCTGACAAAGGGCTCAGGTCTGAAATGTCACTGTCATTTGGTTCCCATGGATGCTGCGTGACCTACTGAGTTTCTCCAGCACTTTTGCGTACATATTAATAACATTTTGTTCATTCTCACTTGTGCATCAATTTACCAGAGATTCTATCACTCACCTACACATTAAGAAGTGTAAATTTGTCATAAATAGTAGGGCTATTACCTCAGCTTAGTTCTTTTTGGTTTGGTCTCTAACGAGGGTCTTGACTACTCCCTTTCCTCAAGTTATTCCATGTTGTCTTTGCTATTAACCTGCATAACAAGTTGTCTACTTTGCTATGTATGCTATTATATTCAATTTCTTTTAAAGGTTGCTACATTGACAATTTTTCCTTTGTGGACCTGATTAGAAGTGCACCTGTGCTACTTATGTAAATTTTCATTACGTATTTCCAAACGTCATCTGATGCTCATTTTCTTGAGGCCAGTTGTGAATTCTCAAATCAACAATTTTGTATAGTACAAGTTACAGCTAATTCTAATTCTAACAGTTGACATAGCAGTTAGCCCAGCGTCTTTATAGTGCCATCAATTGGAACCGCGGTTCGAATCCCACACTGTCTGTAAGAAGTTTGTACGTTCTCCCTGTGTCTGCATGGGTTTTTCCCGGGGGTTCTGATTTCCTCCCACCCTTCCAAACATAGCGAGGGTGTAGTTTAATTGGGTGGCACGGACTTGTGGGCTGAAATGGCCTGTTACTGTGCTGTATGCCTACATTAAAAAAAAAATAAAAATTTAAATCAGTCCTGATTTGGAACAAAATTAAAAAAAAAATCTCTTCTAGAGGAAGGCAGGCTTCAAAGTCCGGGGGTGGGGATGGTCGGGGGGGGGAACGGATGACACAATGCTGGAGAAACTCAGCAGGTCAGTGTACTTTATATAGTTAAGATAAAGATACATAACCAATGTTTCGAGCTTGAACCCTTCATCAGGGTATGACAAAATGTAGACAGGCGCACAAACAAAGGGGTGAGGGGGGAAAAGATTGAACTTTTGATCAGTTGTGTGTCGGAAGGACCTTTGATGCTTATCTTGTCCTTGGGCTTGGTCATTTTCTGTATGTATCAGAATGCTATATCTACAAGACCTTGTATCTATTTGAAAGATGCATTCTTTCATGATCTTGTTGGGTTTTCTATTTCTTTTTTCTTTGGCTTGGCTTTGCGGACGAAGATTTATGGAGGGATATGTCCACGTCTGCTGCAGGCTTGTTGGTGACTGACAAGTCCGATGCGGGACAAGCAGGCGCGGTTGCAAGGGAAAATTGGTTGGTTGGGGTTGGGTGTTGGGTTTTTCCTCCTTTGTGTTTTGTCAGTGAGGTGGGTTCTGCGGTCTTCTTCAAAGGAGGTTGCTGCCTGCCGAACTGTGAGGCGCCAAGATGCACGGTTGGAGGTGATATCAGCCCACTGGCGGTGGTCAATGTGGCAGGCACCAAGAGATTTCTTTAAGCAGTCCTTGTACCTCTTCTTTGGTGCACCTCTGACTCGGTTGCCATATAACACGATCTTGGGAAGGCGATGGTCCTCCATTCTGGAGACATGACCCACCCAGCGCAGTTGGGCCTTCAGCAGCATGGATTCGATGCTTGCGGACTCTGCCAGCTCGAGTACTTCGATGTTGGTGATGAAGTCACTCCAATGAATGTTGAGGATGGAACGGAGACAGCGCTGATGGAAGCGTTCTAGGAGCCGTAGGTGATGCCGGTAGAGGACCCATGATTCGGAGCCGAACAGGAGCATGGGTATGACAATGGCTCTGTACATTCTGATCTTTGTGTGTTTCTTCAGGTGATTGTTTTTCCAGACTCTTTTGTGTAGTTTTCCAAAAGCGCTATTTGCCTTGGCGAGTCTGTTGTCTATCTAGTTGTCGATCCTTGCATCCGATTAAATGGTACAGCCGAGGTAGGTAAACTGGTTGACTGTTTTGAGTTTTGTGTGCCCGATGGAGATGTGGAGGGGATGGTAGTCATGGTGGGGAGCTGGCTGATGGAGGACCTCAGTTTTCTTCAGGCTGACTTCCAGGCCAAACATTTTGGCAGTTTCCGCAAAACAAGACGTCAAGCGCTAGAGAGCTGGCTCTGAATGGGCAACTAAAGCGGCATCGTCTGCAAAGAGTAGTTCACGGACAAGTTGCTCTTGTGTTTTGGTGTGAGCTTTCAGGCGCCTCAGATTGAAGAGACTGCCATCCGTGCGGTACCGGATGTAAACAGCGTCTTCGTTGTTGAGGTCTTTCGTGGCTTTTTTCAGCATCATGCTGAAGAAGATAGTAAAGAGGGTTGGTGCGAGGATGCAGCCTTGCTTCACGCCGTTGTCAATGGAGAAGGGATGGGAGAGCTCATTGCTGTATTTGACCCAACCTTGTTGCAGTTGGATAACCCTGTTGAGGAACTTGGGGGGCATCCGAGGCGCTCTAGTATTTGCCAAAGCCCTTTCCTGCTCACGACGTCGAAGGCTTTGGTGAAGTCAACAAAGGTGATGTAGAGTCCTTTGTTTTGTTCTCTGCACTTTTCTTGGAGCTGTCTGAGGGCAAAGACCATGTCAGTAGTTCCTCTGTTTGCACGAAAGCCACACTGTGATTCTGGGAGGACATTTTCGGCGACACTAGGTATTAGTCCATTAAGGAGAATCCTAGCGAAGATTTTGCCTGCAATAGAGAGCAGCGTGATTCCCCTGTAGTTTGAGGAGTCTGATTTCTCGCCTTTGTTTTTGTACAGGGTGATGATGATGGCATCATGAAGGTCCTGAGGCAGCTTTCCTTGGTCCCAGCAGAGCATGAAAATCTCATGCAGTTTGGTTTGCAGAGTTTTGCCGCCAGCCTTCCAGACTTCTGGGGGGAATTCCATCCATACCTGCTGTTTTGCCACTTTCAGTTGTTCAATTACCTTATATGTCTCTTCCTGGGTAAGGACCTCATCCAGCTCTAGACTCAAGGGCTGTTGAGGGAGCTGGAGCAGGGTGGATTCTTGGACTGAGCGGTTGGCACTGAAAAGAGATTGGAAGTGTTCTGACCATCGATTGAGGATGGAGATCTTGTCGCTGAGGAGGACTTCGCCGTCTGAGCTGCGCAGAGGGCTTTGGACTTGGGGTGAGGGGCCGTACACAGCCTTTAGTGTCTCATTAAAAACCCCTGAAGTCGCCAATGTCGGTGCTAAGCTGGGTTCATTTGGCGAGGCTAGTCCACCACTCATTTTGGATCTCCCGGTGTTTGCGCTGAAGATGGCTGCATGCGAGACGGAAGGCTCGTTTTTTTTCTCTGGCCAGGAAGGTTTTGCAAGGTGAGCCTGGTGGGCAGATCGCTTTTTTGCCAGCAGCTCCTGGATTTCCTGGTTGTTTTTGTCAAACCAGTCCTTGTTTTTCCTGGAGGAGAAGCCCAATACCTCTTCAGTGGATTGCAGTATGGCCATTTTCAGCTGATCCCAGAGGGTTTCAGGAGACGTGTCCGTGAGGCAGTTTGCATCCTCGAGCTTTGCTTGGAGGTTTGCCTGGAAGTTTCCTCTCACTTCGTCTGACTGCAAGTTTCCAACATTGAACCTCTTTCTGGGGGCTCTACTGTTCTTGAACTTTGGCTTGAAGTGAAGGTTGAGCTTGCAGCGAACAAGCCGGTGGTCAGTGTGGCATTCCGCGCTGGGCATGACCCTGGTGTGGAGCCCATCTCATTTGTCTCTTCCTCGCACCAGAACGTAGTCCAGGAGGTGCCAGTGTTTGGATCGGGGATGCATCCAGGTAGTCTTCAGTCTGTCTCTCTGCTGGAAAAGGGTGTTAGTAATGACAAGCCACTGTTCTGCGCAGAGCTCCAACAGGAGGCGCCCGTTGTCATTGCTCTTGCCGACACCATGCTTGCCAAGGATTCCTGGCCAGGTTTCTGAGTCTTTGCCGATGCAAGTGTTGAAGTCACCAAGGATGACAACCTTTTCGGCTGTAGGGGTGTATTGGATGAGGTTGCGCAGTTCAGTGTAGAACTTGTCCTTTCCTGCTGGTTCCGCCTGAAGGGTTGGAGCATAGACACTGATGAGAGTGATGCGTCGCTTGTTTTGAAGGGGGAGTCACATGGACATGATCCGGTCAGAGTGGCCTGTCGGGAGGTTTTCGAGTTTGGAGGCAATGGAGTTCTTGACCATGAAGCCAACACCAGATAGGCGTCGTTCAGCCTGAGGCTTGCCAGACTAGTAGAGTGTGTAGCCCGCACCGTGTTATTGGAGGCTGCCTACATCTGCAAGGCGGACTTCGCCGAGAGCGGCTATGTCGATGTCGAGTCTGAGGAGTTCATGTGCGATGAGGGCAGACCGACGTTCAGGTCGGTGGCTGTCAGCCTTGTCTAGCATGGTTCTGATGTTCCAGCATGCTAGCTTGAGTTTGTGTGCATCTTTTGAGGGGGAGGACGTGGACATGTCCTCGGGCCTGCGCCAAGGAGCTTTTAGGTGGAGTGCAGTGTGCGCAGTACTGGCCCCACCCTTTACACCCATGGTTCGTGTGCCGTGGCCAAGCAAGGTGGGACGTGGCAGCGAGGTCCTTGGGTCGTAGGTTTTATATCGGAGTGTCCTCCTATTTTCTTTTTTTTTCTTTGGCTTGGCTTCGCGGACGAAGATTTATGGAGGGGTATGTCCAAGTCTGCTGCAGACTCGTTGGTGACTGACAAGTCCGATGCGGGACCTTCTCCTATGCAGGTTGCTTAAAGGTATATGCAGTGCCGGATTAATGTAACAACAAAAGTAGCATATGCTAAATGCTTGCTCTATTACTAGAGTGCTATACTGCCTTCAACTTTTATGAATGACTGGGTGTTTAAGGTTAGCAATTTTAGTCAATTATCACTTTTAATCGGGGTTATTATTTTAACTAATTAATGGGAGTGTGGTATCTATGAGATACATATATGACGCACAAATATGAAGGTTTAGCATTTGAAGCTGAAGGTGTTTTACTGTTGAAGCAAATTTGCACTTGGTCAGCACAATTTAAATTGAGTATTTGAGTGCATAAACTGCACTTATCATTTGCAATTTATCTACCATGACAAGATCAAGTAATACCATGCTCTTAGAGTAAGTGTCTGCCCCGCTGAGGCCTTCTTTGTACCTCTCTTCCTGCTAAAGATTAGAAATTTCTGGGCAATTCTTAATGAACCCTTCCTTTCATGGAGGCTGTACTGGGTGACATGTAGAGAGAGTGCGGCCAACCCGTGAGTATGTATAAATTAGATGAAGAAATTTGCCAAACTCTGCAAATCAATTAATTCCATCGCTATATCAATGTTGTATTGCAAGTGAAACGAGGAAGACAATTAACTGGCAGCTATATCCCTATCTCGGCTGCACCATTTCATCAGATGCAAGGATCGACAATGAGATAGACAACAGACTCGCCAAGGCAAATAGCGCCTTTGGAAGACTACACAAAAGAGTCTGGAAAAACAACCAACTGAAAAACCTCACAAAGATAAGCGTATACAGAGCCGTTGTCATACCCACACTCCTGTTCGGCTCCGAATCATGGGTCCTCTACCGGCACCACCTACGGCTCCTAGAACACTTCCACCAGCGTTGTCTCCGCTCCATCCTCAACATCCATTGAGCGGTCACACCCCTAACGTCGAGGTACTCGAGATGGCAGAGGTCGACAGCATCGAGTCCACGCTGCTGAAGATCCAGCTGCGCTGGATGGGTCACGTCTCCAGAATGGAGGACCATCGCCTTCCCAAGATCGTATTATATGGCGAGCTCTCCACTGGCCTCCGTGACAGAGGTGCACCAAAGAAAAGGTACAAGGACTGCCTAAAGAAATCTCTTGGTGCCTGCCACATTGACCACCGCCAGTGGGCTGATAACGCCTCAAACCGTGCATCTTGGCGCCTCACAGTTTGGCGGGCAGCAGCCTCCTTTGAAGAAGACCGCAGAGCCCACCTCACTGACAAAAGGCAAAGGAGGAAAAACCCAACACCCAACCCCAACCAACCAATTTTCCCTTGCAACCGCTGCAATCGTGTCTGCCTGTCCCGCATCGGACTGGTCAGCCACAAACGAGCCTGCAGCTGACGTGGACTTTTTACCCCCTCCATAAATCTTCGTCCGCGAAGCCAAGCCAAAACCAAACCAATATCCCTACAACATTAGCACTGCAGGGTATGGCTTGGGATTGCAGTCAATGTTAAATGTGGGTCCTGTTGTAATTAGTTGAGGTGCCTTTCATAAAACCACTAAAGTCATAGGGTGGTATTCGAAAAGAAAATTCCACCTGGATCCTGTGAGTCAACGAAGCGCTGCCCTTTTTTATCCCCCCTCCCCCCAACCACCCCTCCCGAATCAGTGACTTCACTTTTAGTTCCCTTCATCGAATTTGCCGCAGAGCGTGATTCATTTGGTGATTGTGACGGGCATAGTTATAGGATCCTGTAAATTTAAAGCAGAGAATCATCTCTGCTCAGTTTACCCGTGCCCAGGATATGTGAATATTTCAATTCAAAAATTAAAAATTGCCGACAGAATCTTTTGAATTCTAAACTACAGCGTATTTTTGTCTTTTCAATTCTATGTTCTTGTCTCCAATGTTCATACATTGATTAGGAATGCATTTTAACAATCTGTTCATTCACTAGATGACCCGTGCATATGTGTGCGATATTTAACCTTGTGAAAAGACATTTTTTAAAATTGCACAAGTATAGACTACTTTCTACCTGTTGTTATTAACAACAGGAAGTCTGTACTTATGCAAAGCAGTTTTTAAAAATGTCTTTTCACATGGTTAAGTTTTGTATGTACAGGCATGGGTTTATGTGTTTTAAGATTTTAGTGTATTTTTTTAAAATTTAGGGCCCCTTTATAAATTTCCATAATAATGCCAAGACAGAAGAAGAAACTAACGGGCTACAGGCCCTGCATTAGCTTAATTCGGCCCTGGGTATATGTTCATATTCTGAATTTCTGTAGTAATAACTAATGTAGTTCGGTAGGCTGGAAATGTGTTTATTTATTTTCAGGATGATTTCGATGTGGATAATTTTGTGTCTGAAAGTAGAAAGCATGTCCAATTGGAGACACTTCGAGATGATCTGGAACTTTATTACAAGCTCCTGAAGACTGCTATGGTTGAACTGATAAATAAGGATTATGCGGACTTTGTCAATCTTTCCACAAATCTGGTAAAACTCTTTAAATTAAATCAACATTTATTTTTGGCTAGTGTGCATCACCTTAACCTTTTTACTGTTTTGATTTGCAGGTTGGTATGGACAAAGCTTTAAATCATCTAACAGTACCACTGGGTCAGTTGAAAGAAGAGGTGAAGGTATGTAGTTACATTTCATCCTTGCTTAGTTATTGATCCGGTTGTAGTGTGGATTTATGAACCACAAAAAATTTATTGATGATGATGAATTTATTGTCCTGTGCACAAGTATAATGGATAGATGCAGCAAAATCCTTGTTTGCTGCAGCCATGCAGGTACATAAGATGCACCAATAATGTAAATTGGCTTCAATGCAATCAATAAATTCACTGTTGTTGGCAGAATAATGGGTATTGTTAGGTCTGCTTTGTTCATGAATGAGTGAGACAAACACCAGGCTGAGTCGAAATCAGGGTTCTTTGTTCTTTATTACCGGATTGTAACACTTGCGACTAACCATGTTAGTCGGAGAATGCATTCTGCCGTTATCAGCAAAATGGTGATTTTTTTATACCCTTGGATATGTGCTTAGAACATCATCATATCATTACTTGTCCAATGACTAAAACTGTTGCTATCCTTTCCCTGCTAGCTTCCTGCCTCTCAATCCATCAATGTCTCTCTTATCTTGTAAGTACAAGGATGCATTCACATCTTGTTACAGCCCTGCACATTCCCATCTCATGATGTTTTACCTAACAGGAGTACAAGGACACCTCCCCTTCTTGTTACAGCCCTGTACAGGGTAACTCCTTACACATTCCCATCTCATGATGTTTTACCTTACAGTATTGATGAGTCAGAATATAGGATGGCAACTGAAAATCTGGTTGTGTGGTGCCAGAACAATAACCTTGCTCTTAATGTTAGTGAGACCAAGTTTATTGTAGAATTTAGAAAGGGGAGGCTGAGGGGGCCATGTACCTTTAATGAATTCTATTGTAGTTGATCTATTTTGTGCATCAATTTGGCTGTAATAAGTAAAAAATTTGGTGCACCTGTACATTGTACTTGTGTTCTAATGTTGTAAAATAATTTACTGTAGCGGCAGCTACACTGCTCCTGCAATAACACACACACAACCAGACGGGTTAAGCTCAGTGAGCAGACTGGTTTATTGCAGGCTGGAGGGCGCTGACGTCACCCGGGCGTCACCTGGTCCTCCAGCGCGGGTTTCTGAGCCCCGTGCTGGAAGGAAGGGAAACCCCCGACTGTGCCATTTTGGCCGGCTGCCCCTCTGCGTGGCTTACAAGCGGGGCCGGTTAGCTTGCCTTGTGGTGAGCCGCCACATTGCCATAATATGCCAAAACAGAAAAAGAAAATAATTACAAAGGATAGATAAATATTAACAGTTGTACTTAATATAAGAAAAAAAAAATGATGTTTCACAAAGTGACTTTTGTACCTTTGGGGAAAAAATGGTTGTTTTAGGTTGAGCCATTGGTTAAGTTACCAATTTCTGCTTGTGTACATACATTGTGGATTTTTTTTATTTCTTGGAATAGCATACAATATTCAAAATGGAGAATGAAATATTTTGTTGCCTTGGGTCAAATGATGATAAAGGCTAGTTATATTTCAATATTGCACCTTACTTAACCTCTGCATTCACTGGTGTTTCTGAATTTCACATGTCCATTGGCCTCTCTTGGTGAGATTAGCAAGTTAAACTCGCCAAGTGTTGCCATTGTAGCGGGCCGAGCCACTGCGTCAGTAAACAGGCTGAATCTCCGCAACACATGGCACGGGTTACCCTTCACTGCCAAGGGCTAAGGATCCCTGCACTTCCGTGTAGCGGCCAGCCGGCCGGAGAGTGACACTGCGACTCGATGACGTCACCTCCGGAAGTCAGAGGGTATGTCACCGGAAGTGGGTGGCCAGTGCACACGCGGGGAATTCAAAGTCAGTCTTTGTTTTACACTCGCCTTGTGTGAACTCCTCTTTATTTTGGTAGCGCTTCCACAGCAGATGCTATACCACCATATTTTTAAAGATTCTTGTATTGTTGAGAACACAAGTACAAAAAACTGGTTTACTTTTGTTTGCCTATAAAGGCACACAAGGAGACACTACAAGTTTGGTGCCCCTACTGAAGAGGTGAAACAAAAGAGAGTTGTCTCAGAGATGTCAAGTATCCGTGTATCCCACCACCTCTGATGCCATTGCCTCCTGCACTCCCTGAGCCTCTGTAGATGCACAGCCTGTTGCAGCAGTGAACCAAAGCTCCACACATCCGAGCCACGCTCCTTAGCCCCTGGTCTGAAGCAAAGCTGTTAATGACTGAGGCCCATCAAGAGCTCTGCTCGTCATCAGCATCCTTGTGAATCCTGGTCCTGATTCCTGGTTCCCACAAGCCAATCTACAGGCAGTCCACAGCCTTGTGTGAGCCATTAGGCTGCTGTGTCTCCTGTGATATTCTGCCTTGTAGGGTCTTCCTTCTTGGTGGGGAGGTTTTCTCCTGCTGTGGTGCCCTGTGCTGGTCTAATGCTTTCCCAGAGCCCGTGGCTGTTGTGGTCTGCTACCAGGTATGGGCGCTGTCATCTTGGGTATGGACTTCCATGGGTTGGTTGATTGATTTAAAAAAAAACACTTAATTTACAGGCTGCTTAAACTTTCATGGGCCGTTGGTGTAAAGACTGGGCATTAGGACCCTTCAGAGGAGTTCAGGAAGTCATGTCCCTGATCTGTTTCTCCATGTCTGCACCAGCAACAATGCTGCCAGTGCAGTTCTTTTTACTTGTTGATCACACCTGTGTACTGCTTTTCTTCTAAAGAGGTGATTGCTTTCTCTTCAATCAAAAAAGCATGCTTCACCTGTCTTAATCATTTAAGTTCTCTGACTATTTTCCTTTGGTCTGGTTTACTAGGACCCATAATCCAAATATTATAATTGCAGGAAATTAGAAGAAAATATTGTAAATATTTGGCAGATCAGGCAGCACTTTTAGTGAGCGAAAACATTTCCGATTAAGGGCCTTTCTTGGTTTTGAAGATGTACTCAATGTGGAGGAACATGCTAATAAGTGTCAAGTAAGTGTCAGGCAGGCACTGTTCTTAATCATGGGGTTGTTGGCATCAAGATGGTAAGGAGTGCAAGGGAAAAACCACCATCTGCAGGTCCCCACTTGAGTCAAATAGCACCCTGAATTGGAAAGATCTCTCTGTTCTCGATCTTCTGACAGGTCTATGATAGTATCTTCACCAGAGAGGTCATCTCATCATCAGCACTCTCTCAAGGGCAGTGAGAGATGAACAATAACTTGTTAATGATGCCTACTTCCCGTAAATGAATATGAAAAAATGATCCTAGGACCCAAGTTGAAGGATGCCATTCTACCCATTCAATGAAATATCTTAGAAACATAGAAACATAGAAGATAGGAGCAGGAGTAGGTCATTCGACCCTTCGAACCTGCTCCGCCATTCAACGAGATCATGGCTGATCTTAAAGTTCAGTACCCCGTCCCCGCCTTCTCTCCGTAACCTTTAATACCCTTATACTGAAGAAATAGATCTAATTCCCTCTTAAATATATTTAATGAACCTGCCTCTACTGCCCTCTGTGGCAATGAATTCCACAGATTCACCACCCTCTGGGTAAAGAAATTCCTCCTCATCTCGGAACTAAATGGTTTGCCTATTATCCTCAAACCATGGCCCCAGGTTCTGGATTTTCCCATCATTGGAAATATCCCATCTGCATCCATTCTGTCCAGTCCTGCCAGAATTTTATATGTCTCTATGAGATCCCCTCTCAATCTTCTAAACTCCAGGGAGTACAATCCCAATTTGCACAATCTTTCCTCATAAGTCATTCCTGCCATTCCAGGTATCAGCCTGGTGAATCGCCTCTGCACTCCCTCCATTGCAAGAACATCCTTCCTTAGATAAGGTGACCAAAACTGCACACAATACTCCAGGTGTGATCTCACCAAGGCCCTGTACAGCTGCAGTAAGGTATCCTTGTTCCTATACTCAAACCCTCTTGATATGAAGGCCAACATACCATTATCTTCATAAACAAATGGTATCAGATTTGTAACTATTGTAAAAGGATTTGTTAATTCATTTTTTATATTTAATTGTGGCAAAGTAATTTAAGACAAATATTCATCTATTTTATCTCCATCTTACAAGGTATCCGATTCATTTAATTTCTTATAAAATTTCATAAAACATCATTAATGCCCTGTGTTTTATAAGTAAGATAACATTAATCTTCTTTCATTGTTCTTGATAATTGTTCAGTCTTTAATTGCCACGCCATACAGTTACAGAAATATATTTTGATGTCTTTACTTAACAATAAGGCTCCAGGGGAAGATGGTTTCTCTCTGGAGTTTTATAAAGAATTTAAAGAACTACTGATTCCTATATTTATGGCATTGTTAGACCAAATGGAACAACTTGAGTTGTTTAAAACTGCATTAATAACAGTTATTTAAAAAAAAGGAAGGACCCTTTGCTTCCATCTTCATATAGGCCAATTTCATTATTGAATACAGATTATAAAATTTTGTCTAAAACAATAGCTAATAGATTAGTTAAATGTTTACCTAAATTGATTAATATGGACCAAACAGGTTTTATTAAGAATAGAAGATCAGCTGACAATATTGTTAGGTTTTTAAGTTTGTTAAATATGGCACAGAAAAGAAAAGTACCATCAGTTGCTTTGGCTTGAGATGCAGAAAAAGCATTTGATAGATTAGATTGGGATTATTTATTTAAAGTATTGAAGGTTTTTGGAATTCAAATAAATTTTATAAATTGGATAATAACATTATATAATTGTCCAAAGGCTAGAGTGATTTCAAATAGACAAATATCAAAATCTTTTTTATTGGAAAGATCATCTAGACAAGATTGTCCACTATCTCCTTTTTTTATTTGCGTTGGACATAGAACCTTTAGCAGAGGTGATTAAAAGAGATAATGAGATTGAGGGTTTTAAGATAAATGATTTAAAAAAAACCATAAAATTATTAGCCTTTTTGCAGATGATGTAATATATCTTGCAAACCCTGAAAGTTCATTTAAAAAAAGTAAATGTTCGACCGGTGTAGTATGGGTTAATATCAGGTTATAAAGTAAATATTGATAAAAGTGAAGTAATGCTAATGACTGAAACAGATTATACTCAAGTTAAGAAAATGACAAAATTGGCAGAAGGAGATGGTCAAGTATCTAGGAATTAATATTGATAAGAATTTAAATTATTTAAATTAAATTGCATATCTTTATTGAAGAAAATAAAAGAAGATTTAATAAGATAGAAGGCTTTGCCAATTTCTTTAATAGGAAGGATAAATTGTGTGAAGATGAATATTTTTCCTAGAATTCAATACTTGTTTCAATCATTCCCAATTTTTTTTACCAACAATGTTTTTTCAAGATTTAAATAAAAGCGTAAGAAGGTTTGTTTGACGAGACAAAATGCCTAGGATGAAATTGGAAAAACTAACATGGAAATATGATTGGGAGAACTACAATTGTCTAACTTTAAAAATTACTATAAAGCAGCTCAACTTAGATTTTTGTCCTCCTGTTACCAGAATGATGAAAAGAGTGTGGGTACAGATTGAAATGAGTAAAGTAGGAGAAAATAATTCTGAGCATATTTTGAATAAATGGCATGAAAGACTGTTGAGAGGGCAAATTGATACACCAATTTTGAAAAATATTCTTAAAATATGGAATGGAATACATGTAGAAAGGGGAATGAAGAATTATCAGTTGTCTAGAATGTTATTAAAGCAAAATCCTTTGATTCCTTTTATGGTTAATAATATTTTGAAATTAATTATAATTGTGGAATAAAAAGGATAAAAGTATTTTTTTTTAGGTTTTTTTAACTTTTGACCAATTGAAAGAGAAGTATAATATACCAAATAATACCATATTTTCTTATTATCGGCTTAGATCCTATTTAAAAATAAAGTTAGGGATGAATTTTAGATTACCGGATCAAAGTCAGTTTGAATATTTGATAATGGATACATTATTATTACAAATATGTATATAAAATTGCAAGAGACTATACAGAAAAATGATTTATTTAAATCTAAATTGAGATGGGAAAGAGATTTAAATATACAAATTCAAGAAGTATGGTCAAAATTATGTCATGAAAGTGTAACTAATACAATTACAGGTACACAATCCTTTATCCGGAACCCTTGGGGGACAGTGTGTTCTGAATTTCAGATTTTTCTGCATTTCAGAACAAAAGCCAGCTGCCCCAGATTAAAGCCCACCTGAATTGTGCTGCCGTATTCACCCCCTTCCAGTCGCGCTGCCGTCTCTCTCCGCTCCCCCGTCGCGTTGCCATCTCTCTCTCCCTGCCTGCGTCGCGCTGCTGTCTCCCGTACCCGCACCAAAAAATGCCAGTTTTTGGAGCTTTCTGGATTTTACATGTCTGAATAAAGGATTGTATACCTGTAATGTTAGATACCAAATGGTACAATTTAATTTTTTTACATCAATTATACTCCATACAAATTACATGGAATTAATTCAAATTGTTCTGATAAACATTTTCGATTTAATAAAGTAGAAACTTTTCTCCATGCAGTTTAGCAATGTGAAAAAGTATGAACATTTTGAGAAGATTTAAGTATTTTATTGAGATGAGTTATGAAGGTGCAAGTTTTGAAAGATCCCACAATATTTTTATTAGGAACTATTTTTGATTTGAAGTTAGATACTTATCAGAAGTTTTTAAGTGTAGCAATAGCAAAGAAATGTATAGCCGTAACATGGAAATTGGACAATAATATGGGGTTGAATAAATGGCAAACAAAACTATTACATTGTATAGCATTAGAGAAAATAATGTATAATTTACAGAATCAGCCAGAAAAATTTGATAAGATTTGGAAACATTATATAGATTTTATTGTTATGACTTCATCCACTTCATTCCCGCTCTAACTCACCTTAGTCAATTAAAGGTTCAAGATCACTATGTAAATTTTAATTTAATTAATCAAGCGATTGTATGATTATCAGCCAGGCTTTTATTACTCTTCTATCTTTCCTACTTTTATGGGGGGGAGAAAATATGAAATGATGTATTCTTTTTGCATCGCTGATTTTTATTAATTTTCATGATATGGATAAATACTGTACTAGCAATAATGCAAATGAAAAATAAAATTTACCAAAAAAGATCTGTAACTATTATTAATAAATTATTTTCAACAATTTGCTTCAAAGATGAAATTTGCTCATCCTGTGCCCTTCTATTCCTGTGTTTTTAAAAAAAAAAAAGTTTTGTGCCTCTTTCAAGGACCATTTTCTCTGTTATTCAGAGCCTGAAGCTGGCAGTTAGTGAAGGGATCCAAGCAATAGATGACCGTCTGGCAAAAGAAGATGACATTAGAAGAAAAAAGGTGAGGTATTTAATATAGGACTGCAAGTTTGTCACAGAATGGTCTTGAGTTGTTGTGGTACAGGTTTCTAAACATGGCGCAAGATTTATAATCTAGGTCAGAAATAACATTTTTCAATGCATCTTTTTTTTCATCACTATACATTGTTTGGTAAGCATGAGAGCCTTTAACTATCTCCGGAAATTCTAAGTTTAATATAAATTAAAAAAAAAATTTAAACAGACCATTTTGGCCCACGAGCCTGTACGACCCAATTAACCTACAACCCCTGGTATGTTTTAAATGGTGGAGGAAACTGGAGCCCCAGGAAAAACCCACACAGACATGGGGAGAACATACAAACTCCTTAAAGACAGTGCGGGGTTTGAACTCTAGTCCCGATCGCTGGCGCTGTAATGGTGTTGCACTAACTGCCATGCCAACCGTGCTGCCAATTTCTTATGCATATCTAATGTACTGTAAGAAATGAAACATGCAATGTGTTTATTAGCAGGTTCAACATTTTTATGGTTGTTTTGATAGATGGCACTTGTGAGGTGTTGTATGGCAAGCAAAAACAAAGCTTTTTTCTGTATATATCTGTACACGTGATAATAAACAATTCATTTCAGTGGAACAGAGGAAAAGTATTCCTGTTAAAACAAAAATAAATCTGCTGGAGGAACTCAGCAGATTGAGCAGCATCAGTGGGAGAAGAAGAACATTGTTGATTTTCGTGACAGGATGCTTTGTCAAGACTCCTTGTTGCCATTTCATTCTGCACCTCACTGTAAACCAGTGGCCTGCAGAACATTGTCCATGGTAAACTAGTTGAATTCGCTGTATACTTTGTGTTTGTTTTTCCACATAAATTCCATGAGTGGATTTTCTATATCTTAAATTTTACTGATGAAAGTTGAAACTTTCTAGTGTAGCACCCTTGAGCCCTGGACTGATGTGAGATCATGTTAGATCTGGACCACAGAAATTGCCCTGAGTATCTTCCCCTGAGCAGGAGAACTGTTCTTTTTAAGTGTTGATACTCTCTGGTTCACATGGGTCCCGAGAACTGAAAATTTCTGTAAATCAGAATCATTTTTGGCTGAGATCACAAATGTTGCATTGGCAGCTTCATTAGATTCAGATTAGAGCAGATCTTAGTTAATTAGTGTAAATCTGTACAACAGATTCAAAATATGCCAAACTGCATGAGTTGCTTGTTGGACCACAATGCCCCACTAGACAGTTTCATTTTGGACAAAAAAAATTGCTAATACAAAATGCTAACACAGCTGTCCTGGTAGTCACTCTGCAAACTAATGGAGTCGAGTTCAAAGCGTGCCAGATCAGGGACTTTTAACCTGCATATGAATCAAGCGTTAACTCAGATCTGAATTACTGCCATAACACAGTAATCTAACTATACATACTTTGAAACATTAGCTGAAGACATGTTGGCTTCAGGGTTGCAAACCATTGATTTTGGTTCACAAATACTGAGGTAGTGAATAAAATTTTATAGTGCATTAAAACTTGATATTAAGTTTTACGTGCTCTAACAATTCTGCTGATTCTCATTCAGATTGTATGAAGCCTTTCCTTAATTATTTTCAAAACTCATCTGTGTGATTAAACTGGAACAGATTGGTGGTACTTTAATATTAGACATTATTTTGAGTCAGGGCATTAAAAGAATTGAAAGATTGTTATGTAGTACTACTCACAATCCTGGGACATATTAATTTGTAGCTAATGAAATGTAATCACATAATTTAAAATGTGATTAAACAATTTGAGAACAATAAAGTTCCACTGACAGCAAGGTAATGACGAGATAAACAGCAAAATTATTATAAAAGGATACATTTTAGACAGGAAAAGACTCCCCAGTTCTTTTTGCATGCGATCTTGTGTGTTCACTTGAATGAGCTGATGTGAGTTTAATGAATCATCCAAAAAAAAATCCTTTCAAGAGCTGCGCATCTTTAGTGCTGCATTAGTGTCAGTCTGGATTATGTTTTTTGAACCACAATATTTCTGACTCCAAAGCAAAAGAACTGCATATTAAATACGTAGATTGATCTTGAATTGGAGACATACAATAGCTACCAAAGCACACAGTTTGTTGGGGTGGTGTGGTTAGCAACGCTGTTATAACACCAGCGAATGGAACCAGAGTTCGAATCCCGTGCTGTCTATAATGACATGCCTGTGTGGGTTTGCTCCAGGGTCTTCAGTTTCCTTCCACCATTCAAAACATACCAGGGGTGCAGATTAATTGGGTGTAAATTGGGCAGCATGGACTTATGGGCTGAAATAGACTGTTACTGTGCTGTACAGTATGTCTAAGTTTAAAAAAACCTGGATGGATCTTTTCTCAGTAATCCTATCTTCGGATGTTGACCATTCATTTAACTTTTAATTTGTAGTGAAAACTGTCATGAACTGAATTTTGTAGATTGAAAATTATTTTTGCATCAAATACAAATACAATAATCTATGCTTGTTGCAGGGTGCAGTTTAAGATTCATGTATGGTGGGGGTTCACCCACAAACATGTACCTGTGTTCCTCTGCAGATGTGTGTGTTAAGACTGCTTCAAGTAATACGATCAGTTGAGAAAATTGAGAACATTCTTCACTCTCAGTCTTCCAAAGAGGTTTCTCCCTTGGATACTAGTGGGTAAGTGCTGGATTCTCAAAACGTTGCAAGCAGTCCTGTTTTTAAAATTGTCCATCACAGCCTCGTGTCAGTTTCGTGTAAGGCACAGGTCCAAATGTACTCCTTGGAGGTGGTGCATAAACACAGAGAACTTTTCCAGCAAAAGGAATTGACAGAGTAAAATGTGGTCATTCCTGGGGAACAATAGGCATTGGGCCTGAAGTTGAGGAGTTGTTCAAGGCAATGGGGAAGAGAGCCTCATCAGGGCATGAGACATAAGGAGATGGACCACACAAGAGGAAAGGCAGCATTGGAAGAGAAAAGCCAGATGTTAGACATGTGATTGGTTTTGGAGTAGAGGGACTGGGAAGATGGGATGGTCATGCATAACATTGGATAGTGAGAATAAGTGGGTCATGTAATAGAAAAAGAATGGTTGGATACAGGTTAGATAGAACACTGAGGAGTGCAGTAGAACAGAGGGATCTTGGAATACAGATACATAATTCTCTGAAAGTGGCATCATAGATAGATAGGATTGTAGAGACCTTTTGGCATATTGTCCTTCATATATCAAAGTATTGAGCATAGGAGCTGGATGTTAAAATTGTATAAGACATTTGTGAGGCCAAATTTGGATCATTATGTGAAGATTAGGTCACCTAACTACAGGAAAGATTTCAAGATTGAAAGAGTGTAGAGATGATTTACTAGGATGTTGCCTGGACTTCAGGAACTAAGTTACAGGGAAAGACTAAACAGATTAGGACTTTATTCCCTGGAGCGTAGAAGAATGAGGGGAGATTTGATAGAGGTATTTAAAATTATGAGTGGGGGGGGGGGGAATAGACCAATTCAATATAGATAGGCTTTTTCCACTGAGGGTAGGTGAGATACAAACCAGAGGACATGGGTTAAGACTGAAAGGGGAAAAGCTTAGGAGGAATGTCTTCATACAGAGAGTGGCTGGAATGTGGAATAAGCTGCCAGCTAAAGTGGTGAATGCGGGCTCATATTTGACATCTAAGAGAAATTTGGTCAGGTACATGCATGGGAGAGGTATAGAAAGCTATATTTGGGGTGCAGGTCAGTTTGACTAGGCAAAAAAAATGGTATGGCACAGGCTAGAAGGGCTGAAGGGGCCTGTTTCTTTGCTGTAATGCACAATTTAATTGGAGGGTGCAGTTTCAGCTTCATGTATGGTGGGGGTTCACCTACAAACATTTGTAATGGAGATGGGATGAACAGTTGGGTGGGAAGGAATTGGAAATTTTTTAGCAATTGTTTAAAGAGGCAGAAGGCATTCGCTCCAAAAGATCTTTGGGGGCATGGGTGGGAGAGACATTAAGGCTGATCTGCCTGCAAGAAGAAGAATTCTGACTATGACAGCTAAGTAGAAAATGTGGCTTTCTTTAATTCCAAAACAGGCATCATCTTCCTGTTTAGCTATCTTTCATGTGTGTGCAGTGTTCTTTATTGGTATTGAATGCTCGAAGAAACAATTTCCATGCACATGAATGTTATATAACTACATACACTCAAAGTATCTGATTGTTTTTTGAGCCCATAAGATCACAAATAGGCTATTCAGTCCATCGAGTCTTCCCTATCATTCACTCATGAGTTGATCCATTCTCACAGTCAGTCCCTCTCCCTGGCCTTCTCCCCATAACCTTTGATGTCCTAGCTAATCAAAAACCTATCGGTCTCTGCCTTAAATGTACCCAGTCACTTGGTCTTAACATCCAGCTGCAACAATGTTCCACAGATTCAACACCCTCTGGCTAAAGAAATTTATCTTCATCTGTTTTCTGTGGAAACTCTTCAATCCTGAAGTTGTGCTCTCCAAAGTAGACCCTTCAACCATGGGAAACAGCCTTTCTACATCTACTCTGTCCATGTCTTTCAATATTGCAAATGTTCAAAGAGATCCCCCCTCATTCTCTTGAATTCCATCCAACAAGGAGGAGTCACGTGATGGAATAGTGGCTGGTCGGGTGGAAACAGCCCTCTCCATTAGAAAAGAAAAAAAAAGTGTGAAAAAACAGAGCTCAATAAACATAAAATACAGGAAGAGAAAGATAAAGTTACAGAGAAGAGACAGAAGATGGCACCTAAAAGAGAAAAAGTAAGAATAACAGAGAAAAGGGAAGAAGGAAAATCACTGGAGAAGAAAGAAGAAGGCCTTACCTGCACGTCGGAGCAGAGAACCACCGAGGAGAGGAGCGGCCGATCTCCGATATTGATGAGTCCCCAGAGCGGTGTCCTCCCGACTGGCGGACTTCAAAAATGGCTCTCAGAGCCAAGAAGAGGTGTGCAACTGTGCATGCACAGTGCACAAGTAAAAGAAAAGGTCAATGCCGACGGGAGGGGGACTCAGTTGAGGAGCGGAGAGCTGAGAGACGCCCAGTATCAGGGCGTTCGGCTGGGGGAAGTAAAGAAGAAGAAGAAGAATAGTGAGAAAGAGAACGAAGGGTGGAAAGAGGATGAGCGGCAATGGGGCGACAGGCAGGGGGATGGACTGCGGCAGGGGCCCACCACCGGGTCGGCCTGAGCCTGGAGTGGGGGTCCCACCAGCGGGTCGGCCTGAGCCTGGAGCGGGGGGCCCACCAAGGATACAGAAGCAGCTCACCAGAGAAGGATGAAGATACACTGATACAGAGAAGAGAAGAAGATGACACAGACGTAGATACAGACATAGTTACAGACACAGAAGAAGAGGAGGAAGAAGACCAAGAATTTCAAAGGAAAGAAGGTAAAATAGAAGGACAATGTTTAGAAAAAGCCTTTTTTGAAGAACAAATGAGGTCATTAAAAGAATGGCTATCATTAGAATTTAGTTCAATCAAAAGAAAAATGAAGAGCTGAAGACAGAATGCAAAGCTTAGAGTTGGTCATGACTGAAATAGGGAAAAGAGTAGAAAATGTGGAGGAACGAGAAGCTGCTGTAGAACTGGAGATAAATGATTTAAGAGGGAAGTTGGAAGAGAGCGAAAATTTTTTTTAAAAGAGACACAAAATTTATTGTCAAAAATAATTGACGTATTGGAAAACTACAGTAGGCGAAACAACATAAAAATAGTGGGCCTGAAAGAAGGCAAAGAAGGGTCAGATATGAAGGAATTTATAAAAGGATGGATCCCAAAGGTGCTAGGAATAACAGACTCACATGAAGAAATAGAAATCGAAACATATAGCGCTAGAACCGAAACCGCCACCACATCAAAAACCGAGATCCATAGTGGTAAAATTTCTAAGATATACGACAAGAGAAAACATACTGGAGCAGGCAAGAAAGAAGGTTAGAGAAGACAATAAGCCGTTGGAATATGAGGGACAAAAAAATATTTTTTTATTCGGACATAAGCTTCGAACTTTTAAAGAAGAGGAAGGAATTCAACATGGCAAAAACAATCTTATGAAAGAAAGGGTATAATTTTATATTAAGACATCCAGCGGTACTCAAAGTATTCATTCCTGGGGAACAGAATAGACTGTTCTCAGACCCAAAGAGAGCCCAAGAATTTGTTGAACATTTGCAGGACAAAAAAGAGAGGAGGAGGAGTGACAAGAAGGAAGACCGGCAAGAAAATATACAAAAATATGTAATAAATACAAAGTAAAGATAATGTATATATAAAGATTTAAAGATGGATAAGAGAAGGGGAAGAAGGAAAAAAAAAGAGAGAGAGCTTTGCTGTAAGTATAGGAAAATAGTGTTCTCTGGGTGGGGGGAAAGAATAAGGGTCACTGTGAAATCGTTTGACGCTTGCGAGCAAGTTTGCAAACCGAATGGAAAGAGGAGTTGTGGTTGCCGTCAAGGGACAGGAGGCAATTCAAGGAAAAGAGGTTCATTTGGGGGTTAAAGGGTTATTGCTTGTGGGAATTGTTGGGGTATTTCATGTGTTGTCATATATTGAGATTAAAAAGGAAAAAAAATAGTAATGGAAAAAAGGGCTGGAGGTGGTGAAACGGTGGAAAAGAGGTGAAAATAAAGATATAAGATGGCCACGTTGGACTAAATGACTATAAACATCAATGGAATATATAACTAAGTTTAAGAATATATAACCAAGTTCCCATTGGGGAAAAAAAATCACATATAATTTAGAAGACAAGGTTATAATGATTGGAGAAACCTGGGAACCATATAAGGAACATGGCAGAAAGAGCAGGCCTAGGACCTCCACCACCTAAAATGATAAGAAGATAAACACAATCAGATTTAATGTGAATAAGTAGTGATGCGTCTTTTTTGTTTGTATTCCTTTTGTATAAAGATATTGTTTTATTGTATTTTATATGTCCAATATTTACTGTTTTTGGAGGGGGGTGGGAGGGGGAAGGGAGGGTTGGGGGAATAAAAGAAAATGTCACTGTGAATATTTAAGAGATGCATCTGTAAATATATTGGTTGATATGGTTCATAGTGCAATAAATAAAGAATTACAAAAAAATTCCATCCAACAAGTACAGGCAAAAAACCATCAAATGTTCTCTTTCAATCCTGGAATCATTCTTGTGAACCTTCTCTGAACCCTCTGTAACAAGGAGCCCAAAACTCTCACAATACTCCAAGTGAGGTCTCACCAGTGGCTTATAAAGCTTCAACATCACATCCCTACTCTTGTATTCTATTCCTCTTGAGATGTATGCCAGCATTGCATTTGCCTCCTTTACCACTGACTAAGTCTGCAAGTTTATCTTCCTTGCATCTGGGAATTTTCAATTTTCTCGCCATTTAGAAAATGGTCTGCCTGCTTATTTCTTCTACCAAAGTGCATGATCATACTCTTTCCAAAATTGTATTTCACTTGCCTCTTCTCTGCCTATTTTTCTAATCTAAGTCCTTCTGCAGCCATTCTGTTTCCTCAACACTCCCTGCTCTTTCACCTATCTTTATATGATCTGCAAACATGGCCACAAAGCCATTCATTCCATGATCTAAATCATTGATATACACATAAAAAGTACCTTCAAGTACTCCGTAACCTCATCCTTGACAATCGACTCCAGCATCTTCCCAACCACTGATGTCAGGCTAACTGGTATACAGGTACACAATCCTTTATCCAGAACCCTTAGGGGACAGTATGTTCCAAATTTCGGATTTTTCCGGATTTTGGAAAGTCAGACTTAAGTCCACCTGAATTGTGCTGCTGTATCCACCCCCGCCCCCTTCCAGTCGCGCTGCCAACTCTCAGCACCCCCCAGATTTGCCCGCCTGACTCATGCTGCTGGTCTCTCCACCCCCTCTTGCCTGCCCGACTCGCGCTACAGGTCTTTTTTTCCCCCTCACCTTGCCCGCCTGACTTGCGCTGCCATCTCTCTCCCCACTTGCTGGGTTTTGGAGCTTTCTGGATTTTAGATGTCCAGATAAAGGATTGTGTACTGTAATTTTTTTTCTGCTGCCTCCTTCCCTTTTTGAATAGTGGGAAATTGCAATTTTCCCCTCCAGAACAATGCCAAAATCTATTGATTCCTGAAAGATCATTACAAATGCCTCCACAATCTACAGCTAATTCTTTCAGAACCCAAGAGTGCATTCCATTTGGACTGGAAGTCTTATGAGCACCTTCTCCCTTATAATAGTAACTGCACTCACTTCCATTCTCTGATACCCTTTGACATCTGGCACACTGCTAATATCTTCCACGGAGCTTATTTAAGCTCCTCTGCCATTTTCTTGTCTTCCATTATTATTTCTCTCACATTATTTTCTAGTTGTCTTCTATTTACTGTTTATATATTTGAAGCTTTTTGTATCCTCTGATATTATCTCTAGCCTACTTTTGTTCTTCATATTTCCCTCCTTGTGAGCTTTTTGTTGCCATCTGCAAGTTTTTAAAGAGTTCCCAATTGTCTATCTTCCCACTAATGTTTGTTTCCTTGTATGCCCTCTCTTGCTTTAATGTTGGCTTTGACTACCATTGTCAGCTACTGTTGTGACATTTTTCTATTCAAATACTTCCTCTTTTTTGCTAGGCATCAATCCTGTACCTTACTCATTTCTTGCAGAAATTCCATCCATTGCTGCTCTGCCATCTTCCCTATTCATGCCCTTTTCAATCCACTTTGGCCAGTTCCCTTCTCATGCCACTATAATTTCCTTTACTCCACTGAAATACAGGCACATCTGACTTTAGTTTCTCCTTGTTAAATTTCGAATTGAACTCAGGCATATTATGATCACTGTCTCCTAAGGGTCCCTTTACCCTAAGCTCTCTGATCATCCCTAGTGCATTACACAACACCCAATCCCCTAGTGGGCTCATCAACATCGAAAGAGCCATGTCGTAGGCATTCTGCAAATTCTCTCTTGAGATCCACTCCCTACCTTATTTTCCCAATCAACTGTATGTTAAAATTCCTGTGACTAACATAAACATTGCCTTTCTGTCACACCTTTTCTATTTGCTGTTGTAATTTGTTTCCCACATCCTGGCAGTTACAGACCTTTAAATAGAAGCCAGGATGTGGGAAACAAATTACAACTCTCTCAGGTCTGCACCAGCGGTAGTGTTGCCATTACAGCAGCTCTAGCAGCATCACCATTTTGTTTTAACCTTTCACTATACTTCTTCATAGACTGATGTACAAAGGAGGTAAAATGGCTTTCAAATTTCATTGACTTTAATACCTGGAAAGAATGTGTTTTTTATTTTCTCTCTTTTTGTACAGTGTACCCTTAGCTGGGCAGATGCTGGAAAGGATTGGCACAGAGTTTAACCAGTTACACTTTCATGCAGTGCAAAGCAAGGGAATGCCCCTTTTGGACAAAGTGAGACCTGTAAGTCTGCAATTCTGAATCTGGTTTGATGCAGTTCTGAATTTGTGACAGGAACAGAGCCAGTTCATTCCACAACCCCATTATAAAAACAAGCCAAAAGGAGCATGCAATGTTTTTATTCTGTTGATGTAAAAAGATGCAATTGGTAGAAGTCCTCTATAAAATTCCTTTGGATGATGGTGATGTAATTCAGCTACCGCTACCCAGTCTTTGAATGATGTGATCTCTATCTTAGTGACAAACCGATCAGCTCTCACCTGGATGAATGAAGATACCTTGCAGAATTCTGTCTCTTTTCTTAACATTTACCAACTGCCCCTGAAATTTCCAAAGATTTTGAGACACAAACATTGTGATTGCCTTTTATTTTACACCGTTCATGGAGGATTCCAGGAATATTATTTCAAGAATCTCGTTTGCTGTGGCTCTGTCTGATGTTTCTGTTAGTTTCTCCATGTTGGTTCTCTTGTACATTGGAATGAAGACCAATAATGATCATGTATCTATTCCTTGTTGAATTAAACAAGGGGAATGTTTTTCTTCTAGTTGCATAGTAAAAGGAAACCATTGAACTTTTGAAACTTGTACCTCATTTAATTTCTGATTTGTACATTAACTTTATTTACCTGCTTTATTTCCATGGCTAATCAAAAACATAACAATTGCAGTTGTTCTGCTTTCACTTGACTGCTGAGGGAGAGTTCCAAGTTTCCGCCTCTCTCTGTGAAAAGAGACACTTTCTGACATTAGTTCTGAATGGTCCAACACCAATTTTGAACTGATTTTCTCCTTGTCCTGTGATCCACTTCCAGAGGAAGTAATTTCTGACTTTCTCTACCCCAGCAACTTCAACCAATTGAAACTCCTCAGTTAGTCTTCCTGTAAAGTTTATGATTGTTGCAATATTGGGTATGTACCCCAATATTGTTAACTTGTTAGTAGTGTTGAATGAACTGTGAGCCAGAAGAATTGTCATTGTACATACTAAACTTGGTTTGCAGCGAATAGCTGGGATCACAGCCATGCTTCAGCAGTCTCTGGAGGGACTATTATTGGAAGGGCTGCAGACTGCCAATGTTGAGATTGTTCGCCCTTGTCTCCGGACCTACGCCACCATAGACAAAACAAGGGATGCAGAAGCATTGATTGGCCAAATACTTGTCAAACCATATGTGGAGGAGGTGAGTGAGTGAATTATGATTATTCTAAACAAATGAGGAAAAATGTCACATTTCACCATGAATCTGACTTTTAAAAAAATTTGGTATTTTAAGCATGTGTTTAGAGGTGATCAAAATTCAGGTGTAGAGGTGAAATATTTATTGGAAAAAAGGTTCAATGAGCAGATTCAGGAGTGAGGTAGGAACGCTGTCCCAGAGGACAAAAAAAATTA
Source organism: Narcine bancroftii (assembly GCF_036971445.1). Classification (NCBI taxonomy): domain Eukaryota; kingdom Metazoa; phylum Chordata; class Chondrichthyes; order Torpediniformes; family Narcinidae; genus Narcine; species Narcine bancroftii. The sequence goes on along the minus strand of NC_091474.1, from coordinate 62,264,360 downwards.
TGGTTGCTGTTTGCCTTGTATCAATCACCATTTTATTTTTTTCATCTTTCTAAAAGAAAGATGCCCATTTTCTGAGATGCATAAAGAAAGTTGCCCTTCATATTTTTTCCCAACGTATGAAACTTAAATTGAAGTGCATCTGTCCTGCTTCTCATTTATGTAATCTAAATTTTGACTGGTATATTATGAACAATTTATTTAAAGATTGGGGTGGATGCTCTCAGATGCATTCTCTGTTTGCAAGATTTACTGTATGGTGATTAACAAAAGATAAAAGTTCACAGAAGACAAACTTTGTCTTTGATCACCGATGTTAAGCCTGCACAAAAAATAGCCAGTTGTTGCTTGATCATTGCACTCATCCATTGAAGATGATGAAACCCAGTGTGTGACTATATCAATGTACTTTGCACTAAATATTGCTTTCCAAATATAACTATGTTAGAAAATGAGCTTTTCTTTTTCCTTGTAGCATTTTTCAAGTTGGGAAAAGATTCCAGACAGAACAGGATAAATATTGTCTAGTTTGGAATGCTCTTGCAAAATAGCGTTTCAGGCCACCTAAATTTAATGTTTCATCCAGTAATCAGTCAGTCAGTCTGGATTTTGTTCTCTGATCTCTGAAATGATGATTGAAGCCCTCTGCTCATTCAAAGCCAGGCATACTCTCCAATAAGGTATTGCTGTTTGTTTGAAGAGTGCACCAAGTAACTATTAGGTGAATGAATAATTCATTTACACTTGGGTACTGACTAGAAATGGAACAGGGCTATTTCTGTCATCTGTAGATCTTCAGCATAAGGTAGACTTAAAAAGATCATAAAAGAAGATGACTGGCTAGGAATCAAATTTATTATTAAATTAGCAAAAGCAAACCAAAAAAAGGTTTAGCTCCATTGCCTATATGAAACATTCCAATTGTTTTCCTCAATCTGTGGGTTTAATGTGTATATTTTCATAATTGTTTTTCAAATGTTGGCACTCAAGCAAAGAATATAATGTTAAATGGCAAATAATATGTGCGGAAGTTGTTTCTGGATAATAGAATGTATATTATAAAATACATTTATTACCAAAATTGAAAATAAATGGATGTAATACAAGAGGATTTTAATGAGTTAGTATTGAGAGATGAACCAAGTGTGGTAACCTATATTAGTGACAATGAAGTCCATGGGATTAAAATGAAATTGGTTTTGTGAATACAAAATTGCCTAAGGGACAGAAGAATATCGGATGGCTGTCTATCAGAATGGAGAGAACTTTACAAAGATGCTTCCTTTGGCTTGGTAATAGGCTTGTTGCTCTTTGTTGAATATTAAGGTTGGGTACAAACAATGTCATTTCAAATTTTCTGGAAGGCATGAAGTTTGAAGAGGTGTTAGCAACAGAAATAATAGTTGCAGACTTCAGGAGTAGACTGGGAGCTCCAACTTTGCAGGGGTGTCTAACTGAGAGATGTACAATGCACTGCATTTTGGGAAGAATAAAAATGACAATCTAAAATACATTGTATGTTTTTAAGAGGTTCAGAAACATAAACATTGGGATGTAGGGACACAAATCTTGGGTCATTGCAGGTTCACAAAAGGTTAAGGAGTGATTTCATAGTTCAAATTTTGAATCGCTCTGGTGAGAGAAAAATTGGTAAGAGCAAAATATCATTTTGAGATGTCATTTGAAAATTTTGTTTTACACAAGATGTGTCTGGGAGATTGGTGGCAGGCCCTTTGGCCCACAATATTTTCAACCTTCCCTACCTCATACCATAACCCTCTATTTATCTTGCATCCATGTTCTTGCCCAAGAGTCCGTTAAATTTTCCTATTGTACCAGCCTTCACCACCATGCTCGGCACGCAATGCACAATTCCCAGCACAGCATCCACAACTCTCTGTTTGGGGGAGGGGGGTTTTATGTCAGTGGTGTGCAAACTATTGGAAAGGATTGTCTGCTCAGGAATAATAAGCATAACTTTGCGAGGGGTAGATCATCCTTCGTGAGCCTATTTTTTTGATTTTTGAAGCAGCACACCACTGACATAAAACTCACCGTTCTATAATTCCCCAGATTCTCCCTATTACCTTTTTTTAAACAAGGGGACCACATTTGCCATTCTCTAATCCTCCAGAACCACTCCTGTGGCCAGGAGAAGGCACAGATCATTGCCAACGCCCCAGCAATCCCTTCCTTCGCTTCCTGTAGTAACCTGAGTTATATCTCATATAGTCCCAGGGACATCAATCCTAATGTTTTTGAGAAGATCCAGGATTTCCTCTTTCTAACCTCAACATGCTCCAGCATGCAAGCTGTTCAAAACTGATCTCACATTGTCCAAGGTCCCTTCTCTGGTGAACACTGAAGCAAAGTATTCATTTAGACCCTCTCCTATATCCTCTGATTCCAGGCACATGTTGCCTCTTTTATCCTTAAGTGTCCTACCTTCACTCCAGTCATCCTTCTGTTCTTTATGTATGAATAGAATGCCTTGAAGTTTTCCTTAATCCTACTTGTCAAGGTCTCCTTGTGCTGCCTTCTAGCTCTCCTAAGTCCTTTCTTTCGTTCCTTCCTGGCTACCATATAATTCTCATGATGCCTGCCTGTCTTTGCTTCCTACACCTTTTGTACCATCTTCCTCTTAACTAGTTGTCTGGTCCACATACTGTCAGGAATCCTTGACAAATTTTGCCCAATCAATATTAGGGAAGGTTGAGGATGAGAGGAGACTTGATAGAGGTCTACAAGATTCAGAGAGACATAGATAGGGTGGACAGCCAGCACCTGTTTCCCAGGGCTGGATCAGCAAACACTAGAGGACGTGCGTACAAAGCTAAGGGAGGGAAGTTTAGGCACCTTTTTTTTGTAAACAAGAGTTGTGGGTACCTTGACTGTCTTGCCAGGGATGGTGGTGAAGGCTGAAACACTGGGGGCTTTTAAGAGACTCTTAAGACAGTCTCATGGATGAAAGAAAAAGAGGGTTACAGGGTAGGAGGAGTTTAGTACTTTTTTTTTTAAGAAGGAATAGATGGGTCGGCACAACTTTGACAACCTGCCTACTTATCTGCCCTTGAGGGCTATTTGAGGACCTATAGACTACCCCCAATAGTGATAGCTCTCTTCCACCCACACTAACTCAGTAGACAATCCCTCTACAATGTCTTCCCTTTCTGCAATGGTGATATTGACCCTGTATGAAAGGCTACCTCTCTCCCCCACTGCCCACCCTCTCTTTTACCTCCTTTTTTAAATTTTTTATTTATTTTTCACACCATAAATCACATTAACCATGATACACACTTTTTCCTTTTCACACATATACAGTGCCATTTTCTCCCCCCCCCCCTCCTCCCATCCCACCCTCCCTACCTCCCCCCTCCCGTCCATTTAAGGTATAAAATCTAGGATACATTAAACCAGTCAGACAATGTTGTCATTCAATAAAAATACACCAGAAATTCCACTGAGTCCATTCTTTTCATTTCCTTTTCCTTCCGTTAACTTAGGTAGTGATTGTCCCCGGTAGGTTTTCGCTATTGTGTTTAATGTAAGGCTCTCATATTTGTTCGAATATTTCAATATTATTTCTTAAACTATATGTTATTTTTTCTAATGGAATACATTTATTCATTTCTATATACCATTGTTGTATTTTCAAATTATCTTCCAATTTCCAGGTTGACATAATACATTTTTTTGCTATGGCTAGAGCTATCTTAACAAATCTTTTTTGTGCATCCTCCAAATCAATTCCAAATTCTTTGTTTTTTATGTTACTTAGGAGGAAGATCTCTGGATTCTTTGGTATATTGTTTTCTGTTATTTTATTTAATATCTGATTTAGATCTTCCCAAAATTTTTCTACTTTCTCACATGTCCAGATTGCATGAATTGTTGTTCCCATTTCTTTTTTACATCGAAAACATCTATCAGATACTGTTGGGTCCCATTTATTTAACTTTTGAGGTGTAATGTATAGCCTGTGTATCCAGTTATATTGTATCATACGTAATCTCGTATTTATTGTATTTCTCATCGTTCCAGAGCATAACTTCTCCCATGTTTCCTTTTTTATCTTTATATTTAAATCTTGTTCCCATTTTTGTTTAGTTTTACCATTTGTTTCCTCATTCTCCTTTTCTTGCAGTTTAATATACATATTTGTTATAAATCTTTTGATTATCATTGTATCTGTAATCACATATTCAAAGTTACTTCCCTCTGGCAAACTCAAACTGCTTCCTAATTTATCCTTCAAGTAGGATCTCAATTGGTAATATGCCAGCGCTGTATCTTGAGTTATATTGTATTTATCTTTCATTTGTTCAAAGGATAAGAATCTATTTCCTGAAAAACAATTTTCTATTCTTTTAATCCCTTTTTTCTCCCATTCTCTAAAGGAAAGGTTATCTATTGTAAAAGGGAGTAACTTGTTTTGCGTCAATATTAGTTTTGGTAATTGATAATTTGTTTTATTTCTTTCTACATGAATCTTCTTCCAAATATTGAGTAGATGATGTAATACTGGAGAACTTCTATGTTGTTCCAATTTTCCATCCCATTTATATAATATGTGTTCAGGTATCTTTTCCCCTATTTTATCTAATTCTAATCTAGTCCAATCTGGCTTTTCCCTTGTTTGATAAAAATCTGATAGGTATCTTAATTGTGCGGCTCTATAATAATTTTTAAAGTTTGGCAGTTGTAAGCCTCCTTGTTTATACCATTCTGTTAACTTATCTAGTGCTATCCTCGGTTTCCCCCTTTTGTTTTAGGTTGAAAGGCATTTGCTCAATTTTATTTAACTAAAACAATAAAATGTGACAGAATAAATATTATTTGCTTTCAAAACTTTTGGAAAGCAAGGTTAGCAGAGACGAGTTTGTCAGGCTGGTCGGGGCTTGTATTCAAATGGGAAGCAACATGCAAAACAAGGACTGCATATTTAGATCAGTCTAAAGAGGACAGACTTGTCATTTTTACAACTGTGGACAACTTGGTATGAAACCCTGAATGGACTGTTTCATGCATTCTGTTTCAATGTAGTTGGCACTTTTAATTGGCCATTATCGAAATTAACATGGTTCTGTACACCAGATATACAATGCAACTCCCTGTGCAGTTACCTATCTCATTAGAGTTTTGGTATTCTCCACTAGACCAATGCCTGATTTGCTTTCTCCTCTACTTTCTTTCCATATTCCTGATTCATATTTCTTTTTTTTTTTAAATTTTTTATTTTTCACACCATAAATCACATTAGCCATGATATACACTATTTCTTTTTCACACATATACAGTGACTTTTTCTCCCCCCCCTTCCCTCCTCCCAAGCCACCCCTCCACCCCCCCCTCTCATCCATTTTAGGTATACAATCTAGGTTGCATTAAGCCAGTCAGACAATGTTGTCATTCAACAAAAATACACCAGAAATTCTACTGAGTCCATTCTTTTCTTTCCTTCTCCTTCCATCAACTTAGGTAATGTTTGTCCCCGGTAGGTTTTCGCTATTGTATTTAATGTAAGGCTCCCATACTTGTTCGAATATTTCAATATTATTTCTTAACCTATATGTTATTTTTTTTTCTAATGGAATACATTTATTCATTTAAATTTAGTAGTTTCTTCCTTTAATTTGGTTATGTATTCCATTAATATTTAAAGTCATAAAGTTCAGCGTAGCCCTTTTATATTTTGTTTATCTTCTCTTTCCGTTTTTCCATCATTACCTTTCCTCCTTTTCCATTTCTGTTTTCTTATTTTCAACTCTTTATAAGACAACATTCCTACAACATCCAACATTTTCCTTATTCTCCTATTTCTATCTTATTTATCCCCAATCTCCCCTTCCCCTCCTGAGTTGTCCTTTATCCCTTGTCGGACAACCACATCTCCCCTCTCCATTTGGATTTGCGAATCCACTCGCAAGCGTCAACTGATTTTGCAGTGACCGCTATTTCCCCCCACCCCGCCACCCCCCCCAGAAAAGATTTCACTTTTCATATGTCACAAAGGTCACTCTTTTAATTCCCTCCTTATTCTCTCTATTCCATTACCTTCCCTTATTAATTCTTGTCTATACTATCTATATTTTCCTCTAAGTACAGATACATTCACGTATGCACATTGTCTCTATTCACTCTTATACCTCTTTACCCGCATACATATCAATCGTGATCATTTTTACTCTCATTACCCGTCTTCATCCCTCAGTCTATTTTTGTCTTTACCCACATACATATCAATCGTGATCATTTTTACTCTCATTACCCGTCTTTCTCCCTCAGTCTATTTTTGTAATTGTTCTGCAAATTTTCGTGCTTCTTCTGGATCCGAGAATAGTCTGTTTTGTTGTCCTGGAATAAATATTTTCAATACCGCTGGATGCTTTAGTATAAATTTATACCCTTTCTTCCATAAAATCGCCTTTGCTGTATTGAACTCTTTTCTCTTCTTTAGGAGTTCAAAACTTATATCTGGATAAATGAAGATTTTTTGCCCTTTATACTCCAGTGGTTTGTTGCCCTCTCTTACTTTTTCCATTGTCTTCTCCAGTACCTTTTCTCTTGTAGTATATCTTAGGAATTTTACTACAATAGATCTTGGTTTTTGTTGTGGTTGTGGTTTAGAGGCCAATGCTCTATGTGCCCTTTCTATTTCCATTTCTTGCTGTAGTTCTGGACATCCTAGGGTCTTAGGGATCCACTCTTTTATAAACTCCCTCATATTCTTGCCTTCTTCATCTTCCTTAAGGCCCACTATCTTTGTTATTTCTTCTGTTATAATTTTCCATTGTATCTATTTTTTGAGCTAGTAGTTCTTGTGTCTCTTTAGTTTTTTTATTAGATTCCTCCAATTTCTTTTTTAAGTTTTCTACCTCCATTTCTGCTGCTACTGCCCGCTCTTCCATCTTGTCCATTTTCTTTCCCATTTCTGTTAAGGTCATCTCTATTTTATTCATTTTCTTTTCTGTGTTGTTTATTCTTTTTCTTAAATCATTAAATTCCTGTGTTTGCCATTCTTTAAATGACTCCATGTATCCTTTAATAAGAGAAAGTACCTTCTTTATCTTGCCTTTCTTTTCTTCTTCTATTTCACTGTACTCTTCCTCTTCCTCTTCTTCTTCCTCTGGGTTGGCCATTTGTTGTTTCTTTGTTGCCCTTTCCTTCTTTCTTGTTTCCATTGTCTTCTGTGGTCTCTTCTTGCTGCAGGTGTTCTGCAGCTGTCGTTGCCGGCTGTGGAGATCCACTCCCCAGCTGGTCCCCCCTCCCGTCGGTGTGTTTTTTTTTCATGCGCATGGCGCATGCGCGAGGAGTCGCGCATGGCGCATGCGCGGTTGCGCACTTTTACTCGGCTCAGCGAGCCATTTTTGTAGTCCATTATTTACCGACCTGAGGGAGCGGGTTTCTCTCTCCGCAGCGGGCCTCTTCGGACAGGTAAGGCCTTCACCTTTTTCCTCCTTTGTCTTCTCTTCCTCTCTTCTTACCGTTGCTTTCGATTTTTCTTTTTTTGTCGCCATCTTCTTTCCACCTTTATACTCACTTTTCTGTAACTTTTATTTCTGTGCCTTTGTGTTTTCCTTTGTTTTTCCCGACTTTTCTGGAGAGGGCTGGAGTTCACCGTCCGGCCACTACTCCATCACGTGACTCCTCCTTGGTTTCCCCCTTTCCATAAAAATTTCCTTATTATTTTCTTTAACTCCTTGAAGAATTTCTCTGTCAGTTGTATTGGCAATGCCTGAAATAGGTATAATATCCTTGGAAAAATGTTCATTTTAATACAGTTTATCCTTCCTATTAGTGTTAGTGGTAAATCTTTCCAATGCTCTAAATCGTCCTGTAATTTTTTCATTAGTGGATAATAATTGAGTTTATATAGTTGGCCGAGATTTTTGTTTATTTGTACACCTAGTTATCTTATTGCTTGCATTTGCCATCTAAATGGTGATTCCTTCTTAAATTTTGAGAAATCCGCATTATTCATAGGCATTGCTTCACTTTTATTTACGTTGATCTTGTAACCCGACACTTCTCAATATTCCTTCAATTTCTTATATAATTCTTTTATTGATAGTTCTGGTTCTGTTAAGTATACTATAACATCATCCGCAAATAAACTGATTTTATATTCCTTGTCTTTTATTTTTATCCCTTTTATATTATTTTCTGTTCTTATCAATTCTGCTAGTGGTTCTATAGCTAACGCAAACAATAAAGGTGATAGTGGGCATCCCTGCCGTGTTGACCTGCTTAAGTTAAATTGCTTTGATACATTTCCATTTACTGTCACTTTCGCTAATGGTCCCTTATATAATGCTTTAATCCAATTAATATACTTCTCTGGTAAACTGAATTTTTGCAATACTTTGAACAAATTATTCCATTCTACTCTGTCAAAGGCCTTCTCTGCGTCTAAAGCAACTGCTACTGTAGGTGCTTTATTCCCTTCTACTCCATGAATTAAGTTAATAAATTTACAAATATTGTCTGTTGTGCGTCTTTTTTTGATAAATCCAGTTTGGTCTAGATTTACTATTTTCGGTACATACTCTGCTAATCTGTTTGCTAATAGTTTAGCTATTATCTTTTAATCTGTGTTAAGTAAAGATATTGTTCTATATGACGCTGGTGTGAGTGGATCTTTCCCTTGCTTTAGTATTACTGTAATTATTGCTGTTTTACATGAATCTGGTAAGCTTTGTGTTTTATCAATCTGGTTGATTACTTCCAGGAGGGGCAGAATTAATAAGTCTTTAAATGTTTTATAGAATTCTATTGGGAATCCATCCTCTCCTGGTGTCTTATTATTTGGTAATTTTTTTATTATCTCTTGTATTTCTACTATTCCAAATGGCTCTGTTAATTTATTTTGTTCCTCTATTTGTAGTTTTAGTAGTTCAATTTTAGTTAGAAATTCATCTATTTTCCCTTCTTTCCCTTCGTTTTCAGTTCGGTATAATTGTTCATAGAATTCTCTAAAGTTTTCCTTAATTTCTTTTGGATTATATGTAATTTGTTTGTCTTTTTTCCTTGATGCCAATACCATTTTCTTAGCTTGTTCTGTCTTAAGCTGCCATGCTAGGATTTTGTGCGTTTTTTCACCTAGTTCATAATATTTCTGTTTTGTCTTCATTATATTCTTCTCCACCTTATATGTTTGTAGTGTTTCAATTTTTATTTTTTTATCCGCCAATTCTCTTCTTTTAGTTGTATCTTCCTTCATTGCTAATTCTTTTTCTATATTTACTATTTTCCTTTCCAACTGCTCTGTTTCCTGATTATAGTCATTCTTCATCTTGGTTACATAACTTATTATTTGCCCTCTAATGAATGCTTTCATTGCATCCCATAGTATAAACTTATCTTTCACTGATTTCGTATTTATTTCAAAATACATTTTAATTTGTTTTTCAATAAATTCTCTAAAATCCTGCCTTTTAAGTAACATGGGTTTAATCTCCATCTATACATTCTTGGAGGGATGTCCTCTAACTTTACTGTCAATATTAAGGGTGAATGTTCCGATAGTATTCTCGCTTTATATTCTGTTTTTTTTACTCTATCTTGCATACGAGCTGATAACAAAAATAGGTCTATTCTTGAGTATGTTTTATGTCTAGCCGAGTAGTATGAATATTCCTTTTCCTTTGGGTGTTGTTTCCTCCATATATCCAAAAGTTGCATTTCTTCCATCGATTTAATTATAAATTTGGTTACTTTGTTCTTTCTGTTAATTTTTTTCCCAGTTTTGTCCATATTTGAATCCAAATTCAGGTTGAAATCCCCTCCTATTAATATGTTCCCTTGCGTATCTGCTATCTTCAAAAAGATATCTTGCATAAACTTTTGATCTTCTTCGTTAGGTGAATATACATTGAGTAGATTCCAAAACTCCGAATATATCTGACATTTTATCATTACATATCTCCCTGCTGGATCTATTATTTCCTCTTCTATTTTAAATGGCACATTTTATTACCTCCCTTTTAAAACATCTAAATCCAGATGCCAACATTAGCCAATCCTGTGCTGTGTCAGCCAAGTCTCTCTAACGACCTGAACATCGGAATTCCATGCACTGATCTATCTTCTAAGTCAGTGGTTCTCAACCTTTTTCTTTCCATTCACATACCACTTTAAGTATTCCCTATGCCATAGGTGGTCTGTGATTAGTAAGGGATTGCTTAAGGTGGTATGTGGATGGAAAGAAAAAGTTTGAAAACCACTGTTTTAATCATACCTAATTGACTTGCTATGTGCATGGTTTCATAACTCCAAAGGAAATGGACCAATGACAATTTTTCTCAAGCAAAATATTTCAGTAACAATTGGGACTAGAGCAGTGATTCTCAACCTTCCCTTCCCACTCACATCTCACTTTAAGCAATCCCTTACTAATCACAGAGCATCTATGGCATAGGAATTAGCACTGTTCTAAATTCATCTCCCTTTTTCCTAATATTTTAAGCATTGAAATAAACAGATTTCATTCCTTCCAACTGACTACATTTATGCTCCCTCCACTGCCTGTCCTTCCTCACATTCTCTCTACACATTGCATCAACTTTTCCACCATCTGCCCTATTCTCTGTCTTAATGTTTTTTCTATTCCTTTGCCTAACTAGTTTAAACCCTCCCCAACAGCTTTATTAAACTTCTCTGCCAAGATATTGGTCCCTCTCCAGTTCAGGTGGAACCTGCCCATTTTGTACATATCTCTATCTTTTCCAGAATGATCCAGAAAACTGAACACCTGTCCCCTGCACTTCGGCTATGCATTTTGTTCCTCCCATATCATCCTATTCCTACCCTCAGTGGTGCATGGTACAGACAGCAATTCTGAGATTACCACCCTTGAGGTTCTGACCTTGCTCCCTGTATTCTCCCATCAGGACCTCATCCCTTTTCCTACTGACATCATTGATTGACAATATGTATGACTACTGGCGACTCACCCTCCCTTTTTAGATGCCATAGACCTAATCAGAGACATCCCTGATTTTTACACCGACCGGGAGACAACAAATCATCCAGGTATCTCTTTCATGTCCATAGAATCTCCCTCTAACTATTGAATCCCAGATCACTACTGGTCTCCTTTTCTCCCACCTTCCCTTCTGAGCCACATGGCCAGGTTCAGTGCCAGAGATCCGGTCACGACGGCTTTACTCTGGTAGGTTATCCATCAACGGTTTCCAAAGTAGTATCCTTATTGAGGGGAACAGCCACAGCAGAGTTGGAAAGGGTTTAATAGATAGAACATAGAATTCAAAAGCAAGGAAGTTATGTTTCAAAATCAAATGCAGGTTATTTCCCATCAATAGGGTTTTGTATCTGCAAATGGATGTTGTCAAGTGAAGTATATGAGGAAGAAAATGGTATATAGTGAATAATGTGGGAAGGTGTAAGGATATTTAATTTGCTACAGGTTGAATATCCCTTATCTGAAATGCCTGGGACCAGACGGTTTTCGGGTATTGGGCTTTTCTCGTAATACCTGTATCAGCAGTTTAGCAGCAACAACAAACAAAGGCCTTTTGAATGGTGACGTGAAGCCACAAGTGTAAAATCACATGAAATAGTGTTTAGTGATGGCAGAGGTCGACAGCATCGAGTCCACGCTGCTGAAGATCCAGCTGCGCTGGATGGGTCACGTCTCCAGAATGGAGGACCATCGCCTTCCCAAGATCGTATTATATGGCAAGCTCTCCACTGGCCACCGTGACAGAGGTGCACCAAAGAAAAGGTACAAGGACTGCCTAAAGAAATCTCTTGGTGCCTGCCACATTGACCACCGCCAGTGGGCTGATAACGCCTCAAACCGTGCATCTTGGCGCCTCACAGTTTGGCGGGCAGCAACCTCCTTTGAAGAAGACCGCAGAGCCCACCTCACTGACAAAAGGCAAAGGAGGAAAAACCCAACACCCAACCCCAACCAACCAATTTTCCCTTGCAACCACTGCAATCGTGTCTGCCTGTCCCGCATCGGACTGGTCAGCCACAAACGAGCCTGCAGCTGACGTGGACTTTTTTACCCCCTCCATAAATCTTCGTCCGCGAAGCCAAGCCAAAGAAAAAGAAGAAAGAAGAAGAAGTGTTTAGTACTTGCCAAAAAAAAAACGATCTCTGCTTACAAAAGAAGATAAGTGTAGCACCAAGACTAGAAATTCTGCTGGACGGCTTTTTCAAATGTTTCCTCTAGAGTCATTTGCCTGATTAACAATGGTTTTTGTCTCAGAAGTCTCGCTGTGATTTTATAAACCGACGTGACTTCTTGTTTCATTATGAATGTCTGCTGCTCTAGTTCTTCAATAAATCCATCACACATTTTCACCCTGTCATCATCTATGGGCAATTTTTCTGCAGTGTCAACTAAGCCATGTTCATCGCTAACACCTTGATGCAGAACAATTTCAGCTATTTCACCAGCATTTGGTGAATGACCAACTGGAGCCTCATTATCGATGTTAAATAGAACATCTTCAGTATCCACTTCTTCCAGTTGACTGACGGGCTCTGAAAGTATACGTTTTGCATATGTAAGGTGGTCAGACAACATTTTTTTTCTCACTTGACATACGGAATCCTTCAAAATCACCATCTTGTTCATCATCCTCACTGAACATAGTTGCAGCCCGAAGGTTGTGCCAGGCATGTACAACTGTGGCTTTAGTCACTGTGTTCCAAATGTTGGCAACAGCATTTACGGCATCCTGTATGGGTGTATGGTAAACTCCTTTTGGAGACCTGCCACACCCAAGCAAGCCTCTGTTCACTGCTGCCAGCATGCTGTTCAAGAAAATGTTTTTGTATTCACTCTTCATTGATCTAAGGATACCTTGGTCACATGATTGAATTAATGAAGTCACATTTGGGGGAAAGTACATGACATAAACTTTATTTTATTTGAGAATTTCAGCTGGAGGATAAGTGGAACAGTGGTCGAGCTGTAACAAAATCTTGCAGTCGTCATCCAGTCCAACTTCCCTGCAGTGAGCACAACCCGCTGGTACAAAATGTTTGTTAATTCAATCAGAAAAAAATGTCCCTGGCGACCCATGCCTTTATGTTTGCATAATAGTGGACTGGTAAGAAATTCATTCCTTTAAAACAATGAGGACGCAAGCTTTTGCCCATCACAGCAAGTTTACACTTGTGCATGCCTGCTCCATTAACACATCCCAGCACAGTTATTCTCTCTTTGGCATCCTTAATTCCTATAGGGGCTGTCTCATCAGCTGTAGTCAGTATCTTTCTAGGCCAATAACGTCAAAACAGTGTCAGATTTTCATCAGTGATGATCTTGTCAAACTCGTGAATGAATTTCTCTGCTGCTTCCTGATCAGCAGATGCTTTATCCCCACAGATCTTTAAAAATTTAATGCCATGTCTTAAATTTATTCAACCAGCCTTTTGAATATTCACAGTTCCCTTCAACTTTCAGTTCATCATGATAGAGCTTAGTGTTTCATGATCAGCATACTATTAAGTGATGCTGAAGGATCCACTCCATCAATGCACAAGAGATCTTTTAGCTTTAGAAAGTGTTTTTCTATTTGGCATTAACTTCTGTTCATCACTTTCAACATCGAACTTCAACAATTTATCCTCTGTTTCTTTAAGTCATAGATAGTGGTCATTCCAACATGCTCTTCTGTCAGACATTTCACACTTGGACCGCAGTCCAGTTTCTCCAACAACTTGACTTTATGTTCCATAGATAAACATAAATGCTTTTTCTTCTTATTGTTGTTACCTATAGGGGTATCTGCATGCCTTTTTGACATTTTCAACTATATCTTTGTACCATAGAGCGCTATTGTTGCCAAACAGGCACCAACTGAGCATCAGAGCCCCATTTGGGCAAGTCGGGTGTTGAATTTTTTCCCACTTGTGACGTCATGTCGGTGCTAAACAAAAAAATTTGGATCATTTCGATTTTCAGATATTTGGATAAGGGGATATTCAACCTGTACAAAAAAAAATAACATGCCCAATATAGTGAGCAGTTTAATCATGGACTGACCTTTACTGATAGGGTGTTTGAGTACAAGGGAGAAAGTCTTGCAGAGGTTTAGTATGACAACATCTGAAGTACTGGTCTGTTTCTAGGGAAAGGTATGTTTGGTTTGAAGACAATTCTGCAGAGATTTGCTAAATTGAATTTTGGGATAAAAGGTTTATCCTTTTGAGAGTAAGTAATATTTCCCTTCAATCCCTAGAGTTTAGAAGAATTAAAGGTGATCTCATTGTAATCTGCAATATCTTGATTTATGGCAGATTCTGAAGAATTTAGAACTAGTGGACAGTTCTAAATTCTCTATAAGAGGCTGGTCACTTAGATGAGTTATAAAGTTGAGAAATATTTTCAGTCAAAAGGGTGCAAATGTTTGGAATCCTTTGCTGGCAACTGGCTATCTGTTCCCAGCTGCATTTGATAAACATTTGGCAAGAGTAATGGGATTGGATGGGAAAAGTGGATCTGAGGGAGAGTCTCAAACATGCCACTGAACGGTAGAGTAGACCCAAGGAGATGCCTCCTTCGGCTTCTGTTTATTTGTTCTAAAGTGTGATGCCTGAAAGGGTGATGAGGGAAGGCAATTACTTCCAAAAGGGAATTAGTCAATACTTCGCATGGAGAAAACTTACATCAAGACATTAAGTAGTTAAAACTGCCAACTGTGTGCTATTGTTAATTGATTTGATTGTACAGAAGACTGCAGTGTAAGGCGACTTTGCTTTGGAGTCTGATTGTTAAGGAATGATCAGGTTGACCAGAATTGCTCATTGAAGTGAACCAAGTTCAATACTACATTGCAGTAATTGAGCTGCAACTCAGAAAACCAAAAGATATTTACACATTTATTGCTACTAAGTATTATAATTAAGGACTAGTAGCCTTCAAATCACCATCGTTTATTTTTTCTCTCTGTAACCATTTGTTATTGTTGATTGTAGAGGTAGGGAGCAGACACCTTGAAAAGAATTCTCAATATATTGTAGTTATTGAAGCATTTCCTTCATGTATCCTCAATGAAGTATTCTGATCCAAAATGTTCACCATTCTTTTTCTCCCACTGATGCTGCTTGAATGCTGAATCAGCATTCACCACTTCAGCTGGAAGCCTGTTCCACACTCCCACCACATTCTATATGAAGAAGTTACCCCTTGTAGCGGCTGCTACACACACAGAAACACACCATAGGGCACGGTGGAGGTTTCAGTTGAACTGTTTATTTGAATTTCACGCGCGCTCTCCTTTAAAGTGAATGGGATTTCCGCCCCGCGTGGCAGTGACATCATCACGTTGCCAAGGGCGCAAGCTGTCCCTGCGTGGCAGTGACATCATCACGTTGCCCAGGGCGCAAGCTGTGGCCTAAGCCACGAGGTAATCAATAAGCCCCGACAGCGCCATTTTCCTGCAGCTGCCCCGCCAGCACGGTGATACATGATTCGCTACAAGAGATGTGCACCACCACACCCTAAACTTTTCCCCTTTCATCATTAACCGATGCCCTCTGGTTTGTATCTCACCTACCCTCAGTGGAAAAAGCCTATCTACAATTACTCTGCCTAGACCCCTCACAATTTTAAATACCTCTATTAAATCTCCCCTTTCATCCTTAACCGATGCCCTCTGGTTTGTATCTCGCCTACCCTCAGTGGAAAAAGCCTATCTACAATTGCTCTGCCTAGACCCCTCACAATTTTAAATACCTCTATTAAATCTCCCCTCATTCTTCTACTCTCCAGGGAATAAAGTCGGAACCTTTCCCTGTAACTCAGTTCCTGAAGTCTGGGCAATATCCTAGTAAATCTTCTCTGCACTCTTTCAATCTTATTGATATTTTTCCTGCAGTTAGGTAACCAAAACTGCACACAATACTCCAAATTTGGCCTCCCAATGTCTTGTACAACTTTACCATAACATCCCAACTTCGATACTCAATACTTTGATTTATGAAGGCCAATATGCCAAAAGCTCTCTTTACAACCATATCTACCTGTGAAGCCACTTTCAGGGAATTCTGTATCTGTATTCCCAGATCCCTCTGTTCTATCACACTCAGTGCCCTACCATTTACCATGTATGTCCTTTTTTGGTTTGCGACCATAAAGGCGGAGGTTCTCTGCTCTTGCGTCGCAGAACTTACTGTCATAAATGCTCCGTGAATGGCTCCAAGGCTGTGGCTCCAATAATTTTTCAACATAGTGTTAGCAGTGGAGTGGAGCACTCTGCCATGCATTATAAATATACAGCTGCTGTAAGCAGCTGGCTGGGGATGCGCTGATGATGTTGCGATGATGGGGTCGGCCCGTGACCCAGGACCTAACAAAGCTATTTAGTGAATCTGAGCTAAATAGTTCATGTCAGGCAGATCCATATAACCATTTACGGAGCGGAAACAGGCCATATTGGCCTTTCGAGTCCGCACTGGTTCACTGATTTTGTGCACCCTCTTCAGGCATTGGTCCCGGTAGATCTTCATTCAATAACGATCTTGCCATTAGTTTGCCAAAAACGCAACACTCAATTATAAGCAACTGGAAAATTCACTTATCTGCCATCTGCCTGGGTAATTCCTGCAGACATTTGTCAAATGAGCCTCTCTTGAGGTCGTTGCTCCCGTGGTTGCCTGTGCTTGTTCTCTCCCACCCCCACCGTGCGCACGGGGGAGTTTGCCTCCTCTTGGGAATGCACTGCTGGAGTTCAGTTTTGGGCTGACTTTGTGCCATGGTTTTGGTCTCTAATGATTCCCCCTCCCCCTATTCTCTCCCTCCCCCACCAGTCACCTCAAGATTGAACTCTGCAGTCGGGGTTTGGAGGAGGAAACTGAAGGCAAGCCTGAGGAAGAGAACCCTTTCACCTTCACATGCTGGAGAGGTTGTGCTGAGCGTGTGCACTGGACACAGGGTAGAGCTGGCATGCATCCCCAGGGACCTCAGGCACTCCGTTCTCCTGCTGGTGGTGGCTGAACTATGAAACTGCTTTCCATTCCCCCGCACCCACACCAACCAACCAACCAACCTAAATCGTGTAGTCAGGATTCATCACCCCCATCAGCAACATTTCACCTGTTGGCTGGTGAGGTGCAGTAAACGGCCTTCCCTTATGCTTCCTGTCCCCCCCTCCCAACCTTCCAACCAACTAGCCTAAATCTTGTTGGGGGTCCCTCCCTCCCCCTCCAGTCACCCCGTCCCCAAGAGAGACTCAGATGGGGGTCGGTGAGAGGGTGCGCTAGTTCTCTTCTCCTGCGGTCCTAGTCTCTAAGAATGATCAATGGCCAACTTTGTTAACCATAATCCCACTCACAGCTGGAACCACTCTGCCTTTCCCACTGCCTACAGTGGCTCTGGAGGATGCACCAAGGCGCTGCTCCACATAAAAGTGGCGCTGGAGCAGCCTTTTTAGGGCTGATCTATAAAGTTCAGATTTTTCTCCGTGGATGGAGCTGGCTTTGAAGTGGAGGCCCTCCATAAAATCACATAAAGGCACACCATGAGTCACAGGCCTCCATTCTGAGAAGCAATTATCCACTACCACTCTGGCCTCTCCAGCACAGCCAATGTCAAATCCAGTTTACTATCTCACTTTGAATACCAAGCACCTGAACCTTCCTGACTAACCTTCCATATCAGATTTAAAAACGGAGTTAACTAACCTATGGAGGAGAGGGGAAGAAGTTAACCAAAGCACTTTCCCTTAATATTGTGATCTGATTTCTAGATGAATGTTTATTTATTAATTTGATGCATAGTAATTACAACTTTTCTCCATCTGTAGCTATCTGTATGTAATTTTTAAAGAGCTATTTTTTCTATCCAAAAAACTAAATGTTGCCTTATTGTTGGAGTCAGTAGTTTGATAGCAAAGTTTTTGTTGTTTAAAAATGAAATTAATTTCTCCTTCCAGGTAATCAGTGAAGAGTTTGTTCAGTCTCGAGCAAATGGTCTTAAAGAGATGTATGGCAAACTGCTAGACTTTATTTCCAACCATTGCCGACTCCTCCAGGTGGTTACTGGAGGAGAATTAACTGGGTGAGTTACTTGCAACTAAAATATTGCTACGTCTGGAACTCAATTAATAGATAGATTCAAACAAAAAATGGTGGTTAAGTTGAAGATAGAACAAACAAAATTGCAAAAATTTAATTTTTACATTTTTTAAGTGGTAATATGTGAAAGACAGTAGTCATCTTTGTTCCTGAGGGAGATTCTGCTTAAACTACACAAATACTTGTTCCATTTTTCTTTAAGTACATTTCATGCCTTGCCATCTAGTGGCACTAGTTAAGAACTAGCTGGTATCCTTCCACTATTGTCAGCCATTTTACCCTCGGAGAACCAAGGAATGATATGGATTGGCCTGATTAGCTCTCTTTCACACCTGAGCAGGGGTACATGCAGCCCCTGAACTTGGCTTGGGCCACCTGCAGTAGCAGCACCCACCAACCCCCTGACTCCTGTTCAATGGTGGCCCTGGGTAATAAATAACCTTTGTGAACAGCAAAGAATGAGTTGTTGATCAAATCAGTGGGTCAGGCAGTATCTGTGAAGGGAAATGTACAGTCAATGTTTCAGGTTGAGATCCTTGATATGGACCCTTCATCACTGTTCATTTCCTGCCTGACCTGCCAAGTTGCTCCAGCAACTTGTACTTGGCTTCAAATTCGAGTATGTGCCATATCTATCTACCTTTATAGAAAATTGATTGCATGCACCACTTTTGCTTGCTGGTCATTTTTCCCTGAACAAGGCCACTCGCTTTGATCCCTCTGAATTTTTGCTACTATCTTTATCTTTCTCTTTTCTCCTCACTCTTAATGACCTCCACCACCCTAATTTTGGCTAGGTGTCTGGAAGCACAGGGTTGGTTTGTGAAGGGCAAATGAGATGGCCCACACCACTGGCATGGGCCAAAATATTCCAAAGATTTTGGGAAGGCCTTTTTCAACATGCATCCACTGTTATGAAAATAACTCTCTTGATTATTGTATATTTTACTAGTAGCAATTTCCAGCCATTGTTGACTGGTTAACTACCTGCAAGATAAACCTTCCAACTGTTACGGAGTCCAGAGGACCCCAAAAACTAGCAGCAATAGATATGCATCACAACATAGGGTTACTTAAACAAAAGTAGTTTTTAATTATATTTGAACAAGAAAACAGAATTAAACTGTAATTTATTACTTAACCTACTTAATTCCCCCCTCTCATACTAATCACAGGTGTGTGTAATGTGTATTTAAGATTAGAAATGTTCTTTGGATCACGTCCAATCTCACTGGTTGCAGGCAATTCTTGTACTGTGCATAGAAGTTAGCTTTAACAAAGTTTACCAGTCTTTGGTGCTTAACAGGCAAATGGTTACCAATCAGGAGGGTTCTTGTGGGTCTTCAGAGAGAGATTCCTTTTGTTCCAGGACATCCGCACCTGATTCCTGTTTAATCAGTCTTGCTGATGAAACTTGCCCCCTCAGGGTTCTCCAGATGATCCTCCTCCTTTCAGGTCCTCTTTCAGACAGCCAGTCTTCTTCTTTGACCAGGCAATTTTCCAAAAGTTTGCCAGCTTTGTCCTTCTGGAACTGATTTCTATCTTCTCTCTCTCTGTTCCACACCCTCTGTCTCTGAGAGCAAAACTGTTCTCTCCCTGCTTGCAAAAAATCACATGCTCTCCCAGGCAAGCTGTAACTTGCAACTTTGTTGCTCTTTTTGCAAAAAGCACTCTGCAAAAGTCCTGCAAATATTCTGTGTTTGAAAATGTTTGTGTGCAACCTGCTCTAATAATCTTTCCCAAAACCCCTCTAAATACTCTGTCACACAACAGATGGGGAATCATCATGCTTGGATTAAACATGTAGACTTAAGAATTAATAAAATGAAAAGGAAAATTCACTTAATCTTTCTGAATGATTATGGTTTGATGGGATGGCTATAGGACAATCAGACTGACAGAGACATGCTGGCAGGTATCAACACAACTATTTAATTTTTTAAAAATGTAGACCTACAACCCTATAACAGGCCAATTCAGCCCTACGAGTCCATGCCACCTAATTTGCACCCCATTTGAAGTATGGGAAAAATCCGGAACCCCTGGAGAAAATCCTAGCAGACACGGGGAGAACATACAAACTGATAAAAGAATGATTGTTCATCTTAATCCATTCTTGCTGCATCTTCTTTGCTGCCCCTCTGAACACATTTCCACTCTCTTTACCACAGATGCGTTCATGTTTATTGTCACATTATACCAGATACAGTAAGAGGGGTTCATCTGCAAGCATCTCATCAATACATCTGTAACATACAGTTACAGAGCCGTAGAAGAGCAGGAGCACATCACAGTGTAGTGCTATAGTGGAAAGAAGCCCTCTATCCACAGTTGAATTCAAGTGCATATGGAATAAATTTGTGCAATGCTTGCTACATTTTTCTGGTGACTGTAGAGCTCGTTGAAAGAACCAAAGACTTGTTGATCCAAACCAAGGCTTTTATTAGCAAAAGACAGGAGCTCTTCACAGGTGGCCGACCAGTCTGGAATGATCCGACCTGGTTAGGGACACAACCCTTTAAGGCCCAGACAATAGGTGTGGCTTAGCTCTCAGCCAATCGCTGTAAGCACAGTCTAGATACAGTAACTATATACATTATGTACATTGGTGATAGATCTGTACTATCACATTCACCCCTTCTTGCAGAACTGACCCTGGAAAAAAAAAACAAAAACGAGGGAGAGAATGAAAGGGAGGGGTAGGTCAAGGACTGTAGCGGTCAAGGGGTCTGACCATCCGGCGTGACCGCCGTGGTGCCGGGATTGGGGTCGCTGGAGTGGTGTCACCAGCAGGCTCGTCGGGTGCGTCTGCTCCGTCGCTCAATTCCCCAGTCGTGTTGTCGGCAGGGTAGCCCGGGTCGTTGGGGTGCTGTTGGTCCTCCTGTTGCGGCACGGGGCCTGGGGAATAAAGAGTTGGGGAAGGTTGGGTTGGGGGGTTTGCTGGGTCTACCGCGTCCTGAGCTAGGTCCCACACCGAAACAGTGTCCTCCCGCCCGTCTGGGAACTCAACGTAGGCGTAATGTGGGTTCGCGTGGAGTAGAGTCACTCGGTCGACCAAGGGGTTGTTCCTTGAGTGCCGGATGTGGCGTCGCAAAAGGACGGGGCCAGGGATGGTGAGCCATGCCAGTACAGTGGTTCCTGATTCGGATTTCCTCGGGAAAAGGAACATCCTTTCGTGGGGGGTGGCATTTGTTGCAGTACATAGGAGGGAGCAGATGGAGTGTAAGGCACTAGTGAGAACCTCCTGCCAGTGAGAGGTGGGGAGACCTTTAGACCGGAGAGCCAGTGTAACCGCTCTCCATATGGTGGCATTCTCCCTCTCGACCTGGCCGTTACCGCGTTGGTTATAGCTCGTGGTCCTGCTTGACGCAATACCACACTCCAGAAGGTACTGTTGCAGCTCTGCGCTCATGAATGAGGACCCCCTATCACTGTGGATGGAATTGGGGTACCCGAAGATGGTGAAAATACTGTGAAGGGCCTGTATCACTGAGGTGGCAGTGGTGTCTGGGCAGGGCACAGCGAACGGGAAGCGGGAGTACTCGTCGATGGCCGTAAAGATGTAGGTATTATGGTTGGTCGATGGTAGGGGGCCCTTAAAGTCTACGCTAAGACGCTCGAAGGGGCGGTTGGCCTTGATAATGTGGGAGTTATCCGGACGGAAGAAGTGGGGCTTGCATTCAGCGCACACCGAACAGGCTCGGGTCATGGAGCGGATCTCCTCGATTGTATAGGGTAGGTTGCGCGCCTTCACAAAGTGGGCAAACCTAGTGACCCCTGGATGACAGCGCCTCATGGAGTTTCTGTAGTCTGTCCATCTGTATGCTGGTGCACGTCCCCCTGGAGAGCGCGTCAGGCGGGTCGTTGAGCTTACCAGGCCGGTACAGGATGTCATAGTTAAAGGTGGAGAGTTCGATTCTCCATCTGGCGATTTTGTCGTTGGCGGATGAAAGGTAAGTAGTGGGGTTTGTAGTTGCTCGACGAAATTACATCTTCAATTGCACAGAAGTTGGAAATTGATCTTGTACTGTGAAAATAGGACTTGAGTTTAAATACCACAAAGAGTCATTGTATGCATTGCCTATTATATAAAGTTGGTCTTTTCAATATACCTGACTGCTCACATTCTGCCTTCCAGTGATAAAAACAAAGTAATTCCTGGTTATGATTTTACTGTGAATTCTGTCTGGCCAGAAATGGTACAAGGCTTGGAGGAAAAATTACCATCATTATTTAATCCAGGCAATCCAGATGCATTCCATGAGGTAATCAATTATGTTCAAGTGTTTTATATTTCAATAAGAAAGAGGCCTGCATTTCCCTTTCTGGTTTTCATCATTTTGGATGTTCTCAGATGCTTTATAACCAATGAGTAACACCACAAGGAGTAATGTAAGCTTTGGCTTATGGTTTCTTTGGTGAACTGACTGACCACCAAAAACTCATTCCCACGTTCCCATCAACTACCCCAGGTTCTTGCATTTGCCCACATACACTGCGGCATTATACGGTGGCCAGTTAATCCAACTAACTCAGATGTTTTTGGAATGTGGGAAGAAATCAGAGCCTTGGGAGAAACTCGTGGTCAGCGAGAGAATAATTTCACATAGACAACACTGGAGGTTAGGACAGAATGTGGGTTGCAAGAACATGTGAGGCTCCATTATTTCTTGTAATTGGAAACGGTAATTAATTTGTGGTCTGCAAAGTTGTCAATGTGTTACATGAAAATTTAATTTGTTTTAGTGATGTTGATTGGGGTTTAAATTCAGTTTGGGTCATTGGGGAGATCTATCCTTGTTTATGTCCTCTGGAGAGGGTCAGTTTAGCTCCTGATGTAATGTCTGATCTGACCAGTGCAGTTTTCCCCAGCTCTGCCCAGGTGGTGTCGGGAGAATTTTTTGCCTTTTAAGTCTTTCAGCTGAAATGTCAGGACTTGCTGCCCATCAAAGCCAAGTCTCGTGCCTATGGATTAAATGAAGTTCTCGTATAATGTTCCAATTTTACATACTGAATCGTAATCAATGCCTGAACTTCTGGTATCTTTCTAGAATTGTATTTTGTTGGTCCTTGACTTAATGTGGGACTTAATGTGGGATCTATCAGCCATATAGACTGGCTGGTTCACATAAACAAATTCCTATCTAGAATCATTTCAGGTTGTGGTACAGATTAGCTTGATATATCAGGCAGTGGGGTCTTTACTGTGTAACAACTCTGTTTCAAGTCAAGTCAACTTTAGTTATCGTTCATACCATGCTCTTATAGGGCGAGATAGCGTTTCTCCAGGACCACGGACCACATTTACATAGATATAAGTTAAGAAAGCAGTTAACACATTAAAATATTAAGGAATTGAAACATGTACATTGAAAGTTCACAGTGCACTATCCATATCTTTTCGGGAGTTCAGGAGCCTGATGGCTTGGGGGGTTGGTGGGAGCTGTTTCCTATTTGGGATATAAGGGCCTGAGTGCTTCGGTACTTCCTGTTAGATGGCAGAAGGAAGAACAGTTTACATGTGGGATGTGTGGAGTCTTTCACAATATTTATTGCTTTCTGCCTACGGTAGATTTCCTCCATGCTAGAAAGAGGTTCCCCAATGGTCTTTCCCGCTAACTTCACTATCCTCTGCAGGGTCCTGCGGTCAGAGGTGGTACAGCTTCCAAACCAGGCAGTGATACAGTTGCACAGGGTGCTCTCAATACATACTCTGTAAAATTAATGAAGATGGAGGGTGGGAGATGAACTTTCCTCAGCCTTCGCAGGAAGTAGAGGCGCTGCTGGGCTTTCTCGGCTGTGGTGCTGGTGTTAAGGGACCAGGTGAGGTTCTCCGCCAGGTGCACTCCAAGGAGCTTGATACTCTTGGTGACCTTATTGGTAGAACCGTCATTGGTTAGGGAAGTGCGACCTCCCCAGGCCCTCCTGAAGTTGACAACCATCTCTTTTGTTCGTGTGGAACGCATGATCGTGTGGAATGCCGAACTGAAGTCACAAACAGCATTCGAATATAAAAGTCTAATTTTCTAGTTGGGTGGGTGCGAGATGACAATAGCATAGTCCTTGGAGTGGTTAGATCTATATGCGAACTGCAGGTGGTCCAGTGAGGTGGGCAGCAGGTGCTTGAAGTGCCAAGTGGGTATAAAGCACTTTGTACATTGGTTATGATGGGTACCATTAAAATGCAAGTTATTTCTCGTGCTTTTGCAGTTATTACCAAGCTTGGGGAGAGATGAACTTCAGAGATCCTTTGTGTGAATGCTTTGGAAATATGTGCATACACTCGCCTATTGCTACTCATTCCTCTATTTGGACAATCTCTAGCTTTCTGTGCTTCTCCTATTCTGCCTCTGTCACATCCCTGTTTTCCAATGCTCCACCATTGACAGCTGTTCTTTGGGGTGCTGAGACCCTATGTCTGGAAGTCCCTCGAATAAACCTCTCCATTTTGCTTGTCCTTAAGATGTTTCTTAAGACCTGACCTGATATCTATGTTGCTATGGTGTTAAATTCTGTTTAATAATGCACCTGCAAGTTCCTCAGTGTATTTTCAAAGGCTACATTATTAATGCAAATTATTCTTCCAAACCATTTGTTATGTTGAAATTTCCAGAAATACACAATTACTATGGAGTTCATCAGGAAATTTGAGTGGCAGTGTGCATCTCAAGCAAGTGTGAAAAGACTGCGTTCACACTCAGCATACCAAAGTTTCCTTGGCAAATGGAGCCTGTCTGTTTATTATCAGATCCGGTAAGTCTGCATAAGTAAATTATTGTCACTCCAGTGAAGTGTCTTAAATATATCCATTTTTGTATATATTTCTGATCATTAAAATACTTTAAGCTAAGAAAATTATGTGAAGATATGATTTTAAGTAAATAGCATGGGATAAAAAGGTGAATTCTCAGGATTTTAATTTTGATTAGGATATGACTGATTCTCAACATCATATGTTTGATGTGCTTCCAATATGATTTGGATGCTACAACTTTGCAAGATGTATTTGCCTTGCAGTGCACAGCTTATTATAGTGGTGCAGTGGGTAGAACAGCTGCATCACAGCTCCATCAATCTGGGTTCAACTGTGACCAAGAGAGCCATTCATCAAGAGTTTGCATGTTTTCCCAATGACTGTGTATGTTTCCCCTGGGTGCTCAGGTTTCCGTATACAAATCTCAAAGAAGTGGTTGGTAGATTAAATGGCCTAAAGGAGTTGATGGACATATGAAAAAATAGGAAATGGGATTTGATGGGGGTTGCTTTTGAAAGTTAATTTTTTTATTACAACATAATTGAAGCCAATTCTGGCTATTGAAATCCGTGCTGCCCAATTAACCTACTTCCACATATGTTGTAGAGGGTGGGAGAAAATTGCAGCACCCAGGTGACAAGAGAATGTACAGACTCTTTACAGATAGTACCAGATTTGAACCCGAGTACTGGCACTGTAATGGAGTTGTGCTAACATGCCATGCTGATGTAAACTCACTGGGCTGAATGGCGTCCTTCAATGTCATAGAGAATAAGAGTTTGAATACGAGAATTGTACCAGAACTAATGGTTATGGTGTCAGATTGCATAAATTGGTTGATATTCTATAGTGTTTGAAAGATTAGAGAGTGAACTACCTGCGTGTGTAATAGTTGATACTGTGTAAAAGTCGTCACCAAAAAATCTGGTATTTTCTATATATTGCGTGTAAAATTCCACTTCCCAGCCGGCTGCCCATCAAGCTTCCGATGCTTCAGCCACCCTCCCATCCAAGCTACCGATAGCCAATCTGCGGACTCTCACCTAGGCCAGAGCCACCTGCCCACCCATCAAAGCTCCCGACGCCATGAATGCAGAGTTGCCACCTGCTCCCACCCACTCATCCGAGCTCCCGACACCCTAAACAACACAGGCGCTTACTGCGGTCAAAAGTAGTATGCGTGTAATAGTTGACCCCCTAAATTTTACCCTAAAAATCAGTTCTCAAAATTCAACTATTATACGAGTGTATACAATATTGAATGCCTTTTAAGATAATTAAAGGCATTTTCACTGCAAGTGAGATAACAGATTAAAGCTAGGTTTTCCTCGAGCACAATTTCTTAAAAAAAAGCAATGAAAATCATCAAAAAAACAAAAAGGCTGGGATTAATTGAAATAAGCAAAACTGAGATTGATTTAAGACAGGATTTTAAGGATTAAAAACCCAGGTTGGAGAATTAAGGTGTTAAGAGGCAAAAGTTCTTCCTTTTCATGTGCTAGGGAGATTGGGAGTCCAACTATTTGGCTTGCACTTCATTAAAAGCAGCAAACTTGTCAACGGGATAATTATAGATTAAAAATGAATTATGATTATTGTCAGTAGGCATTTTTTCGTACTTTTCATTTAGACATTGCACGAGTCAATAAACATTTTACCATGAAATCACTTCGGTCTTACCTAATCCTTTGACAGGTTCAAAGAAATTGCAGGAAATTTTGAGGCCACTTTGTCTGAAGATTTGAAGGAAGCACCAGGTAAGAGCTTTTCTATCAATATGTTTTAAAGGAATAGCAAGTGAAATCTGCCTCCTCTAAAGTGATCTTTATCTTTCCCCTTTTAGATTCATGAGAATGTTACCAGTCTAAGGAGAGTCTAGATAGGCAGGGACTTTTCTTCCTGGAGCATAGGAGGCTGAGGAGAGACCATGTAAAGGTTTATCAAAACCATGAGGGGCATAGAAAATGTCATCTTTTTCTCCACAGTAGGGAAATCTAAAACTAGAGGCCTTAGATTTAAATTGAGGGGGGGAAAGATTTTAAAAATGACCTGAGGGTGGTGAGTATATGGAATGAGCTGCAGTGGGGGTACAATACCAATGTATAAAAAGCATTTAGATGGATACATGGCTAGAAAAAGCTATGAGGTCTATGTACCAAATGTTGGCAAATGAGACTAGTTTAGGTAGACAACTTGATCGGCATGGATAAGTTGGTCTGAGGGGCATGTTTCAGTGTTGTAAAACAGGCACTAACTATAAACCAAAAGTTTGTACTCATGATGTTTGATCTATTTGACTTAGATGGAAGTGAGTTCAGGCTTCAGGTTACTTGCATTCTGTGGCAGAACCTGATGAAATGCTGGGATGATCGCATCTTCCTCCCACCATTGGCTCACCGCTTCTGGAAGCTGACTCTACAGTTATTAGCACGTTACATTAAATGGATAGAAGAGGTGAGTGACCTTTATCATTGGCCCCTTAAATACTTAGGATCATAAAGTGTAAACAGACGATTGACCTTGTGTGCATATGGCTGTCCTTTGAAGAAACTAATTACAGTAGTCGCATTCCCACCTTACTTATCCATAACACTCCAAGTTCTTTCACAGTAAACCAGCTTGAACTGTGTTTTGTTAGGTAGACTGTTGAACGTAACACTAGTTTTGCAATTGATCTACCCCTGACAATGATCTGTTAAATAGTTGACAACTAATTAAAGTTATTACACTTACTGGTAATTAAGATTTACAGCTGAACTGTAACACCTTCTAATTTGTTTTCAAATGTGTCTGTTTTATGAAAGTTGGTTTAAAAAAAAAAAAATTGTGACAATTTTCCAGATTTACCATGCTTTCCCAAAAGGCTTTTGTAATTGTGAACATAGTTAACATTTTTATCACTGAGGTTCATGAATTTTTGTTAGGGAGGGTTACAGAGCCAAGGTGATGGGGTTAAGAAATGGATTAACAATATAATTTCAATCTCCAGGAGCACAGGAGGTTGCAGAAAGTAGCAGATTTGGCCAGTGCATCACTGGCACCAACTTCCCATCCTTCAAAGACATCTATGTGAAGTACTGCCTCAAGATGGCGGCCAACATCATAAAATATCCCATAATTGCCTCGCTTCTGCCTTCAGGCAGAAGGTACAGAAGCTTGAAGCCTTGAATCCTTGGATTCAAGAACAGCTTTTTTTTCCCAAGGGCTGTCTGGCTCTTGAACTGCAATACTGTATATCACCTGAACAATAAGTCTACTAGAAGACCAACGAGGACCTATCTACACTTCTGACAAAACTTTTTTTGCGCTATTGGCCAATTTTCAGTATTTATTATTTATATTATTTCTCTTTTTACACATTTTCTCTTCAAGGCATCTTTATTATATTGAATACAGATCATCAACACAGGTGCACCCCAAGAATACGTGCTTAGCCCACTGCTCTACTCCTTATTTACCCGTGACTGTATGGCCGGGCACAATTCCAATACTATCTATAAATTTGCCGATGACACCACAGTTGTTGATATAATCACAAACAGCAATGAGGAAGTGTACAGGAGGGAGATCGATCAGCTCTTTGAATGGTGTCACAACAACCTTGTGCTCACCGTTAGCAAAACCAAGGAGATGATTGTGGACTTCAGGAGTAAGTCAGGGGAACACGACGCAGTCCTCATCGAGGACTCCATGGTGGAGAGGGCCAAGAACTTCAAATTCCTGGGTGTCAACATCTCAGGATCTGTCCTGGAGTCTCCATGTTGATGCAATCACAAAGAAGGCTCGCCAGCGACTCCTCTTTGTGAGGTGTTTGAGGAGATTTAGTATGTCTCCGAAGACTCGAAAATTTCTGCAGAGCATTCTGGCTGGTTCCATCACTGCCTAGTATGGAGATGGCTACTCTCAGGACAAGAAAAAAAACTCCAGAAGGCTGTTAGGTTGGCCTGCGACATCACAGGCACCAGACCAGTTCATCGAGGACATCTACGTGATGTGTCTTTGGGGAAAAAAAAAGCAGCCTCTATCCTCAAAGGCCCCCACCATCAAGAAAAAGGTACAGAGCCTAAAGACAAGCACTCCGCAGCACAAGGACAGCTTCTTCCCTGCTGCCGTCAGATTTATGAATGATCAATGAATCAAAAAAAACTGCCTTACTTTTTTGCACTTTTTTATATTTATTGTTGTAAGATGGTTTATGATATGAATGTTTGCTCTATGATGCTGCCACAAAACACCAAATTTTGTAACTTATTCATGACACTAAATTCTGATCTGAGTTGGTGTGTTTTAAGCTGCACCAAGCAAGACTTTCATTGGATCTGTCCATTTCATTTGTGGATGTGACATTTGCTCTTCCTCTTCTTGGGTTGAATGTTATTTTGTTATTTCAATTTTTTTTTTTTTTTTTACTACTTGTTCCCACTTCATATCGTTTTTTGATTACTTTGACTTTTGTTCCTTTTTTTTGAAAAATAGTCATTTTCAGAAATGTGTCCAATTGATTTGCCACATTGCTTTGATAGTTCAGTTTGACAGTGCACTTGATGAAGGAGTCATTACTCAATTCAAATGTAAATATGGTTAGTCATTTATTGACTTGTGTATCTGATACTCAACTTTTTGAATCGACCAGCTGGTTGTTTAAATTTTGTGAAGCCCCAGTGACTGCTTCAGCAAGTTATTAATCAGCCTGCACTTAGACTATAACAAAACAGATTTGTACAGCACCTTTTTAAAATATCCTTAGACACTGTAAATAATTTGATCTTGAATTGTATAATGTGAATATGAAAATAATTATCTGCTCATTGGACATGGATGTTGCTAGAAATTGCACATGAACTTAGTTTGCCATTTTAGAAGTCACTTGTGTGGTTTGGGGAATGTATTCGAGATGGGTGAGAATGGAATATTTCCTATCTGTAGGGCAATTGGTGATTGACTATGAAACAACTAGACTTTAATAACAAAATAATTGATACAAGCTTTTCAGTAAAATTCCAGCTTTAATTAACTGATATAATATGATTTGAGCTGTTTTATTTGGGTCAGTAGTCCAGGCTTTTAGTTAGTCTACCAGTAACTTAACCACTGTGAAAATCAATAAAAACTGCAGATGCCTGAAATTTTTAAAACAATGGTCCACAGGTCAGGCAGTGTACAGAGGGAAGAAATAGTTACTGGTCTCACGACTATGACACTCTTCAGAACTTGATCACCATGCCTCCAAGTTGATTGACATGTTTCTTATAATATAGCAGCATTGCCACGGAAAATATGGTCCACAGTGGTCCAGCTAGGAGGGTGTTGTCTCACTGTCTAGAAATTCATGCTCAGTTCCAACTGTCAGTGCTATCGAATCATTGACAAGAAAAGGATTCCATAAAATCCATAGCTTTGGAGCAAAACTTTGACTTCACTTTTGAAAATGTACGTTTAGGAGAGCGAGTGTGACTGTCATGTTCCTTTATCTCCAATACCTTGCCATGCAGGGTATTCCATATGTTAAAGTTCAAAGTTTGGATTTATTGTCAGAGTACATACATGACATCTCATACAACCCTAAGATGTCTTTTACTTGTGGGGCAAGCAGAATTTTTACTTATCAGTAGTGCAAAAAAAACTGTACTCAAGAAAGCGTGTGTATACAAAAGAGTGAAATGTAAACAAAGAAAGAAGTGGGAACAAACTGATGCAATTCAGAAAAAAAAATTCATTAATACATAATGTGCAAAATAAGAGTCCTTAATTGAGTTTATGATTTGAGTTTGTTGTTTGGGAATCTGATGGTGCAGAGGTAGCAACTGTTCCTGAACCTGTGGCACTTGTACCTTGTTCCTGATGGCAGCAGTGAGAATGGAACATGTCCTGGGTTGTATGGATCCTTGATGATTGCTGTTGCTCTCTAACAGCAGCATTCCCTGTAGATGTTCTCTAGTGGGGAGAGTTTTGCCTGGGCTGTGTCCACTCTCTTTTTCAGGGCTTTCTGCCCAGAGGTATCGATGCCCCCATTACCAGGCCATGATGCACCTAGTCAGCATACTTTAGAAGAAGAAGGATACCCTTAATTACCGACTTTTCTTTTATCTACTTTAAAATACATTTCCATGATCTGGCAGGGTACTTTATTGAATTTCAAGTTTGTAATCTGGCATCTTCCGTGGCATTCTCAGATTTCAGCTCACCATCTGCTGCATGCCTTCTGACTGTTGATTAATCATCCCCATGGCACAATATCAAGAACTGTACTGAAATCTAAACATACCCTGATGCAATGTCAACAAGATCTGACATTTCCTGTGGAATACCAGTAAATTTGTTGGGCAAGTTCTCTTGGCAGTCTTAATGCATACATACACCACTGTACATTTAATACATTTATATCCAAACAACCCTGTGAAGCAAAGTGCTGTGACAATCACAAAAATTAAACAGTTTGACTTAACCTGTTCCCTTCAGCATTCCTTTCTCCATGGACTCTGGTCCAGGCTCCCCACCAGTTGCCTTGAGGAGAAGCTGATGACTCTGGTCCCATTTAGTCTCAAAACTAATTTACAGTCTGGTTTTGTATAACTTTCCATTACCATGATACCACAACTCTCCTGGGTCATTTCTGCTGCCCACCAAACATTTGGAATTTTCCACACACTCAGTTGTGCACTCTGTCTTTCCACCCAGCTCATGACAACCTAAATGGTGACACAAACACTGATAAAATTGGATCCCTGCTGGCAAGTCCTTGCTGCATCCACACAGCTCCATTCACAACTAAACATTGGTTTAGTCATATTCAAGTTCACCTCTGCACTTGCCTCGTGTTCCATAAGATTCCAGATTCTTTTATTGTCATGGAATAATGAAGAATATGTAATATTACACAAAGTTGCCTGCTGTAGGCAGTGAGTCACCATTGGTGTTGCTCAGTGTCTCTAAGTAAGAGAACTTTTGCCATTTATGATTAATCATCTTTGTATTGTCAAATGAAAATACTTAGTGGAATCTGAACATAATGTGTGTACTCAACAAGTTTGGCATTTTTTTCCCCCAGAACTCTAGTTAAATTGCTAGCCAGCTCTTTCTGAAATGTTATTTGATTCCCATACACTATCCTAAAACTTTTGATGGATGATAGACAAGTTTGCTCTTCTCAACTTTTTTAAAATTACAGGCCACTTTCCACTAAGCTTTTTTTTTTGTTTTTTTTTAATTTTTTTATTTTTCACACCATAAACCACATTGACCATGATACATACATTTTCCTTTTCAAATATATACAGTGCCATTTTCTCCCCCCCTCCCTCCTCCCATCCCACCCTCCCTACCTCCCCCCCATCCATTTAAAGTACAAAATCTAAGATACATTAAACCAGTCAAACAATGTTGTCATTCAATAAAAATACACAAGAAATTCCACTGAGTCAATTCTTTTCATTTCCTTCTCCTTTCGTTAATTTAGGTAGTGAATGTCCCCGGTAGGTTTTCTCTATTGTGTTTCATGTAAGGCTCCCATATTTGTTCAAATATTTCAATATTATTTCTTAAACTATATGTTATTTTTTCTAATGGAATACATTTATTCATTTCTATATACCATTGTTGTATTTTCAAATTATCTTCCAATTTCCAGGTTGACATAATACATTTTTTTGCTACGGCTAGAGCTATCTTAACAAATCTTTTTTGTGCACCATCCAAATCAATTCCAAATTCTTTGTTTTTTATGTTACTTAGGAGGAAGATCTCTGGATTTTTTGGTATTGTTTTCTGTAATTTTATTTAATATTTGGTTTAGATCTTCCCAAAATTTTTCTACTTTCTCACATGTCCAGATTGCATGAATTGTTGTTCCCATTTCTTTTTTTACATCGAAAACATCTGTCAGATACTGTTGGGTCCCATTTATTTAACTTTTGAGGTGTAAAGTATAGCCTGTGTATCCAGTTATATTGTATCATACGTAACCTTGTATTTATTGTATTTCTCATCATTCCAGAACATAACTTCTCCCATGTTTCCTTTTTTATCTTTATATTTAAATCTTGTTCCCATTTTTGTTTAGTTTTACCATTTGTTTCCTCATTCTCCTTTTCTTGCAGTTTAATATACATATTTGTTATAAATCTTTTGATTATCATTGTATCTGTAATCACATTCAAAGTTACTTCCCTCTGGTAACCTCAGACTGCTTCCTAATTTGTCCTTCAAGTAGGACTTTCCACTAAGCTTCATATAGTTTTCATTTCTTTATCTGTGTTTGAAAATAGTTGAGACAAATTAGGAAAAATTAAAACCAAACAAAATTGGATAACTTTCTAATGAATCTTTGAATATCCAAAATAAGGAACATCAACAAAGCAAATTGTGCGAGTTCATAGTGTAGCAGCCCATTTGAGTTATGTTAACTGTGGGGAAAATTGTTTGAGGTTTGATAATGGTTCCTCAGTCAACTTTCAAAACCAATAGAAAGTGTTTGAATTCATTCTGTATGAGTTTTAAATTTGTTCATGTATTCAATTACTGAGAAGTACTGTATACACTTGATGGTATGTAATCTTTAAAATTGGGGTGCTTTCAGAAATTGCTTTTACCCAAGTTCAAAAATTTAGAAATCTTTTTATTGGATACCTAGCCTCTCACCTGTTCCAGTAGCCACAATGTTTATGTCTGACAACATCCGTGTAAAGAGAAATGGCTAATATTTCAAATTAAAGACCTTTCAGAAAATATTATTATTTTATATAGCTGCTTGATTGAGTTTCTAATTAAAAATGACCTCCAGGACTTTGTAAGTCTTGGTGATTGAAAGTTTCGGGGAACTGATTGCACCCATCTTATTAAAGATGTTCAGTGTAAGGCATCTTTTTGCATGAATGTTACTTGCCACTTACCAGCCCATGCCTGAACGTTGTCTGGTCTTGCTCCATCCAGGTTTGGGCTGCTTCAATTGCACAGGAGGTTCAAGATAGAATTGTTATGTTGCTATCAGCAAATGTTCACATATATAAACTTAGGATGAATGGGAAATCATTGATATAGAAGGTGGTTGGATCTAATACCACTCTTCCAAAGATGCCCCAGGCTAGATTCATAGAAAATAGGATCAAGACTTGCTTATTCAGCTTTTCTAGCCTGCAGTGCCATTAAGAACAATTGTGGTTGATCACTTGATTTTATTACCTTATTCCTACTTTCTCTCCATATCTTTATCCATAATGGCAACATCCAACTAATTTTTGAATCTAATAATAATAAGGCCTCAACAATTTTCTGTGGGTTTCATGTTAATAACTTTCAGTGAAGAAGTTTCTTTTCATCTTAGTCCTAAATGGCTTAAACTCCTTGTTCTGGACTTCCCCAACATCAGGAATATTTTTCTTTCATCTAACCCAGTGGTTCTCAACCTTTTTCTTTCCACTCACATACCACTTTAAGTATTCCCTATCCCATAAATGCTCTGTGATTAGTAAGGGATTGCTTAAGGTGATATTTGGGTGGAAAGAAAACGTTTGAAAACCACTGTTTTAATCGTACCTCATTGACTCCAAAGGAAATAACTCCAAAGGAAATGGGCCAATGACAATTTTTCTCAAGCAGAATATTTCAGAAACAATTGGGTCTAGAGCAGTGATTCTCAGTCTTCCCTTACCACTCACATCCCACCTTAAGCAATCCCTTACTAATCACAGAGCACTGATGGCATAGGGATTACTTAAAGTGGGATGCGAGTGGAAAGAAAAGGGTTGAGAACCACTGACCTGTCCAGTCCTGTCAGAATTGTGTACATCTCAGAGATCCCCTCTCATTCTTCTAAATTCAAATGATTTATAGCCTTCATCTATCCATTCATTTTTAATATCAGTCCTGCCATCCCAGCAATCAGGTTGGTGAACCTGTGCTGCATTCCCTTAATAACCAGAATGCCTTCTAAATTTAGGAGACCAAAAATACGCTGTGCTCAAGGTGCGGCCTCACCAACCACATGAATAACTTCAATAAGGCTGACATGCTGTTTGCTTTCTTCACTGCTTGTATTTCAACCTTCAACTGGTGCATTCTGATCTTGTTGTACCTCCCCTTTTCCTGATTTGTCGCCATTCCCATAATAATCTGTCTCCTTGTCATTGCCACAAAAGTGAATCACCTCACATTTATCAATATTATACTGCAGCTGCCATGCTTTTGCTGACTTTCTTAATCTGTCCAAGTCACCAAGCAGCCTCTTGAATCTTCCTCACAGTTCGCACTGCCACTCAGCTTAATGTAATTTGAACATTAATATTTATTGTAAATTGCTGAGGCCCCAGCACTGAACCTTGTGGTACTGCACTAGTAACTGCTTACAAATCAGAAAAGAATCTATTAATTATCACCCTTTGCTTCCTGTGACCAGCCACTTTTCTATCCATGCCATACATTACCTCCCTATACTGTTCTTGATTTCAGGGTATGATTGTTTAGCGGTGCCACAGTGGTGCAGGTGCTCGTTAAAATTTGTTTCTCTTTCCTGCAAATGTTTGAACACTTGCCTTTTCCCTTTTCACAGTTGAAAACTGCAGCACCAGACAAGGACCTTGCTCAGTATGGTATAAAACCTTCACCTGCTAACAGCAGCAACATGGTGTCCTGTCCAAATGGAATTGGTGAGGACCAGGGAAATGGGCAAGCTCCTGATGCGAAAACTATAGCCCCTCTCTCTGTTTGTCAACTCGTGTACCTTGTAGCTGATTTAGACAAGGTTGAAGAACAGGTATGGAGAGCTAATTTATTTGAGTGCTCCAAAGTCAGAAAAAATTACTTTCAATTTTAGAACTGCCTGAAACGTTCACTTTCCTTGCAACTTGTTTGAACTTAAAGGATCGGAGTTGTTTGTTTCTGTTGCCCTTCAACCCATCAAAAGTGAGGTTGTCTTCCAACTTCTTTTTCTCCATTTCCCTACAATGTTGTTGTACTGTTGGAGATGCATACTTCCTAAAATGGTACAGTCAGGTCTAAGCCCTTCCTTTGGTTTGGGCAAGGAAGGGGCACTGAATACTGTACACCATTGTTGACGTACATTTAATCTGGCTACAGGCAGTGGAATATACTCTGACCTTGTGTCTCTGGTCAAGGATGGGGGATGAGTTCTCATAATTGATTATGCATTCTTTGTGGTGCCTTTTGCTGGGATGGCATACTGTAAGGAATGTATCCTATCAAGAGTCCCTGTCTTCTTGGAGTGAGGGACAGTAGATGTTTGCAGAATGTAGAGAATGTTTGACCTTAACTTTAAAACTTTCATTTCAGCTTCCTGGCCTTTTAGACCTAATTAACCCAAAATTAGAAAATATTGGATTTCAGAATTTCTCTCTCATTTCAGGTAAGATCTTCTAAACAATAATTGAGGGAGTAGTGGGAGGTATTTTGATATTTTCTGTTTTTAAGCTGTTTTATCCTTGTAGTGAGGAAATGAGTTGAAGGATTTAGGAGTTTACTGAGGGTTTGGAGTGAATGTCTTGTGTATTAGAACTTGGCTTCTCTCTTCCTGTATTAAATCAAGAAGCAATAAGAAAATAATTGACTGATGGAAAGAAAGCTACATAACAAGTCCATAACTTTTCTTTTAAAATATTTTTATTGATTTTTAATACAGAATTTATACAAATAATGTAATTCAATAAAATGATATGGATAATTATACAAAATTAATTTAAAAATTCCATACATCAAAAACATACACAAGTTGAAAATCATGTTGATAATTTGTATTCCAAGTATGTGCACTCTTTCTGTATGTATGTGTAAAAAAAAAAGAAAAGGAGGAAAAAAGAACAAACAAAAAAGAAAAGAAAATAATAAAAAAGAAAAGAAAAATTTAAAACCCCTGCCTATCAGCGTTGTCAGATGCTATATATGATTAATATTAAAAGAAAAATAAAGGTTTTTTTTTAAAAAAAAAAGTGCTAACTTTTGAAATATAATTGCTGAAACCGGTTACAAAGTACAACTACCAACCTGCCCACAAGCTGGCTGAAAGCCAGATGTTCTATTTTTACTGATGATTATTGATGTATAATCTTGAGAAAGTAAACCTAGGCTCTTTTACATAGTGTGTGTGTGTGTGTGTGTGTGTGTGTGTGTGTGTGTGTGTGTGTGTGTGTGTGTGTGTGTGTGTGTGTGTGTGTGTGTGTGTGTGTGTGTGTGTGTGTGTGTGTACATGCATATATACACACTCATACATACACACATTCACACACGTTCTTGCTCACACCCTCGCGCTCACACACACACATGTCATATATATGTGTGTATGTAGGTGTGTGTATATGTATATATATATATATACACACACCTACATACACACACACGCTTACATTCATGCATACACACACTCATATACACACTTGTGCTTGCACTCGCTCACTTCAAATATATGTGTATGTACATATACATATGTACACATGCATACACGCACGCTCTTGCACACGCACACTCGCATGCACGCTGGTACACGTAGAAAGGTAGATATATATGTACATGTATGTATGTATATATGCAGAAAGATATAATTTAAAATAAATATATAGACATTTTTTGGAGGACTTACTCGGTTGCAGGATACTGTTCATCAATATCAAAGCCTGCAGGAAGAAGCTATTTCCTAGCCTGGCAATCCTGATTGGTACTCCTGGACCACAGTGCATACACAGTGCATGCTACACACAAACAACATGTATACATAGCGATCCAAAGTAAAATACAAAGAAATAATTTGTGGGTTTCTAGGATTGTTCAACAATCTCACTGCCTGCGGGAAGAAGCTGCTTCCAAGTCTGGCAAAATTGTTTTTTTATCCTCCTGTACCTCTTCATTGAAGATGGTGGCTCAAAGATACTGTGGGCTGGATAATAAAGGTACTCAATGATTCTCTGAGCCCTCTTTAAGGACCACTCCCTGTAGGAAGTGAGCCCCAGTGATCACAGCAGTTTTAATCACCCCCAAGATCTGATGGTTTCCAACTAACATACCACACTATGATGCAACCAGCCAGGACTCTCTCTGTTTTGCGTCTTTAGAACATTGTTAGGATGGTGGCTGGTAGCCTTGCCCTCCTCAACCTCCTTATGAAGTATAGGCACTGCTGCGGCTTCCTGACTAATGAGAAGGTAATGTGGGTCCAGGATAAGCCTCCTTTGGCTCCCCACTCTCTCTATGACGGAGCCATATATGTAGTGAGGAGTTGTCCTTCGTCCTCCTGAAGTCCACAATCATCCCCTTTGTCTTGTCCATGTTGAGACTTGGGTTGTTGCTCTTGCACCACTGTACAAGTCTTTCAGCCTCCTCTCCATAAGCCAACTTATTTGTTAATGAACTCAGCTCCGCCTAACTGTTTGTTTCCATAGCCCTTAATTCTCCTACTTTTCAAATGTTTTTTGTTTGCCTTAAATAAATTTAACAAGGTTGCCTCGACTACTACTTGAGCCATCCAAGTTCATTTTACCTTAAAAAAAAACAGTAGTAGAACTAATAGACACACAAAATGCTTAAACACTTTGCTTATTTACCTTGTCCCCATAAACTTAATTCCTCTGTAGTGCAAAAATCTTAAGTGTCTTAGGTATATTAAGGAGGTAGGATCTACTATTTAGGCAATGAATTCCACAGTTTCACCACTCTGGAAAAAAATAGTTCCCCCTCTTTTCTATCCTAAATCAACTTGCCTGATTCTTGAGGCTATGTCCCTCCCACTGGTTGAAACAATTTTCATGCTTCTATCATATCCCTTTCTTAATTTTATATTTTTCTAATATTTCCTCTCAACTCCAGTGAGTACTGTCCTATCTGACTTAATCTTTTCTCATAAGTGAAACCTCTCACCGCCAGAATCAATTTGATGAACATCCTCTGCAATACCTCCAAGGCCAGTATATCTGTTCTTAAGTAAGAAGACTAGAACTGCACCCCATGTCCCAGGTGCAGCCTCATCGTTACTGTGCACAGTTGCAGCAGAAGCCCTCTTTTAAATTCAACCCTTAACAATTTTTAAAGTCTCCGCCTCAGAGACTGTTCTTTCCAGAGATGCATTTTAAGCAACAGAAAATAGGAATACATGTAGACTGATCATTGGTTCATTCATACTCCTCACCATCATCTTCACCGTTTAGGCTTGTTGTACCTGCAAGCCATGCCCATGCATCCCCAAGTCGCTGCACAGTTGCTTTTCCTTCCCATTTCATATCATTAGCAGAAATAGATGCAGTACATTTGGTTCCCACCTCCAAATTATTTGTGTATATTATGGCCCATCACAGATCCCTGTGGTACTTCATTCATAAGATTGCCAACCAGAGAAACTCTCTCTGCCTTCTATTGATTAACCAATCCTCAATCCATACTAATCAATTCCATGCATCTTTTTCTTGTTTCAACTACGGAGGACTTTTATGCCCCACTTTATTGATACTTTATGTAAACCCATGTATATAACAGCCGTCTGTTCCATTCTATCTACTGCCCTCATTATATCCTTAAAACAAGCATTAAAATTAGTTAAACAAGATCTGACCTTCCTTTGAATTTGTGCTGCATCAGTCTAATGGAACAATTTCAATCCAAATGTCTCGCTATTTCTTTTTTTTTATTAAAATTTTTTATTTTTCACACCATAAATCACAATAGCCATGATATACACTTTTTCTTTTTCACACATTTACAGTGACTTTTTCTCCCCCCCCCCCCCGCCTCCCTCCTCCCAAGCCACCCCCCCACCCCCCTCATCCATTTTAGGTATACAATCTAGGTTGCATTAATTCAGTCTTGATGATAGCTTCAAGCACTTTCCTGACTGTGGCTTTCAAGCCAACTGGCCTTGGATTAGAGAAGCCAATCCTTTTTGTTCTGTTTTTATTCAACCACTTCTTAGATCTTCCACATGCTACTTAGTTGTCATGTATAAAGAAATTTATTAGTCCTGATAGTTAACTCATAGACCAAATGTATATCCTGTCACTGATCATAAGTTTAATTTTTTTTTAAATGCTGTGAAGAAAGCAAGAATAAAGTTTATCTCAAAAGGATTTTTTTTTTACTGACTGATTATTCCCTAACTGTGATGGTAGTATGTCATTGGGTTTGTTTTACTGCCCCCCAACAGAAGCACTGGCAGACTCTCAGACTTCTGTGAAAAACAATATACCTGCATTAAGTAGCAAGATTATGGAGGAATTGAGTGAAGTCTGTTTCAGTTATCTTAAAAATGCTTCAGAAGTCCCCAGGCTCTATCGAAGGACTAACAAGGTGAGCATTTGACAATTCTTTCACCTTGTCATCTGTTTTAAGTTCAAAAATTAACATTAACAATTGAACATCATAAAATGAAGAGTAATGATAAAGGGTTGGATGATTTGTCTCTGGGCTCCATTAGTTTGTAGTAGAAAAACATTAACAATAAGATACAGGAGCTATTCTGCCATTGAATCTGCTCTGCCATTCCATCATGAGCTGATCCATTCTGCTATTCAGCCCCACTTACCTGCTTTCTCCCCATAACCTTTGGTATCCTGATTATACAGAAACCTATCAATCTCTGCCTTAAATACACCCAATGACTTGGCCTCCACAGGAGCCCATAGCAGCAAATTTCAGAGACTCATCACTCTCTGACTAAAGAAATACTTCTGCATGCATTTCTGTTTTAAATGGGTGCCTTTCATTCAATCCTTAAGTTGTACCCCTACCATGGGAAACAACTTTGCTACATCTACATTCAAAATGCTTCTATGAGGTCCCTTCTGAACTCCAAGGAGTACATTCCAAGAGCTGGGATACATTCCACATGTGGTAATCCCTTCATTCCAGGAATCATTCTTGTAAATCTTCTCTGAACCCTCTTTAGTGGAGCCCAAATCTGTACCCTGTACTCCAAACGAGGCCACACCATTGCTGTTATAAAGCCTCAATATCACATCCTTGCTCTTGTACATTATTCCTCCAGATATGAACATCAACATTGCATTTACCTTCACCACTGACTCAACCTGGAGGTTAACCTTTAGGGTATCCTGCACGAGGACTCCCAAGACCCTTTGCACCTCTGAATTTTGAATTTTCAGCTTTTTTTTTAATGCTTGACTGTATGCTTTTCAACATTATATTTTATTTGCCAATTCTCTGCCTATTCTCCTAATCTAAAATTCCTGTTGCACCTCAGCATGCTGGACGGTTTAATTGCAGCGGCGTGTGTCTTCGGCTCTCCTAATTGGAAGAGAGGGGTGGACAGCAGCAGATGCGGTCTCAGCGAGCCCACCAGCTTCAGCGTGTGGTTCTTGCGCTCCACACATCTGTTCCCTCTCCTAACTCACTGCTCCACACAGCTTCTTTCTCTCACTGTCCTGATCAAAAATAAAACTATCCATGGTCCATAACATCCTTTTTACACTGAAAAGCCGTGATATTGCCATACACGTGAGATCTTTGTTGTTTACATGGACAGAAAAAAGCTGGCTCCATGAGTCCTTTTACAAAGCAAGCCAGCTTCTTGAAGCAAAAGAGGTGGGATGTGTAGCACAGCAGTGTCGGTGCCAGGTGTGACATTGTGTTGAGAAAAGAATCCGATTTGGTGGGTCTGGACACAAGGGTTTGCAATCACACTTGGCTTTTATTAACACACAACAATTATAGAAAAGCATGGGAAAATGTTAACAGGAATAAAACACATATGCACACAATTTATAAAGGAGTGTGGGAAATTATTATAATGCTATACACAGTTTATAGATGGTTGATTTTAGCAATTTTCACAGATAGACATTCAAACCTAAAAATATACAATTGTTATGGCTGCTGAGATTAAGGTCAGAATGGTTTTGCATTATAGCAACTGTAGCTATCTGTCAACAAATGCGAGCCAGCATATTAAATGTCTATAAATATTCCATTGTTGATGTGATGGGTAATCAAATTGTAATCTGAACTAATACATAAAATAATTCTTTTCCTACCAATTTCAATTAGTAGTTACGAGGGCAGGCTAAAGCTAATTGTATTCAGCACCCCTTTAACACACTTATAAGTCCACAGGGGGGAGTCACGTGATGGAGTAGTGGCCGGACGGTGAACTCCAGCCCTCTCCAGAAAAGTCTGAAAAAATAAAGGAAAACACAAAGGCACAAAAATAAAAATTAAAGTAAAGTGACTATAAAGGTGGAAAGAAGATGGCGACGAAAAAAGAAAAATCGAAACCAACGGTAAGAAGAGAGGAAGAGAAGACAACGGAAGAAGAAGGAGAAGGCCTTACCTGTTCGAAGAGGCCCGCGGTGGAGAGAGAAACCCGCTCCCTCAGGTCGGTAGAAAGTGGACTACAAAAATGGCTCGCTGAGCCGAGTAAAAGTGCGCAACCGCGCATGCAAAAAAACACACCGACGGGAGGGGTGACCAGCTGGGGAGTCGATCTCCACAGCCGGCAATGACAGCTGCAGAACAGCTGCAGCAAGAGGAGAATATAGAAGACAACGAAAACAAGAAAGAAGAGAAGAAAAGGACAACAAAGAAACAACAGATGGTCAACCCAGAGGAAGAAGAGGAAGAGTACAGTGAAATAGAAGAAGAAGGGAAAGGCAAGATAAAGGATATACTTTCTCTTAATAAAGAATACATGGAGTCATTTAAAGAATGGCAAGCGCAAGAATTTAATGATTTAAGAAGAAGAATAAACAATACAGAAGAGAAAATGAATAAAATAGATATGACCTTATCAGAAATGGGAAAAAGAATGGACAAGGTGGAAGAACGAGAAGCAGCAGTAGAAATGGAGGTAGAGGACTTAAAAAAAGAAATTAGAGGAATCTAATAAAAAAGTTAAAGAGACACAAGAGCTGTTAGCTCAGAAAATAGATATAATGGAAAATTATAACAGAAGAAATAACATAAAGATAGTGGGCCTTAAGGAAGATGAAAAAGGCAAGAATATGAGAGAGTTTATAAAAGATTGGATCCCCAGGATCCTAGGATGTCCAGAACTACAGCAAGAAATGGAAATAGAAAGGGCACATAGAGCATTGGCCTTTAAACCACAACCACAACAAAAGCCAAGATCTATTTTAGTAAAATTCCTAAGATATACTACAAGAGAAAAGGTACTGGAGAAAACAATGGAAAAAGTAAGAGAGGACAACAAGCCACTGGAGTACAAAGGGCGAAAAATCTTCATTTATCCAGATATAAGTTTTGAACTCCTGAAGAAGAGAAAGGAGTTCAATACAGCAAAGGCGATTTTATGGAAGAAAGGGTATAAATTTATACTAAAGCATCCAGCGGTATTGAAAATATTTATTCCAGGACAGCAAAACAGACTATTCTCGGA
This sequence comes from Narcine bancroftii, assembly GCF_036971445.1. Taxonomy (NCBI): domain Eukaryota; kingdom Metazoa; phylum Chordata; class Chondrichthyes; order Torpediniformes; family Narcinidae; genus Narcine; species Narcine bancroftii. The sequence goes on along the minus strand of NC_091474.1, from coordinate 62,221,215 downwards.
TCCAGAGGAAGCACGAAAATTTGCAGAACAACTACAAAACAAGCAGAGAGATGAAGACAAGTAATAAGAGTAAAAATGACCACGATTTATATGTATGTGGGTAAAGAGGTATATGTGTGTATATGTATATTGTGCATACATGAATGTATCCGTATTTAGAGGAAAATATAGAGAGTATAGACAAGAATTAATAAGGGAAGGAAATGGAATAGAGGGAATAAGGAGGGAATTAAAAGAGTGACCTTTGTTACACATGAAAAGTGAAATCTTTTCTGGGGGGGGCTGGGTGGGGAGGAGTTACGGTCACTGCAAAATCAGCTGACGCTTGCGAGTGAATTCGCAAATCCAAATGGAGAGGGGAGATGTGGTTGTCCGACTAGGGATAAAGGACAACTCAGGAGGGGAAGGGGAGATTGGGGCTAAAGAAGTTTTAAATAGGAGAATAAGGAAAATGTTTGATGTTTTAGGAATGTTGTCTTATAAAGGGTTCAAAACAAGAAAACAGAAATGGATAAGAAGGAAAGGTAATGATGGAGAAACGGAAAGGGAAGATAAACAAAGTATAAAATGGCTACGTTGAACTATATGACTTTAAATATTAATGGAATACATAACCAAATTAAAAGGAAGAAACTGCTAAATTTACTGAAAAAAGAAAAAATTGATATAGCATTTGTGCAAGAAACACATTTAACTGAATTGGAACACAAGAAATTAAAGAGAGATTGGGTAGGACACGTAACAGCAGCATTGTTTAATTCAAAAGCAAGAGGAGTAGCTATATTAATTAGTAAAAATGTGCCATTTAAAATAGAAAGGAAATAATAGATCCAGCAGGGAGATGTGTAATGATAAAATGTCAGATATATTCGGAGTTTTGGAATCTACTCAATGTATATTCACCTAACGAAGAAGATCAAAAGTTTATGCAAGATATCTTTTTGAAGATAGCAGATACGCAAGGGAACATATTAATAGGAGGGGATTTCAACCTGAATTTGGATTCAAATATGGACAAAACTGGGAAAAAAATTAACAGAAAGAACAAAGTAACCAAATTTATAATTAAATCGATGGAAGAAATGCAACTTTTGGATATATGGAGGAAACAACACCCAAAGGAAAAGGAATATTCATACTACTCGGCTAGACATAAAACATACTCAAGAATAGACCTATTTTTGTTATCAGCTCGTATGCAAGATAGAGTAAGAAAAACAGAATATAAAGCTAGAATACTATCGGACCATTCACCCTTAATATTGACAGTAAAGTTAGAGGACATCCCTCCAAGAATGTATAGATGGAGATTAAACCCCATGTTACTTAAAAGACAGGATTTTAGAGAATTTATTGAAAGACAAATTAAAATGTATTTTGAAATAAATACGAAATCAGTGAAAGATAAGTTTATACTATGGAATGCAATGAAAGCATTCATTAGAGGGCAAATAATAAGTTATGTAACCAAGATGAAAAAGGACTATAATCAGGAAACAGAGCAGTTGGAAAGGGAAATAGTAAATATAGAAAAAGAATTAGCAATGAAGGAAGATACAACTAAAAGAAGAGAATTGGCGGATAAAAAAATAAAATATGAAACACTACAAACATATAAGGTGGAGAAGAATATAATGAAGACAAAACAGAAATATTATGAACTAGGTGAAAAAACGCACAAAATCCTAGCATGGCAGCTTAAGACAGAACAAGCTAAGAAAATGGTATTGGCATCAAGGAAAAAAGACAAACAAATTACATATAATCCAAAAGAAATTAAGGAAAACTTATAAGTCCACAAGAGATAGGACCAGTAATTGTATGTTGTTTAACATTTTCCTGCACTATTTTATAAATTGTACACACATGTTTTATTCCAGTAACATTTTTCCCACGCTCTTCTACAAATTTTTGTGTATTAATAAAAGCTACGTGTAATTGCAAATCCATGTGTCCAGTCCCACCAAATCTTATTCACACAGGTGGTGCCGACATTTGCACACTATGCACCTAGTAGTGTCCACTGTTCTACTCACTACTAACCATGAACCTTTTCTGGACCCAATATCAAAATGTTGCCATTTTGACTCAACAACACAGGTCAAAAGTTTTAGATAGGTCCCACATCGATATACTCCATCACTGAGAGTACCTACCTTGGCAGATTGAAGACAGGTAAGTCTAGACCCCCAATCTGCCTTTGATTTTTTTTTCTTTTTAAACACAGCTCAAAAGCCAGATAAAATGAGGCTTTCAAGCTCTGTGTAAAAGGTGCTAAAGTCTCAACTTTTCAACCACTGATATTAGGCTAACAGGTCTATAAATTTCCTCCTGCTGTTTCTCCCTTTTTAAATAGCGGAGTGACTTTTGCAATTTTCCAGCCCTCCAGAACCATGCCAGAATTTATTGATTCTTGGAAGATCACTACTATCGCCTCCACAATCTCTATAACTACTTCCACAACCTGAGCGTACATTCCATCTGGTCTGGGAGACTTATCTTCCCTTAGACCAAGCACCACCTCTCTGGTGATCGTGACTGCACTCACCTCTCTTCCATGACACCTTTGAAAGTCCAGAATACTCTTAACGTCTTCCACTGTGAAGATTGACACAAAATACTCATCAGTTCCTCTGCCACTTCCTTGACTCCCATTATAATCTCTCCAGCATCATTTTCTATTGTCCTATATTTACTCTTGCCTCTTTTTTACTCTTATAAAGTATATTCCTATACTTAAAAAAAGATTTTAGTATCCTTTTTGATGTTATTTGCTAGCCTCCTTTCAAAGTTCATCTTTTTCATCCTAATAACCTTCTTAGTTGCCTTCTGTATGTTTTATACACTTCTCAGACCTCTGTCTTCCTACTAATTTTTCTTTCCTTGTATACCCTTGCTTTTATCTTTGGAGTGGAGTTCTCTTTACAGCCACAGTTGTGTATTTTTTCCATTCAATTTTTTTTTGGAATACGCCTATCCTGGACTTTCCTTGTTTCTCTCAGAAGCTCTAGCCATTGCTACTCTGTTGTCGTCCCTGTGGGTATGCATTTCAAATGACCTTGCCAGTTTCTCTTGTCCTTCTGTAGACCTCTTGTTCTACTGGTATGCTGACAGCTCTGATTTTAGTTTCTCTCTCTCAAATTGCAGGGTGAATTCTATCATATTATAATCACCACCTCCCAACGGTTCCTTACCTTCATCTCTCTTATCATTACACAATACTCAATCCAGAATTGCCAATTCCCTGGTCGGCTCAGCCACATGTTGCTCTAAAAAGTAATCTTGTAGGCTTTCTCAAATTCTCTCTCTTGAGATCCAGTCCCAATCTGGTTTCCCCAATTTACTTGCATGTTAAAATCCCCCATGACTACCATTACATTGCCCTTCTGACACACCTATTCTATTTGCTGTTGTAATTTGTTTTCCACATCCCAGTTACTGTTTGGAGGACGTATAAAGCTGCTAACAGTGTCTGTTTTTACTCTTGCCCATTGCTTAACTCAATCCATGATATCTTTTCATATATATCTTCTCATCCTATGTCATGTCTTTCTAATGATTTAATATTTTTTTGACTATTTTATTTTGACTTTTTACATCAAAGTAATTACAATCAATACAGCCTTTTACAACATTCATAGAATGTACAAAATCTGTGTTTTGTTCTCCCTCCTCCCCTTGCCCCCAAACACATACAAATACAAGTAAATACAAGTGAGGTTCAGAGCCCCCACTGAAAACCTTAAAAAAAGGAACAACCTAATTAACTAAATAACCCATAATAATAATAATAATAATAACAATTACAGCACGGAAACAGGCCATTAGGCCCTTCTAGTCCGCACCGAACCAAACACCCCTTTCTAATCCCACCTCCCTGCACAATGCCCATAACCCTCCATCTTCCTCTCATCCATATACCTGTCCAACCTTTTCTTAAATAATACAATTGACTCCGCCGCCACTATTTCTCCCGGAAGATCATTCCACACAGCTACCACTCTCTGAGTAAAGAAGTTCCCCCTCATGTTACCTCTAAACCTCTGCCCCTTAATTCTTAACTCATGTCCTCTTGTTTTAATCTTTCCTCCTCTTAACGGAAATAGTCTATCCACATCCACTCTGTCTATCCCTTTCATAATCTTAAATACTTCTATCAAATCCCCTCTCAACCTTCTACGCTCCAAAGAATAAAGACCCAATCTGTCCAATCTCTCCCCATACTCCAGATGCTTAAACCCAGGCAACATTCTGGTAAACCTTCTCTGCACTCTCTCCACTCTGTTTATATCCTTCCTATAATTAGGCGACCAGAACTGCACACAGAACTCCAAATTAGGCCGCACCAACGTCTTATACAATCTCAACATCACCTCCCAACTCCTATATTCCATGCAATGATTGATAAAGGCCAGCATACTAAAAGCCTTCTTCACCACCCTATTCACGTGAGTTTCTACCTTCAGGGAACGATGTACCGTCACTCCTAAATCTTTCTGCTCTTCTGTATTCCTCAATGCTCTCCCATTTACCACATATGTCCTATTCTGATTCTTCTTACCAAAATGAAGCACCTCACACTTATCAGCATTAAATTCCATCTGCCATTTTTCAGCCCACTTTTCTAAGCAGCCCAAATCCCTCTGCAATCCTAGAAAACCTTCTTCATTATCCACTATTCCACCTATCTTAGTATCGTCTGCATATTTACTAATCCAATTCACCACCCCATCATCTAGAAATAAAAGAACCTGAAAGAAAAAACAAACTAAAATAAAACAAACTATAAAAGGTCTAAAGAGAGGATACGCACGTCACCTGTGCCATGTTCCATTTCCTTAACTCCAATCCTTTCCCTTCTAAGACAGGTTTTTATTATATCCATATTTCACTGGGAGGGGCAGCTAGTCAATCTACATATCCATGTATATCAGATATGCTTGACGCACTTTAACAATGTATCATGTTTCCCCTTTAGATTGTAAGTGATTTTCTCTAAGGGAATACTATTTTGCATTTCCATATTCCATCATATACTATTTACTTGGGAGTCGGACTTTCACGTAACCGTTATACACTTCCTGGCTACCGTCAAGGTGACCTTCACAAAGTGAACTTGATATTTGGACAGTCTAAAACTCACATTTCTAGTATCTCCCAAAAGGTACAACTCTGGATTTTGTGGAAAATACACTTTTGAAATTTTTTTCAAAATGCCCCCCAGTTCTTCCCAGAAGGGTCTCACTTTGTATATAGCCAGATGGAGTGGACAAAGGTTCTAATCTCCACACCACACCTAAAGCACATTTCTGAAATTTCTGACTTTGATTTATGTAATTTTTCTGGTGTGAGGTATAGCTGGTGCAAAAAGGTTATGTTGCACCAATCTGTATCTGGCATTAATGACCCCAGTTACACTATCCAGATTGTTGTGCCCAAGTTCGACTCCCATTTGTGTAATCCTGGCTTCGGGCCCTCTCTTTGAAATATGCAATACATTTGAGAAATAAATTTACACACGATCCCTTATCGAATTAGAATCTCTGTATCACTAGACTTGACCGTATAATTTATGGCAGGGTCATAGGTGGTCCTAATTTTTCCCTTTTAAAAAAAAAAAATCTTATTTGCAGATAGCAGAAGAATGTTCTATTAGACCGACCATCTTTATTTCTCAACTGCTCGAATGACATGAGCTGCCTTTGTTGGTAACAGTCCTTGATACACGCTAACAGTCCTTAATACACCTGATCCCCTTCTGGCACCAGGTGTCTAGGATCTTATTACCTAAACTCAAGGGTATCAACTTGTTCTGGGTCAAAGGTGTTTTAGGAGACATCTCCACCTTCCATCCAATACATTGATTTTTTTTTTGCCGTATCTAAAGAATATGGGGATATCAGTTTTCTTTGAAATTACTTTGGTGTCTCATTTGTTTATAAATTCTCCTGCTATCTGTTCACCTCTTGCATCTAGTCCAATTTGTGCCCAGGAGGGGAGATTCCCCCTTCTCAGAGTGAGGTGATAAACCTTATCTAGGCTGTCCAGTAAGTTTTTTAAAAATCTGGTAAATTGAACCCCCCCCCCCACCCCAAATTGTGATCCCATGTCAACTTTTCCATGGAGATTCTAGTCATCTTACCATTCAACAGGAACCTATGGACACACTTGCCATCTGATACATTCGCCATCTGACACATTAAAGAAATCCTGTTGAAATGAAATGGGTAGCAACTGAAAAAGATATTGGAGTCTTGGCATCACCTTAACTCTGCCCACCAGTGTAATGGGCAGAGTCCTCCATGTATCAAGGTCCTCCTCAATCTTCTGGAGAAAAGGGGATAATTAAGTTTGGACAAGTTACATAAATCTTAATCTATTTTTACCCCCAAATACTTAATACCTTCCTGTGGCCATTTGAATTGATATTATTGGCTATAATCTCCATTTGTCAAAGGCATAATTTCACTTTTATCCATATTTACCTTGTACCCCAAGACAATCCCATAATCTTCCAGTGTGGTCTTCAGCCTGGCCAATTACTCCCCCCCCCGACCCCCCCACCACTCCCCCAAAGTTTGTCAAATACACCAACACATCATCAGCAAAAAACGTTGATTTTGTGTTCTACCTGGCCCATCCTGAATCCATTTATGTCTGGATCCTGCCGAATAGCTTCCTCCAGCAGCTCTGTACAAGCAGCACTGGAGTCAATGGACAGCTCTGCCTACTGGACCTACTTGATGTAAACACTGGAAACATCAGCCCAATTGTAATAATTTTTGCTGGAGTTTATGGTATAGTTTTTATGATTTAATGTTATTCCTTACCAACAGAGCCATCCCGCCCCCCCCCCCCCCCCCCACACTGCTTACCTGCCTATCCTTTCAATACACTGTGTATCTCTTGGACATTCAGCTCCCATTGACACCCATCCTTTAACCATGATTCTGTGATGGTGGCCACAACATACCTACCAATCTGTAGCTTTTCTTTATTTCATATGCTGGGTGTATTTAAATACAAAACCTTTAGCCCTAACATCACCTGAATAATTGGGGACACAAGAGTCTGTGGATGCTGGAACCTGCAGCAATAAACAATCTGCTGGAGGAACTCAGTGGATCGAGCATCATCAATTGGGGAAAATGAGGATGGTTGATATTTAAGTTTGAAACCCTTCGGTCTTGACAAAGAGCTTTGACCTGAAACATTGACAATTCTCTTGCTACTCTCCATGATGCAATTTACTCTCCTGACTTCCTAAGGCACAGCCTTCAAGTTGCAAGACAGAAGTGCAAAGCATTGCTCTCCATTTGTCTGGATCATTGCATCCCCAGCAATGTGACTGAAACTTGACACCAACTAGAACAAAATAGTGCACTTGATAGGCAGCAGGTGAACCATTTTAAATTTTCATTCTCTCCATCACCAGTGTGCAGTGCCTGTATTATGTACCAGCTACAAAATGCACTTCAGCTGCTCACCTAGGCTTCTCCAGCAGTACTTCCCAATCACATGACTTCTACTCCCAAAAAGGGCAATGATGGCACTCAGCAACACCATCATCTGCAAATTGCACACCAACTTGCTCTGAAGACTTGGCTTTGGATTGTTGTCTCTTCTCGAAGTCTTTGGGAGTAAGCTGTCCTGCATTGTTGCTGGATCAAAATCCTGGAACTACCTCTCCAATGGCACTGTGGGATTACTTTGCCAGGATAACTGCAGTGGTTCAAGGGGGCAGCTCACCACCACCTTCTCAAGGCCAGTTTAGGGATGGGCAATATAAGTAAACCTTACCTGTGATTCCCAAACCCTGAAAGAAATGAACAGATGAATTAAGGAAATCTGTGCAAATCTCAGTGAAGGAATGGGGATCGGGACACCAAAAGGTAGCATTGTGGATGTTATCATTTATGTTCTAATGTTAAGATGTTAGCTGCAATGCACTGAGTTACATTTGTGCTTCTTTGAAGTAAGAATTGAATCCCAGCCCTCCTCCAGAGATTTGAAAATATAATTCGGACTGGTACCCTACTGCCAAAGTCTTTCAGAAGAAGCAAAAATCCAAAGCCATGATGGATCGTTATGAAGGAAATTAGAGGAATTGACCTGGAATTTGGCCAATATTTATCTTTAATTATCACTGCCAGAGAAAAGTAGGCTTGTAAGAACTTTGTCAGATTGCTGTGTAGGTTTTGTCTGAACTTATCTGGTTTGTATTACATCCCTTTGCCATGTGATAAGAGCTCATCACTATTATCATGAAGATTGTGTCAATCTTAAGATGTTTCATTGTGTTTTGTTTTTGTCAGGAAGTCCCAAGCAAGGCTTCCTTGTACATTGAAAATGCCTTGAAACCCCTGTACCACCTTCAGAGTCAATATAAAAGTGTTGTGAAAGAAAACAGGATACAGGAATGGTTGTCGGGCGCTCTGAGAAGTAGCACAGAAAGGTAAGCATTCTTTGATGCAAGTTTTCTCTAAAACACTCCACTTCATAACTGTGTTACTCTACCAGTCATTCAAAATATAAAAGATGCAATACGTAGGAAATGTTGTCGTTTGGAAAAGTGCCTCAGATGAGGTACCAAGTTGCATTCTTCTTTTGACTCTGGGACGTTAACAAACCCATCACAAAGTTTTTTTTGTTTTTTTTTATATAAATGCTGGTGCTCCACAAGATTTATTGTTTTTTTTATAATTTTTCACACTGAACCGTATCAATCAAAATATATACAAACGATTCTCATTAAATATACACAGTGGCATTTTCTCCCTTTTTTCCCCCCTATCTTCCCTCCCCCCTTCCCACACCCCTCCAAAACCAATAAATATTCAACATATGCAATACAATAAAATCATTAAACAATATCATCACACAATGAAAAATAAACAAGAAAAATGAGTCATCTACTTTTAGACACTGGATCAAGTCGTTTTGTCTTATAATTTTAGAGGGTGGAGGTCTGAGGCAAGCCTTCTCTGTTATGTTCCATGTATGGTTCCCAAATTTGTTCAAATAATGTGACTTTATTTTTTAAATGATGTTATTTTTTTTCCAATGGAATACATTTATTCATTTCCATGTACCATTGCTGTATTCTCAGGCTCTCTTCCATTTTCCAAGTTGACATTATACATTTTTTTGCTACTGCTAAGGCTAACATAATAAATCTTTTTTGCGCTTTATCCAATTTGAGGCCTTATTCCTTACTTCTCTTTTTTTGGTATGTTATCTTTTGTGATTTTATTTAATATCTGATTTAGATCTTCCCAAAACATTTTCACTTTCACACATGCCCAAATTGCATATAATGTTGATCCCATTTCCTTCTTACAGCAAAAACATCTATCTGATAATATTGGATCCCATTTTTTAAAACTTTTGGGGCGTGATATATAACCTGTGTAACCAATTATACTGTATCATACGTAACCTTGTGTTTATTGTATTCTTCATAGTTCCAGAACGTAACTTTTCCCATGTTTCATTTTTTATCTTTGTTTAAATCCTTTTCCCACTTTTGTTTGGGTTTATAGCTTATTTCATCATTTTCCTTATCTTGTAGCTTAATGTACATATTCATTATAAATCTTTTATTTATCGTTGTGTCTGTAATCACATATTCAAAGCTGCTTCCTTCTGGTAATCTGTCTGTTTCCCAATTTATCCTTTAAATAAACTTTCAGTTGATGATATGCAAACATTGTACCATGAGTTATTCCATATTTGTACTTCAACTATTCAAATGTTAATAAATTATTTCCCAAAAAACAATTTTCTATTCTTTTAATTCCTTTTCTCTCCCATTCTCTAAAGGAAAGGTTATCTATTGTAAAAGGGATTAGTGGGTTCTGTTAAGTATACTATGATGTCATCTCCAAGTAAACTGATTTTATACTCCTTCTCCTTTATTTTTATCCTTTTTATTTTCTTTTCTGTTCTTATCAGTTCTGTCAATGGTTCTATTGCTAAAGTGAACAATGAGGGGGATAATGGACATCCCTGCCTAGTTGACCTACTTAATTTAAATTGGTTCGATACATATCCATTTACTGTTACCTTCGCCAATGGTCCATTATATAATGCTTTAATCCAATTAATTTTTCTGGTAGGTTGAACCTCTGTAATACTTTGAATAAATAATTCCATTCTACCCTGTCAAAGGCTTTTTCTGCATCTAAAGCAACAGCCACTGTTGGCTTCTTATTTCCTTGAACTGCATGAATTAGATTAATAAGTTTACAGACATTATCTGCTGTTCGTCTTTTCTTAAAAAATCCAGTTTGATCTTGTTTTACTATTTTTGGTACACAATCGGCCAATCTGTATGCTAATAATTTTGCTATTATCTTATAATCTGAATTAAGTAGAGATATTGGTCTATATGATGCTGGTGTTAATGGATCCTTCCCCATCTTTGGTATTACTGTAATTATTGCTGTCTTACATGAATCTGACAAGTTTTGTGTTTCTTCTATCTGGTTCATTACTTCCAGGAGAGGAGGAATTAATAACTCTTTAAATGTTTTATAGAATTCTATTGGGAATCCATCCTCTCCAGGCGTTTTATTGTTCGGCACCTTTTATAATCTATCCTGAACTTCCTCTATTTCAAATGGTTTTATCAGTTTGTTTTGTTCCTCTTCTTGTAATTTCGGCAGTTCAATTTTAGCTAAAAACTCTTCTATTTTATCATCTTTCCCCTCGTTCTCAGTTTGGTATAATTGTTCATAAAATTCCTTAAAGTTCTCATTAATCTCTATTGGGTTGTATGTAATTTGTTTGTCCTTTTTCCTTGATGCCAATACAGTTCTTTTAGCTTGTTCTATTTTAAGTTGCCAGGCTAATATTTTATGTGTTTGTAATACTTTTGCTTTATTTTCATTATGTTCTTCTCCACCTTGTATGTTTCGTATTTTTTTTTGTCCGCCAATTCTCTCCTTTTCGTTATATCATCCCCTTTTCCTAGTTCCTTTTCTATATTTACTATCTCCCTTTCCAACTGTTTTATTTCCCGATTGTAGTCCTTTTTCATCTTAGTTACATGGGTGTAAAGGGTGGGGCCAGTACTGTGCACACTGCACTCCACCTAAAAGCTCCTTTGCGCAGGCCCGAGGATATGTCCACCCTCTCCCTCAAAAGATGCATACAAATTCAAGCTAGCATGCTGGAACATCAGAACCATGCTAAACAAGGCTGACACCCACCGACCTGAACGTCGGTCTGCCCTCATCGCACATGAACTCCTCAGACTCGACATAGCCGCTCTCAGCGAAGTCCGCCTTGCAGATGTAGGCAGCCTCCAAGAACGCGGCGCGGGCTACACACTCTACTGGTCTGGCAAGCCTCAGGTTGAACGACGCCTATCTGGTGTTGGCTTTGTGGTCAAGAACTCCATTGCCTCCAAACTCGAAAATCTCCCGACAGGCCACTCTGACCGGATCATGTCCATGCGACTCCCCCTTCAAAACAAGCGACGCATCGCTCTCATCAGTGTCTATGCTCCAACCCTTCAGGCGGAACCAGCAGGAAAGGACAAGTTCTACACTGATCTGCGCAACCTCATCCAGCGCACCTCTACAGCCGACAAGGTTGTCATCCTTGGCGACTTCAACGCTCGCGTCGGCAAAGACTCAGAAACCTGGCCAGGAATCCTTGGCAAGCATGGTGTCGGCAAGTGCAATGACAACGGGTGCCTCCTGTTGGAGCTCTGCGCCGAACAGTGGCTTGTCATTATTAACACCCTTTTCCAGCAGAGAGACAGCCTGAAGACTACCTGGATGCATCCCCAATCCAAACGCTGGCACCTCCTGGACTACGTTCTGGTGCGAGGAAGAGACAAACGAGATGTGCTCCACACCAGGGTCATGCCCAGCGCGGAATGCCACACTGACCACTGGCTTGTTCGCTGCAAGCTCAACCTTCACTTCAAGCCAAAGTTCAAGAACAGTGGAGTTCCCAGAAAGAGGTTCAGTGTTGGAAACTTGCAGTCAGACGAAGTGAGAGGAAACTTCCAGGCAAACCTCCAAGCAAAGCTCGAGGATGCAAACTCCCTCACGGACATGTCTCCTGAAACCCTCTGGGCTCAGCTGAAAACGGCCATACTGCAATCCACTGAAGAGATACTGGGCTTCTCCTCCAGGAAAAACAAGGACTGGTTTGATGAAAACAACCAGGAAATCCAGGAGCTGCTGGCAAAGAAGCGAGCTGCCCACCAGGCTCATCTTGCAAAGCCTTCCTGGCCAGAGAAAAAACGAGCCTTCCTTCTCGCATGCAGCCATGTTCAGCACAAACTCCGGGAGGTCCAAAATGAGTGGTGGACTAGCCTCGCCAAACAAACCCAGCTTAGCACCGACATTGGCGACTTCAGGGGTTTCTATGAGACATAACTTATTATCTGCCCTCTAATGAAGGCTTTCATTGCGTCCCATAATATAAATTTGTCTTTCACTGATTTCGTATTTATTTCACAATATGTTTTAATTTGGCGTTCAATAAACTCTCTAAATTCCTGCCTTTTAAGTAGCATGGAGTTTAGGCAAAGGAGGAAAAACCCAACCCCAACCAACCAATTTTCCCCTGCAACCGTGTCTGCCTGTCCCGCATCGGACTTGTCAGCCACAAACGAGCCTGCAGCTGACGTGGACATTTACCCCCTCCATAAATCTTCGTCCGCGAAGCCAAGCCAAAGGTATGTTCTTGGTGGGATGTCCTCCATTCTATTGCTAATAACAGGGGTGAATGATCAGATAGTAATCTCGCTTTATATTCAGTTTTTCTAACTCTCCCTTGAATATGGTCCGACAACAAAAAACATATCAATCCTTGAGTATGTTTTATGCCTACTCGAATAATATGAGAATTCCTTCTCTCTTGGGTGCTGCCTCCTCCATATATTCATAAGTTTCATTTCCTGCATTGATTTAACCTTACATTTGGCCACTTTATTTTTTTACTAGTCTTTTGTCCTGTTTTATCCAACATTGGATCCAAATTAAGGTTAAAAATCCCCTCCTATCAATATATTTCCATGTGTATCTACAATCTTCAAAAAAAATCTTGTATAAACATTTGATCCTCCTCATTAGATGCATATATATTGAGCAAATTCCAAAATTCTGGATATATCTGATACTTTATCATTACATACCTCCCTGCTGGATCTATTATTTCCTCTTCTATTTTGATTGGTACATTTTTATTAAGTAATATAGCTACACCTCTAGCTTTTGAATTATATGATGCTGCCGTTACGTGTCCTACCCAGTCTCTCTTTAATTTGTTATGTTCCACTTCAGTTAGATACGTTTCCTGCACAAATGCTATGTCTATTTTTTTCATTTTTCAGGAAATTTAATAGTCTCTTCCTTTTAATTTGGTTATGTATTCCATTAATGTTTATAGTCATATAGTTCAACGTGACCATCTCATCCTTTTTACACCTCATTTCCGCTTCCTCACCACCACCATCCCCCTTTTCACCATTTTCATCTCTCAGTTTTCCCTTTTTAAACTCAATGTATGACAACACATTTAAAATACAAAATACTCCAACAACTCCCACATCCAATATTCCCTTAACCCCAAATATACTCCCCTCTCTGAGTTGCCCCTTATCCCTTGCTGGACAACCAGAACTCCCCTTTCCATTTAGATTGTGAACCTGCTCGCAAGCGTCAACTGATTTCGAAGTGACGGTTATTCTCTCCCCCCCCCCCAACCCCCGTCAGAAAACACCTTTTTTTACACATTTAATAAAGTTCTCCCTTTTTTCCCCCTTCCTTCCTTCCTTCCCTTCTCTTTCCCTTCTTTAGTTCTTTACATATACATTGTTTTTACATCTTTATATATATTTTATCGCCGTTCTTCATTCTTATTACATCTTTTCATCTCTCCTTCTGTCCTGCAAGCGTCCTGCAAATTCTTGTGCTTCTTCCGGATTCAAGAAGTCTGTTTTGCTCCCCAGGGATAAATATTTTAAGCACAGCTGGATGCCTTAACATGAATTTATAACCTTTTTTCCATAGGATCAGTTTTGCTGTATTAAACTTCTTCCTCTTTCAGAGTTCAAAACTTATGTCTGGGTAAAAAAATATTTTTTGACCCTTTTATTCCAATGGTTTATTGTGTTCTCTAATTTTATTCCTTGCCCACTCCAGTATATTTTCTCTTGTCGTATATCTCAAAAATTTTACTAAGATGGATCTTGGTTTTTGATGTGTCTGTGGTTTCAGAGCTAGTGTTCTGTGTGCCCTTTCTATTTCCATTCCTTCCTGCATTTCTGTCGTTCCCAGGACCTTTGGGATTCATTCTTTTATAAATTCCTTCATATCTGTGCCTCTTCATCTTCCTTTAGGCCCACTATTTTTATTTTGTTTCGTCAACTATAATTTTCCAACATATAAATTTTGTGAGCTAACAACTCTGTGTCTCTTTAATTTTTTTATCACTTTCTTCCAATTTTCTTCTTAAGTCATTCACTTCCATTTCTACAGCCGTTTCTCGTTCTTCCACATTTTCTACTCTTTTCCCTATTTCTGTCATGACTAGCTCTAATCTTTGCATTTTATCTTCTGTTCTTTTCATTTTTCTTTTAATTGCACTAAATTCCAACCATTCTTTTAATGCTCTCATTGGTTCTTGAAAAAAAGCTTTATCTATATTCTGTCCATCTGTTTTACCTTCTATCTCTCTGAGAAGATCTTGGTCTTCTTTCTCTTCTTCTGTGTCTGTACCTGTGTTTGTGTCTTCTTTGTATCTGTGTCTCTTCTGATTTTTCTGATGAGTAACTTGTCTCACTTTGTTGGGTCTCTTCTTGCTTGGCCTCTTGCTGTTGTCCTCTTTTCTGAGCTGCTCATCTGTCGAGCCTTCTGCTGCTGCTCCTCTTTCCTTTCACCCTGTTGACTTTCTTTTTCACCTGGTACTTCACTCCCTCTCCTGCCGCCTTCCTCATCTTCCAGCTGAGAGCCCTGGTGTCGGGCATCCCTCAGCTGGGTGCGCCGTGGTTGCCAACTTCTTGGTTGAGCCCCCCTCCCATCGGTATTTTCCTTTACCTTAGATTGCCCACTGTGCATGCATGACTCTTCACGCATGTGCAGTTGCGCACTTTTGTTTGACTCTGAGAGCCATTTTTGCAGTTCACCGGTTGGGGGGCCGCAACTCTGTAGTGCCGTCACCAACCTCGGAGATCGGGTGCTCTTTTCCATCTCGGCTCCCTGTTCCTTCGTGCAGGTAAGGCCTTCTCCTTTCTTTTCTGGTGTCTCCTTTTTTTCCCATTGTTTTTACTTTTTCCTTCTTAGGTGCCATTTTCTTTCTCTTCTTTGCAACTTTATCTTTTAGTTCTTATATTTTGTATTTATTGAACTTTGTCTTTTAACTTTTTTTCTTATTTTCTGAAGAGGGCTGGTTTTACCCTACCGGCCACTACTGCCATCACGTGACTCCTCCCACCCATCACAAAGTTGAGGAGCACAGAACTTTTCTGATTCCGCCCAACATCACTTCAGAATCAGAATTTATTGTCATGAACAAGTCACAAAATTTGTTGTTTTGCAACAACCTCACTAAGCAAACATTCATATAAACCACCTTACAAAAAAAAGTGCACAAAAATGTCAAAGTAAGGCGGTGTCTGGTTCATTGACCATTCAGGATTCTGACAGTAGCGGGAAAGAAGCTGTCCTTGTGCTGCTGAGTGCTCGTCTTTAGGCTACTGTATCTTTTTCCTGATAGTAGCAGAGTGAAAAACTCATGCAGTTTGGCATGCAGAGTTTTGCCGCCAGCCTTCCAGACTTCTGGGGGGATTCCATCCATACCTGCTGCTTTGCCACTTTTCAGTTGTTCGATTGCCTTATATGTCTCATCCAGGGTGGGAACCTCATCCAGCTCTAGCCTTAGGGGCTGTTGAGGGAGCTGGAGCAGGGCGGAATCTTGGACTGAGCGGTTGGTACTGAAAAGAGATTGGAAGTGTTCTGACCATCGGTTGAGGATGGAGATCTTGTCGCTGAGGAGGACTTTGCCGTCTGAGCTGCGCAGCGGGCTTTGGACTTGGGGTGAGGGGCCGTACACAGCCTTTAGAGCCTCGTAGAAACCCCTGAAGTCGCCAATGTCCGCGCTGAGCTGTGTTCGTTTGGCTAGGCTAGTCCACCACTCATTTTGGATCTCCCGGAGTTTGCGCTGAAGATGGCTGCATGCGCGACGGAAGGCTTGTTTTTTCTCTGGACAGGACGGCTTTGTAAGGTGAGCCTGGTGGGCAGCTCGCTTCTTTGCCAGCAGCTCCTGGATTTCCTGGCTGTTTTCGTCAAACCAGTCCTTGTTTTTCCTGGAGGAGAAGCCCAGTACCTCTTCAGTGGATTGCAGTATGGTAGTCTTCAACTGATCCCAGAGGGTTTCAGGGGACGGGTCCGTGAGGCGGGTTGCAACGTCGAGCTTTGCTTTGAGGTTTGCCTGGAAGTTTCCTCTCGCTTCGTCTGACTGCAGTTTTCCAACATTGAACCTCTTTCTGGGGGCTTTATTGTTCCTGGGCTTTGGCTTGAAGTGAAGGTTGAGCTTGCAGCGAACCAGCCGGTGGTCAGTGTGGCATTCCGCGCTAGGCATGACCCTGGTGTGGAGCACATCTTGTTTGTCACTTTCTCGCACCAGGATGTAGTCCAGGAGGTGCCAGTGTTTGGATCGGGGATGCATCCAGGTGGTCTTAAGGCTGTCCCTCTGCTGAAAAAGGGTGTTTGTAATGACAAGCCGCTGTTCTGCGCAGAGCTCCAACAGGAGGCGCCCATTGTCGTTGCACTTGCCGACGCCATGCTTGCCCAGGATTCCTGGCCAGGTTTCTGAGTCTTTGCCGACACTCCTGTTCGGCTCCGAATCATGGGTCCTCTACCGGCACCACCTACGGCTCCTAGAACGCTTCCACCAGCGTTGTCTCCGCTCCATCCTCAACATCCATTGGAGCGCTCACACCCCTAACGTCGAGGTACTCGAGATGGCAGAGGTCGACAGCATCGAGTCCACGCTGCTGAAGATCCAGCTGCGCTGGATGGGTCACGTCTCCAGAATGGAGGACCATCGCCTTCCCAAGATCGTATTATATGGCGAGCTCTCCACTGGCCACCGTGACAGAGGTGCACCAAAGAAAAGGTACAAGGACTGCCTAAAGAAATCTCTTGGTGCCTGCAACATTGACCACCGCCAGTGGGCTGATAACGCCTCAAACCGTGCATCTTGGCGCCTCACAGTTTGGCGGGCAGCAGCCTCCTTTGAAGAAGACCGCAGAGCCCACCTCACTGACAAAAGGCAAAGGAGGAAAAACCCAACACCCAACCCCAACCAACCAATTTTCCCTTTCAACCGCTGCAATCGTGTCTGCCTGTCCCACATCGGACTGGTCAGCCACAAACGAGCCTGCAGCTGACGTGGACTTTTTACCCCCTCCATAAATCTTCGTCCGCGAAGCCAAGCCAAAGAAAGAAAGAGCAGAGTGAAGAGGGCATGGCCTGGGTGGTGGGGGTCCTTAAGGATAGAGGCTGTTTTTTTAAGACCTCTCCTCTTGCAGATGTCTTCGATAGAATGGTCGGGCCCCCATGATGTCACAGACTGAGTTAACAACCTTCTGGAGATAATTTTCTTGCCCTGAGCATTGGCGCCTCCGTACCAGGCAGTGATGCAACCAGCCAGAATACTTTCCACAGTACACCTGTCGAAGTTTTTGAGAGTTTTTGGTAACTTACCAATCTCCTCAAACACCTCACAAAGTATAGCTGCTGGTGAGCCTTCTTCATGATCACATCAACATGGAGGCTCTAGGACAGATCCTCGGAGACATTGACACCCAGGAGTTTAAAGTTCTTGACCCTCTCCACTTCTGAGCTCTCGATGAGGACTGGATCATGTTCTCCTGACTTACTCACATTACCACTGGCAATTCATTTCATCACTATTTGTGATCATTGATTGTGTCCACCAAACATGATGGATATTCTTTCAGCTACTATGGCACAAACCTCTGAATATCCCTCCCTTAAACTGTCTGCTTCTTCATTGTAGAAAGCCACCTCTTTCAAATCCAATCCCTGGGTCATTTTATTCTGTTAAAAGTGCTAGATAAATCTATTTTGTTGCATCAGATGTATCTTCAGGCTTAGACTGAATTTATTTCAAATATTAGAATTCTTTTTGTCCTGAAATAGTTTAAGAATAACGGATCTGATCTTCTAAAACAGCCATTCTCAACCAGTGCCATTCGCCCCCAACCCCTCCTCAGGGGCCACAGCACATTTAAGGGGACTGAAATCCTTAATAATTGGGCCCAAGGTGTATCAGGGGTAGGAGAAAAGTTGGAAAAAAGCAACTAAACTTTGACTGCTTCACAGGGAAGAGGGCCCATAAACCTTTAGCAGAGTGCTAAGGGAGCCATAGCCAAAACACAAGGTTGAGAATGGCTGTCCTAAAGTAATTTTTTCAGTGATAGCTAGGTACAGTGGCAGAAATAGTGTGAGAAGTCTTGCTGGTTCCCAGTACAAAGGTTTATTGAGCTAGGGCTTTTCTTTTGGAGTGATGGAGGATGAGAGACGACTTAATCAAGGACTATATGATTGAGAGGCATGTGAACATTCCCAGGATGGCAATGGCCAATACCAGAGGACATTGTTTTTTTTTTTGCACAGAGTGGTAGGTGCCTCGAATGTATTGTTGGGGTGGTGGTATAAGCTGATATAATAGGGACCGATATAGGTAAAAATGGAGGTTATGGAGGGAATAGTTAGATTGATGGTTTACATAGGTTGCAACAACATTGTGCATACAAGGGCCTGTGCCAGGTGTAGCCAGCCTTTTAATTTTTAATTTAGACAAACAGCACAGTAACAGGCCATTTTGGCCCAAGAGTACATACTGGGGGTGTAGGTTAATTGGGTAGCATGGATTTGTGGGCCAAAATGTCCTGTTACAATGCTGGCTGTCTAAATTCAAAATGATGAGGTTGGCCAGCCCTGGCTGTACTGTATCATGTTTTAAATAGTCATTCCTTAGGAGAATAGTGATAGTGCTAAGAGCAGATGGTTAGTCAACCTTGCAGCTACTTTGAAGGGCATTTGTTTCTGGTTCCTAAAATCTTCATTATTGAAGGATCAATGGTTGTTGAAACGATTTCCTAACATTGGGATTGGATGAAAGGAAGATGTTCTCTGATTGATAAATTCATGATTGGCCAAAAAGCCCTCTATAAACACAACAAATGATTCAATAAATTCAGGCTGCTGCTTCCTCTTTACAGGTATTATGAAACAGTTTCTGATGTTCTAAGCTCAGTTAAAAAGATGGAGGAGAGTCTCAAGCGACTGAAGCAAGCAAGGAAATCTGCAATTCCAAGTAACATTGGCACAAATAGCGGCATCAGTGATGATAACAAAATCAGGTTGCAACTTGCTCTGGATGTTGAGTACCTGTGGGATCAAGTAAGTAACTATGGTTGCAAGGTTTCATTCAGTTGGGGCAAGATTTCTGTGGGAAAATGTAGGAAATAATTTGGAACTGGCTGGTATACTGATTCTCATATTATAAGCACATCTATTAAGAAATTACATCCAATGCAAATAAGATGTACTAATCAAAGATGATGGTGACTGCTGTATGTCTAAGACATTTCTCTTCCTCCTGTTGGTTTTCACTCTTCTTCACTCCATATTTTACATTTTCTTTAATTTTGATCTTGCAATGGCACCCATCTGCAGGACACTTCAAAGATCTATTCCACTTATTTGTTACTTAGCCCTTTTTCTTGTTTTGAAGATTGAGCTATTCCTTGCGATCTGCAGTCGCAGATTTGAATTTTGCATGAGTCGGATCCCCAACTTAATGTATTGTTACAAATCTGTTACAAATGTAATTTCTTCATTGACATACAGTAGTCCATTAAATATTTCAAGCTCCCCTTCTGTTCTCTTTGTATAACTTCATTGTAGTTCTCCCCTGATTTATTTAAAATTCTAAAATTATTTTATTGTCACATACTAATACATGAAATTCATCAACCCGTGCCTTCCTTAAAGGCACACAAAGAAGTGCCATTAGCAGTGTTTGGAACCCCAATAGCAAGAGAAAGAGAAGCAAAAGAGAGTCCCTTCAGAGACACTGAGAGACCATGGAATTGTTTCCATTGTTTTTGCTGCCTCTTCAGCCGCACAGCTGAACTTACATTTTAATGTCCAATTGGTATGTTTAATGTACTTCTTTATGATTTAGGCTATCTGCTTGCTTTCAAAATAGCACCAAATCAGTGACCTATCTTCCTCTTTCAGCATATTTTAACACCAATTTTTTTTTTTAGCATATTTTTATTAATTTTTTTATACTGAAATCATGCCTTGCTTCTCAACATTAAATCATTAATATGCATTGTATTTGATTTACCAATTTTAGTCTTGTTACTGAAATATTATTAAAACTTTGAAAGAAATGCATGTAAAACTTTTATTAGATACAGTAAAATTCCCATTATCTGGTACCTACGGGGATCACAGATGCCAGAAATGCAAAATTTCTAGTTGATTGAGTCTCGCTCCTACAATGCGTAATTAATACACCGTTTAAAAGACAAGACAGTGTAAAATGCAAAGTAATGGGGAAAAATTCAGTATTGTTGTCTTTAATTATGTAAAGTTCACTTTAATCAAGTAATTCCCTTAACTTACAAAATTTAAATTTGAACCCTGGTCGTTGGCGCTGTAACAACATTGCAGTCGCTGCTAGACTAACCAAGCTGCCTTCATTATTAATCCCCACTCCCCCAAGTTTACAGATCAAGCCTTACTAATAAACCTAATACAAATAAAGATATAGACTCTTATTAGGCAGGGATAGGGAGATACTTTGGGAGAGTCACCCCAGCAGCGAGCGGCATCGACTGGCTCTTCACCCGGTGTCCTGGTCAGGCCCTCGGAACAAACCTGATTCGTGTCCCGGTAGGCCTTCAGCGCAACCCGACTCACCTCCACACCAGTGTCCCGATCAGGCCCTCGGTGCACTTTCCTTTAAATTTGAACCCTGGTTGCTAGCACTGTAACAGTGTGTGCTACCCACTATACTAACTGTGCTTAATTAACCCCTCCCCAAATTTACTGATAAAGCCTTACTAATATATCTAACACTAATTAAGATAAAGAGCCTTACCAGACGGGGATATGAAGACAAATCAGTAGGAAGAATGTTGTCCTAGCAAACAGCTCTTCATCCTGGTGCCACCATTTTATTCAACTTTAATCAAACAGCTGTTGTGGGCAGGGCACGACTGGCTCAATGTTTGCTCCCATCTTCACCAAGGGGTTGTGTGTTGGTTCAGAAAACATTTACTTCTACAATTTTAGACTTTATTTATTGTTAAGAAAAATGTTTTGTTGTATTTTTGTCGGCTGATTGAATGCCGGATAATGGGGATTTTTCTGTATTTGGGCTGCTGTTACGCAGCACAGAAGGAAACTTTGTGACTCCAATGTGTCTCTCATCACTTATTTTTTCCAAAAAATTTATCAAATTCCTGTTCTTTCAAGTGTATTCAAGTGACAGTAAAAATGGCATTTCCTTCAGATGGATATAAGATGAGAAATTTTCAAATGGAAATTCTTAGAACATAGCATGTTTTTGGGGGGAAAAAAAAGAGTCCATTGACAGATTTTAAATAATTTAAAAGCGAATTGGATTAATATTTGTGTAAGGAAAGCCAGTGCCTGAGAATATGTTCCCTGCATCTGTTTCTGGTGCTCTTTGGTGCCCATTTACAATTCAATGGAAACACACTTTCACTAACCATCTTTACCAAAATCATTAGTGGGTGTATCAAGTAATGCAATGCCTTTATAGCACCAGCGATTGGGATTGTGGTTTGAATCCTGCGCTGTCTGTAAGGAGTATGTACGTTTGGGTTTCTTCCCACCATTTGAAATGCACCAGGGTTGTAGGTTAATTGGGTGTAAACTCGGCAGCACGGATTTGTGGGCCGAAATGGCTGGTATTATGTTATATGTCTAAATTTTAAAAAAATTAAAATTTAAAATTTAAATTTAAACTTAATTTAAATTTAACATGTAATTCGAATTTTAAAATTTCACAATTTAGAAATCCAGTATGTGATTTACACCATTAATCTTGAGCGTTATTATGAAAGAGAAAGGTAAGTGCAGGCAGCTCCTTCTTTTCTGGGGTGGAAGGGATGGGGTAGAAAGGTATTGTGTTCCCAGAAAACTGTCTATATTGATATTATCCCATAATCCAAAGCCACACCATCAAGCAATGAGAGTCGAAAGAAAAATGGACACTTGTTTCGTGAGAGGAAATTTTGCCCAAACTGCTGTAATGGCAGTATAGGCCCTCATTCACGTTGTTCTGGTGATACTTTAATACCTGTGGTAATAGTTCACTATTGTAAATGTATTAGTTGTGGAGCTGGTTGATCTTCATCATTGCCTTTCTGTTTCCCAGGTCCAGAAAATGGGTCTGCAGATGTCATCCTTCACACAGTTTGCAGCTCTGCTGGACATTGCACAAGCTGCAAAAGCTGTGGCTACAGCAGACCCTGTCTGATGGCCAGGAGGAAATAACAACTCCACTATCCAGCTGGAACTTTACAGTAAACAAGTCTGCCACTTCAGAACTTCAGTTCACACCTGTAATTCACAACATGAATTGCAAACCTCACTCCTACTCTTCCTAAAGTCTTGTCTGCAGTGAAACATCTGTGAAAGTGGGACTGCAGCTTGTAAATGTCTAAAGAAGATTGTGCAATATCAGTAGTTATGAATGATAATTGATTTGTTAATATTTGAGTGGAGAATTGGACCACCTACTGAGGATGCAGAATTTTAGTAGCTGCGTCAAGCAAGTGCAATTTTTATTTTCAAGCACTTGAAATGTATTTGGAATTGAAACTTCAAACACTAGAATTATGATTTTTCTTTTAATAGTGGGTAAGAATGTAAAGTTAATAATTATTCTAATTTCTGCTCTGCCATTGATTTATCGACATATTTAAATAAATTAACACAGAACTCTTGATTTTGTTTTGCCTGAGTAATGGCTGGAACGTGGAACTTATTGTTGCAGAATGGTTAGGGTGCTGAAAAGAGATCTAGATGCCTTGAAATGGAAATTAGTTAAACACACAAGAGTCAAGGCAGTAAGATGTGTCTCATTCTGCCTATTAGAGCTATTAGAGCAAGGAGATAATTAACTGGATTGTCCAGTGAATGGGGATGTTTTGAAACTTGGCATGGCAGCACCTTGCCCCAGTGAAATTGACTCATGGCTGTCCCAGTAACAGGGTGTGTTGCATATAATTCTGAGGACAGGAAGGAGCTGACAATCAGCAGCGATGGTGGAGAGGTCACTGGCAGTATGTCGACACTCGACACTGTCAGCTGTTGGGTGGGAAAGGTCAACTGCTAGGGGATCCTGATGCTTATTGCATGGGTCACAATTTGTGAACCCCCCCACCACCCCGACCTGCAAATGTTCAAAATGAGCTAAAGTTATTAGTTTTTTGTTTTGTGACTTTATTCAGCAATTTTGGAAAATTTCTCCTGTCTGGAGTTGATGTTGTTAGACTGGTAACGGGCATCGAGCCATAACGCATTATTGACAGCAATCCAGCTGATATATTATGAAAGGGGACAAACAGCAGCTACTCAACATGTTCCTCTTGAGACCCTGGTGGAGAATCCGGGCTGTCACAATCCACTTGTCCTCCGTCCTTATCATCTTTTTATCATTGATTGCTTTTAGACATCAATCTGGCCAGCTGTGCTGTGGCCCTAAAAAAAAAGCACCTGGAATATCAGCTGGTGAGCAGAAGGCCTTAAAATGAGCAGATCCTTTTTATTCCTGGATAATACGTTTGATCTTTAAATGTGGTCTGAATCAGATCTCTTCTGTTGGAAGCATTTGGGGTAAGGTAATAAATCCGAGCCTTACCAACACTGCCTGTCCCAAAATGGAATAAATATTAGGATCCCTTCAACATATTCTGTAGGTCAGCCCTGAAAGTTGATAACTACTCCATTCCTGCTTTCCATTCCCCTCCTTCCTCCACATCTTTCTTTCCCATCTCAGACCCTTGCTGCCTCTTTATGGAGTTGAAATTATTGTTTAAACCCAGGAAAGTTCTCAGGTTTGTATTTTCTCTATCTTGTGTGCATAAATGATAGCTTGATGGCCCTGGATTTAAACTTTACAAAGGACAAATAGACCCATAGATTCTGCCAGTTCAGCACCTTCCTGGAGCCCTTGCTTATGCTTGTGTGATGTAAAAGTTTCACATTCTACTGGTCTGCAGGTGATGCTTAAGGCAGTTCCTATTGTGCCAATGGGAATCATCTTGCTTTTTTGTGCTAATCAAGAAATTCCACCAAAATCTTGCCCATGGTGGATGGATGCAACTTCCCAGTTATGCCATTTTAGAAAAATCTAGGCTAGCATCTTGGGGATAAAGACTCTTGATGCATTAGTAATTTGTTCAAAAGAACTTGTTCCTCCTTTGGAAACCCAATAAAAGATTTCACCCCATTCCCAACATTGATTCCTTCATAGAGTTAACACCCTTTTGTGAAATTTGTTCCAGAAGTTTTTGTTTTTAATGTCCTTCTTATGACTTCTTGTGATTGAATTCTGTACATGATAGGGTATACCTGGATCCCATTTGTAGACATTCTTGATTGTTTTAAATATGAAGCAGAGAAAATTGTATGGAATTAAGTCAATGATGGTCTTTGAAAGTAACAGTGAGGAAATAATAGCAGAATGAAAGGCTAAAGAAGACAAAGAAAAAAACAGGGGGGATTGGAGCTGGATGGGACTATTGTGGTTTAAATTTAATTTATAGTTTTACAGACTCGTATTGACCAAATGTTATAGGGGAGCAATCCTCCCCTTTTATAGATCATTGCAGAGTCCTCCCTATTTCCTTCCCCCTACCCGTCTTTCCCTAGCTCCCAACCCCCACCGTCATTCATCCGCTCTCCCATTCAACCCGAGCAAAATCAAATTATTAAAAATATGTATATAAGGGAAGGAATTTTTTTTAAAAAGAGGGAGGGGGAGCAGGCAGGATTTCCAAGTTATCTCCTCATTCTCAGTGTTTCAAGGCTTGTGAGAGCCAGTTGTTCCTGTTGATAAAGGCTCTGGAGAGGTCAATCACACCTGCGTCTTGATGTGCCGCAGGTATGGCTGCCATACCTCAATGAATGTGCCATATCTCCCCCTTAAGTTGTAAGTAATTTTCTCCAAGGGAACACATCTCTGCATCTCCATCTTGGTATGCTTAGATGAGAGTCAGATTTCCAGGTAACCATTATGCATTTCCTGGCCACCACCAAGGCGACCTTCACAAATTGAATTTGGTGTTTGGACAATCTTGGACATACATTCCGTATTGTCTCCTAGCAGGAACAAGACTGGGTCCTGGTGATATTCTATTCTACCCAAAAGGGTCTCACCCTAACGCATAGCCACATTGATGCACAAAAGTTCTTGTCTGCTGCATCTAAAGCACGTCTGAGATTTCCAGTTTGACCTTGAGTAATTTTTGTGGCATGAGGTGTAACTGGTGCAAAAGTTTGTATTGCACCAGTCTATATCTGGCATTAGTAACTGCCTTCATGTTTCCTGGCAAAGGTCAGACCTGCATCATTCAGGAATTATTGTTCCCAAACCCGACTTCCATCTTTGCCTCACCTCTTGGAGACCTGGTTTTGGGTTCTTATTTTGGAATAGGGATACATAGCCAAAATAAATTTATGTGTAATCCCCCTTTGAATTAGAGCCTCCACATCACTACACAGTGGCAGGGCCATAGATGGACCTAATTTGTCCCTCAAAAAAGATCTTAGTTGAAGATAGCAGAAAAAGGTCTTGTTTGATGAGTTTAATTTGTTTTTTAATTGTTCAAATGACAAAAGATGCCCCTTCTCATAACAGTCCTCAACACACCTAATCCCCTTCTGGCACCAGGTGACCAGGATCTTATTACCTATAGTCATAGGGATTAATTTATTCAGAGTTAGGGGTGCTTTAGGGGATAACCCTACTTTAACCAAATAATCTGGTTTATTTTTTTGCCATGTTCGAATTAAGTGCCTTAATATTGGATTATCTGTTTTTTGTATTATTAATTTGGTATCCCATTTGTAAATAATGTCTCCTGCTATCTCCTCCCCTACTGTGTGTAGACCAATTTATGCCCAGGAGGGTAAACAATATCCCTCAAAAGATGAGGTGATAAACCTTGCCTGGGCTGCCCAATAATATATATTTTTTTAAATTTGGGAGTCTCATCCCTTCCAGGCTATAGTCCCAGGTCAATTTGTCCAAGGAGACTAGCTACTTTATTCCTTCACAGGAATTGTCTGACACATCCACCAAGTGTTTTGGAAAAACTGGAGCAGCGGTATGGGCAAAGATTGAAAGAGATATTGTAGCCTTGGCATCACTTTCATTTTAATGCAGTTAACCCTGCCCATCAACGTGATAGACAGATGCATCCACCTGCGTAAGTCCTCCTCAATGTTTCCAAGTAGGGGGAGATAATTCAATTTATATAAATTTTTTAAATTCTTATCTATCCATATTCCTAAATATTTCATCCCCTTTTGTAGTCACTTGAACTAGCTTTCCTGTTGGTATTTCTCATACTCCCCATTCGCTAGTGGCATTATTTCACTTTTATTGTTATTAATTTTATATTCTGAAATTCTGCCACATTCCTCTAGTATATTCTGCAATCTGGCCAATGACCCTATAGGCTCTGTCAAATATTATCAAAACATCAACTACAAACAAATTAATTTTGTGTTCTTCCTGTCCCACTCTAAACCCTTTAATGCTTCTATCCTGGTGAATGGTTTCTGCTAACGGTTCAATCACCAATGTGAATAGAGCAGGGGATAGCCGTCAGCACTGTCTACTGGATCTGGTAAGTGGGAAAACTGAAGATGTCTGGCCATGTGATAACTTTGGCCTTGGATTTGTTGTACAATGCTTTAACTCAATTTATAAATGAATGACTAAATACAAGTTTTTCCAGTGCTTTCACTAAAAAAAATCCCACTCCAATCTATCAAAAGCTTTCTCAGCCTTAAGTGACACAGCTATACTTGATTGTGTTAGGTGTATTATATTAAGTAACTTACTTGTATTGTCTGCTGATTGTGTTTTCTACATGAACCCCACCTGATTTGGATTTACTAGTTTTGGTAAATACTGAGCCAACCTATTGCCAAAGCTTTAGCTATTATCTTGTAGTCTGTGTTCAAAAGTGAGATTGGTCTATAGGAGGACAACTTTGGTGGGTCCTTACTCTTTTTAGGAATTACTGTAATTATTGCCATTGACAAAGACTCCAGGAGGGTATGGGACTCAGCTGCCTGTTCCACCACATACATCAATAGTGACATTAACAGGTCCCTGAATTTTAAATAGAAATCTATCCTTCCACCAGAGATCTATTAGTCTGCAGCGAGCTCAATGCTTTTAGTATTTCTCCCTCCAAGGAGGGAGTGTCTAACTCCTCTCGCTCCTCAGATTCTAGGTAAAACAATTCCAGGTTGGACAAGAATTATTCCATTTTGTCCAAATCCCCTTTCGACTCAGATTTATATAATTCCATGTAGAACTGTCTAAACACTTAATTTATTTATTTAGGCTTATAAGAAATCCTGCCTGGCCCTGTTTGAATTGCCTTGATTGTCCTTGCCGATTCCTCTGCCCTCAACTCTTTCCCCCAGCTCATAGTACCTTTGCTTAGATCTTAATATCACTTTTTCCATTTTATATGTTTGAAAGTGTTGTGCTTGAGCTTTTTGTTTATTAATGTTCTGTACGTTCCCTCAGAGCCTGATCTTTGGTAGTCCTTTATCAATTGAGTTATCTCTTGTTCCAATTCATTGACCTCCCTAATATACTCTCTTTTAGTATATCCAATTATTTGTCCTCTTAGATGGGCATTTAATGTATCCCATAGCAAAAATTATTAGCAGTGGAGGCACAGTTAGTTTCGCAGAACATTTCTATTTGAGCTCTAATATAGCTGCAAAACTCCAGTTTTTTTTCAATAGCAGCAGATTGAGGTGCCACTTGTTTGCTGTGGCCTGTTTATCTGGCATGACAATAGTTAGAGTCAAAGGTGAATGATCTGATAGTAGCCTAGCTGTATATTCAGTTTCTCCAATTCTACCCTTCAGCTGAGCTGAGTCAAGAAATTAGTCAATTCTGGTGTAAGAGTCGTGCTGTTACAAGTAGAAGGAATAATCCCTCTCCCTTGGATGCATCATCTCCAAGCATCCACCAGTTTTAACTCTTTAGTGAAAGCCAGTGTTGTTTTTGCCCTCCTAGCTCTTGTCACTTGGCTAATTTATCCATTGCTGGATCCAGACAAAAGTTGAAATCCCCTCCTATTAAAACATTTTCCCGCCCTTCCACCAATTGCAAAAAGACATTTTGTATAAATGTTTCGTCATCAAAATTAGGGGCATATATGTTCATGAGTATCCAGGATTTGGAATATATTTGACAGTGTACCATTATGAATCTGACCACAGGTGATCTTTGCTGGGACATTTTTCCCTATTAAAATAGCTACTCCCCTGACCTTGGAGCTAAAGGAGGACGTTATCACTTGTCCCACCCAGGCTCTTTTAAGTTTTTGATGTTCACTATTTGTAATGTGGATCTCCTCCAGGAAGGCCACATCCACCTTCATTTTTTTAAAGTGTGCCAAGACTCTCTTCACTGACCATTTAAAGCATTAACATTAAAGTTCAAGAACTTGATTGTTTCATCCATTGCCCCAGTTCTTTTTCATTTGATTGCCATCCCCCACCCCCTAACCTCGCTCACTGAATACTTACTTTTTGTCCAATCCAAAGTGCTTTTTCTTTTGATCCTGCTGGCCAAATATAAAATAAATCCTAAAAAATTAAGACAAAATGTAAAGAAAATTCCAAACAAATAATATATGACCCTTATCCCTCCCCCCACCCTGCCCCCAGATCCAACTCTCCCTTCCCCCATGACATCAATACAAAGCCTCTTGACGCCACTGCCCTTCTCATTCAGGGGTGTGCCCTATCCACCCATCTTCTATGCTCCCACCTACTTAGTTGCCCCAAATCTTGCAGAAAACATTTTTTTCTTAATAAAAAGTTTACTTTTGTTAAACCCATGTAGTATTTGTTTCACTTATTTTTCCATTGTAGACAGCCAGCTATATACACAACCTTTGGCTTGAAGCCCCTTCTCTCCCCATGTTCCTTGGGGATTTTTTTGGGCAGTGGGCAAAGAATTGATGAATTTCATTGCCTCTCTGGCCTCAGTGAAAAACTTTCTCCCTCCTGTTGTCTAGAATATTTTCAGGGTTGCTGGATACAATAAAGTTGATCCAATTCTTTTATGCCTCAATATTTTCCCAACTGGATCGAATAAGGAGCATCATGGTGACATCTGGATAGAAAAGATCTTTGCCCTCCTCATATTCCACAGGGCCACCCCTCTCCCTTGCTCCAAGGGCCATTGCCTGTAAGATTTTTTTCCCTCTCCTGGAAAGTGGCCAATCTAATCAGGACAGATCGGAGTTTCTGTCCCAGACCCGGCTTTGGAAGGGGAGAGTGATTAAACCTTTCTATTGAAGGGCCCCCCCTACTATCTCCCTTCCCTGTATTTTTGGGATCCATTCTCTAAAGAATGTTATTGGATCCCTCCCTTTTATCTCCTTTTTCACTCCTACAATTTTGGTTATTTCTCTAAAATTCTCAAGGGTGTCTAGTCTGTCCAATAATTTTTCTTTCTCCCTGACCCATTTTCCAATCTCCATGTTACCTTCCATCCTTCCCACTCTTTCCTCTACAATAGTCACCCTTGCTGATTATTCTCCCATAGCTTTCCGAACGTCTCCCGTCTCCTTTAAAGAATATATGGAAACATTAAAAGAATGGCCGACACAAGAATTCAGTGAAATTAAAAGAAGAATAAAAGGTACAGAAGAAAAAGTGAATAGATTAGAGATGATCATGTCAGATATAGGAAAAAGAGTAGACAAGGTGGAAGAACGAGAAACAGCCATAGAAATGGAGGTAGATGACTTAAAAAAGAAATTAGAAGAATCTGATTTTAAAAAAAGTTAGAAACACAGGAGCTGTTAGCTCAGAAGATAGATATAATAGAAAACTATAATAGAAGAAACAATATAAAGATAGTGGGCCTTAAGGAAGATGAAGAAGGCAAAAATATGAAAGAATTTATAAAAGAATGGACCCCCAGAGTCCTAGGAAGGCCAGAATTACAGGAAGGAATGGAAATAGAAAGGGCACACAGAACATTAGCCCCTAAACCACAACAAAAACCAAGATCCATTCTAGTAAAATTCCTAAGTTATACGACAAGAGAAAATATATTGGAGAAAGCAATAAAAAAAATAAGAGAAGACAAAAAGCCACTGGAATACAAAGGTCAAAAAATTTTTTTCTATAAATTCCTGAAGAAGAGGAAAGAGTTTAATGCAGCAAAAACGACCCTATGGAAAAAAGGTTATAAATTTATGTTAAAATATCCAGCGGTGCTTAAAATAGTTATCCTGGGGCAGCAAAACAAACTGTTCTCGGATTTGGAAAAAGCACGAAAATTTTCAGAACACCTACAAAACAGACAGAGAGATGAAGAGATATAACAAGAACAAAAATGACAACAAACTATATATGAAGAAGAAGAATAAAATATAAGTAAGAACTAAGAAGAGAAAGAAAGGGAAGAAAGGAAGTAAGGAGGGAATTAAGAGAGTGAGCTTTGTTATATATGAAGATTAAAATCTTTTCTGGGGGGGGGGCTGGGTGGGGAAGAATAACAGTCACTGCGAAATCAGTTGACGCTTGCGAGCGGGTTCGCAAATCCAAATGGAGAGGGGAGATGTGGTTGCCTGACAAGGGACAAAGGGCAACTCAGAGAGGGGAGGGACTATTGGGGTTAAAGGAATTTTAGATATGGGAATAGTGGAAATATTTTATGTTTTAGAAATGTTGTCTTACAATGTGTTGAAAAAAATAAAGCAGAAATGGATAAGAAGGGAAGGTGGTGATGGAGAAATGGAAAGGAACGATAAACAAAGTATGAAATGGCCATTTTGAACTATATGACTTTAAATATTAACGGAATACATAACCAAATCAAAAGGAAGAAGCTGTTAAATTTACTGAAGAAAGAAAAAATGTGCAAGAAACACATTTAACTGAAGTGGAACACAAGAAATTAAAGAGAGATTGGATAGGCCATGTAACAGCAGCATCATATAATTCAAAAGCCAGAGGAGTAGCTATATTAATCAATAAAAATGTACCAATCAAAATAGAAGAGGAAATAATAGATCCAGCAGGGAGGTATGTAATGATAAAATGTCAGATATATTCAGAATTTTGGAATTTACTCAATGTATATGCACCTAATGAAGAAGATCAAAAATTTATGCAAGATATCTTTTTGAAGATCGCAGATATGCAAGGGAATATACTAATAGGAGGGGATTTTAACCTTAATTTGGACTCAAGCATGGATAAAACTGGAAAAAAGACTAACAGAAAGATCAAAGTAATCAAATTTATAATTAAATCAATGCAGGAAATACAACTTTTGGATATATGGAGGAAACAACACCCAAAGGAAAAGGAATATTCATATTATTTGAGTAGACATAAAACATACTCAAGGATAGACCTATTCCTGTTATCAGCCCACATTCAAGGAAGAGTTAAGAAAACGGAATATAAAGCTAGATTGTTATCAGATCACTCACCCCTGTTATTGGCAATAGAGCTAGAGGACATCCCACCAAGAATGTATAGATGGAGATTAAACTCCATGCTACTTAAAAGACAGGATTTTAGAGAATTCATTGAGCGACAAATTAAAATGTACTTTGAAATAAATATGGAATCAGTGAAAAATAAATTTATACTATGGGACGCAATGAAAGCATTCATCAGAGGACAGATAATAAGTTATGTAACTAAGATGAAGAAGGACTACAATTGAGAAATAGAACAGTTGGAAAGGAAAATAACAAATACAGAAAAAGAATTAGCAATAAAGGAAGATACAACTAAAAGAAGAGAATTGACAGACAAGAAAATAAAATATGAAACACTACAAACATATAAGGTGGAGAAGAACATAATGAAGACAAAACAGAAATATGAGCGAGGAGAAAAAAATGCACAAAATACTAGCATGGCAGCTTAAGACAGAACAAACTAAAAGAACGGTATTGGCATCAAGGAAAAAGGACAAACAAATTACATATAACCCAACAGAGATCAACGAAAACTCCAGGGAATTCTACGAACAATTATATCAAACTGAAAACGAAGGAAAAGAAGACCAAATAGATGAATTTCTAACTAAAATTGAACTACCGAAATTACAAACAGAGGAGCAAAATAAATTAATAAAACTATTTGAAATAGAAGAAATACAGGAGATATTAAATAAACTACCGAACAATAAAACACTGGGAGAGGTTGGATTCCCAATAGAATTCTATAAAACATTTAAAGACTTATTAATTCCTCCTCTCCTGAAAGTAATGAACCAGATTGAAAAAACACAAAACATACCAGATTCATGCAAAACAGCAATAATTACAGTAATACCAAAGACGGGGAAAGATCCACTAACACCAACGTCGTATAGACCAATATCTCTACTTAACACAGATTATAAGATAATAGCTAAACTATTAGCAAACAGATTGGCCGACTGTGTACCAAAAATAGTAAAACTAGACCAAACTGGATTTATTAAAAAAAGACGAACAACGGACAATATCTGTAAATTCATTAACTTAATCCATGCAGTACAAGGAAACAAAATTCCAACAGTAGCGGTTGCTTTAGATGCAGAGAAAGCCTTTGACAGAGTAGAATGGAATTATTTATTCAAAGTACTACAAAAATTCAACCTACCAGAGAAATATATTAATTGGATTAAAGGGACCATTGGCGAAAGTGACAGTAAGTGGATATATATCAAACCAATTTAAATTAAGCAGATCAACAAGGCAGGGATGTCCACTATCTCCCTCCCACTGTTCGCATTAGCTATAGAACCACTAGCAGAACTGATAAGAACAGAAAATAAAATACGAGGAATAAAAATAAAAGAGAAGGAATATAAAATCAGTCTATTTGCAGATGATGTTATAATATACTTAACAGAACCAGAAATATCAATAAAAGAATTACATAAAAAATTGAAGGAATATGGAGAAGTATCGGGGTACAAGATCAACGCAAATAAAAGTGAGGCAATGCCAATGAATAATGCGGATTTCACAAAGTTTAAGGAAGAATCACCATTTAGATGGCAAACAAGCAATTCGATACCTAGGTATACAACTAAATAATAATCTCGGCCATCTATATAAACTAAATGATCAGCCATTAATGAAAAAATTACAAGACGACTTAGAGCACTGGAAAGACTTACCACTAACACTGATAGGAAGGAAACTGTATTAAAATGAAAATTTTCCCAAGGATACAATACCTATTTCAATCATTACCAATTCACCTAACAGAGAAATTCTTCAAGGAGCTAAAAAAAATAAGGAAATTCTTATGGAAAGGGGGGAAACCGAGGATAACACTAGATAAATTAACAGAATGGTACAAACAAGGAGGCTTACAACTACCAAACTTTAAGAATTATTATAGAGCAGCACAATTAAGATACCTATCAGATTTTTATCAAACAAGGGAAAAAACCAGATTGGACAGATTAGAGCTAGATAAAATAGGGGAGAAGATACCTGAGCATATACTCTGTAAGTGGGATGAAAAATTGGTGCAACGTAGGAATTCACCAGTATTACACCATCTGCTCAACATTTGGAAGAAGATTCATGTAGAAAGGAATAAAATCAATTATCAAATACCAAAATTAATATTGACACAAAATCAACTAATCTCTTTCACAATAAATAACCTTTCCTTCAGAGAATGGAAGAGAAAAGGGATCAAAAGAATGGAAAATTGTTTATCGGGAAATAAATTATTATCTTTTGAACAAATGAAGGACAAATATAATATAACTCACGATACAAGGTTTGCATACCACCAACTGAAAACCTACTTGAAGGACAAATTGGGAAACAGTCTGAGGTTACCAGAAGGAAGCAATTTTGAATATGTGATTACAGACACAATGATAATGTACATCAAACTGCAAGAAAAGGAGAACGAGGAAACAAACTGTAAACCTAAACAAAAATGGGAACAAGATCTAAACATAAAGATAAAGAATGAAACATGGGAAAAGCTATGCTCCGGAACCATGAGAAATACAATAAACACGAGGTTACGCATGATACAATATAATTGGTTGCACAGGCTATACATCACACCCCAAAAGTTAAATAAATGGGACCCAACAATATCAGACAGATGTTTTCGCTGTAAAAAGGAAACGGGAACAATACATGCAATTTAGACATGTGAGAAAGTGGAAAAATTTTGGGAAGATCTAAACCAGATATTAAATAAAATCACAAAAAGCAATATGCCAAAAAACCCAGAGATCTTCCTTCTAAGTAATATAAGAAATAAAGAATTTGGGCTCGATTTGGATGGAGCACATAAAAGATTTATTATGATAGCTCTAGCTGTAGCAAAAAAATGTATTATGTCAACCTGGAAATTAGAAGACAACTTGAGACTACAACAATGGTACATAGAAATAAATAAATGTATTCCATTAGAAAAAATAACGTATAATTTAAGAAATAACATCACAATATTCGAACAAATATGGGAACCATGCATGAAATACAATAGAAAATCCTACCTTGAACCTCCACCACCTAAAATGACAGAAGGAGAAGACAACATAATGAACTGACTCAGTATATAAAAGTAAAAGATAAAAATTTCTTGTTTATTTTATTAAGTGACGACATTGTTTAACGGATTTAATGTATCTTATAGATTGAACTTTGAATAACTGGGAAGGGGGAGAGGGAGGGAGGGAAGGGAGGGGGGAAAAGGTGAGAAAATGACACTATATATTCAAGAGAAAAATATCTGTATGTATTTTGGTCAATATGGTTTATTGTGTAAAAAATAAAAAATTTAAAAAAAAAGAGATGCATTTAACCGAGCGGGAACATCAAAAGCTAAAAAGGGGGTGGGTGGGTCAGGTTATATCCTCCTCGTTAGGCTCAAAGGCAAGGGGAGTGGCACTTCTAGTGGGGAAGAATGTTCTGGTGCAGAAGGTGATTACAGACAAAATGGGAAGATTCATTATGGTACACTGTCAGATATATTCAGAATCCTGGACCCTAATGAATGTGTACATCCCCAACTATAATGATGAAAAATTTATACAGGACATTTCCCTACGATTGGCTGAGGGGGATGAAAATATTCTAAAAGGGGGTGACTTTAATCTATGTCTGGATCCTGTGCTGGATAAATCCACAAAATGGATAACTAGGACCAGGGCAGCGAAAGCCACCACTGACTGCATGAAGGAGCTGAATTTGATAGATGCATTGCGGAGAAAGCGTCCAAGAGAGAGGGACTACTTATTTTACTCAAAACAACATGACTCCTACTCTAGAATAGATTTTTTTCTGGCTTCAGCCCTTTTGGAAGGTAGAATCATGGAAGCTGAGTATAGGGCAAAGCTTCTCTCAGATCATTCCCCCTTGGTTTTGACTATAGATATGCCAGATAGGCAAGGCACAGCATACAGGTGGCGTCTTAACACTTCACTGTTGAAAAAGCCGGAGTTTTGTAGTTTTATAAGAACTCAAATAACCCTGTTCTGTGAGGATAACTGCCCCTCTACTCCAGGTAAATTTCTTCTGTGGGACACACTTAAGGTTTACTTGAGGGGCCAAATAATTGGGTATACAAAGACAGTCAAGAAAAATTATATGAGGGAAGTGGAGGAATTGGAAAATGACATCACCCAATTAGAGAAGGGGTTTCAAGAATCAGGCTCGGAGGACCATTATAGAGCTCTCACAAACAAGAAGTTTGAATATAATACGCTTTAGATGTATAGTATGGAGAAGGCCATTATGAGGTCGAGACAAAAGTATTATGAGTTGGAGGAGAGAGCTCACGAGGTCATCGCTTGGCAGTTGAGGGCAGATCAAGCCTCTAGAACAATTAATACAATATAAACGGGGAATGGCCAGGTCTCGTATAAACCAAAGGAAATTAATGAGACCTTCAGGGAATTCTATGAAGGATTGTATAAATCTGAATTGACTGGCGATCCCAATCAAATGGATTAGTTCTTGGCCAGATTAAATCTCCCACACCTGAATCCAGAGGAACAGGCAGGATTAGATCTTCCTTTTACAGAGGAAGAGCTGGGTAAAGCATTGAGTGCACTACAAGCAGGCAAGTCTCCGGGGGAGGACAGATTTCTGCCTGAGTTCTATTGAGAATTTAAGGACTTATTAATGCCTCTGTATATGGAGGTGATAGACCAGGCAAAGGAAACATAGACCCTCCCAGAATCTTTCACAATGGCGCTTGTTATGACGATTTTGAAGGGTAAAGATCTACTCATGTCCTCTTCTTGTAGGCTAATTTCCCTGCTGAATACTGATTACAAGATCCTAGCCAAAGCCCTGGAAAATTGATTGGTGTTGCATTTGCCGAAATTGATAAACAAAGACCAGGCAGGCTTTGTGCAGAAGAGACAAGCAATGGACAATATTGGCAGACAGCTGAGAGTAATGCAACTGGCACAATCTAGAAATGAGAGGGGATTGGCTATTTCCTTGGATCCAGAGAAGGCTTTTAACAGACTGGAGTGGGAATTTTTATTTAAGGTGCTGGAAAAGGAGGGGTTGGGACCAACTTTTCAAAATTGGATCAGGACGTTATACCATGCACCCAAGGTGAAAGTTGTAACCAATGGGCAGATCTCTTCAGCTTTCCCACTTACCAGATCTAATAGACAAGGGAGCCTGCTGTCACCAGCTTTCTTTGTGCTGGCAATGGAACCTCTGGTGGATGCCATTCATCAGGATCCAGACATTAAGGGTTATAGAGTGGGTCAGGAGGAGCACAAAATTAACTTATTTGCTGATGCCGTACTGATATATCTGACATACCCTGTGACTTCTTTGCCTTGAGTTCACGTGGTACTGGAGGACTATGGGAAACTTTCTGGGTACAAGATCAATTGGGAAAAGAGCAAGGTGATGCCACTCACCGAGGATAATTATAGTCAATTTAAAGAAAATAGTAATTTAAAGTGGCCGCAGGAGGAGTTAAAATTGATGGTAACTTGAATAATCTATACATGTTAAACTACACCCCCTTGCTGGAGAGAGTCGAGGAGGACCTAAAGAGGTGGATGTCCCTGCCCATAACATTGGTGGGCAGGGTTAACTGCTTCAAAATGAATGTGTTGCCAAGATTCCAGTATAAATTTCAAACATTGCCTGTGCCATTGCCCCAGGGTTTCTTTAAACAACTGCTACATAAGGTTAGAAAGTTTCTCTGGGGAGGGGGTAAGGTGCCAGGGGTCTTGATGGAAAAATTAACATGGGACTACAGTCTAGGCGGATTGAGAATTTCATATTTCAAAAAATATTATTGGGCAGCTCAGTTGAGATACATTGCCTCCCTCTTTCAGGGTGGAGGTGTACCATCCTGGGCACAAATTGATCTCCAAATAAATTAATACCATGAACAAGATCCTAGATATCTGATGCTGTAATGGAATCAGGTGCATTGAGTAC
The DNA here is from genome assembly GCF_036971445.1 of Narcine bancroftii. Taxonomy (NCBI): domain Eukaryota; kingdom Metazoa; phylum Chordata; class Chondrichthyes; order Torpediniformes; family Narcinidae; genus Narcine; species Narcine bancroftii. Next base: position 62,183,426 of record NC_091474.1, on the reverse strand, counting down.
TATTATGAGCAGGGACAATTAATGTCATTTGAGCAGCTAAAAAATAAATACACTTTGCCAAATCAGACATTCCACTACTATCTTCAAATAAGGTCTTTTCTATGGAACATATTGGGTCCAAGTATGGCCCTACCTCGATGTAGTAACATAGAGGCCTTGATTCAAAGGGGGAGCAGTAAGAAATTTATTTCGGCCATTTACTGCCTGTTCCAGTCAGAGGGACCCAAACTGGACCTTCATAGGTTGAGAGAAAGATGGGACTCTGACTTGAGTATTACAATTGATGAGATGCTGGTCTGACTTGAGCCAGTAAAGCATGACCACGGTCATCATTGCAAGGTACAGGCTGGTCCAGTCTAAATTTTTGCACCAGTTGTATCTAACGCTGCAGAAAATAAACAGGTCAAAACCTGAACTCTCAGACCAATGCTTCAGATGTGGCGTTGCAACCGGGACATTCATGCACGCAACCTGGTCATGTGCCAAGATGAGGCCCTTTTGGGTAGATCTAGGCCAAGTGCTGGAAAAAAAATTATAGACAAGTGATTCCCACAAGGCCCAGAGTTGTTCCTGCTGAGAAATATACTGGACATAAGGCTTACAATGAAGCTGTCGAAATTTCAAATCCAATTTGTGTTAATTGCAGTGGCCAGGAAGTGCATTGTGGTGACTTGGAAGTCCGACTCTAGTCTTGGTATCGAACAATGGAACAAGGAAATGCAGAGCTGCATCCCCCTGGAGAGAATAACATAACCTGAGAAACAAATACAGCACCTTTCATAAGATATGGCAACCATATATGCACTACATAGGCACATGGCGGTGATTGGTTTCCCCCCTCCCTCACACTGATCCCGATCAAGGAAAGTCAGGAATGAGGCCACCCACTGAGCTGCGACAATCCCCGCCCCTTGTTATTTATTTTCCTGGTGTTAAAGTTTTGTTGTTGTTGGTTGAAATTTGAGTGAGTCTTCTTGTTTTATGTGCAGGGGAGGGATGGGGGTTTGGTAGAGACAGGGGCTTGTATATATAGTCATAAAGAGAATGAATATATGTATATTTGAATGTGAGCTGCGGTTGTTGGCAGGACACTGTATGTGGTTGTACAAGCTTGCGTGAAAATATAAATAAAATATTCAAAAAAAGTTATTTTCCAACAACAACTCTGCCCAAGATGGCAGCCCCTATGATCGGTAACAGCTAGGAGGGGTTGCAAACTCTTGGTAGGTAGAACACTGTCACCAGAAAATTGGGAGACCATTCCCCTGTTTGAGAAAGAGAAGCAAAGGAGACGACCCATGGGACGGTGGTCACAGTGGTGGACCAGTGACGTGTTCTACGCCTGAAGAACACACAGGCAGCAGATTTTTGACAACTTGTTGTAAGGAACCCATGCAGGCTGTGGGCTGCTGGCAACTGTGGTCGAGAAATTCGCTCCAGGCACTGAACTGCTGGAGACTGGCACAACACTGGAGTGGGAACACTGGAGGTGAATCCACAGACACTCGGTGACTCTGGGGGAACTCTCTTTTGCTTCTCCTTCTCTGATTGTAAGAGGCGCTTCAGGCAATTTCTGCTGATGGCGAATCTGTCTGCCTTACAGCAGACAAAAGCAAGTTACGTGTAACATTACACTTATTACATGACAACAGAGGAATCTCGAATCTTTTGAAGATAAACATGTTTCTGTGACAGCATGCTACAAACAACAAACTATTTAATCTGTGGAGTGGAATCTTTTGGTGAGGATGCAGAATTCTTGCTGCACCAACTTGCATTGAAAATGCAAGGTTGGGAGGAGTCACGTGATGGAGTAGTGGCCGGTAGGAGAATACCAGCCTTCTCCAGAAAAGAAGAAATAAAGTGAAGAAAATACAAAGTTCAACCAACACAAAACATAACAAATGAAAGATAAAGTTGTAGAGAAGTTCCCAAGAAGGAAAAAGTAAAAACAATGGGAAAAAAAGAAAAGAAGCCAGAAGAGAAAGGAAAAGGCCTTACCTGCATGAAGAAACAGGGAGCCGTCGTGGAGAAGAGAGCCCGTTCTCGAAGATTGGTGACAACCTCGCAGAGTCATGAACCCCTGACCACTGGACTGCAAAGATGGCTCTCTGAGCCAAACAAAAGTTCACTCACTTAGGAAAAGGAGAACACCGACGGGAGGGGGGCCCAGCTGAAGAGCAGGCAAACACAACGCGACCAGCTGAGGGTTGCCCGACACCAGGGCTCTCAACTGGAAGAGGAAAGTGACAGGAAAGAGAGTGAAAGGAAAGAAGAGCAGCAGCAGGAGGCCCAACAGATGAGTAGCCCAGAAGAAGAGGACCAACAGCAAGAAGAAGCCCAGCAAAGTGAGGCAAGCAACTCATCAGGAAAGTCAGAAGAGACACAGATACAGGGAAGAGAAGAAGAAGACACAAACACAGATGCAGACACAGAAGAAGAGGAAGAAGAAGACCTAGATCTGCACAGATAAATAGAAAGTAAAATAGCTGGACAGAATATAGAAAAAAAAAATTTCAAGAACAAATGAGAGCATTAAAAGAATGATTGACGTTAGAATTTAGTGAAATGAAAAGAAAAATGAAAAGTACAGAACAAAAAGTGAGTAGAATAGAGCTGGTCATGACAGAAATAGGGAAAAGATTAGAAAATATGGAAGAATGAGAAATGGCTGTAGAAATGGAAGCGAATGACTTAAGAAAATGGGAAGAAAGTGACAAAGTTAAAGAGTCACAGGAGTTGTTAGCTCAAAAGGTTGATATGTTGGAAAATTATAGTAGGCGAAACAACATAAAGATAGTGGGCCTGAAGGAAGATGAAGAAGGCACAGACATGAAGGAATTTATAAAAGAATGGATCCCAAAGGTCCTGGGAATGACAGAAATTCAGGAAGGAATGGAAATAGAAAGGGTACACAGAACTCTAGCTCCAAAACCACAGACACATCAAAAACCAAGATCCATTTTAGTAAAACGTTTGAGATATACGACAAGAGAAAATATACTGGAGCGGGCAAGGAATAAAATTAGAGAAGACAAAAAACCATTGGGTGAAAAAATATTTTTTTACCTAGACATAAATTTTGAACTCTTAAAGAAGAGGAAGGAGTTTAATATAGCAAAATCAATCCTATGGAAAAAAGGTTATAAATTTATGATAAGACATCCAGCTGTGCTTAAAATATTTATCCCTGGGGAGCAAAACAGACTGTTCTCGGATCCGGAGGAAACACGAGAATTTGCAGAACACCTGCAGGACAGAAGGAGAGATGAAGAGATGTAATAAGAATGACGATAAAATACATATAAAGATGTAAAAATAATGAACTAAAGAAAGGAAAGAAAAGGGAAGAAAGGAAATAAGGGGGAAAAAAGAGGGTGAGCTTTGTTATATGTGAAGAAAAAAGTTTTCGGGGGGTGTTGGGTGGGAGAGAATAACCATCACTTTGAAATCAGTTGACGCTTGCGAGCGGGTTCGCAATCCAAATGGAGAGGGGAGTTGTGGTTACCCGGCAAGGGATAAGGGGAAACTCAGAGGGGGTGGGGGACATTTGGGGTTAAGGGAATATTAGATATGGGAATTGTTAAAGTATTTTATGTTTTAAATGTGTTGTCATACATTGAGTTCAAAAAGGGAAAAGTGAAAGATGAAAATGGGAAAAAGGGGGATAGTGGTGGTGAGGAAGTGGAAATGAGGTGTAAACAGGATATGAGATTGCCATGTTGAACGATATGACTATAAATATTAATGGAATACATAACCAAATTAAACGAAATAGGCTATTAAATTTCCTGAAAAAAAGAAAAAAATAGACATGGCATTTGTGCAGGAAATGCATCTAACTGAAGTGGAACATAATAAATTAAAGAGAGACTGGGTAGGGCACGTAGTGGCAGCATCATATAATTCAAAAGCCAGAGGTGCAGCTATATTAATTAATAAAAATGTACCAATCAAAATAGAGGAAGAAATAATAGATCCAGCAAGGAAATATGTAATGATAAAGTGTCAGATATATTCAGAATTTTGAAATTTGATCAATATATATGCACCTAATGAAGAGGATCAAATGTTTATGAAAGTTTTTTTTGAAGATTGCAGACACTCAAGGAAATATATTGATAGGAGGGGATTTTAACCTTAATTTGGATCCAATGTTGGATAAAACTGGACAAAAGCCTAGCAAAAAGAATAAAGTGGCCAAAAATTTATGGTTAAATCAATGCAAGAAATGAAACTTATGGATATATGGAGGAAGCAGCACCCAAGGAAGAAGGAATACTCATATTATTCGAGTAGGCATAAAACATACTCAAGGATTGATATGTTTTTGTTGTCGGCCCATATTCAAGGGAGAGTTAGAAAAACTGAATATAAGGCTAGATTGCTATCTGATCATTCATCCCTGTTGATGAATAGAACTGGAGGACATCCCACCAAGAACATATAGATGGAGATTAAGCACCATGCTACTTAAAAGGCAGGAATTTAGAGAATTTATTGAATGCCAAATTAAAATGTACTTTGAAATAAATATGGAATCAGTGAAAGACAAATTTACATTATGGGATGCAATGAAAGCCTTCATTAGAGGGCAGATAATAAGTTATGTAACTAAGATGAAAAATACAATCGGGAAATAGAAGAGTTGGAAAGGGAGATAGTAAGTACAGAAAAAGAACTAGCAACAAGGGACGATATAACAAAAAGAAGCGAATTGGCATACAAAAAAGTAAAATATGAAATATTACAAACATATAAGATGGAGAAGAACATAATGAAAATAAAGCAAAAGTATTATGAGCTTGGAGAAAAAATACACAAAATATTAGCCTGGCAACTTAAAACAGAACAAGCTAAAAGAACTGTATTGGCATCAAGGAAAAAAGATAAACAAATTACATATAATCCATGGAGATTAATGAGAACTTTAAGGAATTTTATGAACAATTATACCAAACTGAGAACGAGGGGAAAGATGATAAAAAAAGAAGAGTTTTTAGCTAAAGTTGAACTGCCAAAATTGCAAGAAGAGGAGCAAAACAAACTGATAAAACCATTTGAAATGGAGGAAGTATAGGATATATTAAAAAAGCTGCCGAACAATAAAACGCCAGGAGAGGATGGATTCCCAATAGAATTCTATAAAACGTTTGAAGAGTTATTAATTCCTCCTCTCCTGGAAGTAATGAACCAGATAGAAGAAACACAAAACTTGCCAGATTCATGTAAGACAGCAATAATTATAGTAATACCAAAGACGGGGAAGGATCCACTAACACCAGCATCATATAGACCATTATCTCTACTTAATTCAGATTATAAGATAATAGCAAAATTATTAGCAAACAGATTGGCCAATTGTGTACCAAAAATGGTAAAACAAAATCAAACTGGATTTATTAAGAATAGACGAACAGCGAATAATGTCTGTAAATTTATTAATCTAATTCATGAAGTTCAAGGAAATAAGAAGCCAACAGTGGCTGTAGCTTTAGATGCAGAAAAAGCCTTTGACAGGGTAGAATGGAATTATTTATTTAAAGTATTACAGAGGTTCAATCTACCAGAAAAATATATTAATTGGATTAAAGCATTATATAATGTACCATTGGCGAAGGTAACAGTAAATGGATATGTATCAAAAGAATTTAAATTAAGTAGGCCAACTAGGCAAGGATGTCCACTATCTCCCTCACTGTTCGCTTTAGCAATAGAACCATTGGCAGAACTGATAAGAACAGAAAATAAAATAAAAGGGATAAAAATAAAGGAGAAGGAGTATAACATCAGTTTATTTGCAGATGGAATCATAGTATACTTAACAGAACCAGAAATATCAATAAAAGAACTACGTAAGAAATTGAAGGAATATGGAGAAATATTGGGGTACAAGATCAACGCAAATAAAAGTGAAGTGATGCCAATGAGTAACGCGGATTATACAGAATTTAAAAAAGAATCACCATTTAAATGGCAAACACAAGCAATCAGATACCTAGGTATTAGATTAGATCATAATTTAAGACACTTGTACAAATTAAATTATCAGGAAGACTTAGAACATTGGAAAGAATTACCACTAATGGTAAATTGCATTAAAATTAATGTCTTCCCAAGGATACAATACTTATTTCAATCATTACCAATTCCCTTAACAGAAAAATTCTTTAATGAACTTAGAGAATAATAAGGAAATTCTTGTGGATAGGGGGGAAATTGAGGATGGCGTTAGATAAATTAAGAGAGAGGTACAACCAAGGTGGTTGCAGTTACCAAACTTTAAAAATTATTATAGAGCAGCACAATTAAGGTATTTATCAGATTTTTATCAGACAAGGGAAAAACCAGATTGGACTAAGATAGAGCTAGATAAAATAGGGGAGAAGGTACCAGAACATATACTTTATAAATGGGATGAAAAGCTGATATGATATAAAAACTCACCAGTACTGCATCATTTACTCAATATATGGAAGAAGATTCATTTAGAAAGGAAAAAAAATTACCAAATACCAAAATTATTATTGATGCAAAATCAGCTAATCCCTTTTACAATAGACAAACTTTCCTTTAGAGAATGGGAGAGAAAACAAATTAAAAGAATAGAAAATTGTTTTTTGGGAAATAATTTATTAACATTTGAACAAATGAAGTACAAATATGGAATAACTCATGGTACAATGTTTGCATACCATCAACTGAAAGCCTACTTAAAGGATAAATTGGGAAGCAGACTGAGATTACCAGAAGGAAGCAGCTTTGCATATGTGATTACAGACACAATGATAATAAAAAGATTTATAATGAACATGTACATCAAACTGCAAGATAAGGAAAATGATGAAATAAGCTATAAACCCAAACAAAAATGGGAAAAAGATTTAAACTTAAAGTTAAAAAATGAAACATGGGAAAAGTTATGTTCTGGAACTATGAATATAATAAACACAAGGTTACGCATGATACAGTATAATTGGTTACACAGGTTATACATCATGCCCCAAAAGTTAAAAAAATGGGATCCAACGTTATCAGATAGATGTTTTTGCTGTAAGAAGGAAATGGGAACAACAGTACATGCAATTTGGGCATGTGAGAAAGTGAAAAAGTTTTGGCAAGATCTAAATCAGATATTAAATAAAATCACAAAAAGCAACATACCAAAAAAATCCAGAGATCTTTCTTCTAAGTAATATAAGTAAAGAATTAGGCCTCAAACTGGATGAAGTGCAAAAAAGATTTATTTTGATAGCTTTAGCTGTAGCAAAAAAATGTATAATGTCAACTTGGAAATCAGAAGAGAGCCTGAGAGTACAGCAATGGTACATGGAAATGAATAAATGTATTCCATTGAAAAAAATAACATATAATTAAAAAAATAAAGTCACATTTTTTGAACAAATTTGGGAGCCATACATGGAACATAACAGAGAGGGCCTACCGCGGACCTCCATCCTCTAAAATGATAAGAAGACAAAACGATTTGATCCAGTGTGTAAAAGTAGATGACACATTTTTCTTGTTTATTTTCATTGTGTGATGACATTGTTTAATGGTTTTATTGTATTGCATATGTTGAATGTTTAATGGGTTTGCAGGGGGGTGGGAAGGTAGGGGGAAAAAAGGGGGATAAAATGCCACTGTGTATATGTAAGAGGGAAATGTTTGTATGTATTTTGATTGATATGGTTCACAGTGTGAAAAATAAAAGAAAATGCAAGGTTTATTTTTGAAAAGATGGCAGACTCTTTAAGTGTTGCATCTGGTTATCTGCACACAAGTACAGTGTGTCATTGCTTGTCGTAACTGCACAAAAAAAAATCAAACCATTTATTTTAGCTTCACCTCAAACACCTCAATCACAAGTTTGCAGGTTTTGTACTGTTCCTGGCTGCTAGTTAGAATGCAAGAATTAGATGAAGAAGGAAGTCATTGGGCTACTGGTGCCTGCTCCAACCATCAAATGATTATGGCACTATGTTCCAGAGCTAACTACGTGTACCTTGGTTTCCTCAGCAAACTTGGATAGGTGACCCTAATTTGGCTTGTTCAAATCAACTGTACAGATTGTAATTAGGTGATTTCCACTCTGAACTCTAAATCCCGTAGTTCCAAACTTCTCACAGCTATCTGACCTTTTGGTTTCTGTCCATCAACTAATTCTTAATCTTTCCCAATATGTTGCTGTTGCAGTGCTAACAGATTAGATGGGCAGAATGTATTTATTTAGTTCAGGAAGTTTTCCTCAAGCAGTATATAAATGGTCCTACCGGAGACAGGGCAAATGAGACTGGGACCAAGTGACCATAATTCTATTGTGTAAAAAGGTCGGATTCATCCACAAATTAAAGATTAAATTAAACATTTGATTACTGTTTGGAAGAAGATAAATTATGAAATTGGAATGAAAGGAAATATATCACCTAAGATGCCTTTAATTCAAACACCAACTTGTACCTTTTTCAAAAGATCATCGATTTTCAATCATTTGGATTGGTAAGGGTGTTAAAAGTATGGAAGATTGTTATGAACAAGGCCGATATGGAATACCTAACATTACCTTGTACTGTTATTTCCAGCTGAGGGCATGTTTAAGAGAAAAGTCAGGTTTAGAGATGCGGTTATCCATTTGTAGTGGGTGAGAACTCTTATTAGGAGAGCAAATATTAAGAAATTCCCTTCTGCAATATATCTATTATTGCAGAAGTGAACTATTAAACAGAATACAGAAATAGGAGTTAGATTTGAACGAATTAATGAGCAAAGATGTTCAGATCTCTGTCAAGATAGTATGACAAGTACTATTAATGTAAGATATAGATTAGTTCAGCATAAATTTTTGCATCATTTATACCTTACACCACAAAAATGGGATAGAATAAAATCAGATGTATCAGTTCAATGTTTTAGGTGTGGTGAAGAGATAGGAACTTCCTTGCATTCAACTTGGTCATGCTCCAAGGTAAAACCTTTTTGGTTGGATCTAGGGAACTTCTCAGAACAAGTTTGCGCACAGTATTTCCGCTAAATCCAGATTTATTCCTATTGGGAAATATAGAAGGGACAAGGCCTAAATTGAAATTATCAACATATCAATTGAAATTTGTTAAAATAACATTAGCGGTAGCAAGGAAATGTATTGCAGTGACTTGGAAATAGGATTCACATTTAGGATTGGGATGATAATATATAGTAATAAAAATAAGAAAAATAAATAGTATCCAAGATACTATACTACTTTTTACTTTTCTTATTTTTATTACTATATATTATTCTTTACACATATTATTCTCTATGGGGGGGGGGGAGGGTAGGGATTGGGAAGAGGAGGGGTTATAACCATCATGTAATGAGGGAATTTTTTCAATTTAATCACTTATTGTATGACTATTAATTAAATGTAAGGAAAAACTTTTAAATAAAACATTCACAAAAAAATTAAAGACTTGAAATTGTGGCAAAACTAATTTTGATGGCATTAGATAGGAACATTCAAAGATTGTTTGGGAGGGGATGTTAGCAGATGTCTGGCAACTGGGTGGATTGTAAAAGAGTGATGGAGATGTTGGGGCCAACATGTCCCTGTTCTAGTGAAGGGCAAGTCTGGCAGGATTAGGGAACCTTGACTGATTAGGAATATTAAGCATTAGGACATTTCGTGCCCCATTTTTGGCTTTCCTAATGCCTTGCTTGAGCTCTTTCCCACAATAACTAGATTTGTCCAGGGCCCTATCTGATTGTAGCTTTCTGAAGTTCACGTTTGCCTCTTTTTCTCTTCTTGACAAAGTTCATGACACTCTCTCAAAGTTTTCCTACCTTGATGTCTTTCCCTTTTCTCTGAAACATGCTGCTCCTGGACTCAAATTAGCGGACACTTAAATCCACATGTCAGTTGTGGGCTTGCCTGATAACAACTGCTCCCAGTTTATTCCCCCTACCTCTGGTCTAATCCTATCATAACTTGCCCTCCCCCAATTTAGTGCTGTTCTGCCAGACCCAATCCTCTCCTTGTCTATAACTATCTTGAAACTTAACGAGTGATCACTATTCCCAAAATGCACTGAAACTCTGATCATCTGGCTGGGCTAATTTGCCAGTGCAAGGTCCAGTATGGCCCCCATCCTGCTGCTTCAAGAACCTTTCCTGGATGCACTAAACAAGTTCTGCCCCATCTAATCCTCGGGTACCAAGGAAGCCCCAATCAATATTTAAGAAGTTAATGTCCCACTACGATGACTTTGTTGCTTTTGTAACCATAATCTGTTCTTACACCTCCTGATGGTTATTGGTTTAAGTATATCTCAATCAAAGTGACCACCTTTCTTATCCCACCCTGCCTCAGTAGTTGAGCCCACTATTGAGTCTCTCAGTGCAGCTGTGACACTCTTCCCTAATCGGCAATCCTATGGTTCTGGCTCTTGTACCTCTTTCTTTATTCCATCTATAACAACAAAACCCAGGAACTTTGGGCTGTCAATCCTGTCCTTAACGGGCACAAATTCATAATTCTATGTACTGATCCAGGCTCGAAGTTCATCTATCTTATCCACAGTACATTAAAATAAAAACACTTCAGTGCATCAGTCTAGCTGTGACCATTCACCTGCCCTTCCTGTTTTTCTTTACAGGCTTGCTTGCCTGAGCATTTTAATCCCCTTTGCTGTCCTACCTCTCAAGTTCCCATCCCTCCAAATTATTGTCGATGGAAGGTGCATGTACCTGGATTGCTGGGAGAAGTATTCAATCTTCCGCACAAAACTTTTGATACTGGGCTTTCTGTGGGAATTGCAATTCTCACGTTTGAGTAGGATGTGAGATTGCTTGAGCTTGGATTAGAACACCTCATTGTGATGTTGCAAGCAAGCATTTTGTTTTTGCTTCTGCTGTGGTGAAATTTCTACTGAACTCTTTTTTTTGATGTTAGACATACAGCACGGTAACAGGCCCTTTCTGCCCCATGCTGCCCAATTGAACCTACAACCCCCAGTACATTTTGAACTGTGGGAGGAAACCAAAGCCCCCAGGGAAAACCCATGCAGACACAGGGAGAATAAACAAACTCCTTACAGACCACGTGGGATGGACATTACAAATAAGGAGCTTAGTTCCAATGGCAAAGGTTGATGCAATATTTTTATTATTACATCTTAATATGTAAAACCGAGTATTCCTTCTTGTCATTTTTACTTTATTATGTCATGAATAGAGACATTTATTTATTAAATGATGTATTTGTACTAATTCAAAAGCATAATTGTGAAAGTTGCAGCCCAGAAAAAAGCTATTTGCCCCATTCCTCATAAACTACTACTGAACTCTCTGCTATCATCCCATTGTCTCCCATCCTTCCCCTTTCCATGGATACTCTTTTTCACTATTTTTCCAGTGATCTTTCTATTGACTACATTGTACATTATTACTTTTTTTAAGTTCTGATTTCAAGGGCAGCTTCTTTACTCTACCAAGGAGCAGCAATATGTCCAATGTCTCATCGTAAACTCGGAAAAGGAATGGCTTGTCAATGCGAATCTCTGTTGCGGTTATGTTGCTGACTGCAAGATCTTCAGTAGTGATTGGCTCAATCTCTTCCTCCGTGATTTCAAAAATGATGCTTTGTAGAACCTAAAAAAAAAAGACTATTAAAAACTCAGAGACTCAAACGAAAACACTTTTTATACATCGGAGAGTTTCAAACAAAATTTGATGCCAAGGTACATGAGCTATTATAGCTGTTGGCTAAAAGCTCAGTTGAAAAGGAGTTACGTGCAAGAGGAGGGAGATGGGAGTAATTTAAGAATGTTGGTTCTTGTAAGCACAGTGACCATTTGTGGAGTTGATTAAACATCACAGATGGACAAGAAGTTAGATTTGGAACTGTGGTGATACACCACTGTACACTTTTACTTGGTTACTGGCACTGTGTATATGTTTGGCTCATATGTGTGGCTGGCCCACCTTCCCTTGGTGACTCCACTCTTTGGAATCCCCTAATAAAGGCAAATAAGCCAAGTCCCTCAGTACGAGTCCTGCAACTCCAGCCTTTTGGTATTATAGATAGTGTTATAGGAACATTGCAGAAATTTTACTGGACTTAATGAAAGGAGGATTTTTCAGGGGAAAATGAGGGGCAAAGACACAGGGATTTAAAAACTCGATGAGCATTTTAAATTCTTGGAATCACCATGGGTCATGAAGAACAGGGCGTTAGAAAAAAACATAGCAGAGCTTAGAGAGGACAAACCTGGTGGTCTGGCCAGGAGAGTGTTGGAAGAGCCACACCTTTATTTTAAGGTCTTTAGCAGCAGATAAGCTGATACAGGCAATTGGTGATAAAAGGGAAAGGATTTGGTATTGGAGGGTGGAAGAACATCTCCAGGTCGGAACAGTGAACGTGTTTTAATCTGTTCTTGACTGCAGATTAGGTGTTTATTACCTGTTCTGGCACCAAATGTTGGACACTGCTTAATTTGGAGAAATTGGCTTGACCTCCCAGCATATCTGGAATCTGTCTGAACATCTCTTTTGCATTGTATGTGCCTTCCCATGCAAAGCGTGGCATTACAAGCCTTACAAACCTGCAGGGCGAACGCAAAAGAACATTTTCACAAATATAAAAAAATTGGACACACAAGCCAACATTTTGGGGGGATGAATGTAGACTTGGGGCAGAAGACAAAATAGGCTCCATGGCCAGTTTTTTTATTCCATGTTCATCTTTAATTCCACTGATCATATCTCTGAAAGAACTTGGTGGGCTAAGCAGCATCTGTGGAGATAGAAGATTGTTTTGCAACAAGATATTGCATCAGTTCTGATGCAGTTTTGACCCAAAATATCTACCATTTCTTTACCTTCACAGATGCTGCCTAATCCACTGATTTCCTTCAGCACTTTTTTTTTGCTCCAGATACCAGTATCTGAAGTCCTTCGCATTACCAATTCCACTGACTTTGATAGAACCATACATCAGGACCTGTCAGTATTAGAAATAATAGACCCAAAAAATGCTGAAACACTCGATAGGTCAAGCAGCACTGGTGGAAAGAGATGTGCAGTTCATGTTTCACTTCGAGAACTTTCCATCAGGATTCTGTTAAAATGTCTTCAACTTGAAACCTGACTCTGTTTCCCCCTCTGCAAATTATGCACGAGATTGAGGGCTTCTGCTTTCATTTCAGATTTCTTGCATTGCAGGATTTTCACCTAAAGAGAGCAAACCCACTCTGTGGCTCCAGCTGGGAGGGCTGGAATTGATAAAGTGTGTCTATGTAACCTATGAATAGTCTCATCTTCATATTGAAAGGATCTAGAGACACAGAAATGGTTCACAAGGACGATGCCAAAACTGAAAGCTTGTAACAATCAGGGAAGATTGAAAACTTTGAGGCTAAAAGAGAAGATTTTATGATGAGCCGATGAAAAGAAAGAATGTTGTTTTTTTTATAATATGTAAGCTCAAGACCTTCTACAGCTCCACAGTTTCTTAGTAATCCATTGAATACTGGGCTAGATTGATGGGCTCATTTTAGCATGCCAATAAGACCAACCACTTATTTAAAAAGCTACAAGATCCTGAAAGGGTCTGATTGGGTTGACATAGAGTGTTGATTCATTCTGCAGACTTCAGAACAAACTCGAACACTGAGCAGTGAGCATGGGAACAGGCCCTTTAGCCCACTTCTCTGTGCTGAACATGACCTCCAAATCAAGTTAAAACTCTGCTGCTTGCACATAGAACACTACAGAAACAGGCGCTTCAGTTCATTTAGTCTGCGCTGAACTATTTTTCTGCCTAGACCCATCGACCCGCACCTGGACCATTGCCCTTCACACCCCTCCCATCCCCATCTCTTTTCAAATTTTACTTACTGGTAAACGTTGAAATCTATCCTGCATTCTCCACTTCCACCTGCACCTTGATCCACACTCACCACCCTCTGAGTGAAGAAGTTCCCCTTAACTCATGTACTCTGGCTTGTGCCTCACCCAGTATCAATGGAAAAAGCCTCTTTATATTCACTCTTTCTATTACCCTTCATCATTTTATATACCTCAACCAAATCATTTTCTGACATTCCAAGGAATAAAGCCATAACCCAGTGATTTTCAGACTTTTTCTTTTCACTTACATACCATCTTAAGTAATCCTACATAGGGATTGCTTAAGGTGGTATGTGAGTGAAAAGAAAAGGTTTGAAAACCACTGTCCTAAGCTATTCAACTTTTCCCTTTAACTCAGTTCCTCTAGTCCTGGGAACATGTACACTTTCAATCTTGTTCATTTCTTTCCTATAGTTAGATGACCAAAACTGCACACAATACTCCAAAATTGGCCTCTCCGATGTTTTGTACAATGTCAAAAAAGCATTCCAACTCCTGTACAGTACTCAATACTTTGACTTATGAAAGCAAATGTGTCAAAAACTCTCTTTACAAAATGTATATCCCTCCTGACCCTTCATATTCTCTCTATCTAGAAGCCTCTTAAAAGCTGCTATTGTACCTGCTTCCACTACCACACCCAGCAGCCTGTTTCGGGCACCTACTAGCCAGTAAAAATTTGGGTCAAACTAGAAGTCGTAAATGCAAGATCGACTCTTCAAGAGCCAATAAGGAAGTTTTACAGTTGGTAAGTGTATGGAATTCAGAACCAAAAAGATAATGGAGGTTTTCAGTATTTTAGGAAAGCCTCGTAAACATATGATAGAGATGGGAAAGTCTGAACAGAAAGGGAAGATGAAGTAAATAGGAAGGTGTGAGGCTGGTGTAGTCCTGTTAGGCTTCCTACAATAAGCTCAATGAATCTCTAAAACAATGTAATTCTGAGTACCCGGTCTGAAAGATTCTGACATCTGGCCAAGCTTTCTCGACGTTCCCCATCATGGCTGGTTGCACTGGTTGAATCACCATCATGTATGTTCTTTCACTCAGCGGGAGCTTAACCACTGTATACTCCGGATTAGTTTTGTACTGAAGCCATCCACACCAAATAGTCATTGGAACTCGGGCTTTGTCCCCCGCGTCATTGTAGAAATCCAAAAGTTCCGTCCCATGACATTGAGATCTAGTTTTCCATTTTCCTGAGAGAAGAAAAATAATTTTAACCCACACTCCAATTTCCATAGAAATGCAGGCCCTCCAAGCTCACCTGCCAGCCTCAAATTCATTTAAGTATTGGAAGGCAAGCAGAATTGTGTATATCAGTCAGCATACTAACTGAGGATTGCGAAATTATTGCTTCCAAGCTTTGGGAACACAGGGTGATGCATGCAACAGCCTTGCATTAATTTATAGTTAAGAATTTACAGCACTGGTAGATTCCTAGCAGTGGAGAGTGAAATGTCTGGGAGGAGCTGGGCCCTTGAATTGCCAAGTGCTGGGGTCAGTATGGGTTGAAACTCGATGGTCAGTATCAATATGGTGTGCTAAAGGGTTTGTGCTTCTCTGATCACTGCATTTCAATGGGTATGTTGGCACATGTAGTGAGCATCAAAGAGGGTTTCTCACAGATTAAGAAAGGCACAACTATAATGAAGAATAAGGAACTGAACAATTCCTCGGTGAAGCAGCAATTAGAGCAGCTACCAGCGACCCAGGTTCAATCCCAACCTCTGGGGATGAGTTTGCATGTACTCTAACGTGGGATTTCCCTGGTTTCTCAGATTTCCTCCCGTGTCCCAAACACATTCTGAACAATTCTAGGTTAATTGGCTGCTTCACATTGCTCCCATCATATAGAATCAGGAAGAGATGATGGGAATATGGGAAGATTTTGTTTTAAATGGGATTAATGTAAATGGGCTGTTGATGGTCAATGCGAAGGGTCTAATTCTGTGCTGCATGACTTTGAACTTAACATCGTGGTATCTAACTCAGGAACTATTCCTCGTTATTTCTTCCCAGTATCGCATCAATTTATCATCCAGTTTCCTAGCAATGTCTCAACATGTAATTAAAGCAATAGACTACTGTACCATTTTAGATGGCTTGCACTATGTTAACTAATCGTCAGCTTATGATTCCCAGCTCAGAATCAACCAATCATCGTATAGTTCAAGAGTCAAGCAACTTCTCATTATAGGTGCCTGATTCTGTATCATTCATTTGTGGCATCAGCTCAACATAGATCCCCCAGATAAGTTGGAGAGCCAGATCATGCAGTAGCAGCCCAGTAGTGCATCAATTGACTGTTATGGGTTCCCAGCGTCTATCAAGCACACAGCACTGATTCAATTTATCATGATGGGTTTCTAACACAGAAGTAACATGTCATGTAGCATATCAGTTCATCATCGTGGTTCCCGGCACTAGGTAAATATTATGGTTTAAGTATGTGTATTCCAAACCCTACGTAACTTGTTTCCAACACTGGTTAAATTAAATGTCATTGTTTCCCAGGGCTGCCACATTGATTCGAAACACTGTATTAATTCATCCTCTGTTCCTGTACTGGATCACACGATCAGTGAATATTCCAATCACCTTTAATTCATCATTGTTGCTACACAGGATTTCAAATTAGCATTATCAATTTTCTGAATTCCAAGAATTGTTTGTTATGCATTTCCATCACTGGATTAATTTATCACCAAAGTCCCCAGCACAGTAATGGAGCACCTTAGATTCACAGCAGTGGTTTAAAGGAGATTCCCTGCAACGTATTATAATCCCAACACAGTACAAATGCATCATATATTATCATTTTTTTCAAAATCTAGATCCCTAGGATTGCACTAACCTGCCTACGTAGGGCCCCAGTCCTCTGTCCATTTATTAATGCTGGATTAATTTATCCTTGCATGTTGCCAGCTCTGGACCATTCATCATTATCGTGGGAAGCAATTGTCATACATGGTCTCCAGTTAGTACATGGAAATCCATACAACAAGTTCTCTTGTCAAAAACTTGCGACGAGAAAACTCTTATGTAGAATTACTCCCGATCTTAATCCCTTAAAACTTTGCATGGTGAAGTTATCTCTACTCAGAGCCACATTTTTTACCTTTGTTATGCACCACTTTATCAAAGTAATTTTCAAAATCTTTTGCTACCTTCTCCAACCCTGCAACCTTACCAAAGAACTCTTAAAACACCTCAGAGCCAGCCAGATAAAAATGTTAAAAATACCAAGAGAAATCGCACTAACAGGAGCAGGAGGAAGGTATTCAGTTTCTTTGATTATTGAAGTGTATCATAGAGTTGTACAGCACAGAACAGACCCTTCAGCCCAGCGTATCCCTGTTAGCCAAGTTGGCATTCCGAGTTGATCCCATTTGCTTGCATTTCGACCATGACTGATCACCTGTGGTATCAAGACTCATCCCCATCCTTGCTCATTAAAAGCGATCAAACTTAATTTTGAGATGCTCAATTTAACCCAAGGTTCAACACCATTTTGAGGGAGAGGGTTCCAGATTCACAACATCATACCTTCACCTAATTTTAATTTTATGTAGTCTCCTCTGCTAGAGGAAAATATTTTGTCCTCCGTCTACACTGTTGAAATCGTCAATCATTCTGTGCAACAGAGGAGGGGGTCAGGTAGGTGAAGCTACGTTATTCATAAGTAGTACAGCTTTGCCAGAGTAAATGTGAGTGAAATTTTAAGCACAAATCACCTTCAATAATTGAATTTCCACCATGTTCCATACCAGTTCATAAAACACCCACCTCACAAAGCTGTATATGTTTCTATTAACTATGACCTTTCAAGGAACAAGGGCAGTGTAATGCTTTGACAGTGACAGAAATCGGGTCCTTGGTTCGAATCCCATACTGTCTGTAGCTGATAAGTTCTCCCCATGTCTCCGGGGGCTTCAGTTTGCTCCCACCATTCAAAATGTACCAGCCCCGGGTTGTAGATTGGGTGTAAATGAGCAGCACAGGCTCGTGGGCCTGTTACCGTGGAGTATGTATGAATTTAAATTTAAGTTCAAGTTTTCCACAGACAAGAAGAAGATAGAGGTTCTGGAGAAAGATTTACAATGTGTTTCAATGGAGGATAAAAAATATGATTAGTAAATTTAAAATTGCAGTATAATTCATTACAAACTTATAAATTTGAAAGGCTTTTACAGAGGACTAAGCAACGGTATTATGAGTTAAGGGAGAGAGCGCAAAGGTCTTAGCATGGCAGTTATAAACAGAACAGGCATCTAGGACAATAAATGCCATTTGGCATCAGTCGAAAATTACTTATAAGCTTCGGGAAATTAATGATGAGTTTCGGAGGTTTTATAAGAAGTTGTGTACATCTGAGGTAGGGCAGGATGAGGTAGTTATTGATGATTTTTTAATCTGGTTTAACTTTGCCTACTTTAAATGATATGGATGTTAAGGATTTAGATATAGGTACACAATCCTTTATCCGGACATCTAAAATCTGGAAAGCTCCAAAATCCGGCAAATAGGGAGAGAGACGGCAGTGAGAGTCGGGCGGGTGAGGGGGAGAGACTGGCAGCGTGAGTTGGGCAGGTGAGGGGGAGAGACCGGCACCGCAAGTCAGGCGGGCGAAGGGGGGAGACTGGCAGCGCGAGTCGGGTGGGCGGGGGGGTGAGACCAGCAGCGCGAGTCAGACGGGCGAGGGGAGATGGCAGCGCGACTGGAAGGGGGTGGGGGTGGATACGGCAGCACAATTCGGGTGGGTTTAAATCTGGCTTTCCAAATTCCATAAAAATCCGAAATTCGAAGCATACTGTCCCCCAAGGGTTCCAGATAAAAGATTGTGTACCTGTACTGGTATTATTGTTAGTGAATTAACAGAGACACTTCGAAATATGCCAAGCGGTAAATCTCCTGGCGGTGATGGGTTCCGAATTTTATAAGGAGTTCCAAGATTTGTTAGTTCCTTTGCTGAAGGATATTCTGGATCAGGCAGCTAAAGTTGGTTCCTTACCGGATTCTTTTTCTAAAGCAATTACAGTATTACTGTGATTCCTAAGAAGGATAGGGATCCCTTGAATGTGAGATCATATAGACCTATTTCTTTGTTAAATGTGGACTATAAGATAGTAGCCAAGGTTTTGGCTAATAGATTGGCAAAATATTTACCTGATTTGATTCATGTGGATCAGGCAGGTTTTATTAAGAACTGTTATTCAGCAGATAATGTAGTAAAATTGATTTCTTTGATTAATATTTCACTGCAGCAATCTGACCGACCGATGGTAATTTCTTTGAAAAGGCCTTTGATTGAATTGAGTGGGGCTTTTTGTTTAAGGTCCTGGAAAAGTTTAAATTTGGGCCCCATTTTACTGGTTGGATTAAGGCTTTATATAAAAACCCCACTGCGAGAGTGGTGACGAATGGACAGATATCTTTACTTTTTACACATTGACTAGATCAACTAGATAGGGTTGTCCTTTGCCACCAGCTCTGTTTGCATTGGTTATTGAACCTCTGGCGCAGATGATTAGGCAAGATAATGCGATAGCAGGTATTAAGGTGAATTCTAATGAACATAAGATAAATTTGTTTGCAGATAATGTGTTGATATATTTAACTCATCCTTTGGAGACCTTACATGGATGTTTGCAACAGTATGGAATGCTATCTGGTGATAAGGTAAATTGGGAGAAGAGTGAAATTATGCCTTTGGCGGAGATGGATTATTCGTCATGTAGACATATTCTGAAATTTAGATCATATTGAATATTTGGGTATTAGTATTATGATAATTTATTTGCGATGAATTATTGACTAGAATTAAAGATGATTTGAATAGGGGGAAGGATTTACCAATAACATTAAGAGGACAGTGGAATTGTATCAAGATGAATATGTTTCCTTGAATTCAATACTTGTTTCAATCCATTCCGTGCAAGATACCTTATAAAATTTTTAAGGATATTAACTCTTTGATAAGAAAATTCTTGAGGAAAGACAAAATGGCGAGAGTTTCATTACAAAAATTAACATGGAAATATGCTTTGGGTGGTTTACAATTACCTAATTTTCAACATTACTTTGATTCAGCTCAATTAATATTTATAACTAGAATGTTTCAAGTGGGTGGCCCCTTGGTTTGGGCCACTATTGAATTATCTCAAATTGGTGAAAAGAGGATGGACCAATTTATTTATCGATGGAATTCTCAGTTATTACGTAGTTATAACTTACCGGTGTTAAAACATTTGCTTGAGTTATAGATAAATAAGAATGAGCTTTTAGGTATGGAAGGTAAAATCTCAGCTTAGACGCCTTTATTTCAAAATAAGCTTTTACCATTTATGATTAACAATCAATTATCGAAGTTACGGGAACAAAAAGGAGTGAAATTGGTCGAAGATTGTTATGAGGCAGGACATTTTATTTCTTTTCAAAGAAAGAGAGAGAAATATGATGTACCTTTGAGTACTTTCTTTACTTATTATCAGGTTAAAGCTTTATTGTTAGATAATTTTGGGCGCACTTTGTATCTTCCTAGAAGATCTAAATTTAAGAGTTTAATTATTGATGATTCTAGGAAGGGTTTTATATCAAATATGTATAATTTATTGCAGGTTAAACCCCCCAAGCCAGATGTAGATATGACTAGAGTGAAATGGGAGAAAGACTTGGGAATATCTATATCCCCAGATGAGTGGACGTTGATATGTGAAGATAGTGTGACTAAAATTGTGAATATGAGGTATAGATTGACATTATAATTTTATTTATCAATTATATTTAACTCCTGAGAAATTGAATAAATTTAAATATGTCACTTCAGATTTATGCTTTAGATGTCATAAGGAAGTAGGAACCTTCTTACATTCGGTTTAGTTATGTGAGACGGTTAAACCCTTTTGGAATTAAAGAATTTTTGGAAGTTATATTTAAATTTAAAATTCCACTTGATCTTATGATATTTTTATTGGGCAATATTAAATCATTCTGTTTAGAGTTAAAATTAGATACATTTCAAATTGCCTTTTTGAGGTTGGCCTTAGCAGTAGCTAGAAATGTCTTGCAGTTACACAGAAGAATGAGATTAAATTGAATAATCAACGATGGCATATGGAGATGAGGTCATGTTTTCCTTTAGAGAAGAAAACATTTAATTTACAAAATAATTATCTTTTTTTTGTTAAAGTTTGGAGCCCGTACATGGATTAGTACATGGATTAGATGCGTACTAATTGTTAAAATATTTTCCCATACATGGGTGGTGTGGTCCCAAACCACGACACATATCTGAATGGATTGCTTCAATTATTCTCCTCCATCTTTCCTTTCCTCTTCTTTTTTTGGGGGGGGATAGGTTAGTGGGGGTTGGATGGGGTGGTAGGGATAGGGATGGGGGAGGGGGATTTTATGGGCTAAAATATGTATTACATTGTATTTTGTATGTATTATCTATTATTGATTATAAATAAGGTTTTCCACAGATGCAGGGACAATAACAAGCACCTTTTAAAAAAAATCTAATATCCAGTAATAGTTCTGCCCAGTTCATTATTTCCATTTGCTTTAAATAGGGTTGCAGAAAGTTCGTGAATTGAACTCTCCAATTAAAATGCTAAATTTAGTGTAAAAAAAATCAATTTAGTCAATAACAGCAAAAAGAGCTGCGTAACTTGTTGGTTCTTGTAATTTTTACAATCAGTTTGAGGAGAAACTGGACAAAAATGGCTCCTGCAAACCTTTTCTGGGCACATTTTGCGACTGTTTTTGTCACTGGGCCCAGGAAACTCTTTACCATCAAATGGATTATCCCTTAATCTTCACGGTCAAGACCTTCCAACTGTGCTGTCTGGTGAATCTTATAACTCAACTCAAGGAATGAAATCAACTGGACAAAACAGTGGAAGACACAAAAGTGTCGGAGACACTCAGCAGGTCAAAGGCAGTCAACATCTTGGGCCCAAGCCCTTCTTCGAGTTGCCTTTTGCCTTCCATGAATACTGCATGACCTGTTGAGTTTTTCCAGCACTTCTGTGCTCTGCACTAGACCCCTGCATCTTCAGATCTACCAACAAAACAGTGGAGTTTTCTCTGACTTCCTCCCAGTGGCCAGGTCCTTGTTAGAAATGTTGGGTATCTTCTGACAAGCTTCTCATTTCACGGAGCCTAACCTTTAAAGTGAACAAAACTGGCTACTAGCAGATTGGTGTGAGGGCTGAGGCCAGTCACCAAGTTGTCCAGACAGCCTGCAGTCACTCTTTGAAGGAGGTCATTGATTAAACCTTCAGCTCTTTGGGGTTGGCTGAAGTTGACGGCTCCTAGCTGTATCTCGGGATAAAAGCGCTGGAGGTCCTGGTGAAATGTCTGGTGGAGCCGCAGTCCCTGCTGGAAGATCATCCAGGTGCCAGTAGACAAGGAGCCCTGCTGGTGGGCAAGGACATCTCGGAGAAGCAGCCGGAGCTGATGCATGTCCTGAGTACGTTGACTGCTGCCGCTGCTCCCTCCACATCCGTCATCCTTGAAGCCCAAAATGTTTTGGAACTTGTTGGCAGTTGACCCAGTTGTGCCCAGGTAGAGGGCAGCCAGGATCATGTGGAGGTACATGGGGATGAACATCTTGACCCCTGAGTCCTCACGCGAGGTCCAGAGGGGAAACCAGGCAGTGCCAAGACTGGTTTGGACTCTGGATAAGGTTTTCCATTTACTGGGATTGGGCTGCACTTGTTCCTTTTCCCTCTCCTTCCACCACAACTTCCCTGAGGCATTGGCTTGCATCTCATTAACTTCAATCAGGCTAGGCAGGAAGCTCTCTTCCTGATCCACTTCCATGCGGGACATAGATTGATTGCAGCTAAACAGTGAAAATGGGTGAATATAGGGCCGGGAAGGTTCTCCTGGTTCCAAGAGAGTCCCAATCCAAAGGAAGGAGATGATCACCTTCATCCTCTTCCTCTTCTCAACCAATACTGGAATCAGAGAGAAAAAATCTTCCATTAGTTATCTCGCTGCATATGATAGTGTAAGTTAAATTACCATGATATGCCATGGGACAGAAAAGGAGATGATAAATATGAAAGGGTTAATACTCAACCAATCACAAAGTTATTGTTAGAGTACTGTAGAGACATTCAACCATAGAGCATTACCGCACAGAAACAGGCCCCTTCAGCCTTTCTGGTCTGTACCAAACTATTTTTCTATCTAGTCCTACTGACCGGCGCCAAGTCCATAGTCCTCCACATGACAACATACAACTCTTAGATTATTTTAATTCTCATATTCAATGGTTACATGATATCATGTCTTACCTAAGTTTGGAAAAAAATCAGGTCTGACATCAAAGATGTAAAGTTTGAATTTGATAAGATGTGGGGCCCTTTCATGGATCATTATCACAAAGTGAAAATTTAAGGTGGACGGATGTTCCAGAGACTCCCTGTCTGGTACCTGAAGGTTGTTCGTTAACCTGTTCAGAGGGAGGGGTTGGATTATTAAGGTTTTTTCTCCTTTTTTTATTCTAGATAAACTAGGTATTTAACTGTGGATCATTGATATTGATCATATCGCAGAATAAGATGAAAATACTTGAGAACTATAAAATCTATTTATATAAAGAATTCTTAATTATGTCTTATCTATTTTCTATTCAACATTAATTCTGGTCATATTATGAGGAATGGATTGACTGTTAACTCAATATAATTATAGAAATTAATGTTTTGAATGGGATAGGTTAAGCAAATAATTATGGTTACACTTTTGATTTACAATTTTTGTGTGATATGTATATGACATGATTTGATTTATTTTATTAATTAGAAGACCATGAATAAGTTTTTTTTATCTATTAAACTCAATAAAAATATTTTAAAAGAAGTTTATTTCGAGCCAGGCAGAAGTTTTAATTACCAGTAACTGTAAACTGTAAACAAACTGTGGCTGCTTAGTTGGCGCAACGCTGTTACAGCACCCACGTTCAGGTCCAGGGTTTGAATCCCGCGCTGTCTGTAAGGAGTTTGTACGTTCTCCCTGCGTGGGTTTTCCCAGGTGGCTCTGATTTTTTTCCCCACCGTTCAAAATGCACTGGGGGTGTAGGTTACTTAGTGTAAATTGGGCGGCACGGATTCGTGGGCAGAAATGTCCTGTTACTGTGCTGTATGTCTAAATTTAAATTTTTAAAATTAAAGATGTATAAATGCACAGTAATAAATAATGAGCAAAGTATGTGCCCTTAAATGAGTTCCTGATTGAGTTTGTTGTTGAGGAGTCTGGTGGTGGAGGGGTAGCAGCTGTTCCTGAACCTGGTAGTGCAAGTGTTGTGGCACTGATACCTCTTTCCTGAAGGCAGCAGCGAGAACAGAAGGTGTGCTGGGTGATGTGGGTCCCTGATAACAGTTGCAGTTAGTCCAAAAGAAGTGATGTTTCAATAGTGATGTTTTAATCGTGCAGCCAGATCTTTTAGTGATCCTTGAGTAGTTTAGGATTAGAGCAGGAAGGGGAGATTCAAGATGTGATAGCTGTTGGGAAAAAAAACATTCTTGAATTGAGAGATACCAGACTTGTGTATGTTTTGCCTGAAGGTGGCAGCAGGAAGAGATTTGGATGGGGGCCTTTCTGATATTGGCAGCCTTCTTTTTTTTATATAATTTTTAATTTTTCACACTGTGAACTATATCAACCAAAATATGTACAAAAGTTTCTCATTAAATTTACACAGTGATCTTTTCTCCCCTTTTTTCCCCCCTTTCCCTCCCTCCCCTCTACCCACCCCCTCCAAAACCCATAAATATTCAACATTTACAATACAATAAAACCATAAAACAATATCTTTACATAAAGGAAAATAAACAAGAAAAATGTGTCATCTATTTATTACACACTGAATCTAGTCATTTTGTCTTCTTATCATTTTCATTCTCATTTTAGGGGATGGAGGTCATAGGCAAGCTCTCTCTGATATGTTTCCAAATTTGTTCAAACATTGTGACTTTATTTTTTTAATTATATGTTATTTTTTTCCAATGAAATACATTTATTCATTTCCATGTACCATTGCTGTATTCTCAGGCTTTCTTCCATTTTCCAAGTTGACATTATACATTTTTTTTCTATCGCTAAGGCTATCATAATGAATTTTTATTTCACTTTATCCAATTTGAGGCCTAATTCTCTACTTTTTATGTTACTTAAAAGAAATATCTCTTTTTTTTCATATGTTATTTTTTGTAATTTTATTTAGTATCTGATTTAATTCTTCCCAAAACATATTTACTTTCGTACATGCCCAAGTTGCATGTAATGTTGTTCCCATTTCCTTCTTACAGCGAAAACATCTATCTGATAATGTTGAATCCCATTTTTTTAATTTTTGAGGAGTGATATATACCCTGTGTAACCAATTATACTGTATCATGCATAACCTTGTGTTTATTGTATTCTTCATAGTTCCAGAACATAACCTTTCCCATACTTCATTTTTTATCTTTATGTTTAGATCCTTTTCCCACTTGTGTTTAGGTTTATAGCTTATTTCATAATTTTCCTTATCATGCAGCTTAATATACATATTCATTATAAATCTTTTAATTATCATTGTGTCTGTAATCATATATTCAAAGCTGCTTCCTTCAGGTAATCTCAGTCTGTTTTCCAATTTATCCTTTAAATAAGCTTTCAATCGATGATATGCAAACATTGTACCGTGAGTTATTCCATATTTGTACTTCAACTGTTCAAATGTTAATAAATTATTTCCCAAAAAACAGTTTTCTATTCTTTTGATTCCTTTTCTCTCCCATTCTCTAAAGGAAAGGTTGTCTATTGTAAAAGGGATTAGCGAATTTTGTGTCAATAGTAATTTTGGTATTTGATCATTCATTTTTTTTCTTTCTAAGTGGATCTTCTTCCATGTATTAAGTAAATGATGCAGTATTGGTGAGTTTTATATTGCACCAGCTTTTCATCCCACTTATAAAGTATATGTTCCGGTACCTTCTCCCCTATTTTATCTAGTTCTATCTTAGTCCAGTCTGGTTTTTCCCTTGTCTGGTAAAAATCTGAAAAATACCTTAATTGTGCAGCTCTATAATAATTTCTAAAATTTGGTAACTGTAAACCACCTTGATTATACCTCTCTGCTAATTTATCTAACGCTACCCTTGGATTTCTTCCTTTCCACAAGAATTTCCTTATTATTCTCTTTAGTTCCTTAAAAAATTTTTTTGTTAAAGGAATTGGTAATGTTTGCAATAAGTAGTGTATCCTTGGGAACACGTTTATTTTAATGCAGTTTACCCTCCCTATCAATGTTATCAGTAATTCTTTCCAATATTCTAAGTCTTCCTGCAATTTCTTTATTAGTGGCTGATAATTTAGTTTGTACAAGTGGCTTAAGTTATTATCTAACCTGATCCCTAGGTATCAGATTGCTTGTGCTTGCTATTTAAATGGTGATTCTTTTTAAAATTCTGTACAATCGGCATTACTCAATGGCATCACTTCACTTTATTTGCATTGAGCTTGTACCCTGATATTTCTCCATATTCCTTCAATTTCTTATGTAATTCTTTTACTGATATCTCTGGTTCTGTTAGGTATACTATGATGTCATCTGCAAATAAACTGATTTTATATTACTTCCCCTTTATTTTTATCCCTTTTATTTTATTTTCTATTCTTATCAGTACTGCCAAAGGTTCTATTGCTAAGGCGAACAATGAGGGGGATAGTGGACATCACTATCTAGTTGACCTACTTAATTTAAAGTTACTCGATACATATCCATTTACTGTTACCTTCACCAATGGTCCATTATACAATGCTTTAATCCAATTTATATATTTTTCTGGTAGAATGAACTTCTGTAATACTTTAAATAAGTAATTCCACTCTACTCTGTCAAAGGCTTTTTCTGCGTCTAGAGCAACAGCCACTCTTGGTTTCTTATTTCCTTGAACTGCGTGGATTAGATTAATAAATTTGCAGACATTGTCCAGTGTTTGTCTTTTCTTAATAAATCCAGTTTGATCTTGTTTTACTATTTTAGGTACATAATCAGCCAATCTGTTTGCTAATAATTTCACTATTATCTTATATTGAGTGAAGTAGAGATATTGGTCTATATGATGCTGGTGTTAATGGATCCTTCCCCGTCTTTGTTATTACTGTAATTATTGCTGTTTTACATGGATCTGACAAGTTTTGTGCTTCTTCTATCTGGTTCATTACTTCCAGGAGAGGAGGAATTAATAACTCTTTAAATGTTTTATAGAATTCTATTGGAAATCCATCTTCTCCTGGTGTTTTATTGTTCAGCAGCTTTTTTTTAATATATCCTGTATTTCCTCTATTTCAAATGGTTTTATTAGTTTGTTATGTTCCTCTTCTTGCAATTTCGGCAATTCAATTTTAGCTAAAAATTCCTCTATCTTCTCATCTTTCCTCTCGTTCTCAGTTTGATACAATTGTTCATAAAATTCCTTAAAATTTTCATTAATCTCTGTTGGATTATATGTAATTTGTTTGTCCTTTTTCCTTGATGCCAGTATCATTCTTTTAGCTTGTTCTGTTTTAAGTTGCAAGGCGAATATTTGATGTGTTTTTTCTCCCAGTTCGTAATACTTTTGCTTTGTTTTCATTATGTTCTTCTCCACCTTGTACATTTGTAATGTTTTATATTTAATTTTTTTGTCCGCCAATTCTCTCCTTTTCATTATATTATCCCTTTTTACTCATTCCTTTTCTGTACTTACTATCTCCCTTTCCAACTGCTCTATTTCCTGATTGTAATCCTTTTTCATCTTAGTCGCATAACTTATTATCTGCCCTCTATTGAAGGCTTTCATTGCATCCCATAATATAAATTTGTCTTTCACTGATCCTGTGTTATATTTCAAAATATGTTTTAATTTGGCATTCAATAAACTCCCTAAATTCCTATCTTCTAAGTAGCATGGAGTTTAACCTCCATCTATATGTTCTTGGTGGGATGTCCTCCAGTACTATTGCTAATAATAGAGGTGAATAATCTGATAGTAGTCTAGCTTTATACTCAGTTTTCCTGACTCTCCCTTGAATATGGGCTGACAACAAAAACATATCAATCCTTGAGTAAATTTTGTGCCTACTCGAATAATATGAAAATTCCTTCTCTCTTGGGTGTTGCCTCCTCTGTATATCCATAAGTTTCGTTTCCTGCATTGATTTAACCATAAATTTGGCTACTTTATTCTTTTTATTTGTCTTTTGTCCAGTTTTATCCAACATTGGGTCCAAATTAAGGTTAAAATCCCCTCCCATCAATATATTTCCTTGTGTGTCTGCAATCTTCAAAAAAATATCCTTTATAAACTTTAGGTGTTTGTACAAGTGTGTATATATTGAGCAAATTCCGAAATTCTGAGTATATCTGACACTTTATCATTGCATACCTCCCTGCCAGATCTATTATTTCCTCCTCTATTTTGATTGGTATATTTTTGTTAACTAGTATGGCTACACCTCTAGATTTGAATTATAGGATGCTGCTGTTACGTGTCCTACCCAGTCTCTCTTTAATTTGTTATGTTCCGCTTCAGTTAGATGCGTTTCCTGCACAAATGCTATATCTATTTTTTCCTTCTTCAACAAATTTAGTCGCCTCTTCCTTTTAATTTGGTTATGTATTCCATTAATGTTTATAGTCATATAGTTCAACATGGCCATCTTATATCTTGCATACACCTCTTTTCCACCTCTTCACCACTTCCATCCCCCTTATCCCCATTTTCTTCTCTTAGTTTTCTCTTATTACACTTAATGTACAATAACACATTTAAAACAAAAAGTATCCCCGCAGTTCCCATATCCGCTAATACCTTGACCCCAAAAGTTCCCTCCCTCTTTGAGTTGCCCCATATCCCTTGCCGGGCCTTTTTCATTTGGATTGTGATCTTGTTCACAGCATCAACTGATTTTGCAGTGACGGTTATTCCCCCTCTACCCAGCCCTCTTCAGAAAACACTTTTTTTAAACATATATAACAAAGCTCTCTCTCGTCTTTTTTCCCCCCTTACTCCCTTCCTTCCCTTCTCTTTTCCTTCTTTAGTTCTTTACATATACATTGTTTTTACATCTTTATATATACTTTATCGCCATTCTTGTTACATTTCTCATCTCTTCTCCTGTCCTGCAAGCGTTCTGCGAATTCTTGTGCTTTCTCTGGTTTCGAGAACAGTCTGTTTTGCTTCCCGGGTATAAATATTTTAAACAAGGCTGGATGTTTTAATATGAATTTGTAACCTTTTTTCCATAAAGTTGATTTCGCTCCTTTCTCAGTTCTAAACATGTCTGGGTAAAAAATATTTTTTGACCCTTGTATTCCAATGGTTTATTATCTTTTCTAACTTTATTCCTTGCCCACTCCAGTATATTTTCTCTTGTCATGTATCTCAAAACTTTTACTAAGATGGATCTTGGATTTTGCTGTATCTGCGGTTTCGGAGCTAATGCTCTGTGTGCCCGTTTTCTTTCCATTTCTTCTTGCATTTCTGTTGTTCCCAGGACCTTCGGGATCCATCCTTTTATAAATTCCTTCATGTCTGTGCCTTCTTCACCCTCCTTCAGGCCCACTATTTTTATGTTGTTTCGCCTACTATAATTTTCCAACATATCAATTTTCCAAGATAACAACTCTTGTGTATCTAATTTTTTGTGTCACTTTCTTCCAATTTTTCTCTTACGTCATTCACTTCCATTTCTGCAGCTGTTTCCTGCTCTTTCACATTCTCTATTCTTTTCCCTATTTCTGTCATTACCAGTTCTAACCTTTGCATTTTATCTTCTGTTCTTTTCATTTTCCTTTTAATTGCATTAAACTCTAATAACCATTCTTTTAGTGATCTCATTTGTTCTTCAAAAAATACTTTATCTATATTCTGTTCATCAGTTTTACCTTCTATTTCTCTGTGAAGATCTTCTTCTTCCTCTTCTTCTGTGCCTGTATCTGTGTTTGTGTCTTCTTCTTCTCTTCTTTGTGTCTGTGTCTCTTCTGTTTTCCCTGATGAACTGCTTGTACCTCTTTGTCGGGCCTTTTCTTGCTGGGCCTCTTGTTGCTGGTCCTCCCCTCCTGGGCTGCTCATCTGTTGATTTTTGACGTTGATTTTCTTGTCGGTCATTCTTCCGTCTATCTCCCTCGTCTGTTTCATCGCCCCCTCTTCTACTGGCTTCCTCGTACTCCAGCTGAGCGTCCTGGTGTTGGGCGTCCCTCAGCCAGTTATCATCAGAGTTAACTAGCACTGTTCACTCTGTGACATCCCGCTCCTCTGCTGAGCCACCGTCCCGCCGGTGTCCTCTTTCTCCTTTGGTTGCGCATTTTTGTAGAGCACCGGCTGGTGGGTCGCGACTCCGCAGGGCAGGTACTGCCACCACAGCGTCCTGTTCCTTCGTGCAGGTAAGGCCTTCTTCTATCTTCTCCGGCAACTTTTCTACTTCTTTTTTTCCAGTTGCTTTTACTTTCTCCTTCTTGGGAGCCATCTTCTTTCTTTTTCTTATTTTTTTTTTGTTATGCTTTGCTTTTTCCTAACTTTTTTCCTATTTTCCTGGAGAGGGCTGGTTTTCCTGACTGGCCACTACTCCATCATGTGACTCCTCCTTATTGGCAGCCTTCTTGAAGCAGCACTTCTCATGGATGTCTTCAATAGATGGGAGGTCAGTGCCTGTGATGGACTAGGCTTGGTTTGCAATTAAACATCCTTGGTCAATGATCCACAGAGCGGATTGTCAGCTTGGCCAAAGGAGTAATTTTTCAGGAGCGCAGCCATTCTCAATGGGAGTTGTACATCTGCTCCCCTTCCCTGGGGGGGTCACAACACATATAAGAAAAAGCCTCGTTTTTTTTTACACCTCATGCCACATACATTTTAAAATTATTTTTATGTATTCAGCAGGAGAGAAGTACAGAAACACCAGAACTTGACTGCTTCACAGGGAAGGGGGCCCATAAACTTTGAGCAGAGTCCTGGATGGAGGGGAGTGGTGGTAATAGATGAAAAATGGCTTAAAGGATCTTCTTCGAGGAGAGTGTACAAATGATCACTGTTGAGGTACAAGGCAATGCCCATTTAAGGCAAGGCAGTACTTCATTTTCTCTTGATGGAGGCAGAGGTAGAACCTTGAGGTATTTTTAGTTTTACAGCACATAAACCACCCAGCACCCCAGCCTGTCCACGCCAACCATGTTGTCCACCCGAGCTAATCACATTTCTGTCCATTCAGCCGATATCCTGCTAAACCTTTCCTATCTGTAAAGCAGAGTTAGATTATTAATGTTGGAAGGGGGGGAGGGGTCAAAATTAAGTGGGAATGTAGAGATCAAGTTCAATCACCTATAATAGTAATTTGTGGAGCAGACTCAAGGAAGCAAAATGGCCTTCTGTTCCTCTTTCATGTGTTTTATGAGAGAAGTATGTGGAGGAAACCTGCCTGTCTGTTATATTGTAGATTGTGGGTGGTCACGTGTCCTCCCTGTCTGAAACTTATTTGGAATTCACATCACCTGTCAATCAAGGTTGGAGTCTGGCCACACATTAATGCACACCTTGCCATTGGCTAATTTAAATAACCTCCAGTCATTATTGGCTAGAAGCACAGATTAGCACTGTATATAACAAAAATGCAGAGCAGATTCTTTCTCTCTGCCTCCTGGTCCAAGCCCCGGACATCGCTCCATGCCAGGTCAATACTGTGGACATCGCTGGATGTGTCAGGGGTAAGGTGTGCCCTACACTGAAGCTGAGCCATAGTACTGCGATCGATCAATATTTGCAGAGAGCTGTACCTCCGTTGGTAAGGGAACTGGGTGTGTAACAGTCCCTGTTTATAGTGTGTGTATTCAAGTGTGTGAACATGTCGACTATAGGTTCACTATTGTTGAAGTCCAACCTAGGTCCAAAGTGAATGACTCAGTAAAATAGTAACCGAGTACTGTTTAACGTTCTCCTGTTTGTCTCCCGTGTTTTAATTTAAGTTATTGGTGATTTTAATACTTGTGTTCAAACTCATCTCTCTGTGAACCCACCAAACCCGATATTCTTCCCGACACAAGTGGACAGATGGAGAATTCAATAACAGGCAGCTGGAGGCACGTGCACCAGGATTTAAATGAAGGGGCAGATAAGTTGAGAGAATTGTTCAACTGGAAGGTGCCACATACACAGGAGGGGAGAAGGTGGCAGAGGATGATAATTTTAAAGTGCAGACCAGAAGATCACAAGGAGATCACTGATCGATTAGTTGGTAATTTATGAGATAATCTGGAAAGGGCATCATGCATCATGGAATGACAAGGGAGGTGGAGGTTCTCCCCATCACAGTCTTACTGACCACTTTGTTTGAGAGCTATTCAATTAGTGCCATCCACCCATACTTGCTCAACAGATTTCAAGCGCTCCCTTTGAGACTGACTTTTGAATCCATTTCCATTATGCTTTCTTTGATTGTGCCTTCTGGATTGGAGCAGCCCACTAGGTTTTCTCTGTCACCTTAAACTCATGGTCCTTGACCCTTGGATTGCTGGAAATGGGTAACCTTTACTCTTTCAAAGCCATTTTGAAATGACCTTCTCATTTCATAATCATAGGAGCCCATCAAGCCCATGGAACTCCTGGGAGAGAATCCCATCCCCCCACTATCTCAAAACAATGCGGATTATCCATTTCCTATCCAGTTTATTTTGAAAGGCCTGTTTGATTTGATTTCCACCACGCTAATTGGCCGTGAGATCCAGATCATAACCAGATGTTTTCGTACCTTTGCCATCTTGTGTTTTCCTGTGGCAGAGAAGGATGTCCTCCAGCCCATTATGTGGCTCACAAAGCAATCTCATTCTCTCAATTATTTCTGTTTTGTCTCAGATGGCCATTACACAGCGTTCCTTAAGAATGTGTACTCAATACCCTAATATACTCTCTACACACACAAAACTGTTAAATACCATTCCAACTCCACCTTCAATTTTGCTGGCAACACCAATATTCAGATAATAATGAGACAGAATACAGGAAAGAGATCCAGTGGGATGATGTCAAGAAAACCAGCTCTCTCTCAATGTCATTAAGGTGTAGGAGATGATCATTGACTCAGGAGAGGGAGCGGAGACTTAACTCTGACCACAATAATGGCATCAAAGTCAAAAGAGTAGGATAGACTCTAATTTTTAGGAATAAATGTCTCCAGTGACCTGACCTGATGCCGACCCCACGGTTAAGAAACCGCACCAACACCTCTACCTTCGTTGAAGACTAAGGAGGTTTGGCATGTTCTGTTGTCCCTCAACGACAACTACAGGTGCTAAGGAGTAAAAGCTGCCTGTAAGTGAATTATTTTGAAGTGGTGCACCAGTTATACGGGAAGGTCTTAGTTCAATGCCAAGGAGGTCTAAGATGACTGGAGGTCAGGTTCTGTTACTCGCACACATATATCCACACACACAATCTTATCTGTGGTCACCTTCTCGCACCTCTCCCTTCTTCAGTCCTCCTCCCTCTCAGTCCCTCTTCCTCTTTCCCCTCTTTGCCTAATTCCCCTCTCAGCTCCTTCTCTCACCCTTAAATTATAAATTTATAAATTAAAATTGTACATTTTGGGGAGTTCCCTGCTGGCAGCTCATGGGGTAACAACCTTCATTATTTGCTCCTAACCTTTTGAATTCTTCCAGCTCCCATACCCTTCTTCCAAATTTATTTTCTCCTTTGTTTTTTTTTCTTCTTAAAATTCTCTTTAAACTAATTTAACATGACTACACGAGCTGCCAAGGCTGGAAAGAAAGAAGAAGAAGCCTCTATCACCGTGGAATCAATCTCTATGGTTCTGGAATATATAAGGGAACTGAAGAATGACATTAAAGAATCTAGACATAATGGAAAAGATATTAAAACATCTATCACCCAGGTTGTTAGTAAACTGGATGAACTATGGGGTCATTATTGAAACTCACAATGAGAAAATTAGGGATCATTAAAAATCAGCTGAATTTCTGGAAGTTCAACTTCAGGACAACAAAATAATGCCGAATTAAATAAGACTAACACTATTTTACTGAAGAAAGTTGTGGATTTTGAGGCTTGGATCAGAAAAAAAACAACTTGAAAGTTATTGGATTAAAAGAAGAAACCGAATCTGGCCAACTTACCAAATTCTTTGCTGAGTTTCTCCGTGAGGTGTTTGGTCAAGAGTTTCTGCCTACCTTACCAGAGTGCATAGATCATTAATTCCTAAACCAGCTTCCGGTGGTAAGCCTCACTTGATTATTCTCTGCCTACATCATTTTCAGATTAAAGACCAACTCTTTTGAGAATCCTGGTGTAGAGGGTCGTTGCAGTGTCATGGGCAGAAAATTCATATCGTTGAAGACTACCCCATGGAGGTTATGAAGGAATGCACTCAATGCACAGAAGTCACGTCTCAACTTGATAAAGCCGGTTTCAAACCTTCACTGCTTTTTCCAACTCGACTTCGCATCACCTTTCCGCATAAGACAAGGAAATGGCTGTTCCCCTAAGGTTGCTCTGCAGTTTCTGAAAGAATTCCCTTCTGCTTCAGTTGTTCAATGTTTGATGTATCTCATTCTGTATCATTATCATTCAGTTCTTGCATGTTCATTTAAATTTGTTTGAATATGATACTCTTTGGAATTGGGTTATTTCAGATTTTTTTGTACTATCTTTATATTTTGGGGTAAAGTCCTGTTTTTTGTTTCTATTCCTTCTGTTGGATTTTAATTCTTCTTTTACCTTTTTCATTTTTTTAGAACTAACAATTCTTTATTAGGACTTTTCTTAAGGTTATTACTTTGAAATACCATAAACTTTGTTTTGTAATTTCAATTTTGGTAATAGTATACATTTTTTTTTATCCTTGCTGTCTTATTTCTAGTCAAAATATGTTTAGTTTTCAATGGAAGTATGATTTAGTTTCCCAGTAATTAGGAGTGGTGCCAACAGAGAGATTTTTTTTGTTAGTTTTTTTGTTAGTTTGCTGTTCTGAGTGCTAGCTTGGAATATATGGTTGCGGGGTTAGTTTTAGAGTGTGTTTCCTATGTGAAGATATATTAGTTTGTCCAAATTATGGTTGTCTTTTCAGAATGTTTACAATTTTAGTGCTGCTTAATTATATTGATCTTAACTTGGCTCTCTTTGTAATATTAGATTTACATTTTTGGAATGGCTAAAGTAATTAATTGGAATATTCATAGGTTAAACCATCCTATAAAATGATGTAATGTTAAAAAATTTAAACCAGGGATTTTTTTTTAACAAGAGAATCTTTATCATTTACCTGATACTTCTCGTCTTTTAAGATTTTGGAAGGGACAGCACTTTCACTCAGCTTTTATGGCTAAGTCTAGTGGTGTCTCAATATTGTTGGATCATTCCATTCCCTTTATTAAATATAATGTTATCTGATTTTATCTGGTAAACTTTATAATAAATGGACAGTTTTTGTCAATGTTTATGGCCCTAATTTAGAGATACAGGCTTTTTTGAACAGCTTCTTAACTTTTTTACAGGATTTAAATTTATATTTACCTGCTACATTTTATGAAGCTTCAATTTTACTTATTCCCAAAAAGAATAAGGATCTATCTAATTGTTCTTCATGTAGACCAATTTCTCTTTTGAATGCTGGTGCTAAGATTTTGTCTAAAATATTGGCCTGTAGGTTGGAAAACATTATGGCTCTCATTATTTCTGAAAATCAAACTGGTTTTATTAAGGGTCATTATTCACAGTTTTATATGTCACTTAATGAATATTCTCTATTCTCCTCCTATCTCATCCTTTGAGTGTGTTATTTCATTAAATGCCAAAAAAAGCTTTTGACAAGGTGGAATGGGACTACTTCTTTAAATTGTTAGAAAAATTTAATTTTGGCCCTAAATTTATCAATTGGATTAAATCGATATATTTATCTTGCCTCAATCCTTCCAAACTCCTTAAAATCCAAACCTTTTCATCTTTCTGTGGAACTAGGTAAGGTTGTCCTCTTATCCCTTTGTTATTCAATTTGGCGTTAGAACCATTAGCTGTAGCCTTTCACCAATCAAATGATATTTTAGAATCTTCAGAGGCAGAAGTGTTCATAAGGTTTCTTTATATGCAAATGATTTTTTGCTGTACATTTTAGATCCTGATCATTCAATTCCATCCATTTTTTTTCACTGCTTCATCAATTTGGCCAATTTTCAGGTTATAATCTTCAGAAAAGTGAATTCTTTATATTGAACTTATCTGGTTCTTTAAATACTACCTTTCCTTTTAAAATAGCTAAAAATCAATTTAATTATTTAGGTGTCACTACAAAAAATTGTAATAATGTGTTTAAAGAGAATTTTCTTATTTTATTGAATCATGTTAAGAAGTCTTTATCTCAGTGGTCTCCTCTTTCAATGTCCTTAATTGGGAAAATTAATGTTATTAAGATGAATATTTCACCTACATTTTTGTTCATTTTTCAAGCTGCTCCTGTTTTTGTCCCTAAAACCTTTTTTGATTCACTTGACTCATTTATTTCCTCATATATTTGGAAAAATAAGTATCCTTGTCTTAATAAAGTTTTCCTTCAAAACCTTAAAAGGAAAGATGGTTTGGCCTTACCTAATTTTAGATTTTTTATTGGGCAGCTAATTTTAGATGTTTCATTTTTTGGATTCACTATAGGGGTGGAATGGATGCTCCAAATTAAATTAATTTAGAAATTAATTCTACTAAAAAAAATTCTCTTATTTTGAGACTTGGAACGCCATTACCTTTTTCTGTTCCCTAATTAACTGATAATTTTGTTGTTAAACATACTTTGAGAATTTGGTTTCAATTTAGAAAAGCTTGTGGATTTCAAAGATTTTTACTTACTAGTCCTATATTATTTAATTCTTTTCTTCCACCTTCTGTGCAAGATTCTGCTTTTCATGAATGGTTTAGGTCAGGTATCCAATCTTTTCAAGATTTACTTATTGATAATAATTTACTTTCATTGAAACAATTATCTTTTAATTTTAAATTACCTAAGTATCATTTCATTAGATACTTACAAATTAGGAGTTTTTTGAAGTCACTATTGTTGAGACTTCCTCAGGCCCTTGCTATAAATACAAAAGGGATCATTTATAATTTTAAACCAAATCAAAAAAAGCTGATATACAGTATATATGATTTACTGTTAAAGTCTAGGGATAACTCCCGAGATAAGGTTTAAAAAGTATGGGAGCAAGATCTTCAGCTCTCATTCTCAGATTCTACATGGGATTTGATCTTAAAATTGATTTTAAAAATCCTCCTCTTTATGTGCCTGTCATTCGCTTCTACAATTTAAGGTCGTACATCAAGTCTACTTTTCTAAAGTTCAATTCTATCCTAATATTTCTTGAATGGTGATAGATGTAACACTGAAGAAGGTACTTTATTACATATGCTTTGGTCTTGTTCCTTTCTTTCCAAATTTTAGGAAGATATTTTTGGTACCTAATCTTTAGTTTTTAATGTAAATCTTATACCTAATCCTTTAATTGCTGCTTTTGGATCAACTATGGTAATTGATTTGAAATTAACTCTGTCTCAATCCCATGTTGTCTTTTTCTCTTCCCTTATTGCGAGACGATCAATATTGATGAGATGGAAAGATGCTGTCCCTCAATGGTGATATGACATGACAGCATATCTAACTTGGAAAAAAAATCAGATGTTGCTCTAATGTAACAGATTTAAACTTTTCATGGGGTCTTGTTATTAATTTTTAAAAATAATCTATAAGATCATTTAGATCTTGCCTTGTGAGTTTGTGTGTGTGCTTTTTTTAATGGTAGTGAAATTGTATGTATTGACCAAATGACTTTGGCAGGGAAAGGGTAGTATTTGTAGTATAGTATCAATTTACTCTTTTTAAAATCTTTTTCAATCAGTCACATGTTATGACTGATTAAATGATGACTTGATTATTTCCTTTTTTTTGTTTGATTGTTATATCTAGTTTATATGTAACAGCTTTTCTTATATATTTCCTTTTTCATATAATTTCTATATTTAGATAAATATGACTTCTACTTGTTGTATCATTATTATAAAATGTAATAAAAATACTGAAACAGAAATTTATACACTTTATAAATGTAGACATACAGCATGGAAACGGGCCATTTTGGCCCATGAGTCCAGGCTGCACAATTTCAAACAGTGGGAGGATGCAGGCACAGGGAGAACAAACTCTTTACAGACAGTGTGGGATTCCAACCCCGGTCCCAGTCACTGGAGCTGTAAAAGTGTTGTGCTAACCACTATGCTAACCTTCTTTTCCCTCTCTCCCTGCTGCCCGACACCCCCTCCCTAGTTGACAGCTGCTCACTCCAAAGTGAAAAACCATTTTCAAGACTGGCAGTTCACCTCTCCACCCCATCCTCTCTGATCAAGGCCGAAGGGAGCAGATTCTTCTCAGTGGAGGGGCCGCATCTCGCCCACCTGCCATTGTAAAAACTACCCCTTAATCTAATCAATGTGTCCCACTGGATGTTAGAGGCCCTGTTTAGAACAGAGCCACCCCTTAACCTGAGGAAAAAAATTAAATCCTATTAGTTTTATGATTAGGAAGTCACTTACCGTTTCTGAAACTTTGACCGTTGCTTTTGGCTATTCTGTGCACATTTCTTATAAAGTGATCTTTTCCCTGCTGAGTTAATTATTAACGATTGGGCTGTCCATGATAAACAAACCACTTTGATTACATTCAAATAGACCTTAAACTGCCTTGACAGGAAAGAATATGTATTTGTATTAGAACACAGAATAATCCAGTGCAGTACAGGCCCTACAGGCCCATCAGCCCACAATATTGTGCCAACCCATTAAACCTACTCGTACCTTTCCCACCCTCATGTGCTTCCAAAATGCTCCAAATCCAATAAGGTATGGATTCATGCCAGCCTATTTGCTTGTTGCAAACTCCAAAAATACAAGTGCAATAATGATCAGGTCATCTTGATGGACATCAAAAAGGAAACTGTAGATGCTGGAAATCTGAAATAAAAATGGAAAACAATGTGAAGCTGGAGGGACCCAGTCGGTGTCACAGGTTACGAGTCATTTTTTTGAGATTCAGATTTCCTTCCATGGATGAAGTGAGAGAGATGCTGGCTGACCCACCTAGTGCCACCTGATTCTTATTCCTTGCACTAGATTCAAGCATCAGGAGTTTTTAATTAAAAAAAAATTAAATTTAACAGGCCGTTTTGTCTGACGAGCCCACTTGGCCTACAACCTCCGGTACACTTCCAAAGGTGGGAGGAAACTGGAGCCCCCAGGGGAAACCCACGGGGAGAACATACAAACTCCTTACAGACAGCATGGGGCTCGAACCCTGGTCCCCATCAATGGCACTGTAACAGCGCTGAGCTAAGCGCTATGCCAGCTGTGCCTCTCATATAAACAAAACATAGGGGAAAAAAACATGTCAGGCAGCATCAGTGGTCAGAGAAAGAGCAAAGGTTTCCGATCCGGGATCCTTCAACAAAACTGGGAAAGAGAGGGAAGTCAGTTAGCTTCAGAAGTGGACAAGGTGAAGGGGCGCTATGGGTTGAACAAGGGGGATTTATCTGAAAGGGTGAATCGAAGCTTCAATTGATCTTAATGGTCATATTATTTCACTCTATTGGAGAAATTCCCTTTGTTTCACCCACTGCCGACTGACCCTCTTCATTTCCCTCTTTCTCAGTTCAGCTGAAGGGCCGAGAAATTGAATTACCACGATGCTGTTTGAAGGATCGTATTGGCCTGAACATAAAAAAGTCCCATGTTCTTCCTTAAAAAAATTATTATTAAGTAAAAGGAGGTTTAACTACAGATCACAGATCCAGATCATCACATCAAAGAAGTATAAAATCTCTTATATAAAGGAATTTTATGTGTATTATTTGTATAATTTTTCTATTCAGTATAATATTTTGGACATAGTATGGGTTATGATTTAATTGTTTAATTATTATAATTTCAGAATTTCATGCTCTCAATGAAATGTTAATGTAATAATTATGGTTATGCTCTAATTTACGTGGATATGTGATATGTATATGATAGGATTTGATTTATGTTATCATTAGCTCACATTGTGTGAAGGATTTTTGTTAAACTCAATAAAAATATTTTTAAAAAGAAAGAAGTAAGTGTTATGGTGCCATCTGATGGGCAGAGGTAGCTTGGGTTTAACATCTCAGTGGACACAGGTTGAGGCAAGGGGAAGGGTGACTGGAGTAAAAACACAAAGCTGGAGAAACTCAGCTGGTCAAACCGTGTCCTTTATGTAGCGAAGATAGAAAATATAGAACCAACATTTCGGGCTTGAGCCCTTTATCAAGGTACGGAAATATATCAGCAGGTGTCTGAACAAGAGGTAAGGGAGGAGGGGCGGGGGGAGGAATGTGGTTGCAAAGGCAGAAGGTAATAGGTGGATACAGGATGGAAGGCACAGCTGTTGACATTTTTTCTACTCCCCTCTTACCTTTTGTTCAGGCATCTGCTGACATTTTTTAACTTCAACCCTGGTGCCTGCAGACTTTTGTGTTTTTACTTTTGAAGAGTGACTAGAACCTACTTTTTGTACACTCTGTGATAAAGGTATCTGCCTGTGGAAAGTCTTGCATCATTTGCTTGCTTGGTCATTCGAAGGCCTAGAAGGCCACCGAACGTTAACAGTCCATCATGGCCATCGACCTCCCATCTGTTGTAGGTATCTGCATGAGATGCTGCCTCCAGAAGGCAACCAACATCAGAAAGAACCCCCTGCATCCTGGTCACAATCTCTGAAGGCTACTACCTTCAGGGAGAAGATACAGTCTGGCCACCTTCAGGTTCAAGCGCAGATTTTATCCAACAGCTATCAGGCTCTTGAACATCTTTCTATCACCTGAACCTTAACACTGTTGCAAGCCCACTGATGATCCACCTGCACTATTGAACAGCACATTTTTAACACCACTGTGAATATTTATTTTTTTCTCTCAAGCGAATTTCATTTATACTTAATGTTCATTTGCATCTTTTACATAACTTCTGCAGCTGCAATTAACGAGAATTTCACGTGTGTACTTATATATATGACAAACTCCTTTCATCATGTCATTTGCTCAGATGGTCCAGAGGGGGGCCTGGACCAACACTCCAACTCAGAGCAGGAAAGCAACCAGTGCAACCAAAAATCATGAGATTACACATAGTTTCCCATTTTTGTGTTGAATATCATTCAGGTCGAGCTTATTGATGTTCTCCACGATGATTGGTATGTCAGAAACAAGGAGGACCCAAGGGATGGGCTTGCAGAAATTTTGATTGGGAGCATTGATATATGATCCAGTGGCAATTCCACCGATGATTCAGAGTGTGTCTCACTGGGGACGTAAAGTTTAAATAAGGGCGTGGAGCTTTGCCACTCAGGTTGCCAGCTGAAATGAAAGCAGTATTGAGGGAATAGTGCACTGCCAGAGTAGCTTGCCTTTGAACATGAAGACAAAGCAAGCTTCTATTAATCTTTGCAGTGGATCTAAAAGAACCCACAGATAAAAATCAGGATTGTTCTCTCTAAACTCTAAGACTGTGATTAGCTTTCAACCAATAATACTAAAGGGAATGACTGAAATATAGAGTCTTGATAAAGAGTCCCGACTCGACACATTGACTGACCATATCTAGCCATGAGCTGCCTGACTGGAGTCCCTTCGTTATCGCTTGGTTTGCTGAAGATTGCAGTACTCTCTTTTTTTTAATATTCTGGATTATTGCACAAAAATGTTTGTAGAATTGAGTGGTATTAAATAACTGCTGTTTCCTTTGTTCCAATTGCAATTAGTTTTAGCAACTCCTTGACCAGATACATGTGTAATTTGGTCTTTACACAAGTTTCAATGTTCAATGTGGAATGTGAGGCGACTGCCATTCACGGACGTACAATGTGCAGATTCTTATTTGCTGCAGTGAGGCAGGTGCATTAGATGCAGCAACTTCACCCATAAAACATAAATACCACAAATGCTAAGACAGAAAATTAAATAATGGATAAATCAAAATTCACAGTTTCAGTTAAAGCAAAAAAAGTCTAACATTTTGGTTGTGCAGACACATCACTCTTCTCAGGATCCGTGTCCTTCATCCAATATGTGCTCATTGTAACAGCCAAGAGGAAAGAATAGTTTTGGGTGGATGGGACTGCAGCAGTTTCACAGAAATGTACAAGTGAGACACTCCCTGACCTCATGGAATTTGCTGTGTTTGTCCAGTTTAACTAGTTTTTAACTCGATAGTATTTCAAGTTGTCAATAAAGTATGATCCAGCCCCTTTTCATACAACACCCTTTCGCTGAATCATATCTGGATTTCCTGTGGCCTTAAAGCTGTGATCATATACATAAATTGCAGGCTCAGTTACAGTACAGTAACAGGCCATTTTGGACCACAAGTCTGTGCTGCCCAATTTACACCCAATTAACCTCTATCCCCAGTACATTTTAAAGGGTGGGAGGGAACCAGAGCTCCTGGAGGAAAACCCACACAGACACAGGGAGAACGTACAAACTCCTTACGGACAGCGTGAGATTCAAACCTGGTCCCGATCTCTGGCGCTGTAAAGTCGTTGCATTAACCACTATGTCAACTATGCCACCCCTATCCTGCCACCCTCAGACATTGCATTTTCCATTGAATTTGCGTTAAATGAAATATGAATCCATTCATTAAAAATATATTAAATAATTTTTAAAATGATTAAAGCAGAATGACGTCTTTATAATAGTAGTGGGAAAAGGAGTTATAAATAACCATGTGAAACACGAAAGTTTGCAGAAGACTCTGATTGTAGTAAAAACACACCAAAATGCTGGAGGAACTCAGCTGGTCTTTTCAGTGTCCATAGGAGACAAAGATAGATTGCCAACATTTCGGGCCTGAGGCCTTCTTCAGGAAAGAAGCAGAATGAGCTGGACTGAGACCATCCATAACATTTCTATTTTCCATCCCATGCCCTTGCTGACACGTCTGTGCATGGTCTCATGCACAGCCAGACTGAGACTACCTGTAAATTCCGACTGGGCACCCTCCAACTGAGTATAGACTTCTCTGGCTTTCGTTAACCTCCCCCTCATTTCTTCCCCCATTTGCCTTCCCACAGCTCTGTCACTCTCTTCCCTATCTCCTTTCGCACAGACATGATAAATTCTTACCTCGTCCCTTACCATATCCAATTGCCACCTTTTGTTGGTCTGGATTCCTCCCCCAGCCAGCACTGTCTGAAATCTGAGACTTTCTGAGATTTCCTACTTCTGGATCATTCTGCTTCTTCTTTGAAGACGGGCTCAGGACCGAAACATCGGCGATATATCTCTGTCTCCTATGGACGCTGAGTTTCTCCAGCATTTCTGTGTGTTTTTACTTGTTATAAATAACCATCCCTCCCACCTTCTGCTCAGTCCCCCTGGTCCCTCTCTAACCTCTCACATTTCCCACTTTTTTGTTTGCCCCCCTCCCCCTGATAAAGCGTCCCAACCCAAAACATTCCCTCCATGGACATAGCCTGACATTAAGTCTCTCCAACTTCTCTTTGTTCACTTAAGTCATTCATTTGGATGCCTTGAGGCTGAGCGAAAGATGAACCCTTGCAGACGCTGTGATTGTCTTAAAAACACTGAAATGCTGGAGGAACTCAGCTGGTCTTTCAATGTCCATAGGAGACAAAGATACATTGCCGACGTTTTGGGCCTGAGCCCTTCTTCAAGGAAGAAGCAGAATGAGCCTGAAACAGGAAATCTCAGAATTCAGACAGTGGGGAAGGAATCTAGACCAGTACAACTCCAGACAACTGGAGGCCACGAGGCTACAGAGGTTATAGGAGTGCAGGAAGCCTTGGTTCTCTCTCTCGTTTTCACAGTGGTGCCTCTTTGTGTGCCTTTACCGGGAAAAGCAAAGGAAACCAGATCTTGTGTATATAACATTGAAGGAATCTTGAATCTCTAGGGCGGCACAGTTAGCACACCACTGTTTCAGCACCAGTGATCAGGACCAGGGTTTGAACCCTGTGCTGTCTGTAAGGAGTTTGTACGTTCTCCCTGTGTCTATGTGGGTTTTTCCCGGGGGCTCCAGTTTCCTCCCACCTTTCAAAACGTACTGGGGATCGTAGGTTAATTGGGTGCAATTGGGCAGTAGAGACATGTGGGCCGAAATGGCCTGTTACCATGGGCCCAAATTCAGTAATTAAAAAAAGGATTATAAATGCAACTATTATATATATGTAAACATGGTTTCCCTGATTGTATTCTATATATTTAAAAGATGGTGTTTGGATTCACATGTATGGAAAGGGGGAGGAAGGGAGGGACTGTTTTGATTTTGTTTGTAAGAAAAAGTTTAATACAATTAAAGCAGACACCCCTGTACTAAAACAAATGATCTCCATTTGGAATAAAATTAACCAATATCGAGGAATCATAGTTGGGCTGTCCCCAAAAACACCCTGTTTCCAAAGAGATTAATACCATTGACAGTGGGTAACAAGATCCTGGATACCTGGCGTCGCAATGGCATCATGTGCGTAGAGGACTGTTACGAGCAGGGGCAGCTAATGTCGTTTGAACAACTCAGGCATAAGTATAATTTATCAAATAAGATGTTCCACTGCTACCTTCAGATAATATCTTTTCTACAGGACAAATTAAGTCCAACTGTGGCCCAACCAATGTGACATTGAGGCCATGATTTGAAGGGGGTACACATGGAAGTTCATCTTGGTAATGTATTTTTTGCTCCAAGTGGAAGGACCTAAAGCAGGCAGAGGTGGGTCGGTTAGTGGTGGTGGTCCGAC
Organism: Narcine bancroftii; assembly: GCF_036971445.1. Taxonomy (NCBI): domain Eukaryota; kingdom Metazoa; phylum Chordata; class Chondrichthyes; order Torpediniformes; family Narcinidae; genus Narcine; species Narcine bancroftii. The sequence goes on along the minus strand of NC_091474.1, from coordinate 62,138,678 downwards.
TTACGTCGGGTCAGTATGACTGCAATCATTAATACGTGGTACAGGCTGGTACAATACAACTTTCTGCACCAGATGTACCTGACGCCACGAACACTGAACAGATTAAAACCAGAATTGTCAGACCATGCTTTAGATGTGGCATTGAGACAGGAACCTTTGTGCACGCAACCTGAACATGTACCAAGGCGAGACCCTTCTGGGTGGAACTAGGCCAAATCCTAGAAAGAATTATAGGTAAAGAATTCCCACGGGATCCAGAGTTGTTCCTGTTGGAAAACATAATGGCCATAAGATTTACAATAACTTTCAAATCCAATTCGTAATGTTCCCATTGGCAGTGGCCAGGAAGTGCATAGCGGTTACCAGAAATACAACTCCAGCCTGAGCATTACTCGCTGGAATCCAGAAATAGAAAGCTGTGTTCCCCTGGAGAAAATCACTTTTTTTAAAATTTGGCAACCATAATTAAATTTCATCGGAGCACGATTATAGTGTGGATCATTGCGCCTCACCGTCCTACCTCCCCTATCTGTCCCTCAATCGGTGGGGGAGCGGGGGGCAGTTCCATCCCATCCCAACCAGGAAAAGTCAAGGGAAGGAAACAGCCTGGGCACTGGCCGCGGTGCAGTGACAAACCCATGAAACCTTGATACATGTCTGATACCTTTGTGGTGAGTGTCTTGAATGTTGTGTGCATCTGTGGGGTGAGTTAAGGGCTATACCCAACAGTTCCTGTCTCAAACGTTGATGATTCTTTTTCTGCCCGTGATGCTACTGGACTCGATGAACAAGAGATTGCTCCAGATTCCAGTCTCTTGAGTGTCCCAAGGCAGGAACCTCAAAAGTGAAGTCTGGAGGTGCAGCGTGATGGTTAATGAGCTCTAATCCTCGGGGGGTGGGGGGGGGGGGAGGTGACTCTGGAGTCTGAGCGAAGTTGGGGGGGGGGGGGTGGGGGAGGAGTGCAGGGATTAAACGTTGGGCGGGGAGTGTCAGGTTTCCGGCTGACACGACAACGTGGAGGAGGAGAAATGGAGAGAGGCGGGGATGTGCAAGGACAGGGAGGAGCCGCCGGCAAGGAGGCGAAGTCTTGCAGCGGCAGGTGAGCTGACGGACGGACACCCTGATCAGGTCGGCTCGCTCGCAGCGCTCCAGACATGCCTTATGTGTTCACCTCGGCGAGCGGGGGCTCCCAGAAGAAGAGGGCGGTGAAAGACCGAGGGTCGCTGGGGATCAAGGCCAGGAAACCCACTTACCAGGAGCTGCAGAACCAGTGCCTGAGGGAAGGCGTCCTGTACGAGGACCCGGAGTTCCCAGCTGACGAATCGACGCTCTTCTTCAACGAGAAACCGCCGGTGAACTTCGAGTGGAAGCGGCCGAAGGTAAGTTACTGACCAAGGTGGGCGCGGGCTGCGGGCTCCGTGGGACGGGGGCTGCGGGCTCCATACTCCGGGCTCCAGGACTCGGTTACACCTGGCGGCGCTTCGGCGCTGAGCATGAACACCTTGTGGACGGTGCAGACGTTTATCTGCAAACAAATGTACTTGGTTTGTCCACCAGTTTCCGAAGTTGGGTGTTGTTTGTTGGTTCTTGAATCTGGATCCTGTTTGCCGACTTTTGCATGAGTTCATATTTATTCCAACACCCCTCGGTTAGGGTGAAGTTTGAAGGCATCACACATGCAGATGGTCCGAACGTAACACTGCAGAGGACCACGACGGAAGAAATAAAAAGGAATCGGGGTGGACATTGTTGCCGGAGACCCGGTTCCATTCAGTCAGGTCATCCACGACCAACCACCTCAGACCCAAGTTCTCCATCTCCGCCATAAATGTTTGGCCCCCAACTTTGACACCCACTTCATCCCTCTACCCTCCCCCACCCCACTAACCCCCCATCCCTCTGCCCCGTCTATCCTTCTGCCCCCCTTCGGTCCCACTGCCCCCCTTCGGTCCCACTGCCCCCCTTCGGTCCCACTGCCCCCCTTCGGTCCCACTGCCCCCCTTCGGTCCCACTGCCCCCCTTCGGTCCCACTGCCCCCCTTCGGTCCCACTGCCCCCCTTCGGTCCCACTGCCCCCCTTCGGTCCCACTGCCCCCCTTCGGTCCCACTGCCCCCCTTCGGTCCCACTGCCCCCCTTCGGTCCCACTGCCCCCCTTCGGTCCCACTGCCCCCCTTCGGTCCCACTGCCCCCTTCGGTCCCACTGCCCCCCTTCGGTCCCACTGCCCCCCTTCGGTCCCACTGCCCCCCTTCGTCCCTCTTCCCCCCTTCGGTCCCTCTTCCCCCCTTCGGTCCCTCTTCCCCCCTTCGGTCCCTCTTCCCCCCTTCGGTCCCTCTTCCCCCCTTCGGTCCCTCTTCCCCCCTTCGGTCCCTCTTCCCCCCTTCGGTCCCTCTTCCCCCCTTCGGTCCCTCTTCCCCCCTTCGGTCCCTCTTCCCCCCTTCGGTCCCTCTTCCCCCCTTCGGTCCCTCTTCCCCCCTTCGGTCCCTCTTCCCCCCTTCGGTCCCTCTTCCCCCCTTCGGTCCCTCTTCCCCCCTTCGGTCCCTCTTCCCCCCTTCGGTCCCTCTTCCCCCCTTCGGTCCCTCTTCCCCCCTTCGGTCCCTCTTCCCCCCTTCGGTCCCTCTTCCCCCCTTCGGTCCCTCTTCCCCCCTTCGGTCCCTCTTCCCCCCTTCGGTCCCTCTTCCCCCCTTCGGTCCCTCTTCCCCCCTTCGGTCCCTCTTCCCCCCTTCGGTCCCTCTTCCCCCCTTCGGTCCCTCTTCCCCCCTTCGGTCCCTCTTCCCCCCTTCGGTCCCTCTTCCCCCCTTCGGTCCCTCTTCCCCCCTTCGGTCCCTCTTCCCCCCTTCGGTCCCTCTTCCCCCCTTCGGTCCCTCTTCCCCCCTTCGGTCCCTCTTCCCCCCTTCGGTCCCTCTTCCCCCCTTCGGTCCCTCTTCCCCCTTCGGTCCCTCTTCCCCCTTCGGTCCCTCTTCCCCCCTTCGGTCCCTCTTCCCCCCTTCGGTCCCTCTTCCCCCCTTCGGTCCCTCTTCCCCCCTTCGGTCCCTCTTCCCCCCTTCGGTCCCTCTTCCCCCCTTCGGTCCCTCTTCCCCCCTTCGGTCCCTCTTCCCCCCTTCGGTCCCTCTTCCCCCCTTCGGTCCCTCTTCCCCCCTTCGGTCCCTCTTCCCCCCTTCGGTCCCTCTTCCCCCCTTCGGTCCCTCTTCCCCCCTTCGGTCCCTCTTCCCCCCTTCGGTCCCTCTTCCCCCCTTCGGTCCCTCTTCCCCCCTTCGGTCCCTCTTCCCCCCTTCCGTCCCTCTTCCCCCCTTCGGTCCCCTCTTCCCCCCTTCGGTCCCTCTTCCCCCCTTCGGTCCCTCTTCCCCCCTTCCGTCCCTCTTCCCCCCTTCGGTCCCTCTTCCCCCCTTCGGTCCCTCTTCCCCCCTTCGGTCCCTCTTCCCCCTTCGGTCCCTCTTCCCCCCTTCGGTCCCTCTTCCCCCCTTCGGTCCCTCTTCCCCCTTCGGTCCCTCTTCCCCCCTTCGGTCCCTCTTCCCCCCTTCGGTCCCTCTTCCCCCCTTCGGTCCCTCTTCCCCCCTTCGGTCCCTCTTCCCCCCTTCGTCCCTCTTCCCCCCTTCCGTCCCTCGATCCCCTCCATCCCTCAATCCCCTTTGAACTGCCAGCACCCTCTCCATCTCTCAACTCCCTCGATCCCATGACTCCTTCCTTCCCTCAACACCCCCTCCATTCACCAGGACCATCCCACAACACTCCTCCATCAGCCAGCACCCCATCTATCCCTCAATCCCTCTACTCCCCCATCTGCCAGCACCCCATCCATCCCTCAATCCCTCTACCCCCCTCCATTTGCTAGCACCCGTCTATCCCCTCCATCCACCAACACCCCTCCATCCACCAGCAGCCCCCTCCATCCACCAGCAGCCCCCCTCCATCCACCAGCAGCCCCCTCCATCCACCAGCAGCCCCCTCCATCCACCAGCAGCCCCCTCCATCCACCAGCAGCCCCCTCCATCCACCAGCAGCCCCCTCCATCCACCAGCAGCCCCCTCCATCCACCAGCAGCCCCCTCCATCCACCAGCAGCCCCCTCCATCCACCAGCAGCCCCCTCCATCCACCAGCAGCCCCCTCCATCCACCAGCAGCCCCCTCCATCCACCAGCAGCCCCCTCCATCCACCAGCAGCCCCCTCCATCCACCAGCAGCCCCCTCCATCCACCAGCAGCCCCCTCCATCCACCCAGCAGCCCCCTCCATCCACCAGCAGCCCCTCCATCCACCAGCAGCCCCCTCCATCACCAGCAGCCCCCTCCATCCACCAGCAGCCCCCTCCATCCACCAGCAGCCCCCTCCATCCACCAGCAGCCCCCTCCATCCACCAGCAGCCCCCTCCATCCACCAGCAGCCCCCTCCATCCACCAGCAGCCCCCTCCATCCACCAGCAGCCCCCTCCATCCACCAGCAGCCCCCTCCATCCACCAGCAGCCCCCTCCATCCACCAGCAGCCCCCTCCATCCACCAGCAGCCCCCTCCATCCACCAGCAGCCCCCTCCATCCACCAGCAGCCCCCTCCATCCACCAGCAGCCCCCTCCATCCACCAGCAGCCCCCTCCATCCACCAGCAGCCCCCTCCATCCACCAGCAGCCCCCTCCATCCACCAGCAGCCCCCTCCATCCACCAGCAGCCCCCTCCATCCACCAGCAGCCCCCTCCATCCACCAGCAGCCCCCTCCATCCACCAGCAGCCCCCTCCATCCACCAGCAGCCCCCTCCATCCACCAGCAGCCCCCTCCATCCACCAGCAGCCCCCTCCATCCACCAGCAGCCCCCTCCATCCACCAGCAGCCCCCTCCATCCACCAGCAGCCCCCTCCATCCACCAGCAGCCCCCTCCATCCACCAGCAGCCCCCTCCATCCACCAGCAGCCCCCTCCATCCACCAGCAGCCCCCTCCATCCACCAGCAGCCCCCTCCATCCACCAGCAGCCCCCCTCCATCCACCAGCAGCCCCCTCCATCCACCAGCAGCCCCCTCCATCCACCAGCAGCCCCCTCCATCCACCAGCAGCCCCCTCCATCCACCAGCAGCCCCCTCCATCCACCAGCAGCCCCCTCCATCCACCAGCAGCCCCCTCCATCCACCAGCAGCCCCCTCCATCCACCAGCAGCCCCCTCCATCCACCAGCAGCCCCCTCCATCCACCAGCAGCCCCCTCCATCCACCAGCAGCCCCCTCCATCCACCAGCAGCCCCCCTCCATCCACCAGCAGCCCCCTCCATCCACCAGCAGCCCCCTCCATCCACCAGCAGCCCCCTCCATCCACCAGCAGCCCCCTCCATCCACCAGCAGCCCCTCCATCCACCAGCAGCCCCCTCCATCCACCAGCAGCCCCCTCCATCCACCAGCAGCCCCCTCCATCCACCAGCAGCCCCCTCCATCCACCAGCAGCCCCCTCCATCCACCAGCAGCCCCCTCCATCCACCAGCAGCCCCCCTCCATCCACCAGCAGCCCCCTCCATCCACCAGCAGCCCCCTCCATCCACCAGCAGCCCCCTCCATCCACCAGCAGCCCCCTCCATCCACCAGCAGCCCCCTCCATCCACCAGCAGCCCCCTCCATCCACCAGCAGCCCCCTCCATCCACCAGCAGCCCCCTCCATCCACCAGCAGCCCCCTCCATCCACCAGCAGCCCCCTCCATCCACCAGCAGCCCCCTCCATCCACCAGCAGCCCCCTCCATCCACCAGCAGCCCCCTCCATCCACCAGCAGCCCCCTCCATCCACCAGCAGCCCCCTCCATCCACCAGCAGCCCCCTCCATCCACCAGCAGCCCCTCCATCCACCAGCAGCCCCCTCCATCCACCAGCAGCCCCCTCCATCCACCAGCAGCCCCCTCCATCCACCAGCAGCCCCCTCCATCCACCAGCAGCCCCCTCCATCCACCAGCAGCCCCCTCCATCCACCAGCAGCCCCCTCCATCCACCAGCAGCCCCCTCCATCCACCAGCAGCCCCCTCCATCCACCAGCAGCCCCCTCCATCCACCAGCAGCCCCCTCCATCCACCAGCAGCCCCCTCCATCCACCAGCAGCCCCCTCCATCCACCAGCAGCCCCCTCCATCCACCAGCAGCCCCCTCCATCCACCAGCAGCCCCCTCCATCCACCAGCAGCCCCCTCCATCCACCAGCAGCCCCCTCCATCCACCAGCAGCCCCCTCCATCCACCAGCAGCCCCCTCCATCCACCAGCAGCCCCCTCCATCCACCAGCAGCCCCCTCCATCCACCAGCAGCCCCCTCCATCCACCAGCAGCCCCCTCCATCCACCAGCAGCCCCCTCCATCCACCAGCAGCCCCCTCCATCCACCAGCAGCCCCCTCCATCCACCAGCAGCCCCCTCCATCCACCAGCAGCCCCCTCCATCCACCAGCAGCCCCCTCCATCCACCAGCAGGCCCCCTCCATCCACCAGCAGCCCCCTCCATCCACCAGCAGCCCCCTCCATCCACCAGCAGCCCCCTCCATCCACCAGCAGCCCCCTCCATCCACCAGCAGCCCCCTCCATCCACCAGCAGCCCCCTCCATCCACCAGCAGCCCCCTCCATCCACCAGCAGCCCCCTCCATCCACCAGCAGCCCCCTCCATCCACCAGCAGCCCCCTCCATCCACCAGCAGCCCCCTCCATCCACCAGCAGCCCCCTCCATCCACCAGCAGCCCCCTCCATCCACCAGCAGCCCCCTCCATCCACCAGCAGCCCCCTCCATCCACCAGCAGCCCCCTCCATCCACCAGCAGCCCCCTCCATCCACCAGCAGCCCCCTCCATCCACCAGCAGCCCCCTCCATCCACCAGCAGCCCCCTCCATCCACCAGCAGCCCCCTCCATCCACCAGCAGCCCCCTCCATCCACCAGCAGCCCCCTCCATCCACCAGCAGCCCCCTCCATCCACCAGCAGCCCCCTCCATCCACCAGCAGCCCCCTCCATCCACCAGCAGCCCCCTCCATCCACCAGCAGCCCCCTCCATCCACCAGCAGCCCCCTCCATCCACCAGCAGCCCCTCCATCCACCAGCAGCCCCCTCCATCCACCAGCAGCCCCCTCCATCCACCAGCAGCCCCCTCCATCCACCAGCAGCCCCCCTCCATCCACCAGCAGCCCCCTCCATCCACCAGCAGCCCCCTCCATCCACCAGCAGCCCCCTCCATCCACCAGCAGCCCCCTCCATCCACCAGCAGCCCCCTCCATCCACCAGCAGCCCCCTCCATCCACCAGCAGCCCCCTCCATCCACCAGCAGCCCCCTCCATCCACCAGCAGCCCCCTCCATCCACCAGCAGCCCCCTCCATCCACCAGCAGCCCCCTCCATCCACCAGCAGCCCCCTCCATCCACCAGCAGCCCCCTCCATCCACCAGCAGCCCCTCCATCCACCAGCAGCCCCCTCCATCCACCAGCAGCCCCCTCCATCCACCAGCAGCCCCCTCCATCCACCAGCAGCCCCCTCCATCCACCAGCAGCCCCCCCCATCCACCAGCAGCCCCCCCCATCACCAGCAGCCCCCCCCCATCCACCAGCAGCCCCCCCATCCACCAGCAGCCCCCCCCCATCCACCAGCAGCCCCCCCCATCCACCAGCAGCCCCTCCCCATCCACCAGCAGCCCCCCCATCCACCAGCAGCCCCCCCCATCCACCAGCAGCCCCCCCATCCACCAGCAGCCCCCCATCCACCAGCAGCCCCCCCATCCACCAGCAGCCCCCCCATCCACCAGCAGCCCCCCCATCCACCAGCAGCCCCCCCCATCCACCAGCAGCCCCCCCCATCCACCAGCAGCCCCCCCATCCACCAGCAGCCCCCCCATCCACCAGCAGCCCCCCCATCCACCAGCAGCCCCCCCCATCCACCAGCAGCCCCCCCCATCCACCAGCAGCCCCCCCATCCACCAGCAGCCCCCCCATCCACCAGCAGCCCCCCCATCCACCAGCAGCCCCCCATCCACCAGCATCCCCCCCATCCACCAGCAGCCCCCCCCATCCACCAGCAGCCCCCCATCCACCAGCAGCCCCCCCATCCACCAGCAGCCCCCCCAGCCACCAGCAGCCCCCCCAGCCACCAGCAGCCCCCCCATCCACCAGCAGCCCCCCCATCCACCAGCAGCCCCCCTCCATCCACCAGCAGCCCCCTCCATCCACCAGCAGCCCCCTCCATCCACCAGCAGCCCCCTCCATCCACCAGCAGCCCCCCTCCATCCACCAGCAGCCCCCTCCATCCACCAGCAGCCCCTCCATCCACCAGCAGCCCCCTCCATCCACCAGCAGCCCCCTCCATCCACCAGCAGCCCCCTCCATCCACCAGCAGCCCCCTCCATCCACCAGCAGCCCCCTCCATCCACCAGCAGCCCCCTCCATCCACCAGCAGCCCCCTCCATCCACCAGCAGCCCCCTCCATCCACCAGCAGCCCCCTCCATCCACCAGCAGCCCCCTCCATCCACCAGCAGCCCCCTCCATCCACCAGCAGCCCCCTCCATCCACCAGCAGCCCCCTCCATCCACCAGCAGCCCCCCTCCATCCACCAGCAGCCCCCTCCATCCACCAGCAGCCCCCTCCATCCACCAGCAGCCCCCTCCATCCACCAGCAGCCCCCTCCATCCACCAGCAGCCCCCTCCATCCACCAGCAGCCCCCTCCATCCACCAGCAGCCCCCTCCATCCACCAGCAGCCCCCTCCATCCACAGCAGCCCCCTCCATCCACCAGCAGCCCCCTCCATCCACCAGCAGCCCCCTCCATCCACCAGCAGCCCCCTCCATCCACCAGCAGCCCCCTCCATCCACCAGCAGCCCCCTCCATCCACCAGCAGCCCCCTCCATCCACCAGCAGCCCCCTCCATCCACCAGCAGCCCCCTCCATCCACCAGCAGCCCCCTCCATCCACCAGCAGCCCCCTCCATCCACCAGCAGCCCCCTCCATCCACCAGCAGCCCCCTCCATCCACCAGCAGCCCCCTCCATCCACCAGCAGCCCCCTCCATCCACCAGCAGCCCCCTCCATCCACCAGCAGCCCCCTCCATCCACCAGCAGCCCCCTCCATCCACCAGCAGCCCCCTCCATCCACCAGCAGCCCCCTCCATCCACCAGCAGCCCCCTCCATCCACCAGCAGCCCCCTCCATCCACCAGCAGCCCCCTCCATCCACCAGCAGCCCCCTCCATCCACCAGCAGCCCCCTCCATCCACCAGCAGCCCCCTCCATCCACCAGCAGCCCCCTCCATCCACCAGCAGCCCCCCTCCATCCACCAGCAGCCCCCTCCATCCACCAGCAGCCCCCTCCATCCACCAGCAGCCCCCTCCATCCACCAGCAGCCCCCTCCATCCACCAGCAGCCCCCTCCATCCACCAGCAGCCCCCTCCATCCACCAGCAGCCCCCTCCATCCACCAGCAGCCCCCTCCATCCACCAGCAGCCCCCTCCATCCACCAGCAGCCCCCTCCATCCACCAGCAGCCCCCTCCATCCACCAGCAGCCCCCTCCATCCACCAGCAGCCCCCTCCATCCACCAGCAGCCCCCTCCATCCACCAGCAGCCCCCTCCATCCACCAGCAGCCCCCTCCATCCACCAGCAGCCCCCTCCATCCACCAGCAGCCCCCTCCCATCCACCAGCAGCCCCCTCCATCCACCAGCAGCCCCCCTCCATCCACCAGCAGCCCCCTCCATCCACCAGCAGCCCCCTCCATCCACCAGCAGCCCCCCCCATCCACCAGCAGCCCCCCCCCATCCACCAGCAGCCCCCCCCATCCACCAGCAGCCCCCCCCCATCCACCAGCAGCCCCCCCCATCCACCAGCAGCCCCCCCCATCCACCAGCAGCCCCCCCCCATCCACCAGCAGCCCCCCCATCCACCAGCAGCCCCCCCATCCACCAGCAGCCCCCCCATCCACCAGCAGCCCCCCATCCACCAGCAGCCCCCCCATCCACCAGCAGCCCCCCCATCCACCAGCAGCCCCCCCATCCACCAGCAGCCCCCCCATCCACCAGCAGCCCCCCCATCCACCAGCAGCCCCCCCATCCACCAGCAGCCCCCCCATCCACCAGCAGCCCCCCCCATCCACCAGCAGCCCCCCCATCCACCAGCAGCCCCCCCATCCACCAGCAGCCCCCCCATCCACCAGCAGCCCCCCCATCCACCAGCAGCCCCCCCATCCACCAGCAGCCCCCCCATCCACCAGCAGCCCCCCCATCCACCAGCAGCCCCCCCATCCACCAGCAGCCCCCCCATCCACCAGCAGCCCCCCCCATCCACCAGCAGCCCCCGCCCCCATCCACCAGCAGCCCCCCCATCCACCAGCAGCCCCCCCATCCACCAGCAGCCCCCCCAGCCACCAGCAGCCCCCCCATCCACCAGCAGCCCCCCCATCCACCAGCAGCCCCCCCATCCACCAGCAGCCCCCCCATCCACCAGCAGCCCCCCCATCCACCAGCAGCCCCCCCATCCACCAGCAGCCCCCCATCCACCAGCAGCCCCCCATCCACCAGCAGCCCCCCCATCCACCAGCAGCCCCCCCATCCACCAGCAGCCCCCCCATCCACCAGCAGCCCCCCATCCACCAGCAGCCCCCCCATCCACCAGCAGCCCCCCCATCCACCAGCAGCCCCCCCATCCACCAGCAGCCCCCCCATCCACCAGCAGCCCCCCCATCCACCAGCAGCCCCCCCCATCCACCAGCAGCCCCCCATCCACCAGCAGCCCCCCATCCACCAGCAGCCCCCCCATCCACCAGCAGCCCCCCCATCCACCAGCAGCCCCCCCATCCACCAGCAGCCCCCCCATCCACCAGCAGCCCCCCCATCCACCAGCAGCCCCCCCATCCACCAGCAGCCCCCCCATCCACCAGCAACCCCCCCATCCACCAGCAGCCCCCCCCATCCACCAGCAGCCCCCCCATCCACCAGCAGCCCCCCCATCCACCAGCAGCCCCCCCATCCACCAGCAGCCCCCCCATCCACCAGCAGCCCCCCCATCCACCAGCAGCCCCCCCATCCACCAGCAGCCCCCCCCATCCACCAGCAGCCCCCCCCATCCACCAGCAGCCCCCCCATCCACCAGCAGCCCCCCATCCACCAGCAGCCCCCCCTATCCACCAGCAGCCCCCCCATCCACCAGCAGCCCCCCCATCCACCAGCAGCCCCCCCATCCACCAGCAGCCCCCCCATCCACCAGCAGCCCCCCCATCCACCAGCAGCCCCCCCATCCACCAGCAGCCCCCCCATCCACCAGCAGCCCCCCCATCCACCAGCAGCCCCCCCATCCACCAGCAGCCCCCCCATCCACCAGCAGCCCCCCCATCCACCAGCAGCCCCCCCATCCACCAGCAGCCCCCCCATCCACCAGCAGCCCCCCCATCCACCAGCAGCCCCCCCATCCACCAGCAGCCCCCCCATCCACCAGCAGCCCCCCCATCCACCAGCAGCCCCCCCATCCACCAGCAGCCCCCCCATCCACCAGCAGCCCCCCCATCCACCAGCAGCCCCCCCATCCACCAGCAGCCCCCCCATCCACCAGCAGCCCCCCCCATCCACCAGCAGCCCCCCCATCCACCAGCAGCCCCCCCATCCACCAGCAGCCCCCCCATCCACCAGCAGCCCCCCCATCCACCAGCAGCCCCCCCATCCACCAGCAGCCCCCCCATCCACCAGCAGCCCCCCCATCCACCAGCAGCCCCCCCATCCACCAGCAGCCCCCCCATCCACCAGCAGCCCCCCCATCCACCAGCAGCCCCCCCATCCACCAGCAGCCCCCCCATCCACCAGCAGCCCCCCCATCCACCAGCAGCCCCCCCATCCACCAGCAGCCCCCCCATCCACCAGCAGCCCCCCCATCCACCAGCAGCCCCCCCATCCACCAGCAGCCCCCCCATCCACCAGCAGCCCCCCCATCCACCAGCAGCCCCCCCATCCACCAGCAGCCCCCCCATCCACCAGCAGCCCCCCCCATCTTGACACTTCGTCCTTCATTACGTCCATTCCTTGACATGCATCCCTCAACACCTCCCTCCATCCTACGACACATCCTTCATTTCTCTATACCTACCCTATGATCCTCGACACGTCATAAGGGTCTCAACACTCCTTCCGGATGAGCTATTCCCCTTCCTTTGCACTAACCTCTGTTAACACAGTGATCCTCTGGCTTGCCCCTCCCACTGACACAAATATCGCCTGGCTTCACTCTCCATCTCCACACCACTCCTGTGCTTCAATCTTTTCACCTACTCCTGACTAACCCCTTCCACTTCTCCTCTTCCTCCTCTTTCCTCTGGTCCTCTTCTCTGACCCACCCCTCTGCCTCTCCCTCATCCACCTTTAGTCTCATGCAATGAGTACCTTTCCCGTTGTGCTGATTGATGACACAAGGAATGTATGGAAGGCACATACTGATTGATTACTATTTCCAGTGTATCTTTTCTGAACATGCATATTATTGATATTTTAAAATGAGATAAAAATAAGCCATATTTCCCAAACAGTGTGCACTGAAGTTACAGCATTCACAGATTGCATTTTTCATCTCTGTCGCAGTGTTACCTTCTATTCCCTATTCACATCCTTAAATTCCCTCTATCCCTTTCACTTCAGCTGCTCCAAGTGATCGTGAATTCCCAGTTCTTCCAACTCCCTGCAGCGAAGTTTCTCTTGAATTCCCAGTTGGTTTTCTCATATTTACGCCCACTAATCGTAGGAATGTTATCTCCATCTCATCAAACTCCTTCATAACTGTAGGGAATCACAATGAGGTCAACCCTGCTTTCCACGTAAATGAGGCCATACCTGTTGGAAATCACTGCCAGCTGGAATTTTCAGTCTGGAATCACCCTCACAAATTGCGAATAACTCTCGCCACGAGTTGCAGCCCCACCCACACTGGTATCAGTGAAACTTCTATGTATCAGTGAATCAGGAAGTTTTAGACTCTTTCACTAAAGACATTGCCGATTCAGTCAAATTTTACTGCTGGGCCAAACATTTGCTCTTGTGGTTTGGAAATAAGTTCTGTGATAGACATAGATGAAGAAGCAGGTGGGTGGGTGAGTTGTGAACAGTGTGGAAGGTTAGTAAAGAATATAGCAGGGTAGAGATTGGATACAGAAATGGAATAGTTTAATCCAGACAGATGTAAGGTTTTGCACTTTAGGAGGTCAAATGAAAAGGGAATGTATACAGTGAATGGCAGGGCTCTTAAAAATATTGATGTGCAAGGGGATCATTGATAATGGCCCCGTAAGTGGATAGGGTGGTACAGGAGATGTATCGCATGCTTTGCTTCATCAGGTGGAGCATTGAGTACAAAAATAAGGCAGTAAAGACATTGGTAGGGCTACACTTGGAATAATGTGTGCAATTCTGGTCACCCCATTACAGGAAGACTTGGGAAAGGATAAAAGAGGTTTACCAGATGTTGCCTTGTTTGGAGGATGTGAGTTAGGGGAGAGTATGGACAAATGGATAGTTTTCTCTGGAGTGTAGGAGGCTGGGGTGGGGGGGAACCTAACAGAAGTTTATAAAGTCAGGATGGGCAGCGATGATAAGGGAGACAGTCGGAATTCTCTTCTCACTCTGGAGAAAATGTTCAAGGTGAGTTGGGCGCACAGGGGTTTAAAAGGGATGTTTTGTACACAGAGGGTGGGTGGTAGGTCCCTGGAAAGGTCTGCCTGGAGCAGTGGCGGAGACGCAATAGTTGCGTTTAATAGACACATAAATGAAGTGATATCTATTATATGGAAGTAGCTGAGTTTTAGTTTGGTGTGGATATCATGTTCAACCCAGAGACGTGGACTGTATTGTTCTGTGTTCTATATTTGTAAGTTCACGGGCAATTCACGCATGCCATGCTTGTGCTCTCTTCAAGTCTTCCACCTCCGATCCTCATTTAACTGTCGGCTTATGTCTCCAAATCCTGGCTCCTTGTGTCTTTTCCTGGTTACTCCTTCCTTATTCCCACCCTCTGTGTAAAGGGAGTTCTTCTTGAATTCCTTTAGATTCCTCTGGCACCCTTCTCAAGCCAACCCTTCTCTTTTGAATTGAATTGTTTGTGGTCATGTGTTCCAAGATATAGTGAAAATCATTGTTTTGCGTGCTATCCAGGCAAGTCAACACGTGCAGCAGGTAGTGCAAGAATAAAACAAAAGTACAGGATGTGCAGGAATGCCCTGTTAACCAGTGCAGGGCATGATCTGTCTCCAGTGAGAGGTTCTTTCAAGAGTCTGGTAACAAACAGCAGGACAGAAACTGTTCTTGTTCCTGGGGGTGGGGTTTAAGCTCAGGCATCTTCTGATCGAAGAAGGGAGGGGGGAGAGGCGAGTGTGACTGGGGTGGGATGGGTCCCTTAACATGTTGGTAGATTTCCTAAGGCAGCAGGAGTGGAGGTTGGTGTGCGTGGTGGCCTCAGCTCACTAATCTCCACAGTTTCTTGCAGTGTTGGGCAGAGGAGCTCATGTACCAAGCTGTGATGCACCCAGATGGGATACTTTCTATGGTAAGTTGGTGAGACATGCTGAACTTCCTCAGGCTTCCGATAAACTGAAGTCTTCAGTGCACTTTTTTGATTGTAACATCAGTCTGGTTAGAGCAGGACAGGTTGTTGGAGCAAGGGTGCATCAATAAGAATTGGGATGAGATGTTGAAGACATGCCAAATTTCCTTAAGCTTCCACAACTTCCAGTGAGGTAACTTTAAAATCCTGGTCCTGTTGTTACGTAGGGAATCAAGGCCACTGGTTTGTGCATGATAAGAATTCGCAGCTGATGCTGAGGTAATAACATCTATCTGGTTTTTAGTGATGTTGGTTGTGCAATGAATCTTGGTCAAACAAACAGGGAGAGGTTCCTCGTTCCTCTTTGAATGAGAGCTGGGGAACCTTTTGCATCTATTCTAAGACCATAAGACACAGGAGCAGAATTTCTCCTATGAACCCCATTCTCCTGCCTTCTCCCTGTAACCTTTGAAACCCTTACCAATTAAGAACTTGTCAATCTGTGCTTTAAATCTACTCAATGACTTGTGCGTTACAGAAACCTGGGTACAATGATGAATATGGAAGGCAGCTCCTGTGAACAGGCACTGCTGAAGTGTTAGCATTAAGTGTGTAGAGTATTAGGACTGTGACCCTCTGACTGTTGACCTCTTTTCCTCAATTTGCTCCCATATCCATACTAGCTTCTGGGGCTCACCTATTAAGGTGGCAGGTGACACTGAGGTACCTGGCAGTCTGCTGCTCTTCCCAAGCCTCCCACTTGTTCTCTGCGAAATTCAAAGGTTCCTTTTATTATTTTTTAAAATTTAAATTTAGACATACAGCACAGTAATAGGCCATTTCGGCCCATGAGTCCGTGCCGCCTAATTTACACCCAATTAACCCACTACCCCGGTCCGTTTCAAACAGTGGGAGGAAACCAGAGCCCCTGGGGAAAACCCACTCAGACATGGGGAGAATGTGCAAACTCCTTACAGAAAGCACGGGATTCAAACCCCACTCCTGATTGCTGAAGCTCTAAAGGCGTTGCACTAACCGCTACGCCAACCATGTTGCTGCATAACAATAATATACACGACATATTTCAACATTTGTCTGTCGTAAGGCAGACATGAGCATTGCCAGCAATAAGAGAAAAGGAAGCAAAAGAGAGCCCCTTCAGAGATACTGAGTGTCTGTGGATTTGCCTCCAGCCCTCCCACAGCCTCTGCAGCTGAAGAGCATTGACTAGTCCTCCCCAATGCTTTCATTCCCTGTGGTGCCTGGAATGCATCCATCATTTCCAAATCCATTATCATTCCTCTGCTGTGTCTCGGAGCCTACCACCTCTTCCACCTTCGATCTTCTTGTAACTGCAGTGCAAAAATTGTGGAAAAGGGAACTGTTTAAATTTGTGCATTCTGGGTTTTGTTCTCAACAATGATCGGGTGAATAAACATTCAGTCCCTTGAGGTTCCATAATCCTGGTTTGCTGTCCTATAGTGTTATGGAGTTGTACAGCACAGGAAGTGGCCCACCATATCCATGCTGACCTTTTTGCCCATGCCTTGACAATGAATGTTTCGAAGATCATATGCAGTGTCAAGGAATGCAGAAGAATGCAGAAAGTGGCCAGGTTAGCCAAGTCCAACATGGGCACTGATGTCCCAAGCATTGAAGGCATGGGGTGTAAGGCAGCCAACTTGATAAAGGATCCCCATCACCCTGGTCACAAACTCTTCTTGCTGTTATCTTTGGGAAGAAGGAACAAATCTTGGTCCAACTCCTCTAGGTTTAGGAATAGTTTTATTTAAAACCAACATCTATCAGGATCTTGAACCCCCTCCCCTGTACTCCCCTAACACAAACCATAAACTACTACTGGGCCACTAAAAGACCTGTCTGCACCACTGAAATTTCACTTCTTTTCTTCCACTAACTTCATCTGTCTATCCTTTTCAATTTATTGCCTCCTTCTCTGTCTTGGTGTATTGTGGAAGGAAAATGTACACTTAGGTAGTTGATGCATTTTACATGCAGCACCCAAAAGAGCTGGAGGATCTCAGTAGGTCACACAGCATCCATAGAAAGTAAAGGGTAACCAAGGTTTCAGGCCTGGGCTTCTTATGAAGGACTTGGGTCAGAAAACGTAGGCCACTTACTCTGGAAGCTGCACATCCTTCTGGGATTTTCCAGCCCACATTTATATATTGCACTCCACCCCTGGATTTCTTGTTGAACTCTAGGTGTGTTTGGCTGTAGCAAATAAGAATTGCAGTGAATCTGTACATTATGTATACAACAATAAACTCTCATTGCATTACTATTTAAATGCCGGTCTAAATGTGCCTTAAACCTGGTTATTGTATCTGATTGTACCAGGTTCCACACTCTGTATTTAAAAACTTGCCTCTCAGTCCCCTTTCAAAACTCCTTCCTCTTAATTTAAATTAGGAGTTCCTTTAATACCTTGATTCTGGATGCAATCTACATTCATCAGCGCAGTGAAAGAATGAGCTCAACAAAGCACATGTGACAAATCTGGGTTTGGTCCCACCAAAGGAATGCAATAGGTGTGTGACAACTGTCACTGTAATGAAAGCTGACCCTGAATGACTGCATTCCCATTGAGGTGGTGCCTGGGTGGAGTGCGATTGGATGTGGGACACACAGGAATCTGCACACCACAACACTGAGCATCCTCCTGAGACAGAGGAAGTTGCTGAACAGCTGTGGCTCGGTGTTTACCACCTCAGTTCGAGGATCAATGGTTTAAGTCCCAACTAAATTAGCTGCCGTAATGGCAGCACTGTCGCTCGTGTGGACCCATGGAGAGCAAGGAGCGGAGGCAGAGCCAACGGGTCTTAACACGCTTTCAACTGCCCGTTAATGTAGCCAACAGTCATTTATTTTAAAATCCTGCGGCAGTGGGGTCTGGGCTAAGATGGTGGGGCTGATGATCGAGGGGTTGCAGACTCTGGGGAGGTGGAGGACAGGTGCAGGGCACCATAGAATGGGACCATCCCCCTTTTGAGAAGGAGAAGAAGGACCGTGACCAGAGCGGTGGGCCAGCGAGGAGGTGGGGGGGGGGGGGTCTGAGGCTGAAGAACACACAGGCCCGGGCTTTTGGTGACTCGGGTCGAGAAACCCATGCAGGCTGTGGCCTGCTGGCAGCTGTGATCAGGGGGTTCACACCAGGCTGTGGGCTGTTGGGCTGGAGACTGGCTGAAAGGGTACCAGGAGTAGAAACGCGAGAGGGTGCTGGAGGCTTCCTGATCATGACAGAGGTTTGCATCAGGAGCTCGGGTCGCCGAGGATTTGGATTGAAAGCTGTGGGAATGCTGGAGGTGAATCCATGGACACTTAGTGACTCTGTTGGGGGGGGGGGGGGGTTCTTTTGCTTTTGCTTCTCTTTCTCTGACTGTAAGGGGCCCTGGGCAGTTTATGCTGACAGCGAATCCTTGTCTGCCTTACGATGGACAAAGGAAATTTTATATAACGTCAGATTTTCTGTTTTATTACATGACAATAAAATACTCTTGAATCTTAAACACATCTTAAACATAATTTCCAGCTGGATCAGATCACTGGGTTGCCTGGAACACCTTTGGCCCTGGTTGTGACAGTACCAATAGGTCAGTGGCCTGGAGATGCAAGTCCAAATCTCACTTGACTTTAGAAATTGCTAGTTTTATTAATAGGTACTAAAAAGCCAGCAGATGAAGGGCTCAAGCCCAAACATTGGTAATGTATCTCTATATAAAGCGCACTGTTTGACCGCCGAGTCTCTCCAGCAAATAGATTGCTGTGAAAATGCATCTGGTTTACTAATGTTCATCCAGGCTCATGGCAAGGTGTTGGGTTGTTAACTGTCCTCTGACACATCCCAGCACACCCCCAGAAGAGCTTGGATGAAACCCATCTGGAGGACAATCAGGTGAATTGATCCGACTATGAGATTATGATGAGAATTTAACCTTGCAGAGTCTTCCTTAGTAATATCTGGGAACCAGTGTCTGTATTTGGAGTTCTGTTCATGCAACAGGGCACTGACACAATGGTTCTCACAGTTATACCCAACAGGAACTGTGCCTGGCTCCTCCATCACAATCCCATGATTGTGAATGAAGTTGGGGGGGGTGGAAGGAAAGGACAGAAGAGTGGTATGCAGATCAGAAGGAATGTTCCTGGGGATCTTGAACATTGACCCCACGCTTCAAGTCAAACACAGGCAAAGGAGCTTCCTCCTGATTATCGACCTCAGTCTTGATGAAGGGTTCTGACCTGAAATGTCAATCATTCTTTTTCCCTCACCGATACTGATCGGCCCACTGAATTCCTTGAGACACCTCCATCCCCCATACAATAACAGAACCTTTCTCCTTGTTCCAGTGGCACAATGTTGTGTTAGACGGGGGAAGGTTCAGAACAGTTCTGCCAGTACAAAACCGGACACCCATGAGGACACCCATGAGGACACCCATGAGGACACCCATGAGGACACCCATGAGGACACCCATGAGGACACCCATGAGGACACCCATGAGGACACCCATGAGGACACCCATGAGGACACCCATGAGGACACCCATGAGGACACCCATGAGGACACCCATGAGGACACCCATGAGGACACCCATGAGGACACCCATGAGGACACCCATGAGGACACCCATGAGGACACCCATGAGGACACCCATGAGGACACCCATGAGGACACCCATGAGGACACCCATGAGGACACCCATGAGGACACCCATGAGGACACCCATGAGGACACCCATGAGGACACCCATGAGGACACCCATGAGGACACCCATGAGGACACCCATGAGGACACCCATGAGGACACCCATGAGGACACCCATGAGGACACCCATGAGGTGGCCAGCAACAGCAGAAATGTTTTTGACCCGGTCCAGGCACTTTGTGGTGTCTGTGGTGAACCATTGGTAGTATGTGGCCAATTCGGTACTGAATACTGCATGGGATAATGTTGCTGGCTGTGCCAGCTTGCAAATAGCTTGGGTGTATCTCTTGTACAAAGGCAGCAGCCTCACTACATTTAAATTTAGACCTACAGCACATTAACAGGCCACTTCGTCCCACAAGTCCATGCCGCCCAATTTGCACCCCATTAATCTACACCCCCAACCTGTTTCGAACGGCTGGAGAAAACTGGATACCCCGGGTAAAACCCACACGGACACAGGGAGAACATACAAACTCCTTACAGCCAACACGGGATTCGAAACCTGGTCCCGATCGCTGGTGCTGAAACGGTGTTACGCTAACTGCTATGCCAAACGCGCCGCCCCATTGTGCAGTGGATCCTGAAGCCCACATGCCTCTCCTGGGGTGTGTACATTAGGCAGATTACAATGTAAATTCCATACAGTTAGTAAAATCTGAGAAAGGCTCAATGGAAGTGCAGGATAAAACCAAAAATGCAACAAATGTTGTTCATCCTGTGAAGCAAGGGGAGCCCCACCCTAATTCAGGAAAGCCTGAGGTTCCTTCTCCTACTGAACACTGGACAATTGTCTGTGGGTGTAAAGAGGAAGGGAAACAGAACATGCCAATAATTGTACCCACCTTTTGAAATTACAGCAGACTAATTACATGCCTGTCCCGCATCGGACTTGTCAGCCACCGTCGAGCCTGCAGCTGACGTGGACATTTACCCCCTCCATAAATCTTCGTCCGCGAAGCCAAGCCAAAGAAAAAAATTACAGTAATCCTTGTTCAGGCGCACAGACTGGTCAGCATTTGTGTCCAGTAGAGTAAAACACAGAAGTCTGCAGATGCTGTGATTACAGTTTAAAAAAAATACAAATGCTGCAGGAACTCAGCAGGTCTCGCCATGTCCAAGGAATGAGCAATAAAGCAGACAGGGCCCTATATAAAAAAGGCTGGTGAAAGGGGAAGAATGGGAGGGGGGAGGAGTACAAATCGACAGGTAAAAGGGGTTAATTGGATAAGAGGACAGGAGAGACAGGGTTGAGTACAGTATTGATTGGGGGAGGGTTGCTGGAAGTTGGTTGGAGATAGAAGATGGGAAGTTGTTCCTCCAATGGTCTCAGACTGGCAGTTCACGAGACCATAGATAGACATGTCAGCAAGGGAATGGGATAGGGAATTGAAAGGATGGTGTAGAGTTTAGCGCAATGTCATGACAATGCCAGCAATCAGGACCGGGGTTCAAATCCCATGTTGTCTAAGGAGTTTGTATGTTCTCCCCATGTCTGTGTGGGTTTTCCCCAGAGGCACCAGTTTCCTCCACTGTTCAAAATGTACCAGGGGTGTAGGTTAATGGGGTGTAAATTGGACGTGGTCCGAAATGGCCTGTTACCATGCTGTATGTCTATATTTTAAAAAAATTAAAAATGGGCTGCCACTGGGAGATCCAAACTAATGCGGCAGGACCAAGCCAAGGTGTTCATTGAAGCCACCTCCCAGAGCGCACAGTAGACGACCCCTACAGATTCACGTGAAATGTTGCTTCTCTTGGAAGGACTGTTTGGGGCCCAGAAAGGTGGTGAGGATGGAGGTGTGGGCGCAAGTGGAGCATCTCCTACAGTCACTGCCTGGGGTGGGGGGGGGGTGATTGGTGAGAAGGGTGGAATGGTCAGGGAGCCATGGAGGGAGTGGTCCCTGTGGAAGGCAGAGAGAGAGAAGTAAAGATGCAACTGGTTATGGGATCACATTGTAGTTGGTGGAAATGGCGAAAGATGATATGTTGGATGTGGAGACTGGTGGGATGGTAGATGGGGTCAAGGAGAATCCTGTCCCTTGTTTCATGTGGGAGTGGGAGGGAGCCAGGGCAGAAGTGTGGGTAATGGAGGATATGCTGGTGAGGGCCAAGGTGCCACAGGGGAAGCCATGTAGTTTGAAAAAGGACGACCTCCCTGATGATCTGGCATGGAAGACCTCATCCTGGGAGGATCTGTGGCCAGTATGAAGCCGCATCGGATGCCAGGATAAACCAGAAGAAGAGCAAGGCAATGCTCTTCAGTGACTTGTCTGACCGTTCCACCATCCCCTTCACTGTCAGATCTGTCTACCTGAAGGTGTTGGGGATCTTGTTTGGAGGGACAGAGGCATACAATAAACGTTGGTTGGAACAGTTCGCAAAGAACCACCAGAAAGTAGATCTGTGGATGCGGCGCTCCCTCTTAATACAGGGAAAAACCTGGTCATCAGGAGCAAGGTGCTCTCAGAACTACTGTACATATTGCAGTTGTGCCCATCCCCCACAACTCTGCCTTTGTGGTCACCAGAACATTCTCCTGGTTCACATGGGCATCCAAAATGAAAAGGGAGTGAAGGGTCGCCATGTATAAGTCGTCAGACAATAGGGGCAAGGACGTACCCAATGTGCCCCTCATCCTGATGACCACTTTATGTGTGGCTCTGTCAGGCTGTGTGTGGAACCAAAGTACCAGGGAACCAAGTGCTGAGGTTCTACATGACCCAAGTGTTGTGAAGGTTGCGCCTGGCCCCATTGCCATGCAATGTCCCAGTCAGCTGGACTTTGTCACACCATCTATTCTTCGTGGAAAAGTTTTTCCAGACAAACACCTTTGAACATCAGGCAATGGACAGCACGGAATGTCCTGCCGACACTGAAAGACAAGGACTCGATGGATACTGTGGGGTGGTTACTTGAGCAGATCTTTCATATACAACCGGAACATCACTGACAACACAAGTTGTCCCCATGATGACTGCTGTGCAGTGGAGACGGTCGCCCACCTCTGCAGAATGCAGATTGGCTAAGAGTGTTTGGAGAAGGATACAAGGTTCATCCCCAGTGGCAGCGTGACAGAGGACTCTCTGATTTGTGGGCTATTCCTGGGGATGCACACAGTCCGACATCCAGAACTGCTGAAAGACTATCAACTCAGTGAAAGATGCCCTTTGGTCTGCCTGAATCTCGTTGGTCTTTCAGCACACGGAGATGTCGGTGAGTGAGTGCTGAAGACTGGCACATTCCAGGCTGCAGGGGGACGTGTTGAAAGATGCATTGAGGCTCGGTGCAGCCAACACGAGGGTTCTATGGGGAAGGACCACGGTCTAGAGGTCTCCCGTTACCAGGCACTGAGGGGCCGAGACCAAGGGGAAGCCCCTCAAACAGAGGGGGGAGTAACGACAAGGCGCCACAGTGGTGGTAATGAGAGAATTAGAGAACGAATGTAACAATGTACATTAAGGAAAAGACTTTGAACTGTTTACTTTTTTGTAAATAATTTATTGCGAATAAAGTTTATTTTTGAAAAAAAAACTTAATGTACCTTACACCACCATTGGCCATATAGGAGCAGAAGAAGGCCATTCTGCCCATCGAGTCTGCTCCGCCTATTGGTGATGTAATTTTCAAGATTCAATTTATTGTTGTGTAATAAAGACAGTGTAATATTACACAGATCTTGTTTTCCTCTGCCATAGGGCAGACAGATTCGCCATTGGCAGGAATCTCCTGAATCGCCTCTTACAGTCAGAGGAAGAGAAGCAAAAGCGAGTTCCCCCCAGAGTCACCGAGTGCCCCTGGGTTTAACTCCAGTGCTAGTGCCATCACTGAGCATCCCTGAATTTGCCTCCAGTGCTGGTGCCATCACCGAGCGTCCCTGGATTTGCCTCCAGTGCTGGTGCAGTGTCCGCAGCCACACAGAGTCCCATCCAAACCATCAGCAACCTAAGCTCCAGATTCAAACCTTTGACACGATCAGGAACCCTTCAGTTCCTTCAGCATCCCCTTGTCTCCTGGTCCCAATACCCGGCATTCCTTCAGCCAGTCTTGATCCTCCTCCAGCAGCCCGCAGCCTCCATGGGTTCCTCGCCTCGATTCACCAACAGCCCACCCGCCACCTATGTGTTTCTTCAACCACAGAACCCCTCGCTGGTCCGCTGCCGTGGTCATTGTCCTGTGGGTTGTCTCCTCTGCTTCTCCTTCTCAAATGGGGGGGGGGGTTACTCTGGTTTGTGGTGCCCTGTGCCAGTCCTCTGCTTCCCTGGAGCCTGCAATCCCTTATAGGCGATGCCATCTTTGGCGCAGACCCCACAAACATGGAATTTCAAATGAGACTGTCATTGGATGCTTTATCAGGCTGTTTAAAGTTTATATGGAGCTGACGGCAGTTAGACTGGGCAGTTGGACCCCGTGGGAGCACTGTGACTCTGCTCCCCACTCTCCATGGGTCCACACCAGCACTACAGTTACAGCAGCTCCCAACCCTGTTCTCCTCCCTTCCCCCTTTCACCTTTGACACCCTCATTAATCAGGAATCTATCAACCACCGTTTTAATGTACGCAATGACTTATTCTATACACCAGTGTGGGTTTAATGACTCATATGAAAGGGTGCTCCTGTGACCAGGCGCAATACACAAAATAAACACTCCAAAATACTGGAGGAACTCAGCTGGTCTTTTCAGCATCCATAGGAGACAAAGATTTATCAGCAACGTTTCAGGCCTGAGCCCTTCAAAGAAAAATCGTAAAAGGCAGTAGCAGGATATATCAGAAAGTCTCAGAATTTAATGGGGGAGGAATCCAGACCAACCAAAGGTGATAAGGGACTAGGTGAGAATTTATCATGTCTGTGCGAAAGGAGCCAGGGAATGGAGAGACAACTGGGTCGCGGGGGGTGGGGGGGGTTGGGGGAGGGACGGTGGTGGGGGTTTAACAAATGCCAGAGGTCAATATTAATGCTATCTAGTTGGAGGGTGCCCAGTCAGAAGATGAGATGTTCATCTAATATACGGGTGGTCTCAGTCTTGCAGTGCGTGAGACCATGGACAGATATGTCAGCAAAGGAATGGGATGGAGAATGGAAACAGATGGCTGCTGGGAGATCCACATTGTTGCGTCGGACAGGGCCAAAGGGCTCATCAAAGAGATCTCCCAGTCTATGTCTCGGTAGAGAAGACCACATCGGAAACACTGGATGCAGTAGATGACCCCTGCAAGTTCACGTGAAATGTTGGTTCACTTGGAAGGACTGTTTGGGGCCTTGAATGGTGCTGGGGGAGGAGGTGTGGTCACAAATGGAGCATGTCCTGCAGTTACAGAGGTAGGTCCCAAGGAGACGATTGATGGGGAGAGAGGAGTTGACAAGAGAGTCATGGAAGAAGTGGTCCGTGTGGAAGGTGGAGAGGGGATAGAGGGGAATGTGTGTCTAATGGTGGGATCGCGTAGTAGGTGGCGGAAATGGTGGAGGAGGTTGTGTTGAATGTGGATGCTGGTGGGGTGGTTGGTGAGGACAAGAGGAATCCTGTCCTTGTTGTGCATGGAGGTGGAGGAAGCCAGGGCAGATGTGCAGGTAAAGGAGGATATGTGGGTGAGTGCTGGTAGAGGGGAAGCCACGTTGTTTGAAGAAGGACAGCTCTGATGATCTGGCATGGAAGTCCTCATCCTGGATGCAGATGCAATGGAGATGGAGGAATTGAGAAAATAGAATGGAATCCCTACAGGGAACAGGGTGGAAAGAGGTGCAGATGAGGAAGCTGAAGGAGTTGGTGGGTTTGTAGATGTCTGACGAGAGTTTGTCTCCTGAGATGGAGTCAGAGATATCAAGAAAAGGGAGAGTGTTGCTGGAGATGGGCCAAGTGAATTTGAGGTTGGAGTGAAAGTTGGCAGCAAAGTGGATGATGTCATCGAGTTCATCATGGGTACATGAGGCAACACCAAAGTAGTCTTATCGATGTTGCGGAGGAAGAGTTGAGGGGCCTTGCCTGTGTCGGCTTGTAGAATGGATTTCTCCACATAGCCAACAAAAAGGCAGGCATAGCTGGGGCCCATGCAGGTACCCATGGTTACCCCTTTAATCTGGTTAAAGTGCGATGAGTCAAAGGAGAAATTATTGAGGGTGAGGACAAGTTCTGTCAGCCGGAGAAGGGTTTTGTGAAGAGGGACTGGTTGGTTCTATTGACCAGAAAGAAACAAAGGGCTTTGAGGCCTTCAGTATGGGGAATGGAGGTGTATAGAGATTGGATGACCATGGCAAATATGAGGCATTGAGTTCAGGAAACTGGAAGTTGTTGAAGTGATAGAGGGCATGTGAAGTGTCCTGGATGTAGGAGGGGAGGGACTGGTCTGGGGGGTCAAACAGAGTTATGGTAAGTGGATACCAATTTGGTGGGGCAGGAGCATACGAACACAATGGGTCTGCCGGGACAATTGTGTTTGTGGATCTTGGGTAGGAGGCAGAAACGGGCGGTACAGGGTTTGGGAAACAATGAAGTTGGGGGGTGTGCCAGGGAGGTGATCGGATGCAACGAGTTCAGAGATGGTGTGTGATACAGTGGTTTGATGAGTTTTGGTGGGGTCCTGCTAGAGGGGTAAAGAGGAGGTGTATGAGAGTCGTCGTCTGGCTTCAGCCAGATAGAAGTCAGTGCGCCAGGCCATGACACCGTCACCCTTGCCTGCAGGTTTGATGGTGAGGTTCGGATTGGTGTGGAGAGAGTGGAGGGCCAGGTGTTCTGAGGGGGAGTGAGGAGAGTAGTGAAGTTGATAGTTGAAGTGGTTCTTCCAATTTGTAGGTGACCTCCGTTTGGCAGTTCATGAGGCCTCAGATAGACATGTCAGTGTGTGAATGGTATGTGGAAGTTAAATGGTTGTCTACTGGGAGATCCTTGCTATTGCAGCAAACAGATCGACGGTGCTCGATGAAACTACCTCCCAGTCTGCATCCTGTCTCTCCAATAGAGGGGAGGTCACAGCATTGACAGCAGATGGAATAGAGGACACCTGCAAATTCACAAAATAAATGTTGCTTCATTAAAGGGTCTGTTTAGAGCCCCCTATGTGATGTGGGTGCAGGGTTAGGACCGAGGAGGAGATTAGTGGGAAGGGACGAGTGGACAAGGTATTCCCGGAGGGAACGGACCCTGTGGAGTGGATAGAGGGCAGAGGAAGATGTGTCTGGCTGTGGAATCACGTTGACGGTGGTGTAAATATGTTGGATGTAGAGGCTGGTGGGTGGGTAGGTGAGGACGAGGGAAGGGGCCAGGACAGATGTGTGGGAAATAGAGGAGATGCGAGTAAGGGCTGGGTTGATGACAGTCGAGGGCGAGTGACAGTACACTTGACAATGAACCATTCCTGCTGAATGTGTCATTGTCTATAAATATTTACCAAGAAAAAGGTGAAAGAGTCTGTACTCTCAGTCATAAGCTGGGCAGAATTCCAATCATTAGTCTTTAATGAATGAGAGTTCCATGAGCAAACATGACAGATGTTAAAAACAAACTAAATGTTACTTATTGTACAGGTGAACAGGGGTCTATTTCAGAATCAGAATTTATTGTCATGAACAAGCTACGAAATTAGTTGTTTTGCAACAGTATCACAGGTCAAACATTCATATAAACCACCTTGCAACAATAGATAAAAATAGTGTATGAAAAGTCAAAGTAAAGCCATTTCTTTGGTTCATTAATTATTTGGGAATCTGATGGCAGTGGGGAATAAGCTGTCCTTGTGCCGCTGAATGCTCGTCTCCATTCTCCTGTACCTTTTCTTAAGCTAGAGAAAGATAAGGAATTATTTAATTATGATAGTATTCAAAATGACAATGGATTATAAGGAAGAGGACAGAGAGAAGGGCCTAGAAACTTCATCAGGCATTATTTTGGTATTAAAGCCACATTTATGTGAAGTCAGATAAAAGAGGGAGACCCTCGGTTGTGAGGTACATTATGGGCTCCCCTATGTTACATTGTGCTGAAACTGGTACTGGTTTTGGCACAGCTACTGATACCTTTCAAATTCTCAGAGCAGTATGCACAGAACCCAGCAGGTGTGGTCTTGGTAGGCAGCTCTTAAAAGGAAAATACTCTTCCAGCTACACGGGAGGGTTTCCACTGAGTGAAGTGGAGGGAAGGGAGGGTTGGGTGTGTTATGAGCCCAGCAGACCCCAAAACCCAGCAGCAACAGATATTCACCAAGACAAATGGTTGCTTAAACAAAAGTTGCTTTTAATTACCTTTAAGCATGAAAACAGGATCAAACTCTAACTTATTACTATTAACTTAACTAATCTACTTAACCCCCTTCTAATTCTAAGTGCATGTGTTTGTAATGTGTGAATAAGTTTAGAAAAGTTCTTTGATTCACAGTCCAATCTCACTCCTCATTCCTCCAAGTTCACTGGCAATTCTTATACTGTGCACAGAATTGAACATTTATAAAGTTCACCAGGCTTTGGTGTTTGAAAGGTAAAGGTTACTGCTCAGGAAGGTTCTTGTCGGTTTTCAGAGAGAGATTTGTTGTTCATTGGACTCAAACTGATCCCTTCTAATCAGCCACTTCAGTGTCTTAACAAAGAAACTTTCCCCATCAGGGTTTTGCAGATGATAACCTCTTTCTCTCACGTCACCACAGTTCCTTTTATTTCCCTTATTTCAAGTGAAACATTAGTCAGCCAGTCCTCTCCTCTTGCATGAACCACAAGGGCTTTGACCAGGCTGAACTAAGCACTCACAACCTGTCTTCAAAATGAGGTTTTAACACAAGCTTTCCAGCTTGTCCTGTTCCAGTCCCAGCTGCTGCTGCTGAACTGAATTCTCTCTCTCTCTCTCTTACTCAGAGAAAAGCTTGTTTTACTCTCTCTGCTTGCAAAAGCACATGACCTTCTTAGAACAGGAAACTGCACTCAGACAGCCTGCAGCTCCAAAGAGTTCTTTCATCTGTTGCTTTTCAAAACAACAATCCATTGGTAAAGTCTCTATTTGCCCTTCCCAAAGCTTTTGCAGAGGCCCTCGGAGCTGAACTGTCTGGCTTGAGCAGAGCTCCAGTATTTTAAATGAGACCTCTTTTGAAGTGTTTGTATAGCCGCTTTCAGGTGGAATCCCCTGTAGAATGCGGCTCTAGAGCAGGCTGCAAGTGTCTGTGAAGAAATGTTCAGGTGGCAGCACTGAAGGAGGTGTTCTGCCATCTGAAAGGTCAGAAGCGGGGAGAGGGGCCACAGAGCAAACGCCGGCTCTGAGCAGGGGCAGCAGCTGACAGCTCATCTCTCCGCTGCTTGACAGCCCCCTCTCCACTGCCTGAAGCCCCGCGGCGCAGGACTGCAGGGCTGGGCAGTTGGCGGGGAGTACGGGGCTGGGGCGGCCGGAGGGAAGAGTACGGGGCTGGGGTAACCCGGGGGGGGGGGGGAGTACAGGTCTGGGGCGGCCGGCAGGGGAGTACGGGGCTGGGGCGGCCATCCCTGAGGATCCTGACTTATTGAAAGCTCTTACCTTTTAAATTTAGCGGGATTTTGTCTGCGTGCATAAGGCCCTGTAGTTCCCCGTCAGCTGCCCCAGCCCCGTAGTCCCACACTGGGGGACTGTCAGGCAGCGGGGAGGGTAGGTGTCCTCAGCGGGGAGGGTAGGTTTTGGCAGCGGGGCTGTCAGTGGGTCTCCAGCTGACTGTCAACAGCCTGCCCACTGCTAGGCACCTGAAAGCTGCTAGCAGCTTTGCCTGAGCTGCTTTCAGTGCAACAGGGGATTCTTGGAGCAGGATATTATACCTACAGGAGAAGGGTTGGGTAGGTAAACCTCCTGGCCGGGTTCTCCACTTTCAGGTGGCCATCCGACAGCTGCATAGGAGTATAATAGGCTGCTTTACAGTTGGGTATTGTGGCCCCTGAACATGGCTTATGTGACCTACACTAAAAATCCTGCCAGACTTTATCTCCAAAATCATATCTATATACAATATAAAAAAACATATTATGTCACTCTTTCCCCCTACAAAGGAATTTTAACTCGAGTTAAAATTCAGTTATAACTAAACTGTCTTTAAAATCACTAAAGAGATAAAAATACACAATATTTAACATGTTATAATAAAGTAACCCAATGTTGAGAGTAAATATTTCTATACATGATCAATTTTAACATCTTGACAAACAATCTGCTATCACATTATTTGTACCTCTGATATGATTAATTTGCAGATTATATTCTTGCAATATTAAACCCCAGTTTAACGATCTTCTGTTTTTATTCTTCATTTTATTCAAAAACACCAGAGGATTGTGGTCAGTAAATATCACAATTGGTTCATGAGAGGTACCAAGATATACATCAAAATTCTGCAGAGCAAACACGATAGACAACAGTTCCTTCTCAATAGTGGAATAGTTCCTTTGATGAACATTGAATTTTTTTGAAAAATAAGCAACTAGATGGTCAATTTCATTATGTTTTTGTAATAAAACTGCACCTGCTGGTCCCTCACTGGCATCTACTGCTAAAGAAAATGGTCTGTCAAAATCAGGAGATTTTAAAACCGGGTAATGGCATAGCATCTCCTTTAAATTTTCCAAAGCTGTCTGACAAATTTTAGTCCACACAAATTTCTCCTTTTTCTTCATAAGATTGGTTAAAGGAAAAGCAACCTCAGCAAAATTTCCTATAATATCCTGCCATACCTAAAAACCTTCTCACTGCTTTCTTGCCATTGGGAATAGGAAACTCAGAAATTACATTCACCTTAGCTTGAATAGGTGCAATTTTGCCATGACCAACTACGTGACCTAAGTATATTACAGAAGCATTTTCAAATTGATTTTTTGCTAAATTAACAGTTAAGTTTGCTTTGGACAATCTTGCAAACAATTTGTCCAATTCCCTCAGATGTTCTTCCCATGTGTCACTTATTGTGACCAAGTCATCAATATAATCATCTGTATGTGTTAACCCTTGGATTGCCAAATTAATCATCCTCTGGAATGTTGCATGGGCATACAAACCGGATGAAGTAACGTAAGCTGAAATATTCCTTCCTCTCTCAGTTAGAGGCACACACCAGTAACCCTTCAACAAATCCAACTTAGTAAGAAATTTAGCTTTCCCAATTTTATCAATACAGTCATCTATTCTCGGAATAGGATAAGCATCTGTTTTAGTTTCTGAATTAACCTTCCTGTAATCTGTACAGAATCTAACAGTTCCATCTGGTTTCGGTACCAGAATACAAGAACTCCAATCGGAGTTCGAAGGTCTAATGATTTTTTTCAACATATATTCCACCTCCTGAACCAAGATTTTACTCTTCTGAATGTTTATTCTGTATAGGTGCTATTTTATGGGACTTGCTTCTCCCACATTCACAGCATAATAAATTACTGATGTCCTTTTTGGGACATCAGGAAACAAATTTGTATATTTCAAAATTTATTCTTTTAACTGCATCTGTTCTTGTGACTTAAGATGGCCTAATCTTTCCAAAATTGCTGAGGCACACAGGAACCATGGTTTCTTTACGGTTATCCTCACAAGATTCTGATTCCATAATTTTATGATCCATAACTTCCTCAACCCTGTCAACAAATAACACCTCTGATACAGATTGTTCCCCACTACCCTTATCCTCATAATAAGGTTTCATTAACAATTTACCTTTCAAGTAATATCCACAAGCCATTTCTTTAATCTCCTGTTCACTTACTGCTTTGTCCTTAAGTCACTAAGATCTGTATCTGTCCTCTTTTGCTGAATTAACTCTTTTCTTGACAAAGAGAAATCCTCACTCTCACAATTAACCTGCTCTTTCAAGACTATTTCAGAAGCACTGGGTAAGTCTCTACCAACTGGATCTTCCTCTGCTCTCATCATTTTCTTAGCCAAAGACCTGGTTACAGCACATGCAGGATATATCTCACAATTCTCCTCAACATCATCCTTACAAGGCTGATTTGTTCACCTCAAAACTGACCCAACTTTATCCTCTGCCAAATCATTCCCTAATAAAAATGAGACTCCCTGCATGGGTAACTTTGAAATTATTCCTACTATAACAGGCCCTTTAACTAATTCTGAATTCAGCACGATGTTGTGAAGAGATATTGACTCTACCTCACCTCCAACACCTTTAATCAAAGTTGTCTCCCCTGTGTCAGTCTTTTGATCAAGAGTTAAAACATTTTCCAACAACAGTGACTGAGCAGCCCCAGTATCTCTAAGAATTTTAACTGGAACCTGTGATTCTCCCTCCTTTACTGAAACCAGGCCCAATGATACAAAAGTTTGAAAACATCCATAACACCCTTACCAGGTTTGAAACATCTGCTCTCCTTAAATTCAACTGTCTGAATACATGCTTCTGGTAAAACTCCTTGTTTCTTTTTCAACACTAAACAATTCGCAATAACATGACCAGGTTTCTTACAAAAATGATATACAAATCCAGAAGTTCTGTCCTTTCTCACCTTACCTTCATCTTTTCTTTTAACATTCTCACCAGGCTTAATTTCAGACTTAATAGTCTGCTCCACATTAACCCTCTGAACAGGTTTACTAAACTGTTCCACATTAACCTTCTGAACAGGTTTACTAAACTGTTCCACATTAACCTTCTGAACAGGTTTACTAAACTGTTCCACATTAACCCTCTGAACAGGTTTACTAAACTGTTCCACATTAACCTTCTGAACAGGTTTACTAAACTGTTCCACATTAACCTTCTGAACAAGTTTACTAAACTGTTCCACATTAACCCTCTGAACAGGTTTACTAAACTGTTCCACATTAACCCTCTGAACAGGTTTACTAAACTGTTCCACATTAACCCTCTGAACAGGTTTACTAAACTGCTCCACATTAACCCTCTGAACAGGTTTACTAAACTGCTCCGCATTAACCCTCTGAACAAGTTTACTAAACTGCTCCACATTAACCTTCTGAACAGGTTTACTAAACTGTTCCACATTAACCTTCTGAACAGGTTCACTATTCTGAAATGTATTTTTGTGAATCAGGGCATTATAATCCGCTAATCTACCTGTTTGCTGCCATGTCCCCAGGTCTCTCTCATCCAGGTATAATTTAATCTCATTTGGAACACACCTTTTAATTTCCTCAATTAATATAAATTCTCTTAATCTGTCAAAATCATTATTTATTCCTTTTGAGGTGCACCAATGGTCAGAACATACAGATTTTCCCAGAGCAACATCCATATAAGATTGGTTTCATGTTTTCACCAAACTCCTAAATTTTTGTCTATAGACTTCTGCAACCAACTCAAAAGCTTTCAATATTGTTTGTTTAACAATATCATAATTTGCCACTTGCTCTGTAGTCAAACTAGAGTATGCAATTTGTGCTTTTCCCTTTAATATACTTTGGAGCATAAGAGGCCATTTTTCTTTTGGCTATCTGGAGCTCTCAGCAACCTTTGCAAAAAGCTGAAAATATGTTGTTCGCTGGTCACAAACTGATCCATGTCAGTGTCTTGCCAAAGAAACTTGCCCCATCAGGGGTTTCCAAATGATTACCTCTTTCTTATTTCAAGTGAAACATTAGGCAGCTTGTCCTCTCCTCTTGTATGGACCACGAGGTCTTTGACCAGGCTATACTAGGCACTCACAACTCGTCTTCAAAATGGGGGTTTTCCACAAGCTTTCTAGCTTGTCCTGTTCCAGTCCCAACTGCTGCTGCTGAACTGAATTCTCTTTCTCTCTCACTCAGAGAAAAGCTTGTTTTACTCTCTCTGCTTGCAAAACTGCATGACCCTCTTTGAACAGCAAACTGCACTCAGAGAGCCTGCGACTGCTTTTCAAAACATCAGTCCATTAGTGATGTCTCTATAAGCCCTTTTGCAAAGGCCCTCGGAGCCAGGCCTGTCTAGCTTGAGCAGAGCTCTATTATTTTAAATGAGATCTACTTTGAAGTGTTTGTATCTGACCTGCACTAAAAACCCTGCCACACTTTATCTCCCAAAACATATCCATATACGATATAAAACACAACATATTGTGCCACAGGTGGTAAAATACTCTGAGGGGCTCAGAGGAACCTTGACAGGGCTGGTTCTAGTTTACAGGAGGCATGTTCTGTATGCAAGGGTCTTGTAGACCGAGAGGAGTATGTTAATGTTGGCATCCATTTGGAGGTCTTTAAAGTGGGGATGAAGTGCAAGAGAGAACAAAATTTCTGCTAGAAATTCAGGAGACAAACCTTTGTGCTAAATCACTCAGAAACATTGCTCTGATCATGTTGACCTATTTATGTTGGTGTTGTGAAGTTGTACAAATGAATTTTAGCCCTTTTTTTATGCTCTTTATGCGATCACTTTACCTAGAAGTCACCAACTGGGACAAAAGAACCTTACTCATTCACCAGCTTCTCAATCACGACCTGATGCATGATCAATTGCACAAAGACTGAAAGTTGTTGAAACTGAAAGCTTTTATTTATAAGCGATGGACAGCATCCCTGTGTTTGTCGCTCACATTGACCCGGACTCGAACTGGGGGCAGGCTTGTGGTATGACAGCCTTTATGGGGAAGAAAGGGAGAGGAGTCATGAGCCAGCCAGTGAGAGCAGGGTCAACCAGGAAAGGTCATGACATTTACATATGGAAAATATATACAATAGTGGTTTCACCAAACTACCCGCCCCCTTGACCAGCACTCTTTCCATCGTTTTTCCCTTGACCATCTTCCCACCATTGTCCCCTCGATTCCTGGCCCCATTGATCACAGACCTATAGACCCCCAGGCTCTCAATCAGTGGCAGCTCTCCCACTAGCCCCTTGATCACCTGGACAACTTAATGGAGGTGTCCAGACACCCCAGCAAATGTTGTTGCCCACACATACCGCCTCACCTTTCTCAGCCATTTCTGCAGAGGTCCCATGTTTAGGGAAGGTTGCTTTGTTCTGACTCACTTCCCAGCAGATTCCAGCAAGTACCACAGACATCGTGTTTTTAACATGAATCTGGGTGCTCCTTGGCACTACTTTTCATGGAGTTTTGATCAGTTCCATGGAAGATCAGTGTGGGTGCTGATGCAATGCCCTTTAGTTAAGTCAAGTTAAGTTTATTGTCATCTGATTGTACAAGTACCACCCGACGAAACAACATTCTTCGGTCCTCAATGCAAAACACGCAGGCACACAATCAGACATAACACACATGCAGACAAACAAGACACATTCAGGACAAATATTTTATCGATCAAAAAAATTGTTTTGTACAGGACTGCCCTTGGGAAGAACCTGTTCCTCAGCCTGGTGGTGCGGGCTCTGATACTCCTGTATCTCTTCCCCAACGGGAACAGCTAAAAGATACTGTGTGCAGGGTGGATCGGGGTCCACAATAATTTTGTGCGCCCTCTTCAGACAACAATCCCGGTAGATCACACCGATGGGGAGGAGGGATGAAAAGACGTGTATGAAAAGACAATGGACTCTACTTTCTCTGGAAAATATTTCAATGGAATAGAAAAGCAAAGGCATACACAAATAAAGGTGGCGACCCCTAGTTAATACAAGTGGCAGACCAAAGCAAGGAGCTTCAATTCCAGTGGATTAGAATTAAAAATCAGTGCAGTGCTGTTAAACTTGTATGTGTATATCGGGAGAAGTTGCAAAAGAGATTTCAATGACCGAGAAGATCTTTAGATACAATCTTATGAATGCGCAAACATTGAGAATCTGGAATGACACAGTGGGCTCAGGCAGCATCCTTGGATTTTTTTGTTGTAATATTTATTTTTGTAGCGTGGCTTATATGAATGTTTACCCTGTGATGCTGCCTTAAAACAATGAACGTCATGACTTGTTCATGACAATAAATTCCGATTTTGATTCTGAGAAATGGTAAGTCAAAATTTCGGATCAGGGCTGTTTTATTGATGTAATCAATGCCTTTTTAATTAAAAAGACCTGATTAAGATCAATAGATAGAAAATGT
Source organism: Narcine bancroftii (assembly GCF_036971445.1). Classification (NCBI taxonomy): domain Eukaryota; kingdom Metazoa; phylum Chordata; class Chondrichthyes; order Torpediniformes; family Narcinidae; genus Narcine; species Narcine bancroftii. The sequence goes on along the minus strand of NC_091474.1, from coordinate 62,103,531 downwards.
TATTACTAGTAACTGGCGCAAGGTAGTTAATGATAAATGTGGTTGAACTTGCAGGAAAAACTTTGGTGCTCAGAAAGTGGTCCAGATGTTTAACTTGGCGACATAGAGCGTAGTTTAAGTCATTGTATTCGAGGGGGGAAGCAGGAGAGAAAGTAGTTAAAGGATGAGAAGAAGTGGATTGTGTGCACACGTCACTTAAGTTGAATTGAATTGTCTATTGTCACACATACTAAGGTACAGTGGAAAGCTTTGTACTGAGTGCTGTCTAGACAAGTCAACCCATTTTTAAGTACAGGAGGTAGTGAATAATAAAACAAAAAATTCAGTGTGGGGATTTTACAGTAAGTTAAATAATGCAGGAAATAGTGTTACAAAGACATGGTGCAGGGTAAAGAGAGAAAACCAGTTAAATAGTACAGGGTAACATCTTTTGCCAGTGAGAGGTCCATTCAAGAGATATAACAAAGAAAAGAAATGGTCCTCGAATCTGAAGGTTTGTGTTTTCATGCTCATGTTTCTGCTGCCTGACAGAAGTGGGGGAGAAGAGAGTGTCACAGGGGTGGAATGGGTCCTTTAGAATGTTGGTGGCTTTCCCAAGGCAGAGGTGGTACTGATGGCACCAACCGAGGGCAGTTTGCTCTCGGTGATGGCTTGAGTTGTGTTCAGTGGTTTCTGTGTTCTGTTGTAACAGTGGAAGCAGTGAGGAGGTGGTCTTGTTCAAACATCAGCTTGTTGCGACGCAGAATCAGATTTGTCAGTAACTTGCAGAGAGAACGGGAAAGAAAATTGAAAAATAAGGATTTGCAGGTCCACTCGGAAAAAGCAGGAAAGTGACTCTTTTTTTAGACATATAGCATGGTAACAGGCCATTTCAGCCCAATTAACCTACGTTTTGAATGATGGGAGGAAACCGGATTCTCCGGGGAAAACCCACACAGACACGGGGAGAAAGTACAAACTCCTTACAGACAGTGTGGGATTCGAACTTCAGTCGCAATTGCTGGTGCTGTAAAGGCGTTGCGCTAACCACTGCGCCAACCGTACCGCCCTAAGTCTTGTTGGAGATCTCTTTTATAAATGCTTCCATACATTTAAAAATGGATTGATTTGATTACAGGAGATTTCAAGCAACCCTAAGTTTATTGTTGGTGGTGCGACAAGGACAGATATCTGCCAGGGAGATTTGGGTAAGTGAATTTGCGGAATGAGTTCCATTGGTTTCCCTTACAAAAAAATGGTATCTTGAGCTGATGGACATTATTGTCATTAGTCACTTTAACCTCTCCAAAATAACAGCATTGAAACCTTCCCATAGAAACCTTAATATAATTATGTAAGAAATAGGGGCATGAATCGAACATCTGGCCCATCAAGCCTGCTCCACCATTCAATAAGATCATAGCTGATTGGCTGTGGACTCATCTCCACTTATCTGCCTTTTCCTCATAACCCTTAATTCCCCAACTATGCAAACATCTATCGAAGTATTAAATATATTTAACGAGATAATTCTGCTTCTTTAGGCAGAGAATTCCACAGATCCGCCAGGTGTTTGTACGTTCTCCCCGTGGCCACGAGTTTCCACTGGGTACTCCAGTTCCCCCCCCCACCACATTCTAAAGGTTACAGGGTTAGTCACTTTAATTGATCACAAGGGAGTATTTAGGTGGTCAGGTTCGTGGACGGAAGGTCCTGCTGTTGTGTGGAATCTCTAAATTTAAAACACTTGGATTCACTTTTCTCTGGGAAAAGCACTTCCTCTTCATCTCCATCTGAAATCTACTCCCCCAGATCTCCTAGACCTAGTTTCACCAACCGTGGTGTGGTGGAACCACTGTATTTCTGTTCGTACATGTGTAGTGAACTGGAATTCACTGTCTATGTACAGTTCAGATGGCTGGCTCCTCCCAGGGCTCCACCCCCACCTACTCCAATATAAACCCTGGTTCTCCCACCTTGCCTCAGATTCACCCGAGGACTATTGTGACTACTGGCCTTTGGTTGTAAGCTATTAAAAGCGTGTCTGTACTCCTCACTTGTCTCTGAGCGCCTTCAGTCGTGCTACAACATGTATGGCTGGCTCTGGCCCTTGCTGACTGTATCCGTGGCTCCTCCCCCTTGATTTCCCCAAATAAAGGCAGCAATGCCATGACCCCTCCCACAGAACAAGCTCGGGTCTCGGGTTAGCAGCATGAGATTCCTCTCATTCATCTGAATCCCAACAAGTATAGTCCCATTTCCAGTGAGTCTGAAACTTTATTTAATACCGATTTGATACGAAATGTATCAAATCAGATTGATTTTTAGATTAGCAGTTTTGCTTTGTGTTACAATTGAGTTTTGGGGTTGGAAATTGAGGGAAAGAAATTGCACTGAATTCCTACATGTCTGTTTATTTGACGTGGGCCAGAAAGATGATCGGCACCATCCACTCGCTGGCTCCATCTCTACCGGTCTCTCCACCTCTCCCACCTTCTGTCCAATACCTTATCACCTCTCGACTCCTCCTCAAATCCTTAACCTTTCCTTTTCACGCTCTTAATGTCACCCCTTTCTGTTTTACTCTTGATAAAGAATCCCCACGGATACTGCTGACCCACCGAGTCCCTCCAGCAGCTCATTGTTTGCCCAAAGTTGTTTTTCTTCTGTACCAGAGGATGCTCTGTGGACAGAGCAAGCGTGTCTCTTGATTCTATGGTGGATGTGGGCAGGAAACACCAGTTATCAGCAGCTACGTTGTCCCAGGCAGCCAGAATGAATGCTGGTCTGAGATGTCCACCATGCCCCATGTTATGGGGGGGTGGGTGGGGGGTGGGAATGGAATGGGTTCAGTGTTCCTGTGTTCCCAGGAGAATTTCTTTTCCTGAGCTATCAAGTCATGGGGTGAGGAAACAGGCTCTTCAGTCCAGCCTGCTAATGCTGACCAAAATGACCCACCCACAGTGCCTGTGCTTGGCCCATATCCTTCAAAACCAGAGGTTCCCAACATTTCTCAGGCTGCCATTCCCTTGGCCTACACATCACATCCCGAGCACCTCCACCCCATACAATGTTGGGGGAGGAGGGGTTAGTGGTGGCACCGTGGAGTGGGGGGGAGGGGATTAGTGGTAGCGCTGTGGTGACTGCCTACTTTTCCCTCACCGCCCCCTATTTCTTCACCACCCCTATTTCCTCACCGCCCCCTATTTCCTCACCGCCCCCTATTTCCTCACCGCCCCCTATTTCCTCACCGCCCCCTATTTCCTCACCGCCCCCTATTTCCTCACCGCCCCCTATTTCCTCACCGCCCCCTATTTCCTCACCGCCCCCTATTTCCTCACCGCCCCCTATTTCCTCACCGCCCCCTATTTCCTCACCGCCCCCTATTTCCTCACCGCCCCCTATTTCCTCACCGCCCCCTATTTTCTCACCAGCCCAATTTCCTCACTGCCCGTATTTCCTCACCGCCCGTATTTCCTCACTGCCCCCTATTGCCTCACCGCCCCTATTGCCTCACTGCCCCTATTTATTTACGCCCTCTATTTCCTCTCCACCCTCTATTTCTTCACTGCCCCTGTTTCCTCATCGCTCCCTATTTCTTCATCGCCCCTATTTCTTCATTGCCCCTATTACTTCACCGCCCCCTATTTTCTCTCCACCACTTATTTCTTCACCGCCCCCTATTTCTTCAGTGCCCCCTGTTTCCTCACCTCCCCCTATTTCTTCACCATCCCCTATTTCCTCACTGCCCCCTATTTCTTCACTGCCCCCTAATTCCTTACCACCCTCTATTTCCCCACTGCCCCCATTTCTTCAGAGCCCCCTATTTCCTCACCTCCCCCTATTTCTTCACCATCCCCTATTTCCCCACTGCCCCCTATATCTTTACTGCCCCTATTTCTTCACTCCCCCCTATTTCTTCACTGCCCCATATTTCCTCACCACCTCCTTAACTTCAACCTGTGTCCACAGGTTACTGATTCCCCTGTTCTGAGCAAAGGACTCTGTTCGTTCACCCAATCTATTCCTCTCATGATTTTGTACTGCAAGTGTTTGTTACCACCTCGTTTCCCTTCCTCCAGGAGACTGTTGGTTCCTTGCCGCTGTCGCCTCACTGACCCTGAACGAAAAGATGCTATACCAGGTTGTCCCACCTGATCAGACCTTCGACCGAAATTACGCAGGGATCTTTCACTTTCGGGTACGTTTCCTGAACAACTGGTCAAAAATCAACGCATTTTGGGTCCTTTGCAATGCATGCATAAGGCAGATCAGCCAGAGAGGAGAAGGAAAGGAAGAGGAGAGGGGGGACTCCATGCAAGTCTGTAGATGATACGAAGATTGGAGGTGTTGCGGACAGCAAGGATGTTTTACAAATCTTGCAGAGAAATCTGGACCACCTTGAAAAAAGGGGCTGAAAAATGGCAGATGGAATTTAATGCAGATAAATGTGAGGTGTTGCAATTTAAAATGACAAACCAAGAAACGACATGCATGGTAAATGGTAGGGCACTGAGGAGTGCGGTAGAACAGAGGGATCTGGGAATGCAGATACATAATTCCCTGAAAGTGGCGATTGTAAAGAGAGCTTTTGGCATATAGGTCTTCATAAATTAAAGTATTTGGTGCAGGAGTTGGGATGTTATGTAAAAGTTGAATAAAACATTGGTGAGGCCATACTTAGAGTATTGTGTGCAAGTTTTGGTCACCTAACTACAGAAAAGATATCAATAAGATGGAAAGAGTGCAGAGAAGATTTACAAGGATGTTGCCCGGACTTCAGGAACTGAGTTACAGGGAAAGGTTACACATGTTAGGACTTTATTCCCTGGAGCATAGAAGGGAGATTTGATAGACGTATTTAAAATTATGAGGGGTATAAACACTGAGGGTAGGTGAGATACAAACCAGAGGACATGGGTTAAGAGTGAAAGGGATAAAGTTTAGGGGGAACACGAGGGGGAACTTCTTCACACAGAAACTGCCACCTGAGGTGGTGAATGCAGGCTCAATTTTAACATTAAGAAGAATTTGGACAGGTACGTGGATAGGAGAGGTATGGAGGGCTATGTCAATGCAGGTCAATGGGACTAGGCAAAAAAAATGGTTTGGCACAGGTGACTGTTTCTGTGCTGTCATGTTCTATGGTCCTAAGGGCGAGATGAGGAAAGAGCAGCAGAAAATGTAGGGAGGCCAAATGGCAGACAGAAGAGCGAAAGGTGAGGAAAAGAGGATAAAGGTCAGGTGGAAGGAACAGTAAGAACATAAAGGGGTTGAAGGAAATCTGGTCATTATGAAATACACTTCATGTACCATGGAGATGGATCCAGGCAAAGGCAACAAGTTCTCAAGGACAGTGTCAGGAAGGAAGGTTTCAGCAGAGGCGGTTGTGAAAGAGATGAAGGAGGAAGGTAGGATGGGGTGAAAAAACCATGAAGGATAAACGGTGTGGCGAAGGAAGGGGGGGATGAAGAAGGGCATGGAGGGTCAAGGAGGGGAGGGGATGAAGGAGGGAAGGGGGTGATGGAGGGGAAGATGGAAGCAGGGAAGAGATGAAGGAGGGGAGGGAGGGTGAAGGAGTGGAGGGAGTGATGGAGGGGATTGGGTGATGGGGAAGATGGAGTGGAGGGGTGATGGAGGGGAAGATGGAGGAGAGGGGGAGGAGTTGAAGAAGGGGAGGGAGTGATGGAGGGGAAGATGGAGGCAGGGAAGGAATAGAGGGCAGGGAGGGTGAAGGATGGGAGGGAGTGATGGGGGAGTGATGGAGGGGAATGGATGATGGAGGGAGGTGTTAAAGGGAAGATGAAGGAAGGTGGAGGAGAGGGAGGGTGGAGGGAAATGGAGAGTAAGGAGCAGAAAAAGTAATAAAGGAAGATGAAAGAGTTGGTGAAGGAAGGTTGGGGAGAGGTGGATGACAGGGCAGGAGGGATAACAGATTCTAGACATTTTCTTTGTCTGCATTGGTCTGAGATCCTTTCAATAGAAACCACTTCATCAGTAGTCATCTCTTTAATTCTGAACACCACCATTAAATGTCTTATCAACCTTCACTGCACTGAGAAGAACCAGTCCCAGAGTTTCCTGCTTTCCCACGTAACTTGAGCTTTAATGCATAGTCCTGTCCAATCAGTGATGCTCATTAAGCATGGTCCTGGGCATCCATTAATGGGTTAAGAATGCAGTCTTTGCTGCCAGTAAATTTCTTGTGCTCTTCTCCAGTTCTGGCAGTACAACGAGTGGGTGGATGTTGTGATCGATGATCGTTTGCCAACCTTCAGGAACCGCCTAGTGTTTCTACATTCTGCCAGTAACGATGAATTTTGGAGTGCCTTACTGGAGAAAGCTTACGCCAAGTAAGTGTCAGCGCCAAATTCTTCACAAATCTGTCCATGTAGAAGTGACCATCAATGACAAGGGCAGCATGAATTCCCCATTCTTAACTGCCCTTGGCAAGGGGTTGGTGAGCTGGCTTCTTGCCACATTTTGGGGAGGGAATTCCAGGATTTCCCCTCAGTAAAAGCAATGTACTTCCAGACAAGGCGGTGTGTGGGTTGCAGGGGAACCTGTACACCTGCTGCTGGAGGGTGGAGGTTGCAGGCTCGGGAAAGCTGTCAGAGCAGACTTCGAGAATTGGTGCTCTCGGTTAACAATCAGGACGCACTGCAACTGCGGCATGGTGGCGAGGAAGGGGCAGTGTTTGAGGTGGTGGATGGTCTGTTATTCCCGCTGCCTTGTAAAAGCAGCCAATGGAATAAAAGACTGATGGCATCCCAGCCGCACACCCTTCACCCCTTTGGTCATGGAGGAAATTCACGAGTATGTGATCACGCTTCACCAGATTCAAGGATCCTTTCTTTCCTGCCGTTATCTGATTTCTGCTGTTATAGGTGCAGCAATCAGAGAGACAAATGGCACATTGGCCATATTGCAAGGGGTTTTGAGTATAGAGGCAAGGATGTCTTAATTCAATGATACAAGGCTTGGGACTTCCATCCATCTGGGAGACTGAGGTGCAGGAAGATGCTCTGGGTGATGTACCTCTGGCAGGGGGCAGGGAGAGCAAATGAAGGAAGATCCCAGTATCAGCAGATAGGGACAAGGAAGGAGTGCAGAGGAAGCAGAAGGTGAAAGGACATGGTGGTGTGGGCAGGGGAGAGGGGGCTCACCTCAAGTGCTCCATTTGTGTAAATACTCTATACCTCGGCAGGCTCTATGGAAGCTATGAGTCATTGAAAGGAGGCAACACCTTGGAGGCCATGGAAGACTTCACTGGTGGGATGGGAGAGGTGTTTAATTTGAACGAAGCACCCCCCAACTTGTTCACCCTCATTAAAAAGGCACTGAACCGGAACTGCATGCTGGGATGCTCCATTGACGTGAGTATTCAAAGTTGTACCCAGTTGTAGAGCTCGTCGAAAGAATCAAAGACTTGTTGATCCAAACCAAGGCTTTTATTAGCAAAAGACAGGAGCTCTTCACAGGTGGCCGACCAGTCCGGAATGATCCGACCTGGCTAGGGACACAACCCTTTAAGGCCCAAACAGTAGGCGTGGCTTAGCTCTCAGCCAATCGCTGTAAGCACAGTCTAGATAATGTAACTATATACACTATATACATTGGTGATCTCTTTCTCTCTCTTTGGCTTGGCTTCGCGGACGAAGATTTATGGAGGGGGTAAAAGTCCACGTCAGCTGCAGGCTCGTTTGTGGCTGACAAGTCCGATGCGGGACAGGCAGACACGGTTGCAGCGGCTGCAGGGGAAAATTGGTTGGTTGGGGTTGGGTGTTGGGTTTTTCCTCCTTTGCCTTTTGTCATTGGTGATAGATCTGTACTATCACACCAGTGAGCTGCGTTCAAGAGCTTCTGAGGATATATTGGTGACAAAGGTGCTATAAATGGTTAACACTACAACGTACAAATAAATACGAACAGGAAAAATACTTTGCACTCTATAGATTTGATTTGTTGTGAAAAAAGCTTATTTAGGAATAAACAAAGTTACTGTCTGAGGAGTCGACAGCACAGAACATCCTGCAGACACTGAGGGGCAAGGACTTGGTGGATAATCTAGTGTGGTTCCCTGAGCAGACTGTCCAGGTCATCTGGTGGAATGCCTCACTGTTCGTGCTCATGATCAAGCACCAGGACCTGGTCTGGTGGGCAGAGAGAAGAGTCTTCCTGGTCAGATCCTGCTTGACTGGAATATCACCCCTAATGCACGTTGTCCCTGAGATGACTGCAACGGAGAGGAGACAGTCCCCCACATCTTTGTGGACTGTGCATTTGCTAAGAAGATGTTCACTTTAAACCCTTTTCCATTCACTTACACCCAGCCACCCCCCCCCACCCATTCTTGTCTCCCTTCCTCTTTGGTTCCATTCCCCTCCATCTCCAAATCTCCACTATATTAATCTTCCACCCCGATTCCATCTCGTCTCTCTTTACGTCACCTGTCTTCCAGCACTGGAAACCTTTGTCTTTTCATCACCCATTCCACTCTGTTTGGCTCATCCTCCTCCACCCGCCTCCATGGATTTTCTTGCCTCTCTCTCCCCCTTTAATCTACTGCCATTGACTGTCATGTTTCACCTCGGTCTAGTTCACCAATCCCACATAGGGCCCCCATCCCATTCATCCCACCCTGCTCTCTTTACACTGGCCTCTGACCTTTCCACAGCCTCAATAAAGAGGATCGGCTTGAAATGTCCACTGTTCTTTATCTCCCTGAGTTCCTCCAGCAGATTGTGTTTGGCTTAATGTAAACAAGTCATTGTCTATTTCCCCAGGTTCGGGGAATCTAAAACTAGAAAACATAGATTTCAGGTAAAAAGAGAAAGATTTATAGGGGATATGAGAGGGCACTTTACTCACACAGAAGGTGGTGGGTGCATGGAACAAGCTGCCAGAGGAAATGGGAGAGGTAAGTAGGATTGTAATGTTTAAGTGAAATGTCGACAGATATGTGGGTAGGAAAGATTTAGAGGCCTATGGGGCAAACCTTGGGTAGAGAGCTTGGTCAGCATGGACAAGTTGGCCTGTTTCTGTTCTGTCAAATTTCATGACTCTATTAAGAAAAATGAAAGACATTGACATATTGTAAAAGAGTGTATTAAACAATTAAGGTAGAGAAAGAGGTGTCCCATGAATAAAGTATACATTTGAAATGACAAAAAAACCCTGTCTAATGTAGTGCCCGCCACTGAAACTCCCCGTATTTAAACCATCACGTTTCCATCCAGCCACAAGCCATCATCAACTAAATCCTGCCAATTTCATTACAATTTTTTAAAAACTATTTAGACATACAGAACAGTAACAGGCCATTTTGGCCTCCCAATTACACCCGTAGCACATTTTGAATGGTGGGATGAAACTGGAGCCCCCGGGGAAAAGCCACGCTGACACAAGGAGAATGTGCAAGCTCCTTACAGACAGTGTGGGATTCGAACCCTATTCCCAGTCGTTGGTGCCGAAATGGCAATGTGCTAACTGCTAGGCCAACCGGGCCGCCCCATTTCCAAAGCAGCCACATATATATCGGTTATGATGTTCCCATTATGACCACCAGAGGCTGGACTTCGCTGGGATTTGGCTTTGGAATCTAGTGGTGTTCCTAAACCCATAGTGTGATCTGCTGGCTCCCAATAAGCTTAGAATTGTCAGGAAGGAGACTAAATTCATAGAAATTAGCAAACCCGCTCAATGGGTCAATTAGGTCAGGATCAATGTGATCACAATATGCGGTAAGACCCTATATGTTAAAGACAGACAAAGGATGGGCACTTAATATTTTGGGCCAGGACTGTTTTTTAAGACCAGGGTCTGGGACTCAAGAAAGGGCCCTGGCCTGATAGCATTGAGTCTCCTTTTCTCTCCACGGATGCTGCTTGACCCACTGAGTTCCCTCCAGCTCCTCTTTGCTCAGAATTTCAGCATCCTCCCTTTTTGGGATTTTCTTCATTTTGTCAGGGATTCGATGACTAATCAAGAAGTCTTGATTCTGGATTCTGGAGAGAATACATCTGAGCAAGGTTTTGGGCTCTATAACTCAAAAAAGATCATCCTGGTTTGAAATCACCACAACATGGATTCACGAGATTGATTCCAGGGATGAAGGGTTTGTCCTGTGAGGAGAGATTGAGTAAGGGTGAGCTGGACCCTCTAGATCACACATGTCAAACTCTGGCCCACGGGCCAAATTATATTTGGCCCGCAAGATCGTTTCAAAAATGTATTAGAGGTGGCCCACTGGCCGCCGCGCAGTATAGGGCATGCACAGTAATATAACAAATCCCAGAATGCGTTGGCGTCATCCTGCTAATCGCCCCCACCTCCTCTGTTTACGTTGCAGGGTCTCACCGTGGACTCTGGTTTTGGGGCCTGGCTGGTGTCAGGGGAAGCCAAGGCTGCTTCCCAGCGCCCGGAACCAGAGGCCTTGGGCTTGACCTCGCCAGGACCATTGCCCACTCCCCCTCCCTGCCGCAGGCCGACCTGCGACTCACGGTGACGGGGCCGCTGATCCCCCGAGATGCCGCCCTGAAGCGAGAGCCGATGCCCCCGCACTGTTGTGTCCCCCCGCCCGCCCCCCCACCGCAGCGCGGCCTGGCCGGTGTCGGGGGAAGCCAAGGCCACTTCCCAGCGCCCGGAACCGGAGGCCTCGGGCCTGACCTCGCCAGGACCATTGCCCTCTCCCCCTCCCGGCCGCAGGCCGACCCGTGACTCACGGTGACGGGGCCGCTGATCCGCCGAGTTGCCGCCCTGGAGCGAGAGCCGATGCCCCCGCACTGTCATTGTCCAACTTGATCGCCTGCAAACCCCGCCCTCCCACACACAGGCCTGAGTAAGTATTATGAACTTTAATCTCAGGATAAAACGATCTTCCAATAGTTTCATGTCACAGTGATAAATATATTCCTGGTTAAAAATGGTCCTGCACCTGGATACAAGCTCATTAGGCATAAAACTTGAAAAGTGTGTAAATCAAAGGATATCTGTACCATTGGAAAAAGGGCATGGCAGATAACCCTGCTCGAGTTCATGCCCACAATCAGTCACCCATTTGATTGTTTCAGGAATCATGTTATTCTCCCACATTCTCAATAGCCCTCAGATTTTACTATTCGACAGCACACTAGCAACATTTGACAAATCCTCTATAGAGAAATATTATTTATTGAATATTTTATTTCTCATTTGTTAATGCTTCTGGAAAGAGTTTATCCAAAACTATTATTAAACATTTATTTTAATAAGAAAAAGTTTAACATTACATATGTTGAAAGAAGAGAAAACATGCAGATGTTGTTGAAAATTTTCAATAAGTATTTAGTTCGGCCCTCGACTTAGTCCAAGTTTTTAATTTTGGCCCTCCGTGAATTTGAGTTTGACACCCCTGCTCTAGATATTAGAATAATGAGTAGTGATCTCACTGAGCCATTCAAGATTCTGATTGACAATGCAGATGGCTTGAGACTTGTCATCCTTGGATGGAAGGTCGAGGAATGGGCTGGGGCTTGGCCTCAAGTCCAGCAGTCAGCTATTTGGGTTGAGAAGAGAAACTCCTCTTCTGAGAGGGGTTATAAATCTTGGGAAATCTTCTCTCTGGAAAGTGATGGGTGTCGAGTGTATTCAAGGTTGAGATACTGGATCACTAGGTATCAGGATCTACAAAGGTGAAGCAGAAAATTGGTCAAAAGTCAATGAGTCTAAAGGTACAGTGACAGACAAAATTATTCATGCTGTTAAGGTACGTAATTGCCTGATTACACCTGGGATTGTCTCATCTTGGAAGCTAAGCAGGCACTGGACTGGTCAATACTTGGAGGGGAGACAGCCGAGGAACACCAGGTGCTGTAGGTTTTTGTGAGGGGCTTTGGACAAAGTAGTGACTTTTTGTCTGCCTTACAGTGGACAAAAGATAAAGAATTTCATGTATGTTACATTCTAAATGTAGTATTATGTGACAATCATGGAACCTTTACCTTTAAAGCGCAGTCTTCTTAACCTTGTAGATTACGAGCGTGGCTGAGACAGAAGCTCGGACCCAGACAGGACTCATCAAAGGTCATGCATATTCCATTACTGGTGTTGACCAGGTAAGTTCTTAAATTTTTTAGAATTTGGACATGCAGCACGGTAACAGGCCACGAGCCCGTACCGCCCAATTTACACCTAACGGCAGATGGAATTTAATGCAGATAAATGTAAGGTGTTGCAATTTAAAAGGACAAACCAAGAAAGGACATGCATGGTGAATGGTAGGGCACTGAGGAGTGCGGTAGAACAGAGGGACTTGTTTACAATTTACACCCAATGAACGGGTGGGAAGAAACTGGAGCCCCCGGGGAAATCCCACACAGACACGGGGAGAATGTATGAACTCCTTACAGGAGTCTCTTGTTCGATACATTGGCAAATTTGACTCACTGAAGTGAATTAGTGAGTTGTATGTATTGTTCACTCCTTTGCCTAGTACAGGTTGAGTACCCCTTATCTGAATACCTGAAATCCGAAATGATCCAAAATCCGAATTTTTTTTGTCCATGGTCCCATAAAGTAATACATAATACGTAACAGAGTTCAGAAATCCCGATTGGTGAAGGGAATATAGTGGATTTAAGTAGTGGATTATAGAGTGTAAATATTTGCACTGTAATGTGAATACATGTATCTTTAAGTCTGAATGAATGAGTGCATTTTTAAAATGGTACTCCAAAATCCAAAACACTTCTGGTCCCAGGCATTTTGGATAAGAGGTAGTCGACCTGTTTGTATTTTTATATTTTGGTATTTTTATAATTTAAGGAATAGGGAAGGGAGGGTGTAAGGAGGGGAAAATAAGGACTCTATAAATCATATTACATGGAAAGAGAATGTAATATTTTGTTTATTGGATTTGCGTGAGTCTTTGGAAAATCAAAAATAAAATATTCCAATAATGGGGCATCCAGCCTGGAATATCCATTGTATTGGTCACTGTTTGGCCTTTGTTACTCCGTTCATGTTGATCCTCATTCTTGCTGCAGTCTGGGATCATGAGACTGGCACCCATGAGTATCAGGGTACAGATGCTGGCCTTGGTACTGGGTGCTGCTGAGTTACTGTCCAGTAAGCGATATCTGACAGCACTGATCATTCCCACCTGACACTGGTACCTGAACCAATTCTATATTCATGTGCCTTTCTAGTTGATTGAAAAGGATCCCAAGATCACTGGAATCTTCATCTATGTCCCACCCTTAGTCCCAGGGACCTTCACACTCTCATTAGTTGGGACCAAAAGACAGATCAGGGATCTCCCTGGACGTGCTTCAGACCAGGGATTTCCATGGCCTTTCTGGCTCCATCAGGAATTAATTCAGGAATTTCTCTGGTTTGTAAGGCTCTGATCCATCAATTTCCCTGAAGGTTTCCCAGGAATGGCTTTGGGAATTTCTTTGGACTCATTATAGCCTAGAATCTGGAATAGAATCACAGAACATTACAGCACAGTACAGGCCCTTTGGCCCACGATGTTGTGGTGACCTATGTAAACTTACTCCACAACAATCTAACTCTTCTCTCCCTCACCTATAACCCTCCATTTTTCTCACATCCATGTAAGAGTCTTCTTGATGTCCCATTTGTACCAGTGTCTACCACCACTACCCCCTGGCAATACATTGCCAGGCACCCAGCACTCTCTTGTGCAGAAACCTCTACCTCTGACATCTCCCCTAAACTTTCCTCCACTCACCTTTGTAACACTCCCCAGCAGCAATTTGGAGGCACATAAACAAATGGGTTAAGTTTAACACAAGATTTATTAACCAGCTAACAATAATAGAATTAACCCAATAAACATAACACCCGAACACCAGCCTTAATAGCAACTCAATATAAACAACAAACTATTACACAGTATATGTGGAAGAAAACCCAGACCATTACAGTCCAGGCTGAAATGCCCCAAAAATAACCAAAATTCCCAAAACAAAACCCCCACATAAATCACGTCAAGTCTGTCAGTCAAGAAGGAACAGCTCATGGATCTGGTCTCCAGGCTTGGGATTATTTGTTTCCTTGCCCACTGGTCTTTTAGTTTGAGGCTGTATCCAGGTGACTGTGGTCCCGATAGACTTGCAACCCCATTAAGGGAACACGAGACTGGCTCAAGGTTCAAATATGGTGGCTACAACCATCCTTTACTCAGGAATCTTCACAATGACCTCCTGGTCACCACATGAGGTTCATGCCGCCAAAGTCCTTTTTAGGGTTAACAAGTGATCTTCTGTCATGCAAGACTTCTCCTTTGAATAGTCTGGCTTGAGTGGTCCCGTGATTCCTGCCACACAAAGTCCTTCACTTAAAAGGGGATGGGAGAGGCTCTGGTCAGTCCCACGCACACTGCGCATCAGAGTACCCCAAACTGCTGTCAGAACAATTCATGGACAAAATAGCTCAGTCTTCCTTTTTCCACTGAAACTACTGGGTGAGCCACTGACATACAGCTCCAGGTGGCAGTGCTAGCACTCGTGAACAAAGCAACTCAGCATGTGGCTTGCTGAAGCTGCTGGGTGAGCATGCACAGTCAGACTGGCTGTCTGACTGCCTGCACTCCAGTCCTTCAAAACTAGCATGCTGGGGATTTTTAACTGCCCAGCGCTGCCTCCAGCTCTTCCCATTGGTGGTGGAGAGAGGTTAACAGCCACAGGTTCGCTGTCCTTCAAGCCCACGGACTTCCAGCATGTGGTTCCGTGCTTTGTCAGCTGTCAAAGTTCCCTAGTGGTAGCCCAGTCTTATTACAGCTCCTAGTATCTGTCAAATCCCCCGCAGTGGGTTCATTCCTGTCCTCAGTCAAAAATAAAATTGTCCAAGGGCCATAACACCTTTAAACAGAGATCCAATACTATTGGCTATTGATGCCCCGGGATAAAGGTGCTGGCTGTCCACTCTCATCCTGCGATCTGTCTGAGTTATGTGGCTTAGGATAGAGAGGAATCTTGGGAAACCTTGTTTAATTTCCAGTGATGGAGCAAGAAATTTCCTGAACAATGGAGTTCACACCTGAGAGGTTGACCTGGGGAGCTCCCCTATCACTGGGGCTTATTCCAGGGAATGGATTTGGGGTCTACCATATTCAAGTTCTGAGATGGACGTAGACTCAGAATAGTCCACCTCCTGCTCAGAATCATAGAGCTCTACAACTCTGAAACAGACCCTTCAGCCCATCTTACCCATGCCAGCCAGCTCACCCCATTTGCCCAAGCTCAGCCCATAAACCTTTCCCATCCATGTACCTGTGTAAATGACTCTTAAATGTTATAATTGTCCCTGCCTTTAGATTTCAGATTTTAGATTTGTTGTCAGAGTACACACACGACATTGCATACAGCCCTGAGATTCTTTTTCCTGTGGGTGGGGCAGAATTACCACAAAAAAACAAACTGTGCACAATTTACCACTTCCTCTGGCAGCTCCTTCTTCAAACCAACCACCCTCTGTATGAAGGCCCTCTAAATCTTTCCCCTCTCATCTTAAATCTATGCCTTCAAGTTTTATATTTCCCTACCCTGGGGCAAAAAAAAAATGGGCTGTTTACCTTTTCTATGCTTTTAAAAAAAACATTTCCATTGAGAAATAGTAATTCAGTAACCCACTGTCTCGGGGGGGTGGAGGGTCGCACTAAACTCGAGTGAGGGTTTAACACCCCTAGTCTGTTCCCCGATAGTCTCCCCTGCAATTCCAGATACAGCGTAGAAGAGGTTTGGAAAAGACTCCACTGTTTCTGAACCCTTCACTCAACTGTGCTTTTATTCATCGTCATTCCTTGCTTGTAGTATTAGAAGCTAACGCAATGATATTACAGCACCGGTGACCCACCACTGTCTGTAAGAAGTTTGCATGTTCTCCCCGTTGTTTCCTTCAGGTGCTGGGTCTTCCTCCCTCATTCCAAAGATGAGTAGCATGGGCTCATGGCCTGGTCGGGTCTGTTACCGTGCTATATCTCTAAAAGCCTATATATATTTATAAATAATTTTTTTTAAAATGAGCTCTTAGTCTTGTTTATGACTGAATATAAATAAGCAATGGCTTCCTTGCATTTCTCTTTCGAAGGTAAACTACAGAGGTCGACCAGTGCTGATGATCCGTGTCCGGAATCCCTGGGGCCAAGTGGAATGGAATGGACCCTGGAGTGATGAGTAGGTGATGGGGAAGAAAGGAGCAATTATATCACTGTAGTACAGTCCAATTCATCAAATAATCTGCTGCCATCTTTAATCATCAGGAATCTCGCAACTGGAGAGAGTACATGGAAGGCAGAGCACAGGCTCTGCCTCTGTGTCTCTGTGAACCTCCTCCCACCCATCCTGCCAGTCTTGAGTCATCCTTGGATTCACCTCAGTGACTCCCACATTCTCATCGCTCTCTCTATGTGGAAGATTAAACCCGAGTTCTTCACTTGATTTACGAGCGATGATTATCTATTTATAAATTATTTGTAGCCTGCCCCCAGAGGTAGAAATGTTTTCTTTACATGAACCCTAAGAATCACATCTATCATCTTAAATTCCCCTTGTAGGTTACTCCTGCAGGAGAGTGGGAATAAAACTCAGCCAGTTTGACCTTTCCCAATCGGTGTTATTGGACTCATTGCTCTAGATTGTCTCAGTTCATGGCCATGCAAATTCACACGCTTTTTTTTGTCTTTATGCATGAAATATACCGGGGGTTGTAGGTCAATTGGGTGTAAATTGGGTGGCACGGGCTTGTGGGCTGAAAAGGTCTGTTACTGCGCTGTACGTTGAAATTTAAAATTCAAAATTTAAAAAATGAACAGATTTTTTTGCCTCTCTTTCCCGCTCGACAGCAATGTGCTTGGGCGCTGAATGCGCACTTGCTTTGTATGGGGATCTGGGCAAGAAATTCCTCACCAGAGCTGCCCCCAAAAGCCCGGCCACACAGCCACTGCTGCTGTCATGGATCCAGGGGGTGTATTGAGCAGATGAAATCCCACTGAAATTCACAATGAACATGGGATCAGTCCACCCAAGACCGATGTTTCATGGGGCAGTTTCTCAGCAGGACAATGGTCCTCTGGAGGGGAGGCAGAGATGAGAAACCGTTAAGTCGAACTGCATTTCAGCTCATGCCCAATTCAGACAGACACCAATTCTCTAGTTTAGGAACTTTACAGCCCCTTGCTACAAAGAGGGTATAACGTTCCCTTCTTCTTTCCAGCTCTCCTGAATGGAAGGCAGTGGATGCCACTGATTACCGCAGGCTAAACGTGATCTCCAAAGATGACGGCGAGTTTTGGTAAAGTATACCAAAGTTTATGATATAAAAGGGCCCGTTTCAGCCTCCTCAGAAACTAGCAAAGTTGATTGATCAAGTCATGGCATGATGCAGCACAGACATTGTGCCCCTTGTCCACAGAGTCTGCATTAACCATCGTCCATCCATTTGTACGAATCCTGCACTGATCCCATTTTATTCTCACCTCCCTATTGACTCCCCTCGGATTCTTCCACTTGCTTGCACATGAGACAATTTACAGTCGCCAGTTAACTTATTAACCCCACACATCCTAGTACTGTGGCGCGGGGGGTGGTGGGGGGAAGACTGGGGCTGCCAAGGAAATCCATGCCATGACAAGGAGAACTTGAACTTGCAATCTCCACCCAGGCAGCATCGGGGGTCAGGACTGAAGCTGGGCCACTGGAGCTGTGAGGCAGCATTGCTCCACTGTGCCATCAAGTGCTCCCTGCCATGTAGAGGTGATATTTAGGCCAATAAAGAGTTCATTCATAAGAATGCCCGTTGAACTGACAGAAAGGGTGATGGGGGAGTGGATGCTGCCTGTTCCCTTGCACCTTGCCCTCCTGCAGGATTCCTTTGAGCTTGCTCCACTGCTCAATACAATTATGGCTGACCATTCATCCTCAGAGCCTTATTCCTCCTTTGGACGATCCCCATACAATCATTGATTGCTTTAGCCAAAAGGGCCACATCCAACTCCTTTTTGAATATATCTAATGAACTCACCTCAACCACTTCCTGTGGCAGGTGATACACAGTCTCTCTTCATAACTTTCCCCTTATCCTTTGATGATCGACTTTCTCCTTTCCACTTAAAGACGTCTCAATCATGTCCCATCAGGGGATACATTCCCTAGTGGGCTTGATGGGACCTTTGAATGTAGAAAGTAGAAGGTGACCTGTGGCCCATATAATAGAGGGTTCCTGGAATTATCTATGCTAGGTGACAGTGCAAGCACCCTGCGGGAGCCCGTGTTTCTTGATGTGTATGCAGATAACGTGGCTTTGTGTACACGTGGCTTCCTTGGTACGGAATCAGTAAAGTGGTGCCAAAGACCAGAGGGCACAGGTTTAAGGTGAGGAGTATGAGGTTTCATGGGAATCGAAGAAATATCTTCACCCCGAGGATGGTTGGAGTTTGGACCCACTACTTGAGAAGTGACTGCGGGTCCTTGCAGTTAAGATGCCTCTGGACGAGCATTTGAATCACCAAAGCAAAGAAGGCTACATACCAAATGGGATCATTGTAGATGGATTCTTGATGGTGAGAGTGGGCCAAAGGGCCTGCCTGTACGCTGTGTTTGAAGAGGATGACTGCAATACAAGGAGAAGGAATTTCCCTCCATGACTCTTTCATTCAGCACCTTTGCTCTGTCCGTTGCAAAAGCAAGGACCTCCCAGTGGCCAACCATTTTAATTCAACACTCCATTGCCACAAAGACATGTCTGACTGGCCTCATGCACTTTCAAACTGAGGTCGCTGACAAATTGGAGGAACAACACCTGATATTCCATCTGGGCAGAGTCTCCAACTAGATGGCATTAACCGATTTCTCCAATTTCCCCTCTCCCAATCTCTCTTTTTCCCTAATCCTTTTCTCCAGCTCCCCACACTCCTCCCTTCCTTCACCTCTCAGAGTGACCCTTTTTAACCCTCTGCCCTCTCCCCATCACCTCAGCTTCTTTCTTTTCTAGTCCCGTCCCTGTATCCACCTATTTATTACCTCTTACCCATAAACCTGTGCTCCTACCCTCCTTTCCCCTCCCCCCTCCTTTTTATTTGAGCGTCTACCTGTTTTTCCTGAATCCTGACAGAGGGCTCATGCCAAAAGCATTGGTTACTCCTTACTTCCTACGGATGCCGTGTGAGCCTTAAGTTTATCCAGCGTATTTGCATGTGGCACTCAATCCCAGCATCTGCAGACTTTCTTGATTAACCCCTCTTATCACCACATCAATGGAAGCATTGGATTGGAGAACCTCCAGAGAACTAACACAACAGAGCAAAGACTACTTCCTGTTGTGCCGTTTCTGCTTTTCCCCCACATAGAACATGCATTTGAAATAGTCTTGTGTAAAACTTAGACTCCAATTGGAATAATTTGATAATTTCCTATTCAAGAAGTGCCCTGTAGATGAAAAATGAAAGCCATTCTCAAGATTCAAGATTCAATTTATTGTTATGTAATAAAAACAGTGTCATATTACATGAAACTGCCTTTTGCCTGCTGCAAAGCAGACAGATTCACCATCAGCAGAAATTGCCTGAAGTGCCTCTTACAGTCAAAGAAAGAGAAACAAAGGAAAGTCGTCGTTATTCCCCCCACCCCCCAGAGTCATCGAGTGTCTGTGGATTCACATCCAGTGCTCCCACAGCCTCCGCAGCCACACAGAGTTCAGTCCAAACCATCGGCAACCCAAGCTCCAGATCCCAAACTCTGATATGATTAGGAACCCTAAAGCGCCCTCGGCATCCCCTCGCATCCCAGTTCCAAAAGCCAGTACTTCTTCAGCCAGTTTTGAGCCAGTCTCCAGTAGCCCGCAGCCCAGTCCGAGCCCCTTGACTGCAGATTCCAGCAGCCTGCAGCCTCCATGGGACCTCTCCTTGCCTCTTCCTGTGTTCTCATTGTTTCAATGTGATTTATTTTTCCACTCTACCATTTACTTCAAAGACCTGTAACATTGGTGTGGATGGAGGCTGTTTGGTAATGGTAATTGTTCTTTAAAAAATATTTGCGATTTCAATCTCTCCCCTGCGTAGCCTTACAAGCATCTGTCAACCTTGCCTTCAAAAAACTTGTGTTGAATTAGCTTTACCAACCTCCAGTTGAGGCACCCCTGCCCTCTACAACTCCCACATTCACTTATTTATTTCTCTGTTTTCTGTAGGATGGCGTTTGATGATTTCAAGAGACATTTCAGCAAAGTGGAAGTCTGCAATCTTACACCTGACTCGTTAAGCAACAATACCAGTCACAAGTGGGATGTGACTTGTTTTGAAGGGATCTGGATCAAAGGCTGCACAGCAGGAGGGTGCAGGAATTTCCTAGGTAATGTTCACAATGAATAGTAGTTGAAGAAAATCAGAGAGACTGGGAGATGGCTTTATTGAGCACCGCAATAGTGTGGATCTCCCAGTGGCCACCCATTTCAATTCCCCATCCCATTCCCTTGCCGACATGGCTGTCCATGCTCTCATGCACTGCCAGATTGAGACCACCTGCAATTTGGACGATCAACCCCTCATCTTCCGTCTGGGCACCTTGCAACTGGACAGCAGTAATATTGACTTCCCTGGCTTTTGTTAATTCCGCCGCCCACCCCCCCCCAACTTCTTCACCCCTTCGCCTTCCCCTAGCTCTGTCTCTCCCTTCCCTATCTCCTTTCGCGCAGACATTCTAACCCTTCCCCTTATCAAATCCAATTAACCTCTTTTGTTGGTCTGGACGCCTCCCCCGGCCGGCGCTGTCTCCATTTAGAGACTTCCTGTTATTTTGCTCATTCTGCTTATTCGTTGAAGAAGGGGTCAGGCCTGAAATTTGGGCAATGGATCTTTGTCTCCCCAGGACGTTGAGAGAGTTCCTTCAGGACTTTGGTGTGTTTTTATTGAATTACACATGCCTGGAAGTGAGATGTATAATTGCCTTTTTGTATTTACGAATAATAGATGTGGTTTTTATTCCTGCAATCATGCTTTTATTTATATCCATTGTGCATTGGGAAATGGGATTGAGCTCTATCCTGATAACATTACAGGTTGCCTGACATATCTCAATGGGTTTACAGCTTCCATTCATGCAATTAAAACTATAGAACTCTGCAGCACAGAAACAGGCCCCTTCAGCCCTTCTAGTCTGTGCCAAACCATTATTTTTGCCTCAACCACTGACCTGCATCCAGTCCATATCCCTCCATATCTCTCCCATCCATGTACCTGTCCAAATTCTTCATAAATGTTAAAATCGAGCCCGCATTTACCACCTCAGATGGCAGCTCGTTCCACACTTCCACCATTCTCTGTGTGAAAAAGTTCCCCTTCGTGTTCCCCTAAACTTTACCCCTTAACCCACGTCCTCTGGTTTTTATCTCACCTACCCTCAGTGGAAAAAAGCCCATCTACATTTACTCTGTCTATCCCCCTCATAATTTTCAATCCCTCTATCAAATCACCCCTCATTCTTCTACACTCCAGGGAATAAAGTCTTAACCTGTTTAACCTTTCCTTGTAACTCCAGACAACATTCTAGTAAATCTTCTCTGTACTCTTTCTATCTTATTGATATCTTTCCTGTAGTTAGGTGACCAAAACTGCACATAATTCTCCAAATTTGGTCTCATCAATGTCTTATACAATTTTACCATACCATCCCAACTCCTATACTCAATACTGTGATTTATGAAGGCTAATGTACCAAAAGCTCTCTTTACACCCCTTTCCACCTGTGACGCCACTCTCAGGGAATTCTGTATCTGTATTCCCAGATCCCTCTGTTCTACCACACTCCTCAGTGCCCTACCATTCACCGTGTATGTCCTTTCTTGGTTTGTCTGAAATAAATTGGATTTTAAAGATATGATCTATATTCAACAAAAAAAGGGAGCAAATCTTGCCGTAGATTGTTGATTCAGGAATAAGGAGTCCTCTATCCTTCAGTCTATAACCCTCTGCACCTACCAGCCTTGGAGCTTGTTGTTCAGCCTATCTCAGTTGTTGGATTTCCCATCATGTTTCTTTTGCTGCTTTCTACGTAATGCACGGTGCAGATACGTAATCACTAAGCCTTGTAGTTACACATATTGATGATATTTGCTCCTCCCCACCATTTCCCACATTATCCCTCATTTCCATGGCAGCCTTTACTGCAGCTTTCTGATGGGCCATTGCTCTGGAAACAAGACAATGTTTAAAACAACCCCTGTCTTGATAAAGGGTTTCAGCCCAAAACACCAGTCATTCTTTCTCTCCCACTGATTCTGCTCAACTGATTGTGTCTGGCAATGTTTTAAAGCATTTATTTTAAAGGTGGATACCGACTGGTTCACACATTCATACTAAGAAATCCATGTGTTCTGTGAATTATAATTGTACCCATCCCATGGTGGCTGCCATTGTAATGTTCAAAAGATATTTGGACAGGCACATGGAGGGGATTACTTAAGGTGGTATCTGAATAGGAAAGAAAGGTTGAGAACCTTTCCCAAATGTTCTAGACCCAAATGTTACTGAAATATTTTGTTTGAGAAAAATTTGTCATTGGTCCATTTCCTTTGGAGTTATGAAACCGTGCACATAACGAGTCAATTAGGGACAATTAAAACTGGTTTTCAACCTTTTTCTTTCCACTCACATCCCACCTTAAGTAATCCCTTACTAATCACAGAGCACCCATGGCATAGGGATTACTTAAGGTGGAATGTGAGTTTGGGGGGGCAGTTTGAAAACCGTGGGTTTAGAAGGATGTGAGCCATATGCAGGCAAATGGGACTAGCTTGGGTAGACAACTGGGTGGTCAAGGACCCATTTGGCTGAAGGGCCTGTTTCCCTGCAAGACTATTCTATGACAATGAATTGTGAACTATTGAAGAAACTCTATACCATGCAGGACATTGCAGCCCATTTGATAGCCCCAGCTCCAAATCCACAACCATCCTCTCCCTCTGCCACTGACACTGGCACACAGCAGCTGTAGAGTGTATCATCCGCAGGATGCACAGACTCTGCAGACAGCTGGAAGGACCAAGGCAGCTAAAGCATGGAGAGCACCACTTCTAAGCCACACAGCATCCCAGTTTTGGAATAAATCCTGGAATTCCCTTTGTGACAGCACTGTGGGTCGACCCGCACCTCAAGTACTGCATTGGTTCGAGAAGGCAGCTCCTCACCACCTTCTCAAGGCTAATTAGGAATGGGCAATTAAATATTGGCTCAGCCTGCGAGGCTCACATCAGTGATGCAGTTAACACCCAGTCAAAATCAGGGAGCAGTGTGGTTGGCAGAGCGGTTAGGGGGTGTTGTGGTTGGCGCCACGGGATTGGATTTTGAATCCCATGCTGTCTGTAAGGAGTTGGTACGTTCTCACCATATTTGCATAGGTTTTCCCTGGAGGCTCTGGTTTCCTCCCACTGTTTGAAATGTACCAGGGAGAGTAGGTTAATTGGGTGTAATTGGATGGCATGGGCTTGTGGGCTGAAATGGCCTGTTACCGTGCTGAATGTCTAAATTTGAGCAGCACGGTTGTTGTAGCGGTTAGTGCAACACCTTTACAGCACCAGCGATTGGAACTGGGGTTCGAATCCCAGGCTGTCTGTAAGGAGTTTGCATGTTCTCCCCATGTCTGCATGGGTTTCCCCAGGGGTTCCAGTTTCCTCCCACCGTTCGAAGGATACCGATGGAGTAAGTTAATTGGGTGTAAAACGTTAATTGGGTATAATTGGGCGACACAGTTTGTGGGCCGAAATGGCCTGTACTGTGCTATGTGTCTAAGTTTAAATTTAAAATAACCCATTTACCCCATTGACACATCGGGAGTGGGGAGAAAGTCAGCAAGTACCAATTTTAAGAAAACTGATAGAAGTAGTTTCTGTTGGTAAATGAAAGCGATAGGGGAGATCCACCTTCAAGTTCATCATCAAACAACACATTTATGTCAGACTTCATTTCAGTTGTCATCTCCCACAGAACCCACACAGAAATAATGTACATTTATATAATGCCCATGGTGCAGTGAATAGTCCCAATGCACTTCATAATTAGGCAAAGTACAAAATAGAACCACAGAAAGGCGAATTTAAGTCTGGTATCACAAAATTTTGTCCAAGTGGTAGGATTTAACATTAACTAAGTGACCAGAGGGTAGTTGGAGGGTTTAAGGATGGATTTCCAGATCCTAGGCTTAGCCGCTAGAATTGAAAGTGTGCAGATATCTCAGATGGTTGGAGGGATGCAGAAAGCAACTTTTTGCCCAGATTTATCAATACTTCAGTGTAACTTTGAACTTTCATCTGTTCATGGGTTAGCAATATTTAGAAAAAAGATCAGATTGTCTGGTGGTTTTTGGGTGGTATTTAAAGATCTCATGTGAGGTTAGCTGGCCCTTGATCCTCTCACATTACAAACACTGACAGCACTATCGGAAAAAATTCAGAACAGCATGAGGTTCTGTTGGTAAAAACACACTGAAATACTGGAGGAACTCAGCTGGTCTTTTCAGCGTCCATAGAAGACAAAGATATATTGCCGACGTCTCGGGGCTGAGCCCTTCTTCAAGGAATCAGCTCAGGTCTGAGATGTCGGCAATATATTTTGTGTTTTTACTCCAATCACAGTGTCTGCAGACTTTTGCGTTTCACAGAGTTCTGTTGGTGCCTGGTCGCCCTTTGCATTCATGAACCAGGTGCTGAAGGTGAATGATCCATGTTTTGGTTTGGACAAGTGAGTTATCAGTTTGGATTAATGAGTCCTGTGGAATAAAGGTGGATGTCGGAGTATTTCCTTTTATAATGGGGACTGAAGTGTGTGCCTGATTTGGTTGCAGAGACTTTCTGGATCAACCCCCAGTACAAGATAAAGCTACTGGAAGAGGACGAGGAGCAGGAGGATGGCAAAAATGAATGCACCGTGGTGGTGGCTCTCATGCAGAAAAACAGACGCAAACTGCGGAAGGAGGGTGCGGTGCTGCAGACCATTGGGTTTGCCATTTACCAGGTGCTGTGCAGAGTTTCGTTTCAGTTTCCAAATACAATCGAAGCATCACTTTTTTTGCACTAACTGCAGCTGTAAATATTTATTTATCCCTTTATATTTATTACCTGTTTTTCTGTCTTACGTCATTTTTAAAAAAAATTAGACATACCACACGGTAACAGGCCATTTCGGCCCACGAGTCTGTGCTGCCAATTTACACCCAATTCACCTACAAGCCCCAGTATGTTTCAAACGGTGGGAGGAAACCGGAGCCCCCAGGTAAAACTCACACAGACACAGGGAGAATTTTCAAGCTCCTTACAGACAGCACAGGATTCAAACCCCGGTCCTAATCTCTGACGCTGTAAATGTGTTGCACAAACTGCTATCCCAACTGTGCCACCCAATTTCAATAAGAGGAAAGATGTCACGATGGTGGTGGTGCAGTCGTTAAATCGCCATAATCCAGAGACCCGAGGACAAATTAAGCAATGAAAGCTGAACGGCAAGGATTTAAGGTGAGAGAGTGAAGACTTAAAAGGGACACGAGGAGCAATTTTTCCACCCAGAGAGAGTGGTGGGTTTATGGAACGGGACCATCAGAGGAAGTGGTACAATTCCAACATTTAAAAGACATCTGGACAGGGACATAGAGAGGGAAGGTTTAGAGGGATTTAGTGCAAGTGCAGACAATTGGGACTTGTTCAGATGGACAACTTGGCAGCATAGGAGAGCCCAAGTTGTTGCTGAAGAACTCTCACACAACTAATCTCACTAAGGCAGTTGGGTAATGTATACCTTCAAAATCAGTCATTAAAAATTAAAGCTTACTCATTAATATTAATGACCACAAACCACCGGATTATTGCCTGGGGCAATAATCACTGGAATCCTGAAGAAAGAGGGGATCTTATGGAAACATATAAAATTATGAAAAGGATCGATAATATAGAGGCGGAAAAGTTGTTTCCACTGGAAGGTGAGACTAGAACTAGGGGACGCAGTCTCAAGATTCAGAGGAGTAGATTTAGGATGGAGTTGAGGAGGAACTTTCCCAGAGAATAGTGATTCCATTGAATTCTCTGTCCCAGGAAGCAGTAGAGGCTGTCTCATTAAACATATTTAAGGCAGATTTAGATTTTTGTACAAAATTACGGGTTCTGGGTAAAATGCAGGTAGGTGGAGCTGAATCCACGGCCAGATCACCTGTGATCTCATTCAACAACAGAACAGGCTCGTTAGACCTGATGGCCGACTTCTGCTCCCATTTCTATCCCGCAAGGATTGTCTTTACTAGGAGAGTTGGATTTGTTGAAGATGAGTTTCAAAGTGAACTTTATTGGGTTAAATGTCTTCTCCCAGTGGTTTGTTTAATGTAATTGTGTTCTACAACAGAAGGACCATCATGGAGTATGACTACCAATAAACTAAAAGAGGGAATTTGCTTTTCAGGCTGAAAGTGGAGTTGACCATCTGCCGAAAGAGTTCTTTCGATTTCACGCTTCGCAAGCAAAGAGTAAGACATATATTAACATGAGGGAAATCTGTGGAAGATTTAAACTTCCACCAGGGGAATATGTTATTATTCCTACAACATTTCAACCCGAAGAGGAGGCTGATTTTCTCATTCGAATCTTTTCAGAGAAGCAAATTAAATCCACGTAAGTTGTGGCTTTACAGTAAGTCTGTGTTGACTTTACTAATCAAGAAGTGATAAGGCACGGAATGGGACATTCAGGTCATCAGGATGAATCAGCTCTTTCAAAGAGCCACTTAGACCCTGTTCTTCCCACATCCTCAGAAATAGAAGTATTAATCCAGTTCTCTGTTTTAAGTGACAATTAAATGTGTCTTCACTCCCTTTCAAAAGATAGTAAGAACTGCACTGAGGGAGCGAAAACTCCTCTCCTTCGACAGGTTCCAAGCCTTGTATCATTATCTCCCTCCAACTGTATTTTGAGGTGTTACTTATTTGATATATATTTCAATTACTGTGGATCATTTGCTGTGACTAATACTTGCTTTTCATTTGCAGTGAACTGGGAGATAAAATTGGTGCAGATCTACCAGAGGTGGGTGCTTAATGTCTATCTATTCAGGGAATTGGGGTGATGTTCACACATTTCTGCACAATACAGACTGGATTGTGCTTCCAATGCAGGGTTTTGATTTGTTTTGAGCAATTTAGGGATGGTCTCTGAATTTACTTCATTAGGGCCAAGTTCCTGATTACGTCCTGAGTGGATAATACCACAGCTCTGCTGAGCTCTCAGTCTCCCGATGCGACTTAGTACAGTTGGCCATGGTTGCCTTGGCTGTGGGCTCAGCTCCACCTACCTGCCTTTTCCCCATAAACCTTTCTTCTCCTAATCAGTAAACATCTGACTGGATCTTTAATGAGGCAGCCTTCACTGCTTCCTCAGGCAGAGAATTTCATGGATTCAGTACTCTCTGGAAGAAGCAGTTCCTCCTCATCTCCGTCCTAAATCTACTCCCTGAATCATGAGGCAAACATGTCAGTGAGAGAGCAGGTGGCACTTGCCCCAGTTACAGTCTGTCTGTCTGAACTCCACAAAGAAGTAAAGCTTATTCAACCACAGCCCAACTGTGCAAGTGAACCCTAACTTAAGGTTACGACAGCAGTGAAAGAACCTTCCTTCCCCAAAGAGCAGCGAGATTGCAGAAGCCACTACCACAGAGTGTAATTGAGATCAATAGCATACATACAGTTAGAGGAGGCTGGATTAAGGGAGAAGGGTGTAGAGGGTGACACCGATAGACTTAGAAAAACAGGCAGAGAACTGAGTGGAGCATTAATAGCAGCAGGAGCAAGTGGGACAGATTGACCTGTTATGGAGACACTCAACACAGAACAGGCCCATCAGCCCAACTCATCCATACTGACCAAATTTGCATTCTGGGATGGTCCCATTTGCCTGCATTTGGTCCTTGTCCTTCTGATTCCTTCCTATCCATAAATCTGTCCAAATGCCTTTTGAACACAATTATATTATTAAATTCCACTGTGAGAAGACATTTAACCCAATTAAGTTCACTGAAGCTCCTTCAACTAATTCAACTCTCCTAGTAAAGCCCATCCTTGTAGGATATAAATGGGAGCAGAAGTCGGCCATCATGCCTTATGAGCCTGTTCTGTCATTGACTGAGATCATGGGTGATCTGGCTGTGGATTCAGCTCCACCTACCTGCCTTTTCCCCATCATTGTGCAAAAATCTAAATCTGCCTTAAATATATTTAATGAGACAGCCTCTACTGCTTCTATCGCTTCCCCTGACATTATGTTCCAGATACAGACCACTCTCTGAGTGAAAAGTTGCCCCTCAGTTCCTCCTTAAATCTCTCCTCTCTCACCTTAAAACTAGTTCTACTCAGTCCCTGTAAATAGACTGAGGGCATTGTCGATGCCCCTCATGATTTTATAAACCTCTACAAGATCACCCCTACCATTCGACTCACTAACAAAAAATACCCAGCCTCTCTAACTTCTCCCTACACTTGAGCCCTCAACATCCTGGTGAATCTCCTCTGCACCCCTTCCAAATGATGGATGTCCTTCCTATAAATGGGTGACCAGAAAAACAATATAACACCTTATCTAATTTATTTACACTGACCTAAACTTTTCTAAACTTATCTAGCTTAACTCCCATCTATACGCGAATATTCTGGTGTGTGTGTGTGTGGAATACTCCAAGCCACTACAGTTCAAGGCACAATTCTCAAAAAGCAGTTCAAAGTTCAGTTTCAGAAATTCAGTGATGACACGTAGAATTGAAATCGATGTGACATGCAGGCCTTAGATGAAATTAGCAGTTCACAAAGTGGGTGAAAGAGTTCGGGGCTGACAGAATGTTTACAACTTACAAAACCCTTGTTGAGTTGTTTTGAGCTCAATGTCCTTTTAGATGAGTGCCAACCAAAATGTCTTTGGCGTAGGAAGCACGAAACAAATGATGCTCACAAAGCTTCCAGCACCCTTTCTGTGGGTCAGACAAACTCAAGTGACCCTCACACTGGTCACCATCCAAATGCAGTATTTCTTCTGCCTTCAGAACCCTTTCCGTGGGTCAACTGAACAAAAGTGACCTTCACTCTTTTAGTCCCAGAGTGCCCTTCATATTCCTCTATCACAGACAGGAGGAAATCAGAGAGTTTGTTTCTAGCCACACATGAAGCCAATCCAGCACAGTATTTCTTCCAAGAGCTCCTTGCGCCTGTGCTGTCTCTTTGAAACGGCCCCTGAGCAAAACTGCGCACTCAGTCTTAATCTGTTGGTCACATGGTCACTGCACCTGGGTTTTAAGGACACTGCCTTCTCTCAGACACTGTAAAGCCTGCAGGGTTTCTTAAATCTGTTCTCTTAAAGTGACAGTCCCACACAAATGAAAATGGACTAAAAAATGGAGCACATAATATAGAGGATGAGGAATCTCTGGAATTTCCTGCCCTGAGGTGTTGTGGAGGCCGGATCTTTGAGGGTACTTGAAGATCAGAGAGTCACGCATTGTGGAAATAAAGCCTTTGGCCCAATTTTCCCATGACAACCCACATTCGTCTCACATGCAAGGGTTTGGCACATGTACCCTATCCATGTATCCATCTAAAGGCTTCTTAAATGTTTCAGTAGTATCTGCCACAACCACCTCCTCTGGCAGCTTGTTCCAGATACCTACCACCCTCTGTGCAATTAGGTTACCCTACAGGTTCCTGTTAAATCTCTTCCCTCTCACCTTAAACATCTGTTCTCTGATTACTGATTTTCCCCACTCTCGGGCAACACGGTTGCTGTAGCGGTTAGCGCAACTCCATTACAG
Organism: Narcine bancroftii; assembly: GCF_036971445.1. Classification (NCBI taxonomy): domain Eukaryota; kingdom Metazoa; phylum Chordata; class Chondrichthyes; order Torpediniformes; family Narcinidae; genus Narcine; species Narcine bancroftii. Next base: position 62,073,731 of record NC_091474.1, on the reverse strand, counting down.
CATCAGCGATTGGGACCGGGATTCGAATCTCGTGCTGTCTGTAGCGAGTTTGTACGTTGTCTGTGGGTTTTCCCTGGGTGCTCCAGTTTCCTCCCATCCTTCGAAATGTAACGGGGGTTGTGGGTTAATTGGGTGTAATTGGACGGCGCAGGCTTGTTTGTTGAAATGGCCTGTTACTGTGCTGTAGGTGTAAATTTAATTTTAAAAAATTTCGCCAAAAGACTCAGTGCATTCATCCGATTTAATCCCCCCATGATTTTGTACACCTCTATGAGATCACTCCTCATCAACCTGCACTCCAAGGAATAAAGCCCAAGCCGATTCAACCTCCCTATAGTCCCAGCAACATCCTCATCAATCTTCTCTGCACCCTCTCCAGTTTAACAAGATTGTTCCTGCAGCACCATGACCAGAACTGAACACTGTTGGGCCTCACCAACATCTTGTACAACTGCACATGACCTCCCACCTTCTCTACTCAGTACTCTGACTGGTGAAGGCCAAAAGCTTTTTTGACCACCTATCTACCTGTGACACAATTTTCAAGATACTATGTACCTGTACTGAATTAAATTTTTCAACATATGGCACAGTAACAGTCCCTTCCAGCCCATGAGCCCTTGTCACCCAAATGCACCAATGAACCTGCAAGCCCTGTAAGTTATTGAAGGGTGGGAGGAAACCGGAAACTGGAGCACCTGGAGGAAACCCAAGCAGACACAGAAAGAACATATGACCTCCTTACAGCCAGCGCCAGATTCAAACCTGGGTGGCTGGCACTGTAATAGCATTGTGCTAACCTCAATGCTAATTCCTCTGCTCCACCACATTCCCTCAATCTCCACCATTAACTGGGTAGGCCCGATCAATGTTAGACCTCTCAAAATGCAAGACTTCACATTTCTCTATTCCTCTGCCCAACCAATCAAGACTCTGCTGTGATCTTTGGCATGTTAATGTTAATACCAGGCATGTTAATGTCATCCATAAACTTGTTTACCATGTCATGCCTATTCTCCTCTAAATCTTTGATATAGATAACCAAGGCTGGTGCCTAACCCTGTGGCAGACCACTAGTCACAGGCCTCCAGTCTGAAAAGCCACCCTCCACCATCTCCCTATGCTTTCAACCACGAAGCCAATTTTCTATCCATTCTGCGGTTTCTCCTGGGATTCCATTTGATCTAACCTTCCAGAGCAGCCAACTGTGCGGAACTTTTATCAAATGCCTTGCCCTGCTCTTGTCAACCTTTTTGGCCATATTTTCAAAAATCAATCAGGTTTGTGAGACGTGACCTCCCACTTCCAAAGCTGTGCTGGCTGTCCCTAATCAGTCTTTTCCCATCCAAGTGCACAGATATCTTCTCCCTCAGAATACCCTTTAGTGACTTAACGACCACTAATCTGGAGTTCTCAGGCTTTTCCCTGCAGCCCTTCTTGAAGAGAGGCCCAACATTTGTCACCCTCCAGTCTGCTGGTATCTCATCTATACTTAATGATGACTCAAAAATCTCAACATCCAGTTTCCCCCCTGGCTTCCCACACTGCCTTCAGATGTACCTGATCGGGCTCATGAGATTTGCCTACCTTCATACACATCACTGGATAGGAGTGAGGAGCTGACACAGAGGAAATGGTGTCTGGGGCTAATCAGCCATTTTGAGGTGCTGGTTTGGCTTCCTCATCTATTTTCTTGTGTTTCTTTTGTTGGCTGAGAGACCAAAGTTGACCTAGAGCACCATCAAGAACTCACTGACCTCTTATGTCTTGGCACCTTCTAACAGCATTGAAAGGGTAGAGTCCAGAGATGGGGACAACAAGGGGGTCATTCATTAGGTTCTTCACGGATGCTGTCAGCCCAGGGTCTTATGCTCAGGTGGCAGGGGCAAGGTTCGAATGCACAGCAGAGGTGAAGTGGAGTTAAACAAGAACTTCAAATTCCTGGGTGTCAACATCTCCGAGGATCTGTCCTGGAGCCTCCATGTTGATGCGATCATGAAGAAGGCTCACCAGCAGCTATACTTTGTGAGGTGTTTGAGGAGATTTGGTCTGTCACCAAAGAGTCTTGTAAACATCTACAGGTGTACCGTGGAGAGCATTCTGGCTGGCTGCATCTCTACCTGGTACAGAAGTGCCAATGCTCAGGGCAAGAAAAATATTTCCAGAGGGTTGTTAACTCAGCCTGTGACATCACAGGGACGAGACTTCACTCCTTTGAAGACATCTACATGAGGCAGTGTCTTAAAAAAGCAGCCTCTATCCTCAAAGACCCCCCCCCACCCCCCAGGCCATGCCCTCTTCACTCTGCTACCATCAGGGAAAAGGTACAGGAGCCTAACGACGAGGACTCAGCGGCACGAGGACAGCTTCCTCCCACTGCCATCAGATTCCTGGATAATCAATGAACCAAAGACACTGCCTAACTTTGACTTTTCATGAACTATTTTTATTTATGGTTATAAGATGGTTTATATGAATGTTTGCCCTGTGACGCTGCCGCAAAACAACAAATTTTGCAACTTGTTCATGACAATAAATTCCGATTCTGATGGGGTTGAGGGCATTACGCAAACGTGCTGAAGAAATTCAGCAGATGATGCAGTATCCGTAGGAAGTAAAGGGACCTGGGCAAAAACAGGCAGGTGCCTGGGTACCCATCTACCACATAGCGTCTCTCACGTGGGCATCTCACACATTGTCTCTGTCAGATTTAACTGACATCAGTCCTGAAGGAAATGACACTTGGAAATGAAAGTTAATTTGTATAACTAGAGAAAGAAAGAGACCAGAAGATATGGGTTAAGGGAAAATTTCAGGGGGAACATGAGGGGGAACTTCTTCATAGAGAGTGGTGGGAGTGTGGAACGAGCTGCCAGCTGAAATGGTGAATATGGGCTCAGTTTTAAAATTTAAGAAGAATTTGGACAGGTATATGGATGGGAGGGTATAGAGGGCTAAGGAATGGGTGGAGGTCAATGAGGACTAGGCAGAAAAATGGTTCAGCACCGACGATAAGAACTGAATGGGCCAGTTCCTGCGCTGTAATGTTCTATGGTTCTAAACTTTTGTTATAGCCACCCAATCCAAAAAGGACACCTCAGGAGGAAAGTGAAGAAGAGAAGCAGTTCCGAGCTGTGTTTGAGCATATCTCAGGAAAGGTGAGCAGAAATATTGTCTGATATTTAGCAGGAGTGGGACTAAAAACACACAGGAGTGGGACTAAACACACAGGAGTGGGACAAAACACTGTGTTAGGGAACGAGATAGGTCAGGTGTCTGAGGTTAATGTTGGAGAACAAATTGGGTCTAGTGATCACAACTCTTATTAGTTTTAGGGTAGTTTTAGGGAAGAGCAAAGAAGGGCCTAAAGTTGAGGTTCTGGATTGGAGAAAATCAAATTTCGAAGGAATGAAAATGGCTTTGGGGAGTATTGAGTGGGACATGATTTTTTTCAGGAAAGGATGTAAATGAAAAATGGAGAATATTCAAAGAAGAAATTTGGAGAGTACAGAGTAGATATGTCCCAGTGAGGATCAAAGGAAAGGCTGGAAATCATAGGGAGCCTTGGTTTTCGAGGAATATTAGAAATTTGGTTAGGAGAAAGAGGGAGGTGTACAAGAGGTATAAACAGCAGGGTGATGAGGAATTGAAAGAGGACTACAAGGAGTGTAGAAAAAATCTTAAGAAAGAAATTAGAAAGGCCAAAAAGAGGTATGAAGAGGCTTTGGCAGGCAGAGTAAGAATAAATCCAAAGGGTTTCTATAGGTATTAGTGAGGGATAAAATTGGACCCCTTGTAGATAGGGAGGGTAGGCTATGTGAAAAGTCAGAGGAGATGGGGAAATTTTAAATGATTTCTTTTCCTCGGTATTCACTAGGAAAAAAAATATTGTACCAGTTGAAGTAAAGAAAAATAGTGGGGAAGTCATGAATCATATAAGGATAACCGAGGAGGTAGTGAGGGCAGTGTTAAAAAAGATAAAGGTGGACAAATCTCCGGGTCCGGACAATGTATTCCCAAGGACACTCAGGGAGACTAGTATACAGGTAGTGGGGCCATTAACAGAGATATTTAGGATGTCACTGGTCACGGGGGTAGTGCCAGAGGATTGGAGGGTGGCTCATGTTGTTCTGCTGTTTAAGAAAGGGTCCAAATGTAAGCCTGGAAATTATAGACCTGTGAGTCTAATGTCTGTGGTGAGTAAGTTGATGGAAAGTGTTCTGAGGGATGGCATTTACAAATATTTGGAAGAACAGGGATTGATAGGTAGTAGTCAGCATGGTTTTGTCAGGGGTAGATCATGCTTAACAAACTTTATAGAGTTTTTCGAGGGGGTTACAAAAAAGATTGATGAAGGGAAGGCTGTGGATGTTGTCTATTTAGACTTTAGTAAAGCTTTTGACAAAGTTCCCCACAGGAGGTTAGGAAAAAAGGTGGAGGCATTAGGTATAAATAAGGAGGTAGTGAAATGGATTCAGCAATGGTTGGATGGGAGGTGTCAGAGAGTACTGGTAGAAAATTGTTTGTAAATTGGAGGCCGGTGACTAGTGGAGTTCCTCAGGGATCGGTCCTGGGTCCACTATTGTTTGTTATATACATTAACGATCTGGAAGAAGGGGTGGTAAATTGGATAAGTAAGTTTGCAGATGATACAAAGATTGGTGGTATTGTGGACAGTGAGGAAGATTACCGTAGCTTAAAAAGAGATATAGGAAAGCTAGAGGAGTGGGCTGAGAAATGGCTGATGGAATTTAATACGGATAAGTGTGAAGTGTTCCATTTTGGAAAGGCAAATCTAAATAGGTCATATACATTGAATGGTAGACAATTGAGGAGTGCAGAGCAACAAAGGGATTTAGGAATTATGGTAAATAGTACCCTCAAGGCTGATACTCAGGTAGATGGTGTGGTGAAGAAGGCATTTGGAATGTTGGCCTTCATAAATTGGAGTATTGAATTCAAGAGTTGGGATGTTATGATGAAATTGTACAAAGCATTGGTGAGGCCAAGTTTGGAATACTGTGTGCAGTTTTGGTCACCGAATTATAGGAAGGATATCAACAAAATAGAGAGAGTGCAGAGAAGGTTCACGAGAATGTTGACAGGATGTCAGGGTTTGAGTTACAGAGAAAGGTTGAGCAGCCTGGTGCTTTTTTCTCTGGAACGTAGAAGATTGAGGGGGGATTTGATGGAGGTGTTCAAGATTTTAAAAGGGACAGAGAGAGTCAACGTGGATAGGCTTTTTCAATTAAGAGTGGGGGATATTCAAACCAGAGTCCATGGTTTGAGATTGCAGGGGGAAAATTATAAGGGGAACATGAGGGGAAATTTCTTCACGCAAAGGGTGGTTGGGATGTGGAATAACCTTCTGGCAGAGGTGGTTGAAACAAGGACATTATTTACATTTAAGGAAAGACTGGATAATTACATGGAGGGGAGAGGATTGGAAGGGTATGGACCAGGTGCTGGTCACTGGGACTAGGAGGGCGGGGATTTGTTCCGGCATGGACTAGTAGGGCCAAACTGGCCTATTCTGTGCTGTATAGGGTTATATGGAGTGGGATTAAACACACAGGAGTGGGACTAAAAACACAGGAGTGGGACTAAAAACACAGGAGTGGGACTAAAAACAGGAGTGGGACTAAAAACAGGAGTGGGACTAAACACACAGGAGTGGGACTAAACACACAGGAGTGGGACTAAACACACAGGAGTGGGACTAAACACACAGGAGTGGGACTAAACACACAGGAGTGGGACTAAACACACAAGAGAGGGACTAAACACACAGGAGAGGGACTAAACACAGAGGAGTGGGACTAAATATACAGGAGTGGGACTAAACACACAGGACTGGTGTTCTAGAGTCTCAGAAGTAAAGAACGAGAATGTCAAGAACAAACATTATGAGCAGGGATTCAGAGGGTCAGGAAAATGGCCTGGTGGATCAGGAAAATGGCCTAGTGGATCAGGAGAGTAGTTGGGAGAGGGAGTGAGGCTTGGGAGAGAGGCCCAGATTGTTGAGTGGGGACAAGATTTTTGGTGGAGATAGGGCAGCCAGAGTATCGGGAGTGAGAATAGAAAATTGTAATGATGATAATGGAAAGTCCAGCCATGAGGACGAGGGATTTAGGAGGGTGGATCGAGTTGGTCCAGTCATGTGTATGAGGGATTTTGGAGGGAGGATCGAGTTGGTCTAGCCATGAGGACAAGGGATTTAGGAGGGAGAACCGTGTTGGTCCAGGCATGAGGGGTGAGGGTTTTAGGAGGGAGGAAAGGATGCATGAGAGTTGAGAAAGGGGGAATATCAGCAGTAAGGATGGGTTAGGATCCAGAGTGAAGATGGTGTATGTTCAGGAGGTAAGATGGGACATTACCAGGAGTTCGGCTTGGGAGTGATGATCGTTGACCCACCACAACTTAATTTCATCCTTAACCTTTTCTACTGCTCTCTTTCAGGATCTCATCATCAATGCTTATGAACTTCAGAATATTTTGTTCAATGTGTTTTCAAAACGTGAGTTTCCCACATATATGGTTCTTGAAAGAACGTGCTCGCTTTGTACGGAAGCTTAACTCAGGTTAAGATGATGTATTGAAGTTTGTTTTTGGACTATGCTAGTCTGGCCCTTGCTACCCGTAGTGATGAGGCACCGTCCCCTACCTCTCAGGTGTAATATTGATGTCGGGGGCCTACAAACGTTGGGAGTCCAGAGGTTCCCACTGCAAGGTTATGGAATTAAATCAGAATTAGCAGACCGTGGAGGGGGGGGGTGGGCTGGGAATATTGAGGTGGGAGGGTATGTGTGTGGCTTGGGTTGGGGAACTCTTCCTCTTCTGGAGCCCGCCACAAAACGTGAGGGGCTGTCAATCGCTGTGCTCCTTGGCCTACAATGGAATCAAGCGACAAGCAGCACTCTTATGGCCACAAGAGAGATTGGTGCTGAGGAGCCTTGTGCGCAAACTGGATGTTGGCCTCCTGCTAAGCAGACTGGGAACTTTGATCCATCACTAACTGTGTTTGTTTTGCAGAAATGAACATGGGAATAGAGAATTTTGACATTGAGACATGTCGCAGCATCGTGTCCCTGTACAATGTATCCTGTGGTCAAGGTTCTGCAAACCTGATGAGCATTTTACCAGTTGAAATGAGTTCAAATTGCAAAGGCCAAATTAACTTTGATTGTTAAATGAGTGGAGGTCAGGAAATTGAGGGCACTTGGGGGAACTGGGGACAGATGAGGAAACAAGGCCTAGGGCAGACCAGCACAATCATATTAAATGGTGGGGCAGGCTTTGAGGAGCAGAGTGTCTCCACCTGCTCACTTCTTTATGAAAATTAATCATTTGGAAATTTTTTGCATTTAATGAATACAAATGTTTTAAGCCAGAGTAACATGTGGATAAATGTATAGGACTTCTTGCAGGGCACCATAAAAGCACCAGGTCGTATCAAGTGTCTCTTGGATTGGGCTTGAAACCATGTGCTGATAACATGGGCAAGAGTTCTGGCCACTGCACCCTAGTGACCACTGGATCCTTCAGCTTCAATGCCCCCAGAAAATGTATGGTTGTTAAATCAAATATCAGAGTACCTAGGGTTTGCTCTGGATGCTCAAATTTTCTCTCTATCTCCAAAAATGGGCAGGGTTTGTAGGTTAATTAGCATATTTTGGTGGATAGGCAGAAGGGACTGTTATCATGCCATATTAAAATACCATGCACTAGGTCTCCAGCATGCAGAGTGTGACAACTTCACCAAGAGTAATATTTAGTGATGTAAAATTTCTATGGCAGGAAGTACTCCATGGTGTCAGGTATTTTTTAGGGTTTTTTTTTGGTCATCTAACGTGAACTATGAAAGATACATGAATCAAAAAAAATTCAGATATTGAGAAATGTTCCTTGGCAAACAAAGGCAAGCCTGAGTGACTCGGGGGACAGGCATGGAGAGGAACTCAGTACTTTGTGTCGGGAACCCTTTCTCAATGGCACCTGAGTCCCTCCAGCTTCTCATTGTCTGACCAAGGTTCCAACATCCGCAGTTCTTGGGTTACTCTTGTGTTTCCTTGACTGTTTTGCCAACACAGAAAGATGAAATTGGAGGACTTGGTTTTGAAGAATTTAAGATTTTTTGGAAGCGGTTGATCATTTGGAAGGTAAGCAAAGAAGAAAAAGAAATCAGTTTTGACTGTGATCCATTGGTTCTCATTTTGTGATTTCATTGCCTCTGCAGAATGCTTTCCTGAGGTGTGACTATGACAAATCAGGGATGATATCAGCTCACAAGCTTCGATCTGCTGTCAAGAATGTTGGTAAGGAACCAGCTGGGCCTGGCTTGTGCTTTGCCTTGACAATATAGACATTACCCCTCCATTAATCTTCATCTGCAAAGCCAAGCCAAAGAGAGAAGAGAGAAAGAGATAGACATTTTGACAATTACTGGCCCTTAGGATAACTATCTCCAGGTTCCTTGCAAAGGGCCCAGAACCAAAATGTTGACTGACCATTTCTACCAATGGACGCCGTCTTGACCTGCTCAGTTCCTCCAGCAATTCTTTAGTAAAAACACAATGCTGGAGAAACCTGGCAGGACAAACAGTGTCCTTTATATTGCAAGGATAAAAATACATAATTGACGTTTCGGGCTTGACCCTTTCCTCTGAACTTTTACCCAATCCCTTTTACCCAATGTGCTAGAATAGAAGATTGAAAAGTTCTGTGCACCTCCATCTGTTCTTAGATATCTCAATTTAAACCTAATCTCTTGTTGGTCATCAGGTTTTCATCTCAACAACCAATTACTGCAAATTCTGGTCATCCGATATGCAGATGCATACCTGCAAATCGATTTTGATAGTTTCTTGCGTTGCATGGTTCGATTGGAGACTGCATTCAGTGAGTATTAGAGCATAAGCTATTGGATAGATGATCCCACGTTTCGAACAGCACGCTGATTTTTCTGCTGTTTTTCCCTTGGGAAAATCAATCCTTCCTAATGAACTTTACAGTTATGTTGTAATTTAAGAAACACACTGGCCAATCTTTTGCAAATAGTAGTTAGTTTATTTTAATAATGTTGGTTGAGGGGTGAAATCAATAATTAATATCTATAAGATTGAAAGAAGATTTGCTAGGATGTTGCCTGGGCTTGAGGAACTTAGTTACAGGGAAAGGTTAAACAGGTTAGGACTTTATTCCCTGGAGCATGAAGAATGAAGGGAGATTTGATAAAATTAAGAGGGGTACAGACAGAGTAAAGGCAAGCAGCCTTTTTTCACTGAGTTTGGGTGAGACAAGAACAAGAGGACATGGGTGAAAGGTGAAAAGTTTAAAGGGAACATTTGGGGGAACTTCTTCACATAGAGGTGGTAGGAGTGCAGTAAGAGCTGCCGGCTGAAGTGGTAAATACAGGCTCAATGTTGACATTTAAGAAAAATTTGAATGGGTACACGGATGGGAGGGGTCCATGTGCACGTCATTGGGGTTAGGCAGAAGGGCCTGTTTATGTGCTGTAATGTTCTATGAACATTGATCAGGAATGAGTAATTCCCAGACAACAAGCTATGGATATTCTCTGGCAGGACCAGCACATATCCCTTGTTACAGGATATCTTTGGGAAGATGTTGGTGCACATTGATGGTGAAGGTCCTTGCAGGATTTTGATCCAACAAATCAGCAAACCAATGTATATCTAAGTCAGGATGGGGTGTGCCTTGGAGATGCTCTTGTTCTGATGTATTTTTGCCTCTTGTTCATCTAGTCAGTAAGGCAGCAACATTGCTGGAATATTCTCTTTCATTTTGCTGATATCCATGAACAAATGTACCTGTTGGCATCAAAAACTTTGGTATCGAGATGTTCATTTTAATAATCCCATCAGCAAGATATTTTTAAAAAAGATCTCAAATTTGTTGGCACTGGTTGCAGTAGATGATCCATGCAGATTCACGAGTTCACTTGAAAGGATTATTTGAGGCCCTGAAAGGTGATGGGGAGGAGGTGTGGGCGCAAGTGGAGCATCTCCTGTGGTCACAAGGGTAGGTCCAAAGGGGATGATTGATGGGAGGGAGGAGTGTACAGGGGAGTTACAGAGCGAGCATCCCTGCAGAAGGCAGAGAGGGGAGGAGAGAGGAATATTTGTGCAGTGGTGGGATCATGTAGAGGGTGGGGGAAATAGCAGAGGAGGATGTGTTGGATTTGGAGGCTGGTGGGGTGGTTGGTGAGAACAAGGGGAATCCTGTCCTTGTGTGTGGAGGTGGAGGGGGCCTGGGCAGATGTGCATGTAATGGAGGATATGTGGGTGAGTGCTGGTACAGGGGAAGCCACATTGTTTGAAGAAGGAGGATATCTTTGATGATCTGGCATAGAAATCCTCATCCTGGGTGCAGATGCGATGGAGATGGAGGAATTGAGAGAATGGAATGGAATCCCTACAGGGGAGAGGGTGGGAAGAGGTGTAGTTGAGGTAGCTGAGGGAGTTGGTGGCTTGTAGATGTCTGTCAAGAGTATCTCCTGAAATGGAGAAAGAGAGATCAAGGAAAGGGAGAGTGTTGCTAGAGATGGACCAAGTGAAATTGAGGTTGGGGTGGAAGCTGGCAGCAAAGTGGATGATGTCATCAAGCTCATCATGGGTACATGAAGCAGCAACAATGTAGTCATCGATGTGGCGGAGGAAGAGTTGAGGAGCCACCTTTTGAAACATACTGGGGGTGTAGGTTAATTGGGTGTAAATTGGGTGGCACGGACTTGTGGGCCGAAATGGCCAGTTACTGTGATGTATGCCTAACTTAAAATTTAAATTTACATTCAAAATTTTAAAATTATTAATATGAAGGACAAACAACAGTGGGCAGAATGGGCCAGATCACAGGCTTCCTGTCTGAAAAACAACCCTCCACTACCATCCTCTGACTCCATCCACAAGCCACTAATGGGGAAAATGGCTAAAAAAAATGTCTGTAACCGACGAGGAATTAAAGGACTTTTCCCCTGTTCTTAGGAGAAACGCTGGGCCACTACAAATGATCTTTGTTTGGAAAATTTAGCATGGATCATGTCAGGCCAGATGAAATAGAATACAATTTTGATGCATTCAATCTACATTAGCCCTTGGTGGTGGAACGTATCTGCCCGATCAGTACTCAACTGTAAATAGGTGATTCCAGAATTCAATTTAGTCAATAAGAACTAGAATTAAAATTCAAGCACAATTTCCTTGTTAATACTTCAAATCATCACATAGCACCTTTAATTAATTTTTGTACATAGATAATGAGTGACAGAAGTTGAAAAAAACACACAAATCCTGGAGAAACTCAGCAGGTCAAATAGTGCCTTTATGTAGCAAAGGTAAAGATACAGAACCAAAATGTTTCATGCTTGAGCCCTTCATCAAGTGTTTTTTCACTGAACCACGTTGTCAACAGAATCCCAACAGAAGTTGAAATGTGTGTTTCATCTACCACAGTGTTGTTTATTGTTAACTTTCATGTTCTGTTTTCAATATAGGATCATTTAAGATTTGTGATACCCGGCAGACTGGTGAAGTGACTTTGAACTTGATGCAGGTAAGTGACTGTTTCAGTCAAAACATTTTGCAAACCCTCAATCCTGTCACTCAAATCTATCCCGGGACCAGCACCATTGGACAGTGAACTACACGAGTCCCTTTCACAGATATAGTAAAAAAATACATTAAAAAAGCTCTCTGAAAATCTGTGGGTTAAATATTTCAGGCCAAGTGTTAAGTTATACAGATGACACCACCAGCATTTGTGGAAGCGGGGATGTCATACTTAACTATCAATAGCAGGCAGCCATTCCACTGGGAGATGAGAAACAATGAACAATATCTGACAGCTTCAGAGGGATGCATTAGACCAACTTCCCTCTCCTCTGATCCTTATAGTTTATTTCCACCTGAGAAATTTTCATCTAAAATAATTTTGTATTAAAAAAAGTATATCTGCACTGTTTTACCTCCTGCCTGAGTCGTCTACAGAACAACTATAAATATTTCTACTCAAAGATGACACTATTTTGAGCTGCACTCTCAGTGCAGGATGAAAGTTGACCTAAAATAGATCTAGATAGATGGGCTCCTGCTCAGATTTCAGATCGATTGTCAGAGAACATACATGACATCACATACAACCCGGAGGTTATTTTTCCTGCAGACGTGGCAGAATTACCACTTACTGGCAGTGTGACAAAAAATGTACCCAAAATGTATATGTGTATACATGTAAATACATAAAGAAATGTAAACAAACTGACTGTGTAATACAGAGAGGAAAAATATCAATAAATCTGTTCCTGAACCTGGTGGTGCGAGTCTTGTGGCACCTATACCTCTTTCATGATAACAGCAGGTGAGAACAGAGCGTGTGCCGGGTGATGTGGATTCCACTGCTCTACAACAGCAGTGTGCCCCATAGATGTTCTCAATGCTGGGGAGGGTTTTGCCTGTGATGTCCTGGGCTGTGTCCACTCCCTTTTGCAAGGCTTTATGCTCAGGGGTATTGGGGTCTCCATACCAGACCATGATGCAGCCGGTCAGCGCACTTTCCACCACACTTCTGTAGAAATTTGCCAGGGTTTCCGATGTCATTACTAAACCTCTACAAACTCCTGAGAAGTAGAGGTGCTCCCAACTTACTTGTCATATTACTTACTGGACAGAAATATCAGCTGAACAGGATTATTTTCACTCCTTTTAACAAATTTTGATAAGTTTTTTTTTATTTAAACAGTGGCTCTTCCTGACTATGAGCATATGAAGATTGGACAGAAGATTGTGTGTCTGTACAATATGTTACTGAATGAGGCCTTATTTTTTTGCAAGTGATCATCTTTTTATCATACTTTTATATATTTGAGAATTCTCGCTGGAATGGTTTTGGCAAATATACCTGCTATGAAGGGTACTACTCTAGGGATGTTGTTCATTCTGCTACTGCTACCTGTTCCTCACTTCCAAGGCCAGTCATTTCTTAGTACCTTGTAATGTTGAATTACATTAAATCTCCTGTTGAAGCTCATCTATGTAGTGGATCAATCCTCCTCTTTCAATTTCACTGGTAGTTTCAAGTCTTACAATAAAACCCCTGTCTCTGGTATATTGAGGCAGCATGGTTGGCCTAGCAGTTAGTGCAATCCCTTTACCGTGCCAGCAATCGACACTGGGGTTCGAATCCTCACTGTGTGTAATGAGTTTGTACATTCTCCTCATGTCTGCGTGGGTTTTTCCCAGGGGCTCCAGTTTCCTCCCACTGTTTGAAACGTACTGGAGGTTGTAAGTTAATTGGGTGTAATTGGGCGCCATGGACTCGTGGGCCAAAACAGCCTGTCACCCTGCTGTGGGTCTAAATTTAAATTTAATTTAACTTTTTTCACAATCTCAGTAAATGAACAATTCCTTTCATGGCTTTAATACTCTCAGTGAAGCTGATTTTTGAGAGCTCAAGGCATACAATCCCAGGGTTTGGAATTGTAGCCAAAGCTCATTCGAAATTCAAGATTTGTTTCAATTGGTGGATGGAGTGGTTAAAGGGTTGTCAGCCAATATATGATTAAAATTATTTGCTTGCATGGAGATATGGGACAGATAGACTGGCTTTCTGTTGTATCCTTCAACTTCCAATCACTTTTGATATTAGTCTCCTTGTACAAACCAGACAAAAATACATCCCCTCCTAAATGACTGATTACATCACAGGGAGTTGGGACTGTTCTTAGGATTTCCTAAGCCATTGTACAATCATTATTCCAAACATTTCATTTTATTGAGGATCATCTTGTTGTTAAATGCTTACCTCATGAAAAACATGACCATCTTGGAGATTTGATGGAAAGACCCAGTTCATCCCATCACTAGGAGGAGCAGAACCAGATAGGTGCATTTGGATAAAGACAAGGGAGAAAGAAATGGAAGGATATTGATTAGGATGGAGTATTAAGTCTTCTTAAAGCATAAAAGTATTGGGCAAATTAGTCTCTTTCAATCCTGTAAATTCCATGATTCAATGTGCTGAAACTGTTATATGTTTTAAGGTATTTTAAATATTTTTTGTGATAAGTTGGTTTTGCCATTCAAGTCTTTTTTTCCAAGTGAGCTACACAATTTAATTGTTAGGGAAGATGCACATTAGTTACCCAATCCAAATCAAACATTTCCAAATTATGACATACATACTAACGCAGTAATGTCATTCTGCATATACTGGACATTTTGGATTCCGTTCAATTGAGCTGAGATTTCCATGTCTTCTGACATTTCCTGTGCATCAAGTGAATCAGCAAACCACCAGGTTACACTCACAAAAATTAAAAGTATTAAAATGAGGTGCTAAACAACTGTATACCTATTAGATGAAAACAAACTGCTTCTTCCTGTACTCCTCTTATGTGGGAGCAAGGGTGTTGAAGCATTTTTCCACACAATAATCACTTGACTCCGATTCTCAATCCGATCTTCTTGGTACCAAGGAGAGAGAGAGAGAGAGAGTCGGTCTCCACCGACCCTCTCCTCTACATCGGAGAGACTGGAAACAGACTGGGAAATTGCTTTATTGAGCATCTCAGCTTTGTCCACCTCAATAGTGTGGATCTCCCAGTGGCCACCCATTTCAATTCTCCATCCCATTCCCTTGCCAACACGTCTGTCCATGGTCTCATGCACTGCCAGATTGAGACCACCCATAAATTGGGTCTCATCTTCTGACTGGGCAACCTCCAACCAGAAGGCATTAATATTTGACCTCCAGCTTTCGGTTAAACCCCCACCCCACCTTCCTTTTTCCCCCTTTGTCTCTCCTTTCTCTGTCTCCTTTCACACTGACATGATAAATTCTACCTATTCCCTTATTACATCCAATTAACACCTTTTGTTGGTCTCGATTCCTCCCCCATTGTTTGAATTCTGAGACTTCCTGATCTATCCTGCTTCTGCCTGTTCTGATTTTTCCTTGGAGAAGGGCTCAGGCCCGAAACGTCGACAATATATCTTTGTCTCCTATAGATGCTGGAAAGAAAACCAACTGATTTCCTCCAGCATTTTGGTGTGTTTACTACAATCACAGCATCTTCAGCCTGTCGTGCTTCTCTCTGAGTAACAGCTTAGCAGTTGCACTTTATACAATGAATCATCACATGACATCCCAGCAACAATCTGAGTGTACACAATGAGGAAAAGAAATCAGTCTCTGTCTCCTCAAGTTTTGGCCCACACATAGTGACTTGTAGTATGCAATAAAAACAATGCCTAAGTGTCTGTCGCCAGTACCGTGACATCCCCAGATGCACCAAGTAAAGCAAGAGAAAACAGCCATTAATCAAGATCGCAGATGTGCCTAATGCCATATGTCCAGTATCCTGTCAATTAATTCTTCCACAAGGGAGAATAAATGGAGTGAACCCCATTAAAGTGTTAAATGAAAAAACTGTATTCTGCTAGACACTGCCACAAACACCAACTGAAATAATGGGAAGACTTGTAGTGTACAACACAAACCCATCCATTCCCCACCATCTTCGCTTATATAGTGTTAACTTGGTGCTGCCCTGACCCTTCCTCCATCAAGTATGAGTTTCTTCAGGTGCAGTTCTGTTGATTTTGAGGTGGCTGGTGATGGGGTAAAATCCTGGTTCGGTAATTTGTGAGGTTATGCACTTCCTTCATTGCAAGCTGGGCTTCTATGTGCTCCAGCCACAAAATCAGAAGTTCTTACTGCCAACCCAACTTTGTCGTATTGAGCTGGGCTACCCAGGAATCAGCGTCCTGTCCCTGCTGTAATTCTTCCTTAGCCTCTCACGTTGTTTCCCTGCCTCTGCCTGTGCACTATCCTGGGCTGCGCTAAGTAATTGCTGCCTCAAGAATATCCAACATTAACGAGATAACCGAATGCATCAGAAATTGACCCAAGTCCAGTCTATCTGAAACTTTCTGATTTCCTCATAAACAGTATTTGCTTATTCTTCTTGCTATGTTATTATATAGTGGCTGTGGCATCACCAAAAAAAATCATAGAAGTCATGAAAATAGGGCCCATGTCTGTAATTCATCAGGAGATGTGAAACATCTTTGATGTGAAGTTTTAGCATTTTGTTTGGATTCTGATCTGTAATTTTTATTGATAAGAAGGAGATGTTAGAAATAAAATCACTGTCTGACTGTTCTCTGTCTCTATTGTACACTTATTCCACAAGCAGTAACTACTTCTCAAGGCTGAAACTAGCCATCGCAAGTAATTCAGACTTAAATGAATCCAACCAGGAATTCAGGAGAAACATTTTACCCAGCAGTGTGAATGTGAAACTCATTAACACAAATAGTTGGTGGAACTGCGAAAATCAATTTTAGGACAAATTGGTAAATACATGAGGAAATATACTAATTGAACTCACACTCTTGCCAAGAACCTCCCCCTCCACCCCCCCAGCCAAGCACCTCCCACACTCACAAGTATCTCCCGGTCTCACCAAGTTCTCCCCTCCAAATGCTTCTGAATCTCTCCGTGCCTCCCATTCTTGCCCAGTTGCTGCCACTCTCACAGGTGTCTCGCACACTGGCCAAGTGTCTTGCATTCTTGCCAAGTTTTCTCGCACTCTGGTGGGAGAACATGTTCAGAGAGAACAATCCTGAGCACAAGAATTTTATTTACATATGACACAAATGCGCAGCAGGAGACATGGTCACCTGCCTGCAAACCAGTAATCCTCTGCTACAAGTTAACTAAGCTATACCCATGTTATTTAGGAGGTTCAAACAACAGTATCTGTCACTCCTCCCCTGACGAGCAGGCATGGCACACCAATTAACAAAGTTATATATCTCTATCTGCCAGTTACAACGGGTGAGACTCCTCTCGCAGGTGCATGCCTCAAATAGCCCCCACCCTTCACTGGCGCGCACCTTACAATTAGTCATCCTGTGTTGCCCACTACTCAAAACCTGGAGTGGAGTTTAAAATTAGTTCCAAAGTGAAAAGGGAGTGAGCTAGCCCATGTGCTGGGTTTTTATCCTACAGCCGGCTCGTGGGTCAGCCAAGGTAGGCCTATGTGACTTTAGGTGAGGAGGACCAATTGGAAGTGTCTTTACCGATGAGTGGGTCTGACATTGATTGACAGTGGGAAGTGACTTTTCACCTGCTTCCTATCTGGGTGGTCAGATGACTCTCCATGCAAGCGCATGGAAACTGACCTTTGTCCTGACCAGGTACCTGGATAAAGCTCTGTGTTACGTTCCAGCCCTTGAAAGTCACAATACCTGGTCATTCTTTCCACAGAGTAATATAAATCTTGGGAAGTTTTAAAGTTTTAAATCACACACACACACACACACACACACACACACACACACACACACACACACACACACACACACACACACACACACACACACACACACACACACATGAGGCTGACGGTTGTTACCTAGTGAATTACAGTGCTCCACCATCTTTCTTCTTCCTCAAAAGACTATCAGATCCACCAGACCCACCTGCAGTGTTGTGGTCAAGGAACTGGTACCCAGCTTGTTTAAAGTAAAAACACAATGCTGGAGAAACTTGTGTTTTTATTTCAATCACTTTGATGAAGGGCTCAAGCCCAAAACCATATAACATATAACCATATAACAATTACTGTACGGAAGCAGGCCATCTCAGCCAACATCACTTTCCAGCTCCTATATTCTATGCTTTGATTTATAAAGGCCAGCATACGAAAAGCCTTCTTTACCACTCTATCCACGAAATTCCACTTACAAAGAACAATGAACTATTATTCCAAGATCTCCCTGTTCCTCTGCATTCCTCAATCTCCTCCCCTTCACTGATTATGTCCTGCTTTGATTATTGTTCCCAAAATGAAGCACTTCACACTTATCAGTATTAAACTCCATCCACCCTCTTTCAGCAATTTAATCCTTCTGCAGTCCCCAAAAATCATCTTCACTATCCACAACTCCCTCTATTTTTGTATCATCTGCATATTTACTAACCCTATTTATCACACCATCATCCAAATCATTAATGTAAATGACAAACAACAAGGGACCCAACACCGATCCCTAAGGCACACCGCTCATCACCGGCCCCCATCCTGGCAGACAGTTGTCCACCACGACTTTCTGGCATCTACCTTCTAGCCACCATTGAAACCATGTGACTATCTCAACATTAATACCTAGCGCCTGAACCTTCCTTACCAATCTTCCATGTGGAACCTTATCAAAAGCCTTACTGAAATCCATATAGACTACATCTACTGCTGTACCCTCATCAACCTTCCTAGTCACCTCAAAAAATTCAACAAGATTTGTCAAACATGACCTTCCCCACACAAACCCATGTTGGGTGTCCCTGATCAGTCGCTGCCTCTCTAGATACTTTTACATATTATCTCTAAGAATACTTTCCATTAGTTTACCGACCAACATTGGCTCTCTATCTTTACCTTTGCTAAATAAAGGACCCTGTTTGACTTTCTGAGCTTCTCCAGCATTGTGTGATTTTTACTTCAACCACGATGTCTACAGAATTTTGTGATATACTTTTTACTTCAATCATGGTATCTGCGGGGAGTAGTCACGTGATGGAGTAGTGGCCAGTAGGAGAATATCAGCCCTCTCCAGAAAAGAAGGAAAAAAGTAAAGAAAAAGCAAAGCCACAGACACACAAATCACAACAAATAAAAAATAAAGGTGTGGAGGAAATGGCACCAAAGAAAGAAAAGCCAAAAACACGGGAAGAAAAGAAGAAGGAAAGACGTCGGAAGAGAAAGGTGAAGGCCTTACCTGTATGAAGAAGCAGGGACCCGCCGTAGAGAGAGGAGCCCACTCCCTGAGGTCAGTGGAAGCCCCGAAGGGTCGCAATCCACCGACCGCACGACTACAAGGATGGCACACGGAGACAAACAGAGGTGCGCGATGCGCACGACAAAGACAACACCAACGGGAGGGGGGACCAGCTGTGGATGGGAAATCCACAGCTTGAACAGCTGAGTAAGACCCGACAGCAGGGCTCCCAGCGGGAAGATATAGAAAATAACGGGAATGGGAGGGAGGAGAATGAAAAAAGGAAATCAGAGACTCAGCAGATGACCAGCCCAGAGGAAGAGGACCAACATCAAGACACCATTAATTAAAAAAATACCCAGCAAATTGAGATAAACAGCCCAACAAGAAAGTCAGAAGAGACATAGATACAAGGAAGAGAGGTAGAGGACACAGGACCTGGACTCAGGGGAAGAGGAGGGAGAACATCAAGCTCTGCACAGAGAAATGGAAGATGAAGGGAATGGACAGTACATGGATAAAAAAACATTTCAAGAATATATGGAAGCATTAAAAGAATGGCTGACACAAGAATTTAGTGAAATAAAAAGAAGAATAAAAGATACAGAAGAAAAAGTGAGTAGGTTAGAGATGGTCATGATAGAAATAGGGAAAAGAGTAGACAAGGTGGAAAAATGAGAACAGGCATAGAAATGGAAGTGGATTACTTAAAAAGGAAACTGGAAGAATCTGATTAAAAAAAGTTAAAGAAACACAGGAGTTGTTAGCTCAGAAGATGGATATAACAGAAAACTATAATAGGAGAAACAATATAAAGATAGTGGGCCTTAAGGAAGATGAAGAAGGCAAAGATATGAAAGAATTTATAAAAGAATGGATCCCCAGGGTCCTAGGGGTGCCAGAATTACAGGAAGGAATAGAAATAGAAAGGGCACACAGAACATTAGCCCCTACCCACAGCCACAACAAAAACCAAGATCCATTCTAGTAAAATTCCTGAGATATATGACAAGAGAAAATATATTGGAGAAGGCAATGAAAAAAATGAGAGAAGACAAAAAGCCACTGGAATACAAAGGTCAAAAAATTTTTTTCTACACAGACATAAGTTTTGAGCTCCTGAAGAAGAGGAAGGAGTTTAACGCAGCAAAATCGATCCTATGGAAGAAAGGCTATAAATTTATGTTAAGATATCCAGCGGTGCCTAAAATAGTCATCCCAGGGCAGCAAAGCAGACTGTTCTCGGATCCGGAGAAAGCACGAGAATTTGCAGAACGCCTGCAAAACAGACAGAGATGAAGAGAAATAACAAGAACAAGAATGACGACAAACTTAATATAAAGAAGAAAATAATGTATAAGTAAGAACTAAGAAGGGGAAGGAAGGGAAGAAAGGAAGTAAGGGGGGAATTAAGAGGGTGAGCTTTGTTATATGTGAAGATAAAAGACTTCTGGAGGGGGCTGGGTGCGGGAGAATAACAGTCACTGCGAAATCAGTTGACACTTGCGAGCGGGTTCGCAATCCAAATGGAGAGGGGAGATGTAGTTGCCTGGTAAGGGATAAGGGGCAACTCAGAGAGGGGGAGACATTTGGGGTTAAGGGAATTTTAGATGTGGGAATAGTGGAAATATTTTATGTTTTAGAAGTGTTGCCTTACCGTGTGTTCAAAAAAAAACAGAAATGGATAAGGAGGAAAGGTGATGATGAGGAAGCGGAAATGAGAGGTAAACAAAGTATGAAATGGCCATGTTGAACTATATGACTATAAATATTAATGGAATACATAACCAAATCAAAAGGAAGAGGCTGTTAAATTTACTGAAGAAAGAAAAAATTGATATAGCATCAATGCAAGAAACACATCTGATTGAAGTGGAACACAAGAAATTAAGGAGAGATTGGGTAGGGCACGTAACAGCAGCATCATATAATTAAAAATCCAGAGGAGGAGCTATATTAATCAATAAAAATGTACCAATCAAAAGAGAGGAAGAAATAATAGATCCAGCAGGGAGGTATGTAATGATAAAGTGTCAGATATATTCAAAATTTTGGAATTTGCTCAATGTATATGCACCTAATGAAGAAGATCAAAAATTTATGCAAGATATCTTTTTGGAGATACGCAGGGGAATATACTGATAGGAGGGGACTTTAACCTTAATTTGGACTCAAAGATGGATAAAACTGGAAAAAGACTAGCAGAAAGAACAAAGTAACCAAATGTATGGTTAAATCGATGCAGGAAATGCAACTTTTGGATATATGGAGGAGACAACACCCAAAGGAGAAGGAATACTCATATTATTCGGGTAGACATAAAACATACTCAAGGATAGACCTATTCCTGTTATCAGCCCACATCCAAGGGAGAGTTAGGAAAACAGAATATAAAACTAGATTGTTATCGGATCACTCACCCGTTATTAGCAATAGAGCTGGAGGACATCCCACCGAGAATGTATAGATGGAGATTAAAGACAGGATTTTAGAGAATTCATTGAGCGACAAATTAAAATGTACTTTGAAATAAATATGGAATCAGTGAAAGATAAGTTTATACTATGGGATGCAATGAAAGCATTCATCAGAGGGCAGATAATAAGTTATGTAACTAAGATGAAGAAGGTCTACAATCGGGAAATAGAACAGCTGGAAAGGGAAATAGCAAGTACAGAAAAAGAATTAGCAATAAGGGAAGACAACAAAAAGAAGAGAATTGGTGGACAAAAAACTAAAATACGAAACACTACAAATGTATAAGGTAGAGAAGAACATAATGAAGACAAAACAGAAATATGAGCTAGGAGAAAAAATGCACAAAATACTAGCTTGGCAGCTTAAGACAGAACAAACTAAAAGAACAGTATTGGCATCAAGGAAAAAGGACAAACAAATTACATATAATCCAGCGGAGATCAATGAAAACTTCAAGGAATTCTATGAGCAACTATATCGAACTGAGAATGAAGGGAAAGAAGACAAAATAGATGAGTTTTTAGCTAAAATTGAATTACAGAAATTGCAAGAAGAGGAGCAAAATAAATTAATAAAACCATTTGAAATAGAGGAAATACAGGATATATTTAAAAAAACTACCAAACAATAAAATGCCAGGAGAGGATGGACTCCGAATAGAACTTTATAAAACATTTAAAGACTTATTAACTCCTCCTCTCCTGGAAGTAATGAACCAGATTGAAGAAACACAAAACATGCCAGATTCATGCAAAACAGCAATAATTACAGTAATACCAAAGACGGGGAAAGATCCACTAACACCAGCATCATATAGACCAATATCTCTACTTAACACAAATTATAAGATAATAGCTAAACTATTAGCAAACAGATTGGCTGATGTACCAAAAATAGTAAAACTAGATCAAACTGGATTTATTAAGAAAAGACGAACAATGGACAATATCTGTAAGTTCATTAACTTAATCCATGCAGTACAAGGAAACAAGTTGCGGTTGCCTTAGATGCAGAGAAAGCCTTTGACAGAGTAGAATGGAATTATTTATTCAAAGTACTACAGAGGTTCAACCTACCAGAGAAATATATTAATTGGATTAAAGCATTATATAAGGGACCATTGGTGAAGGTGACAGTAAATGGATATATATCAAATCAATTTAAATTAAGCAGATCAACTAGGCAGGGATGACCACTATCTCCCTCACTGTTCGCGTTAGCTATAGAACCACTGGCAGAACTGATAAGAATAGAAAATAAAATAAGAGGGATAAAAATAAAAGAGAAGGAATATAAAATCAGTCTATTTGCAGATGATGTCATAGTATACTTAACAGAACCAGAAATATCAATGAAAGAATTACATAAGAAATTGAAGGAATATGGAGAAGTATCGGGGTACAAGATCAACGCAAATAAAAATGAAGTGATGCCAATGAATAATGCGGATTTCACAAAGTTTAAGAAAGAATCACCATTTAGATGGCAAACACAAGTAATTTGATACCTAGGTATACAACTAGATAATAATCTAGGCCATCTATACAAACTAAATTATCAGCCATTAATGAAGAAATTACAAGACGACTTAGAACATTGGAAAGACTTACCACTAACACTGATAGGAAGGGTAAATTGTATTAAAATGAATATCTTCCCAAGGACACAATACCTATTTCAATCATTACCAGTTCACCTCACAGAGAAATTCTTCAAGGAGCTAAAGAAAATAATAAGGAAATTCTTATGGAAAGGTGGGAAACCGAGGATAGCGCTAGATAAATTAACAGAATGGTACAAACAAGGGGGCTTACAGCTACCAAACTTTAAGAATTATTATAGAGCAGCACAATTAAGATACCTATCAGATTTTTATCAAACAAGGGAAAAACCAGATTGGACCAGATTAGTGCTAGATAAAATAGGGGAAAAGGTACCCAAACATATACTATATAAGTGGGATGAAAAGCTTGTGCAACATAGGAATTCACCAGTACTGCACCATCTGCTCAACATTTGGAAGAAGATTCACGTAGAAAGGAATAAAACAAATGATCAACTACCAAAACTAATATTGACGCAAAATCAACTAATCCCTTTCACAATAACCTTTCCCTTAGAGAATGGGAGAGAAAAGGGATCAAAAGAATAGAAAATTGTTTTTCGGGAAATAAATTATTATCTTTTGAACAAATGAAGGACAAATATGGTATAACTCGTGGTACAATGTTTGCATACCACCAACTGAAAACCTACTTGAAGGACAAATTGGGAAGCAGGCTGAGGTTACCAGAAGGAAGCAATTTTGAATATGTGATTACAGACACAATGATAATTAAAAGATTTATAACAAACATGTACATCAAGCTGCAAGAGAAAGAGAATGAGGAAACAAGCTGTAAACCCAAACAAAAATGGGAACAAGATCTAAACATAAAGATAAAGAATGAAACATGGGAAAAGCTATGCTCCAGAACTATGAGAAATACAATAAACACGAGGTTATGCAGGATACCATATAATTGGTTACACAGGCTATACACCATGCCCCAAAATTTAAATAAATGGGACCCAACAGTATCAGACAGATGTTTTCGCTGTAAGAAGGACACGGGAACAACAGTACATGCAATTTGGGCATGTGAGAAAGTGGAAAAGTTTTGGGAAGATCTAAACCAGGTATTAAATAAAATCACAAAAAGCAACATACCAAAAAATCCAGAGATCTTTTTTCTAAGTAATATAAGAAGTAAAGAACTTGGACTTGATTTGGATGGAGCACAAAAAAGATTTATTATGATAGCCTTAGCTGTAGCAAAAAAATGTATTATGTCAACCTGGAAATTAGAAGATAGCCTGAGAATACAGCAATGGTACATAGAAATGAATAAATCTATTCCATTGGAAAAAAATTACATATAATTTAAGAAATAACATCACAGTATTCGAACAAATTTGGGAACCGTACATGGAACATAATAGAGAGGTCCTACCGTGGACCTTCACCGCCTAAAATGACAGGAGAAGACGAAATGAACTGACCCAGTATGTAAAAGTAGAAGACACAAATTTCTTGTTTATTTTCATTGTGTGATGTATCATATATGTTGAACGTTGAGTGGGTGGGGAGGGGGGGGGGTGAAGGAGGGAGGGAAGGGAGGGGGGAAAAAGGGGAGAAAATGACACTGTGTATATTCAAGAGGGAAATGTTTGTGTGTATTTTGGTGAGTATGGTTCATAGTGTGAAAAATAAAAAAAAATATTTTAAAAAATATTGTGTTTTACCCCTGGTTTGTTTAATTTTGTATACTGACTCTCATATGTGGTCTCATATGTGATATTTCCTGATTTGTCTGGGATGTAAGTGTGGCACTTTTTGCCAACTGGAGTCCAGGTACCACCCTTGGACATTTGATTTTTCAAGGCCACTAGGTGAAAAGCTGGCATTTTGGCCGCCTCTCAAGTTAGTGCATCCTCTGTGTCTCAAAGAGCCATAGCTGTCTCATTGGCCCAACATCTCCATCACGGTGGCTTATGTATTATCTCTTGGGACAATCAGGCAGTGTCATACTGGGGAAAGAACCCCATCCAGAACCTCTCTGTCTCAGTGCCAAGCTGGTTATTGGAGGCTGGGTGCTCCCACAGGTCATTGAGGAGATGCATGGTACTACATAGCAGCAGCTGTACCACCCCATGGAGAGCCAGGGCTAGGCCTGATGCCTTCGTAAGCAATCATCCTCCAGGGAGCACCCACCTTTGCTGGACCGTCAGCTGAGGGCACTGTTGTTCCTGGATACCATTTCAACTTGCACCCGGTGTGTCCCACCAATTGGTTGGACGAATACTGCAAAAATGGTAGTTTCAGAAAATAGCTGTTGAAACTCTTGTTTCCATATTTTAAAAATTCTGGCCAGGGAACTATCCCTAGCATTTAGAAGTAATTCATAAAATCCTGATATCACCCCCTTGGTAATTAGTTTGAAAATTATAAATCATGCCTATCATATTAGGTTCCAGGTCTTCAGGGAGCTTCAAAATTAAAGAATTTAAAAAGCTCCTAACCTATAAATAATGGAAGTGATGTCTTGGTATGGTAAATTTGGTGGATAATTGTTCAAAAGAAGCAAGATTTCACTCAGTAAAAATATCTAAAAAGGATTGGATACCTAAATTTGACTAGTTTTGGAAACCAATATCTTGAATTGACAGTAAAAAAAGGACTAATTAATAAGAATCTATGGGACCCAAAATGTTTCCTAAATTGAAACTAGATTCTCAATGTATGTCAGAATGATCAGTTAGTTTGGAGGCCATAAAAGGGAAAGGTGCTCCAAGTATCGAAAGAAGAGAACACTTTTTGGTGGATGAAATTTCTAAATTAATCCATCTTGAAGGTTCTAAATTTTCCTTGTGATTAATCCAAAAAATAATTTTTCTAATATTGTCTGCCCAATAATAAAACCTGAAATTGGGTCATCTCAAGTCCCTGTTCTTTTTAGTATTTTGAAGGAAAACTTTTAAAAACTGTGGTGCTTATTTTTCCATATAAAAGAAGATATGGTAGAATTCAAAGAATCAAAAAAGGATTTTGGAACAAAAACAGGTAAAGTCTGAAAAATATATAAAAATTTAAGAAGAATATTCATCTTGACAATATTGACATCCAATTTTATCGAAAGAGGGGACCACTGTGTCAGGGGCTTTTTGACTCATTAAGGTAAGAAAATTTTCTTTAAACAAGTGATACCCAGATAATTGAACTGATTTTTGGGTATTTTAAAAGGAAGAGAGGAATCTAAAGAGCAGGAAGAACTCAAAACGAAAAGCTCACTCTTCCACAAATTCAATTTACCATGTATTTCGATATATAAGTCAACCAGCAGATAAGTCAATGCCCCCCCCCCCCCACCACCTTTTTCAGCCTCATTATAAGGGTTTTATCTTATATCAGGCATATAAGTCTAACCCCAAAAATTCCAAATCCTGAGATGTTGGGTGTTTGTCCATTCAAACAAGTTATGATGATTGATCTGCTGGGCATTGGGTGGAGGCTGCATCAAAATGACAAAAGTATGAAGTGAGTTTGAAAGTAAAAGTGATAGAAATGGCCAAGAAAACAAACAATGGTGCAGCTGCAAGAAAATTTGATGTTAGTAAGAAATTGGATGAAGAAAGAAGAAACATGAAGAAAAATACCAAAAAAGCAATGCTCAATGAGAAGAGGAAAGATTCGTTGGCCAGAGTTGGAAAATCACGTTGCAGAATGGGTATGTGAACAGAGGCAAGATTGCTACATAGTCACCTGAAAGAAAAAAAAGAACATTTGCACCTCTGTGATGGTTTTGAGGCTACAGTCAGCTGGTGCAACCATTTAATGAACAGGAAAAATCTAGTATTGTGACAAAAAACAAAAATTGCTCAGAAACTACCAAAAGATCTTGATCATAAAGTTGTAAATTTTCACCTGTTTCTTATACGTGATTGGCAGAAACACCAGTTTGCATTGGTAAATATTGGAAACATGGATGAAACCCCCATGAATTTCGATAGGATAGGCAATAGAACTGTGGAATGGAAAGGTGTTAAAACTATGCAAACCAGAAGTACAGGCCATAAAAGGAACAGGTTTAACGTGGTGTTATTGTGCTTGGCCGACTGGACAAAGTTAAGACCCAAGGTAATCTTCAAAATTAAAACTAAAATAAAATTCCCTGCAGGTATTTTTGTACATTTTCAAGAAAAAGGATGGACAGATGAAAATGGGGTAAAACTATGGATAGACAATGTGTGGAGCAGGCGGCCAGGGGGTTTACACAAAGAATGGAGTTTGTTGGTCTGGCATATGTTTTGTAGCCACTTAACTGAGAACACTAAAAGTAGATTAGCACTACATAATGCTTGCATGGCGGTTATCCTGGGTAGTTTGACATCTATATTTCAATTTCTCAATGTCTGCTTGAATAAGCCATTCAAAGACCATATGTGTGTGAGGAATGGAATACATGGATGTCGAGGGCAGAAAAATCATTCACAAAGACAGGGCAATGTGTGCTGCATCACTTAATATGCTGTGTAATTTCGTGCTCAAGACATGGGACAAAGTTAAGGAAGAGACTGATAAAATCATTTAAAAAGTACAATATCTCTTGTGCAATTGATGGCACGGAAGGTGATTTTTTGTGGGATCCTGAAGACAAAGCTGAAACCGCCTCACCAGATACAAACTGTATGATGACTGTTTCCTCAGATGATAATAGCAAGAGTGATTTTGAAGGGTTCTAAATGTGTTGTTTTCAATAAAAATTTCAATGAAAATCTGTTTTTCAAGGGTTGACATATGCCGTTCAGCATGGAGTGGTTTTTGAGCTGATTTTAAGGTCTCAGAAGTATATCTGGTGTATAAGTTGACCACCCTTTTTTGAGAGATTTTTTAGGGTTTCACGATTCGACTTTTATGCCAAAATATATGATATATCCTGAAAATTTCCCAAATTAGTGAAGAGATAAAATAGAGGGAATTGATCAGTCAGGATTCGATAGATACAACAAAAGATCATTTATATAGAGAGATGCCTTATGAACATTTCCTGCTCTTTTAATGCCTGAGATATCAGCCAACTGCTGAAAAGCCACAGCTAGAGGTTCTAAAGCCAAATTAAATAATAATGGCCTTAAAGGACAACCCTGTCTGGTATCACAATACAACTTAAAAGGTTTAATTGAGTTAGTAAGTTTGTGTGCATCTTTTGAGGGGGAGGACGTGGACCTGTCCTCGGGCCTGCGCAAAGGAGCTTTTAGGTGGAGTGCAGTGTGCCCCACGGCACGGGCTACACACTCTACTGGTCTGGCAAGCCTCAGGCTGAATGACGCCTATCTGGTGTTGGCTTCATGGTCAAGAACTCCATTGCCTCCAAACTCGAAAACCTCCCGACAGGCCACTCTGACCGGATCATGTCCATGGTGACAGAAGGTGTGCTGGTGATACTCCCACAGAAAGGTGTCAGTTCCTGTGACTCTGGACTCAGGAGAATGGAGAAGAAGGTATGGGCCAGGTCCACAACTGTATACCAATGCCTTCCCTCCCAACCCGTTGTGTCACCTCGAAAAGCGTCACCACGTCTGGGGGCGGGGGCAGCATGGGCATGGTTGTTCAGCTGCCAATTATCCACCGTCAAACGGCATGTGTCGTCCTTCTTCTACACGGGCCACAATGGGCTGTTGTGGGGCAAAAGAATCCTCCTGAAAAAAAGGAAGCCCCTATCTCCTCTATCTCTTTCAGGCCCAAAGTCTCTGGTACAATCTAGTACTGACCACACTCGATGGGGGGCGGGGGGTGGGGGTAATCACCACAGGGTCCCACTTGCCCAACCCAACCAGTACCCTTGCTCGGGCTATCCCAAAGGTGAAATTCCCTTCAGGAATTTGTACGTTCTCCCCATGTCTGCGTGGGTTTTCTCTGGGGGCTCTGGTTTCCTCCCACCGTTCAAAATGATTCAGGGGTTATAAATTGGGTGGCATAGACTCATGGGCCGAAATGGCCGGTTACCGTGCTGCATGTATAAATTTAAAAATTCACTGGTTTTTGAGCCTGGCATTTACACACATTTAAGGAAAGGTCAAACACTGGGTAGTGCTTTGCTCACAGGAAAGTGAGGAGAGGTTTGAAAGAGTTATCGAAAATTATGATGGGTAGAGACAGGGTAAATTCAAGCAGGCTTTTTCCACTGAGGTTGGGTGAGACAAGTACTGTATTGGAGGACATGGGTTAAATTTTTTAATTTAAATTTTAAATTGAAATGTAAATTTAGATATATAGTACAGTAATTGGCACTTTTAGCCCACGAGCCCAGGCCAAATTGACCCACAACAAAACAAAATCTCAGGGTTGTGTGTGATGTCATGCCTGAAGAAAACTGAGGTCCTCCATCAGCCAGCTCCCCACCATGACTACCAGCCCCCCCACATCTTCATCGGGCACACAAAACTCAAAACGGTCAACCAGTTTACCTATCTCGGCTGCACCATTTCATCAGATGCAAGGATCGACAATGAGATAGACAACAGACTCGCCAAGGCAAATAGCGCCTTTGGAAGACTACACAAAAGAGTCTGGAAAAACAACCAACTGAAAAACCTCACAAAGATAAGCGTATACAGAGCCGTTGTCATACCCACACTCCTGTTCGGCTCCGAATCATGGGTCCTCTACCGGCACCACCTACGGCTCCTAGAACGCTTCCACCAGCGTTGTCTCCGCTCCATCCTCAACATCCATTGGAGCGCTTACACCCCTAACGTCGAAGTACTCGAGATGGCAGAGGTCGACAGCATCGAGTCCACGCTGCTGAAGATCCAGCTGCGCTGGATGGGTCACGTCTCCAGAATGGAGGACCATCGCCTTCCCAAGATCGTATTATATGGCGAGCTCTCCACTGGCCACCGTGACAGAGGTGCACCAAAGAAAAGGTACAAGGACTGCCTAAAGAAATCTCTTGGTGCCTGCCACATTGACCACCGCCAGTGGGCTGATAACGCCTCAAACCGTGCATCTTGGCGCCTCACAGTTTGGCGGGCAGCAACCTCCTTTGAAGAAGACCGCAGAGCCCACCTCACTGACAAAAGGCAAAGGAGGAAAAACCCAACACCCAACCCCAACCAACCAATTTTCCCTTGCAACCGCTGCAATCGTGTCTGCCTGTCCCGCATCGGACTTGTCAGCCACAAACGAGCCTGCAGCTGACGTGGACTTTTTACCCCCTCCATAAATCTTCGTCCGCGAAGCCAAGCCAAAGAAGAAAGAAAAAAGAAGAATTCTGAACCCTCAATACATTTCAAATGGTGAAACCAGAAACCCCAGGGAAAACCCACACAAACACGGGGCGAACATACAAACTCCTTACGGACAGCGTGGGATTCAAACCCCGATCCTGATCATTGGTGCTGTAACAACGTGGCGCTAACCGCTACACCAACTGTGCCGGTGAAAGGGGAAAAGTTTAAAGGAAATATTTGGAGGAGCTTCTTCACACAGAGTGATGGGAATATGGAACGAGCTACCAGCTGAATAGATTGATGTCTTTTGATCAAATAAAAATTAAATATGATATTCTTCATAATACATTATTTTGTTATTTTCAATTAAGAACACTACTAAAACTTTTTTAGCTTTTTTTCTTCTTTTTTAGATATTTTCGACATATATTTGTTAACATTGTAATATTGTGATTTGTTATTGTTTGTTATCATTATATATATATTGATTTAAATAAAATATTCAAAAATAGAAGAGCAGCAGTGATCAGCAAGGATCCACACCACCCAGCACACGCTCCAATCAAAAACATTTACATCAAACTACATAATCAAAGATTAGGCCAAATAACAAAAGAGGTAAAGTTTTAGATCTTTTGATATGGGATAGAGAAGTAGAAATGTTAAGGAAGAGAATTTGGTGGGGGCACTAGTTAATGGAGTAGGATACACATTTCAGAGCTCCTGCAAACTCTATTTATAAACTATAAGGAATTCAACTTGGCACCACCACAGTCATGGAATGAAAGGGGCTGGGATGACATGAGGCCACTCCAGTTTTTGGGAGGGCTAGGGACATAAGAGGCAAATGTGGGACTCGCAGACTCTGCCACAGATGGGATAGGAAGTCCTTGATGGTAGTTTGTAAGATAGTTCACTTCTGACATTTACATTAGGCACCTGATGAAAAAGCTAGAACTTCTCACTGTCATCCTGATGTCTTGCTTCCATTTTGAATAGTCATGGGCCAGGATTCCCATCAGTCACTTGCAACAAGGACAAGAGTCCAAGCTGGGGAGTTGTACAAAGTCTTCCTTCCAGCAAATGCTCACTGTCTCTTTTTCTTTGATTAGTTTGCCTCCACTCTTTGGGTGCTTGGGGATGACATCACCCAAGAATTTGCGGGATTTCATGGTTGTTTGTGAGGTTCTGGATGGGCATATGTCCTGGTGACTGCAGCATGTTGGATGAGTATTAGGGTGAGACGAAACTGTTTCCTTTGCCACAGGAGAAGTTGCTGAGTTAAGAATCAAGTTGGTAAAGGAAGATCAACATTTCTAGAGCACCTTTCTCAGCCTCTCGAATCTTGTGGCTTTCGGGAATCGATTAAGTTCTTATACGGAATGTAAAAGATTAGAGAGGGAACTCAGTTACATGCAGACTACACCTAGTTTCTTCACCAAAGGATGTTGCTGAACTTTTTCTCCTACAATTCAGCAGTTCACGAGAAAGGGAGAGTGACAAGAAAGGGAGAAAGAGAGAGAGAAAGAAAGAGAGTGAGAGACAGGCAGACAGAGAGAGAGAGAGAAAAGGGAGAGAGAGGAGGAAGATGAGAGACAGAGAAGGAGAACATAGAACACTACTGCACTGGTGCAAGCCCTTTGGCCCTTGATGTTGTGTTGACCCATATATTTCTTTTAAAAAGAAATTCCTCCCTACCCCATAACCCTCTATTTTCCTTTCATCCATGTGCCTATCTAAGAGTCTCTTAAAGGCCCTTAATGTTCCAGCCTCCACCACCATCTTTGGCAAGGCATTCCAGACACCCACAACTCTCTGTGTAAAAAACATACCCCTGATGTATCCCCTAAACCTCTCTCCTTTCACTTTGTACAGATGTTGTTTGGTATTGCTATTCCTGCCCTGGGAAACAGGGTCTGGTTGTCCACTCTATCTATTTCCCTTCATAATCTTGAAGACCTCTATTAAATCTCTTCTGATTCTTCCACACTCAACAAAGAAAAGTCCCAGCTCTGCTAACCTTGACTCATAAGAGTTATTTTCCAGTCCAGACAACATCCTGGAAATTTTCCTCTGCACCCTCTCTACATCTTCCACATCCTTTCTATAATGACGTGACCAGAACTGAACACAATACTACCACAAAAGTGTGGTCATACCAGAGATTTGTACATTTGCAACATGACCTCAATACCTCTATTAATGAAGCCCAACATCCCATAGGCCTTCTTAACTATCCTATCAACCTGCGCGGTGACCTTGAGGGATGCATGGATTTGGACCCCAAGGTCCCTCTGTTCATCCATACTCATAAGTGATGCACCATCAATAACTCCAAAAGACCGAAAGTTATGTAAAACTGACACGCTTTATTCACAATAGACTGGAGTCACGTCCAAGCTGGTCGACTGTCCTGAACTGGTGAGTCTGTGGGTGGGGCCACAGGTACAGTCAGCCAATGGATGTGCCCAGACAGTTAAATATACATACAGTGGTTTATCACATTCACCCCTTGTTTTAATGCATCCGATGTTATCATAAATTAATTCTTCTGGTGGTCTGTTCTGCCGCTGTGACGGTTGTAGTACCAGCTGTGGCTGCGTCACAGCGGTGGGGTCCTGGACACTTTGGGGCGCCTGTATGCAGTCGTCAGTGTTGGGCTGGTGGATGCATGGTGACGAGTCTGGCATGCCATCCATTGGGCCTGGCGTAGGATGCCATGGCTCTGGTGAATCGTGGGTGATGATAAGTGAGGGGGTGCGGGGTGATCGGTAAAGGTCTCTGGAACCCCTGAGGGTGCCAAGTCTCTAACAGAGACTGTGTCCTTGTTCCCATTAGGGTATGCCACGCAGGTGTAATGAGGGTTGGCGTGGAGGAGGTGAACCCTTTTGACCAATGGGTTGGACTTATGGCTCTTCAAATGTTTCTGGAGTAGAATTGGCCCTGGGGACGTCATCCAGGCCGGCAGCATGGTCCCTGTCGCAGACTTCCTGGGGAAAGAAAACATTCCTTCATGTGAAGTAGGATTGGTGGCGGTACATAGGAGTGATCTGATGGAGTGGAGTGCTTTAGGACACAGGGCTAGGAGGATGGCCTTCCAGATGGTGGCATTCTCCCTTTCCACCTGCCCGTTCTCTTTGGGATTTCCTTCATCCTACTTCTGACACCATGTTTCATATATCATTGCATGGTCAAAGTGAAACATAAGGACAAAGAGCACATGCTAGCATTCATCATGGTACAAAGGATGTATAGTCCATACTAGGTTTAACAGCCTGTGAGAAATGGAACCTGGTAAAAAGAGTCCTCGGTGGAAAGTGAAGGAGAGACAGTCTATGATTAACTCATGAAAGATTACAATGACCTAGTCAGCCTTCTGGGAGAACACTCGATCAGAGTGGACAAACATGTGCCACCGATAATACATCCATGCAGAAAAGTTCCATTTGTGCTTCACAAGAAAATAAAGGCAGAGTTGGACAGGATGGAAAGCCTGAACGTGATTCAGAAGATAGATGAGCCAACAGAGCGGGTGAGCTCACTTGTTGTGGACAAAAAGAATGGAAAGCTTAGAATTTGCTTGGATCCAAGAGATCTAAACAGAGCAATAAAGAGAGAACACTTTAAACTTCCAACGTGTGAAGAAATCATGTCACAGTTTGCAAATGCAAAGTTTTTCAGCAAGTTAGATGTGGGGGCATGGCAAGATGGCGTAGAGTCTAGACGTGTAATCTCAACCTCTCTGGCCAGACTTTTAAGTACCCTTTTTTAACCCTTTGTTTTCAAGTTTAAACTTTTTAAATTTTAGTTTAAAGTATTGAGGAACTACTATGGTCATTAATGGTAAAAAGATTCAACCTCAAGTGCAGAAGAAGTTACATTTTTGAAGTGCTGAAGATTTGGGGCCTAGACGACTTGATACAGCTTTAGGTTTAATTTCTTTAGTGTCTAAACCACAAAGACTGCCTGTGGGAGCTGAAAAAAAATGTCTACTACTCACCAAGTGAAGGATGGCGCTGGAATTACCCATTCTCTGGAGGAAGGTGTGTGTTCCCAAGAAGTGGATCCCGAATCTGGAAGCCCTTCGATTTTGACGGAGGGAGCACGCAGGAAGACGACTCCATTGTTTGAAATGCATCAGGAAGCATTTCAACCTCGATTTCCTCCGTGATTTTGTGCAAAAACAACGAGCTGCTGGGGGAGACCAGCGGCGACCCCCTGAGGAAGTCGGGGTGCCGTCGCTGGGAGTCCAGACCCGCAGTAAAACCCCTAAAATGCCTTTCGTTGAGTTGCAGCAGGAGCTGCAGTTACCTGGTTCTGCCACTACATTAGAAAAAGCAGGGCTGAGCTTTTCTGATTTACAGTGCATGCAGTTAAATTTTGTCATTCAACCTTTAATGAATGAGATGGTTCAAATGAATGCTAGTATAAGTTCAGAATTGAATACCGTTAAAGCACGTGTGGAAGCATCTTGTGAAGATTTTTTAAAATTTCAGTCTGCTTTTTTGGAATGTAAACAGCAAGTGGTTTCTAACACAGAAAAAGTGTTGAAGGTTGAAAAATCAGTGATAGAATTGGGAGAACGTGAGAAGGAGTTAGAGAGGAAAATAGACTACTTGGAGAATCAAAATAGAAGGAATAATGTGAAAATCGTTGGTTTGCCACAAGGTATAGAAGGACAAGATCCTCTTTGTTTTTTTAAAGACTGGATCCCATAAGTATTAGGGCAAGAATTTTTTTCTGGAGGCTTGGTATTGGAAAGAGCTCATAGAGCTTTAAGAAGAACACCTTTACCTGGTCAACCACCGAGACCGATAATAATTCGATGTTTGAATTATCTGGACAGAGAAGCAATACTTCGACTAGCAGTGCAAAATGCGAGACAATGACAAACTCCGTTATTGATTCAGAATAGTAGAGTTTTTTTTTATCCTGGCTAGAGTCAAGAGGTCATTCAATGCCGACGTCGATTTAACAAAGTTAAAGAAGCTTTGTGGCATAAAGGTTATAAGTCTACTTTTCGCTACCCGGCAGTGTTGAAGGTGTTTAATGGAGATCATCAATTTCGGTTTTTTGAGAATGATCGTGAAGCAATGATTTTTGCTGATTCATTGCCAGACATAAGAGGACAAAGACATAGTCCACCATTGTCTCCTAAAGAAAAATCTGCTTGTTTTGGAAACAGAAGAAATGGCAGAAATTGGAAAAACGGGAATGGAAAGAGTCCAACTTTTTCTGAAATGGGATCTCCGAGACTGGAATCTCTTGGATGAATAGAAGAATTTTCTTATTCTTATTCTACTTTTTTTGTTATTATGATATTGTTTGGCTGGGAGGGAGAGATTTGATCTAAGTTCTTTACTAGTTATCAGCCACTGATGGGTGACCCACACCCAATTTTGTTTAGGGATTACTACCTTTTGGTAGTTTTTTTTGGGGGGGGGGAGTTTTTTTTAAATTTTCATTTTAGTTAGCTTTTAATTTGTGATTTTTTTTCTCCTACTGGATTTGATTTGAGTTTTCATATAAAGATATTATTAGTATTTAGTAACAATAGTAGATATGTCGAAGTTGAGATTTGCTACTTTTAATGTTCGGGGTTTAAACAGTCCGATCAAGCGTAAGCGAGTCTTGGTGTATATTAAGAAAATGAAAATTGATGTTGCTTTTTTACAAAAAACACATTTGAATCTGAAGGAAAGTATGAAATTAAAGAGGGATTGGGTTGGGCATGTATATTCTTCTTCATTTAATTCTAGGGCTAAAGGCGTAGCAATTTTGATACATTAAAATTTATCTTTTGAATTACAATCAATGGAGGAAAAGGCAGGATGTATTCTTAAATTGAATTGTAAGATTTTTAGTGAATCTTGGATTTTACTTAATATTTATGCCCCAAATGCAGATGATGAAATATTTATTTCAGATGCATTTTTATATTTGGGTCAGGCTAATTATAACATTTTAGTTGGTGGTGATTTTAATTGTGTTTTGGAACCTTTATTGGATAAATCTCTGAAGAAAGTTAAGAAATCTAAGATGGCAGTTCAGGTTCAAGCTTTGATGAAAGATCTTAATTTAGTAGATATTTGGAGATGTCTTAATCCGACTGAGGAGCTTTTAGGTGGAGTGCAGTGCGCGCAGTACTGGCCCCACCCTTTACACCCATGGTTCGTGTGCCGTGGCCAAGCAAGCTGGGACGTGGCAGCGAGGTCCTTGGGTCGTAGGTTTTATATCGGAGTGGCCTTCTCCTATGCAGGTTTCTTACCCGGGCTGGAGGGGTCTGCCTCCCCTCCTAGGTCGGTCCATACTGCCCGGACCGGGGCCGAGGCCGCCGCTGCTCTCCCTGTGCACGGACTGGGGCCGCTGCCTCCAACTCTCTGCCCGGACCGGGGCCTCTGCCTGCCTCACTCGACCGAGGCCGGGGCCGCCGCCTCCCCTTTGCTCTTGCCCGGATCGGGGCCGCTGCCGCCTACCCTCTGCCCGGAGGGTGGGGCCAGTACTGCGCACACTGCACTCCACCTAAAAGCTCCTTTGCGCAGGCCCGAGGACCTAGGTCCACGTCCTCCCCCTCCACGTCCTCCCCCTCCACGTCCTCCCCCTCAAAAGATGCTCACAAACTCAAGCTAGCATGCTGGAACATCAGAACCATGCTAGACAAGGCTGACAACCACCGACCTGAACGTCGGTCTGCCCTCATTGCACATGAACTCCTCAGACTTGACATCGACATAGCCGCTCTCAGTGAAGTCCGCCTAGCAGATGTAGGCAGCCTCCAAGAACGCGGCGCGGGCGACACACTCTACTGGTCTGGCAAGCCTTTGGATGAACGACGCCTATCTGGTGTAGGCTTCATGGTCAAGAACTCCATTGCCTCCAAACTCGAAAACCTCCCGACAGGCCACTCAGACCGGATCATGTCCATGCGACTCCCCTTCAAAACATCACCCTCATCAGTGTCTATGCACCAACCCTCCAGGTGGAACCAGCAGAAAAGGACAAGTTCTACACTGACCTGCGCAACCTCATTCAACGCACCCCTACAGCCGACAAGGTTGTCATCCTTGGCGACTTCAACGCTCGTGTCGGCAAAGACTCAGAAACCTGGCCAGGAATCCTGGGCAAGCATGGTGTCGGCAAGTGCAACGACAATGGGCGCCTCCTGTTGGAGCTCTGCGCAGAACAGCGGCTTGTCATTACAAACACCCTTTTTCAGCAGAGGGACAGCCTTAAGACTACCTGGATGCATCCCCGATCCAAACACTGGCACCTCCTGGACTACATCCTGGTGCGAGAAAGTGACAAACAAGATGTGCTCCACACCAGGGTCATGCCCAGCGCGGAATGCCACACTGACCACCGACTGGTTCGTTGTAAGCTCAACCTTCACTTCAAGCCAAAGCCCAGGAACAGTAAAGCCCCCAGAAAGAGGTTCAATGTTGGAAACCTGCAGTCAGACGAAGTGAGAGGAAACTTCCAGGCAAACCTCCAAGCTAAGCTCGACGATGCAATCCGCCTCACGGACTCGTCCCCTGAAACCCTCTGGGATCAGCTGAAGACTATTATACAGCAATCCACTGAAGAGGTACTGGGCTTCTCCTCCAGGAAAAACAAGGACTGGTTCGACGATAACAGCCAGGAAATCCAGGAGCTGCTGGCAAAGAAGCGAGCTGCCCACCAGGCTCACCTTACAAAGCCGTCCTGTCCAGATAAGAAACAAGCCTTCCGTCGCGCATGCAGCCATCTTCAGCGCAAACTCCGGGAGATCCAAAATGAGTGGTGGACTAGCCTCGCCAAACAAACCCAGCTCAGCGCGGACATTGGCGACTTCAGGGGTTTCTACGAGGCTCTAAAGGCTGTGTACAGCCCCTCACCC
This sequence comes from Narcine bancroftii, assembly GCF_036971445.1. Classification (NCBI taxonomy): domain Eukaryota; kingdom Metazoa; phylum Chordata; class Chondrichthyes; order Torpediniformes; family Narcinidae; genus Narcine; species Narcine bancroftii. Next base: position 62,035,805 of record NC_091474.1, on the reverse strand, counting down.
CAAGTCCAAAGCCCGCTGCGCAGCTCAGACGGCAAAGTCCTCCTCAGCGACAAGATCTCCATCCTCAACCGATGGTCAGAACACTTCCAATCTCTTTTCAGTGCCATCCGCTCAGTCCAAGATTCCGCCCTGCTCCAGCTCCCTCAACAGCCCCTAAGGCTAGAGCTGGATGAGGTCCTCACCCATCCAGGATGAGACATATAAGGCAATTGAACAACTGAAAAGTGGCAAAGCAGCAGGTATGGATGGAATCCCCCCAGAGGTCTGGAAGGCTGGCGGCAAATCTCTGCATGTCAAACTGCATGAGTTTTTCAAGCTTTGTTGGGACCAAGGAAAGCTGCCTCAGGACCTTCGTGATGCCATCATCATCACCCTGTACAAAAACAAAGGCGAGAAATCACACTGCTCAAACTATAGGGGAATCACGCTGCTCTCCATTGCAGGCAAAATCTTCGCTAGGATTCTCCTAAATAGAATAATACCTAGTGTCGCCGAGAATATTCTCCCAGAATCACAGTGCGGCTTTCGCGCAAACAGAGGAACTACTGACATGGTCTTTGCCCTCAGACAGCTCCAAGAAAAGTGCAGAGAACAAAACAAAGGACTTTACATCACCTTTGTTGACCTCACCAAAGCCTTCGACACCGTGAGCAGGAAAGGGCTTTGGCAAATACTAGAGCGCCTCGGATGCCCCCCAAAGTTCCTCAAAATGGTTATCCAACTGCACGAAAACCAACAAGGTCGGGTCAGATACAGCAATGAGCTCTCTGAACCCTTCTCCATTAACAATGGCGTGAAGCAGGGCTGTGTTCTCGCACCAACCCTCTTTTCAATCTTCTTCAGCATGATGCTGAACCAAGCCATGAAAGACCTCAACAATGAAGACGCTGTTTACATCCGGTACCGCATGGATGGCAGTCTCTTCAATCTGAGGCGCCTGCAAGCTCACACCAAGACACAAGAGAAACTTGTCCGTGAACTACTCTTTGCAGACGATGCTGCTTTAGATGCCCATTCAGAGCCAGCTCTTCAGCGCTTGACGTCCTGTTTTGCGGAAACTGCCAAAATGTTTGGCCTGGAAGTCAACCTGAAGAAAACGGAGGTCCTCCATCAGCCAGCTCCCCACCATGACTACCAGCCCCCCCCACATCTCCATCAGGCACACAAAACTCAAAACGGTCAACCAGTTTACCTATCTCGCCTGCACCATTTCATCAGATGCAAGAATCGACAACGAAATAGACAACAGACTCGCCAAGGCAAATAGCGCCTTTGGAAGACTACACAAAAGTGTCTGGAAAAACAACCAACTAAAAAACCTCACAAAGATAAGCATATACAGAGCCGTTGTCATACCCACACTCCTGTTCGGCTCCGAATCATGGGTCCTCTACCGGCATCACTTACGGCTCCTAGAACGCTTCCACCAGCGTTGTCTCCGCTCCATCCTCAACATTCATTGGAGCGCTTTCATCCCTAACATCGAAGTACTCGAGATGGCAGAGGCCGACAGCATCGAGTCCACGCTGCTGAAGATCCAGCTGCGCTGGGTGGGTCATGTCTCCAGAATGGAGGACCATCGCCTTCCCAAGATTGTGTTATATGGCGAGCTCTCCACTGGCCACCATGACAGAGGTGCACCAAAGAAGAGGTACAAGGACTGCCTAAAGAAATCTCTTGGTGCCTGCCACATTGACCACCGCCAGTGGGCTGATATCACCTCAAACCGTACATCTTGGCGCCTCGCAGTTCGGCGGACAGCAACCTCCTTTGAAGAAGACCACAGAGCCCACCTCACTGACAAAAGACAAAGGAGGAAAAACCCAACACCCAACCCCAACCAACCAATTTTCCCCTGCAACCGCTGCAACCGTGTCTGCCTGTCCCGCATCGGACTTGTCAGCCACAAACGAGCCTGCAGCTGACGTGGACATTTACCCCCTCCATAAATCATCGTCCGCGAAGCCAAGCCAAAGATTCCAACAGAGAAAGATTTCTCCTTTTATTCATTTAGACATGAATCGTTTTCAAGGATTGAACTTTTTTTTTAGCATCTGCACAAGGGAAGATACAACAAGCGGAATATAAAAGTAGGGTGATTTCAGACCATTCTTTGTTATATTTTACATATGCAACTTCTGAGAAAATTCAAGTGCCCTATCGTTGGAGGTTTAATACTATGTTGTTAAAAAATACGGAATTTATTGATTTTTTGAAAAAATAAATTAATTTTTTTTGAAAGAAAATTCTAAATCTGTTCAAAGTAAGTTTGTATTATGGGATGCTATGAAAGCTTATTTGAGAGGACAAATAATTAGTTATACTTCTAAAATGAAAAAGAATCGATTAAATCAGAGTCTTGAATTAGAGAAACAGATTGGTGAGTTAGAAAAGGAATTTCAGAAAGATGCTACTGAAGATCAGAAAATAGAATTATCTAGGTTGAAACTGGAATATAATACTTTGCAATCTTATCAATTTGAATGTGTGATTAATAGGACTAAACAACGGTATTATGAATGGGGAGAGAAAGCACATAAGGTATTGGCATACCAATTAAAGAAAGAACAGATTTCGAGAACTATTAATGCTGTTAGACGGAATTCTCTTATTGCTTATAAACCTCGTGAGATTAATGATGAATTTTGTTCATTTTATAAAAAGTTATATACATCTGAAGAAAAACAAGAAATTGGATCGATTGATCTTTTTCTATCACAGCCGAATTTACCGATATTAGAGGATGCAGATATGCAGGAGTTAGAGGAACCATTTACTGATTCAGAAATTAAAATGACTATGATGGAAATGCCGAACGGTAAATTGCCTGGTGATGATGGATTTTCAGCTGAATTTTATAAAATCTTTTATGATGATTTCTCTACAGTGCTTGGGGATGTATTACGTCAAGTTGGAGAACATTATGAATTACCTGAGTCTTGTTCTAGTGCTTTAATTACAGTAATTCCAAAGAAAGATAGAGATCCTTTGAAAGTATCTTCATATAGACCAATGTCATTGTTAAATGTAGATTATAAAATAATAGCTAAAATATTAGCGAATAGATGGCTAAATTTTTACCTAAGTTGATTCATATGGATCAAACAGGTTGTAAAAAGAATAGATATACTTCAGATAATATTTTGCGCGTGATTAGCTTGATTAATAGATTTCGACACTCTTCACACCACATGATGGTGATATCTTTAGATGCAGAAAAAGCATTTGAAAGAGTTGAGTGGAATTTTTTTGTTTAAAGTTCTGGAGAAATTTAAGTTTGGTCCTTTTTTTATTGGTTTGATTAAGGCTTTATATAGTAAACTGGTAGCTAGTGTATTGACAAATGGCTTAATTTTGGAACCTTTTAAATTGACTCGATCAACTCGTCAAGGTTGTTCTTCATCACCAGCTTTGTTTGCGTTAGTGATTGAACCTTTAGCGCAGCTGATAAGACAAATTACACAGATACAAGGTGTGAAGGTTTTAGATGAGTATAAAATTAATTTATTTGCTGATGATGTATTGGTGTCTTTAATAAACCCAGCTCAGTCACTTTTGCACTTGAAGGAGTGTTTAATACAATATGGATGTCTTTCTGGATATAAAGTTAATTGAGAAAAAAGTGAAATATTACCGGTAAGTGAAGGAGATTATTTAGTTTATACGAATATTATTAATTTGAAATGGACTGATTGAATTAAATATTTGGGTATAATTCTGAATGTTGATTATCAATCTTTATATAAATTAAATTATGTTCTGATAATAAAAAAAATTAAAACTGATTTGATTAAATGGAAAGATTTACTTATAATTTATTGGGTAGGATAAATACAATTAAGATTAATATTTTTCCATGTATGCAATATTTGTTTCAATCTATTCCTTATTTACTTGATAATATTTTTTTTTGAGATTTGAATAAAATGGTTAGGGAATTTTTATGGAGAGGTAAATTGTCGAGAGTAGCTTTGAATAAATTAACTTGGAAATATGAGTTAGGGGGATTACGTTTACCACATTTTCAAAATTATTATGAAGCAGCCCAACTTAAATTTATTAGTTCCTTGATGGATTTGGAATGGCCTCCTAGTTGGGCCAAAATTGAGATGGCAAATATTTCTGAATTTGAAATACATCAATTTTTGTTTAGATGGAATATTAATTTATTACAGCAATATAATGTGCCTATACTAAAACATTTAATGAAGTTATGGATTAAGAAAAATAAAATGATAGGCTCTAGGGCTGAATTATCGGCTTTGATTCTGTTGTATAATAATCAACATTTCTTTTTCAATACATAATTGAAGTTTATTACATTGGAGATTTAAAGGTGTGAAGAATTTGGGAGATTGTTTTAAAGAGGGTAAATTTTTATCTTTTAATCAGATGAGGGACAATTTTGGTGTTGATAAGAATTCATTGTTTCTCTATTACCAAATTCAATCTTTGGTAAAACATATGCTTGGTAGAGATAAGATTTTACCTGAAATGACTAAATTTGAGATTTTTCTTATGAAAGTACCAGAGAAGGGTTATATTTCATTTATGTATCAAATATTACAGGATGGTATGGATATAAAGGGTTGGGATAGGTCTAAACATAAATGGGAAGCGGACATTGGTTTTATTTTTTCCAAGGATGATTGGTTAGATATTTGTTATGATAGTGTAACTAGATTGATAAATGCACATTATGCAATGATTAACTATAATTTTTTACATCAATTATACTTAACACCTGAAAAATTAAGAAAGTATGGTTTTCATGAATCAGATTTGTGTTTTAGATGTGGTAATTTTGTTGGAACTTTTTTTCATGCTGTTTGATCATGTATACATATACAATCATTTATGGAAGAAAATTCAATTGTTTTTAGAATACCTGTATAAGATTAAAATACCTTTAGATCGGACAGTGTTTTTATTGGGTAGTTTGCAACCTTTGAAAAGTTTGGGATTAGATAAGTTTCAACTTGCTTTTGTATATTTAGCTTTCTCTGTAGCGAAAAAATGTATTGCTAGTACGTGGAAAGATACAAATATGATTGATATTAATAGATGGTATAATGAGATGAAATATTGTTTAATAATGGAAAAAATTACATATGTTTTGCATGATAATTATAGTTTTTTTATTAATAAGTGGTTGTTATATTTAGAATATTTACATTTCAATTTAAATTGATTAGATCTTAATATGTATGCTTAATTTTTTTAAATATTTTTTCTTTTTTTTTTCTTTATGGCTCTCCTTAGGAGAGTTGGCTGAAGGGGGGGGGTTCTTTTCTTTTTTTTCTCTATATATAAAAACTAATGTTCATGTTTAGGGTTAATTGTTGTATATGTTATGTACTAATTGTTTTTTGAATGACAAAAATAAAGTTTAAAAAAAAGCAAGTTAGATGCATCATCAGGATTTTGGCAGATAAATTTGGATGAAGCAAACTGTGCACATTCAATAGTCCATTTGGCAGATACAGATTCCTCAGGTGACCATTTAGAATTGCCTCAGCTCCTGAAATATATCACAAAACTATCCATATGGTCTATGAGCACCTGGACAGAGCTGATAGCTCAATGGATGACATTATAGTATGGGGAACCATGAGAATGGAGCATGATGAGAGACTAAGGAAAGTTCTGGAAGCAACAAGGAAAGCAAATGTGAATAGAGAGAAATGCCAGCTTGGGGTGACAGAACTAGCATTTGTAGGAGATATTATTGGCAGTGAGGGCATCAGACCAGATCTCAGAAAGGTGTCCGCCATTGGGAACATGCCAAGGCCACAATGCAAAAAGGACGTACAGAGGTTTAATGGAATGATCAACTATATGGGTAAATTCATATCCCACCTCTCAGAAAAGATGGTTCCATTGAGAAGACGAACAGAAAAGAACATTGAATGGGAGTGGAATCATGACCATGAAAAGTCATGGAGGGAACTAAAGAAACTGGATAAATCCTTATCCCAAAGAGTCTGAGAAAAGAGATGCTAAAAAGGATCCATGGAGGACATCTTGGAACTGAAAAGTATAATAAAAGAGCACGAGAGGTGATGTACTGGCCAAGAATCAACAATGATATAACAAATGAAGTGTCAAACTGTACAATATGCCAGAAATATCAAGCAAGCAATCCTGCAGAACCAGTAAAGCCACACCCAGCACCATGCAGACCTTACTAGAAGGTAGGCGCTGACCTATTCGAATGTCAAGGGAAGGACTATCTTATAGTCACAGACTATTACTCTCTGTATCCAGTGGTGTGTAAACTGAACATCACCTCTGCAGATGCTGTAATAACAGGCATGAAGGCCATATGCTCTAGATATGGCATGGCAAGTGAGGTCTTCACAGACACAACCATGTCAAATTCTCATTTTCCACAGTCCAATGGTCTAGTGGAAAAATCAGTACAGACAGTGAAAAGATCGATGAACAAGGCAAAAGACAGTGGAACAGACTTCTACCAGAGCATGCTAGTATACTGCACAACGCTGCTCGACTATGGTATGTCACCAGCACAACTCCATATGGGACATAGGCTAAGATCAAACCTACCCATTCAGGAGAACCTCCTAAAAACAAAAGAGGGGGAGTAAGTGAGGGAGTTCAAAGAACAATAGAAAGAAAAGCAAAAGTATTACTTTGTCAGAGGAACAAAAAACCCACCGGAACTCTACATTGGTGACCAACTAAGGCTAAAAGACAAAATAAGCTTATGGACTCAGGAAGGAACTGTCCTTAGTGAAATTCAACCAAGATCATACACCATTCAAAGAGATGAAGGTGCTGTTCTGTGAAGAAATCGTCGAGATCTTCAAATGGGACCAGCCACAGTAGATGGAAAGATGGATACTGTTGAACAGCCTGAATACACAGCTGAGAAGACATCATCTGAGGCAACAACTCATATTCAAGGACAATCAATCAGGAGATCGTCAAGGCACGTGAATCCTTCTAAGAGACTCATTGAGCAAATTTAAAGACTCCTGTTATCAAATGAGGTAGTGCTATCTGATTTGCTCTTCACGTTTTAGTGTATGTAAATATGAACACACAAAACAAGTTTTTAAAAAGTTAATAATGTTGATAATAATGAAAATGTAAGTTCTTGGTGTTAAAGTTAAAATGTCAGAGTTATTCAAAGAAAATATGATTGTTAAAAGTAAGTTATTTATGTATTAAGAAAGGGAGATGTAATGATAGTGATCATATTTGCATGGTTACTGTTTGATTAGACTTGGCTGCCAGCAGGGGGCCACAGTATATGAAGATCTGTAATGGAGGCTTGCAGCCTCATGGCATGCCTCATAGTGCTGTTTTACAGAGCATATAGAAATATTTTTGGGAGATAAATTGGGAAAGGTTAGAGTAGGTTACATACAAACACTTTAAAACAGATCTTATTTGAAATACTGGAGATTTTATGTTCACAGTTACTTTACAGAAACTTTGAAGAATGCTTCTGGAGACTTTACAAGTAGGTGTTAATTGGACTGATGTTGTGGAATAAATGGACTATTGTCTTTAAAGCAACAGAAGAGACATAGTGGCTTCTCACACCTTTTTGCAGGAGTTTTGAAGAATGCTCAGAGAGGTCACTGATGGGTTCTTGTTTACCTAAAAGCAACAGATGAACGAGAAGACTGGCTCCTATTGTTTGCTTGAGAAGGTCATGTGGTTTTGCAAACAGAAAGAGTCAAACAGGCTATCTCAGTCTCAGAATGGTGTGTGTGTGTGTGTGTGTGTGTGTGTGTGTGTGTGTGTGTGTGTGTGTGTGTGTGTGTGTGTGTGTGTGTGTGTGTGTGTGTGTGTGTGTGTGTGTGTGTGTGTGTGAGAGAGAGAGAGAGAGAGAGAGAGAGAGAGAGGTGTGTGTGTGTGTGTGTGTGAGAGAGAGAGAGAGAGAGAGAGAGAGAGAGAGAGCAGTGTCAAGCAGCAGAAGTTACTGGAATTGAATTGAAACAGAAGCTTCAGTGTCGAAGATGTCAGCTCTTGTGGTTCATACAAGAGGAGAGGACTGGAATGGAGGAGTCACGTGATGGAGTAGTGGCCGGACGGTGAACTCCAGCCCTCTCCAGAAAAGTCGGGAAAAACAAGAGAAAATACAAAGGCACAGAAATACAAGTTAAAGAAAAGTGAGTATAAAGGTGGAAAGAAGATGGAGACAAAAGGAGAAAAATCAAAATCAACGGAAAGAAGAGAGGAAGAGAAGACAACGGAGGAAAAAGGTGAAGGCCTTACCTGTCCGAAGAGGCCCGCTGTGGAGAGAAGACCCCACTACCTCAGGTCGGTAGAAAGAGAACTACAACAATGGCTCACAGAGCCGAGTAAAAGTGCGCAACCGCGCATGCGCGACTCCTCGCGCATGCGCGATGCGCATGAAAAAAAACACACCGACGGGAGGGGGGACCAGCTGGGGAGTCGATCTCCACAGCCGGCAACGACAGCTGCAGAACACCTGCAGCAAGAAGAGACCACAGAAGACAATAGAAACAAGAAAGAAGAGAAGGAAAGGAAAACAAAGAAACAACAGATGGTCAACCCAGAGGAAGAAGAAGAGGAAGAATACAGTGAAATAGATAAAGGGAAAGGCAAGGTAAAGGATATACTTGCTCTTGTTAGAGGATACATGGAGTCATTTAAAGAATGGCAAACACAGGAATTCAATGATTTAAGAAGAAGAATAAACAACACAGAAAAGAAAATAAATAAAATGGATATGACCTTAACAGAAATGGGGAAAAAAATGGACAAGATGGAAGAACGGGCAATAGCAGCAGAAATGGAGGTAGAAGACTTAAAAAAGAAATTGGAGGAATCTAATAAAAAAACTAAAGAGACACAAGAATTACTAGCCCAAAAAATAGATATAATGGAAAATTATAACAGAAGAAATAACATAAAGATAGTGGGCCTTAAGGAAGATGTAGAAGGCAAGAATATGAGGGAGTTTATAAAAGAATGGATCCCTAAGGCCCTAGGATGTCCAGAACTACAGCAAGAAATGGAAATAGAAAGGGCACATAGAGCATTGGCCCCTAAACCACAACCACAACAAAAACCAAGATCTATTGTAGTAAAATTCCTAAGATATACTACAAGAGAAAAGGTACTGGAGAAGACAATGGAAAAAGTAAGAGAGGGCAACAAACCACTGGAGTATAAAGGGCAAAAAATCTTCATTTATCCAGATATAAGCTTTGAACTCCTAAAGAAGAGAAAAGAGTTCAATGCAGCAAAAGCGATTTTATGGAAGAAAGGATATAAATTTACACTGAAGCATCCTGCGGTATTGAAAATATTTATTCCAGGACAACAAAACAGACTATTCTCGGATCCAGAAGAAGCACGAAAATTTGCAGAACAATTACAAAAATAGACTGAGGGATGAAGACGGGTAATGAGACCAAAAATCATCACGATTGATATGTATGTGGGTAAAGACAAAAATAGACTGAGGGATGAAGACGGGTAAGGAGGGTAAAAATGACCACGATTGATATGTATGCGGGTAAAGAGGTATAAGAGTGAATAGAGACAATGGGCATATGTGAAAGTATCTGTAATTAGAGGAAAACATAGAGAGTATAGACAAGAATTAATAAGGGAAGGTAATGGAATAGAGAGAATAAGGAGGGAATTAAAAGAGTGACCTTTGTGACATATAAAAAGCGAAATCTTTTCTGGGGGAGGCTGGGTGGGGGAAAAGAGCGGTCACTGCAAAATCAGTTGACGCTTGCGAGTGGATTCGCAAATCCAAATGGAGAGGGGAGATGTGGTTGTCCGACAAGGGATAAAGGGCAACTCAGGAGGGGAAGGGGAGATTGGGGATAAAGAAGATAGAAATAGGAGAATAAGGAAAATGTTGGATGTTGTAGGAATGTTGTCTGGTAAAGAGTTGAAAATAAGAAAACAGAAATGGAAAAGGAGGAAAGGTAATGATGGAAAAACGGAAAGAGAAGATAAACAAAATATAAAATGGCTACGCTGAATTATATGACTCTAAATATTAATGGAATACATAACCAAATTAAAAGGAAGAAACTACTAAATTTACTGAAAAAGGAAAAAATAGATATAGCATTTGTCCAAGAAACACACTTAACTGAATTGGAGCACAAGAAATTAAAGAGAGATTGGGTAGGACATGTAACAGCAGCATCGTATAATTCAAAAGCAAGAGGAGTGGCTATATTAATTAGCAAAAATGTGCCATTTAAAATAGAAGAGGAAATAATAGATCCAGCAGGGAGATATGTTATGATAAAATGTCAGATATATTCAGAGCTTTGGAATCTACTTAATATATATTCACCTAACGAAGAAGATCAAAAGTTTATGCAAGATATCTTTTTGAAGGTAGCTAATACGCAAGGGAACATACTAATAGGAGGGGATTTCAATCTGAATTTGGATCAAAATATGGATAAAACGGGGAAAATAATTAACAGGAAGAACAAAGTAACCAAATTTATAATTAAATCAATGCAAGAAATGAAACTTGTGGACATATGGAGGAAACAAAACCCAAAAGAAAAGGAATACTCATACTACTCGACTAGACATAAAACATACTCAAGGATAGACCTATTCCTGTTATCAGCCCACATTCAAGGGAGAGTTAGGAAAACGGAATATAAAGCTAGACTATTATCGGACGACTCACCCCTGTTATTGGCAATAGAGCTAGAGGACATCCCTCCAAGAATGTATAGATGGAGATTAAACCCCATGCTACTTAAAAGACAGGATTTTAGAGAATTTATTGAAAAACAATTAAAAATGTACTTTGAAGTAAATACGGAATCAGTGGAAGATAAGTTTATACCATGGGACGCAATGAAAGCATTCATTAGAGGGCAAATAATAAGTTATGCAACCAAGATGAAGAAGGACTATAATCAGGAAACAGAGCAGTTGGAAAGGGAAATAATAAACATAGAAAAAAAATTAGCAATAAAGGAAGATACAACCAAAAGAAGAGAATTGGCGGATAAAAAAATAAAATATGAAACATTACAAACATATAAGGTGGAGAAGAATATAATGAAGACAAAACAGAAATATTATGAACTAGGGGAAAAAACACACAAAATCCTAGCATGGCAGCTTAAGACAGAGCAAACTAAGAAAATGGTATTGGCAACAAGGAAAAAAGACAAACAAATTACATATAATCCAAAAGAAATTAAGGAAAACTTCAGAGAATTCTATGAACAATTATACCGAACCGAAAACGAAGGGAAAGAAGGGAAAATAGATGAATTTTTGACTAAAATTGAACTACCAAAACTACAAATAGAGGAACAAAATAAATTAACAGAACCATTTGGAACAGTAGAAATACAAGAGATAATAAAAAATTTACCAAATAATAAGACACCAGGAGAGGATGGACTCCCAATAGAATTCTACAAAACATTTAAAGACCTAATAATACCGCCCCTCCTGGATGTAATCAACCAGATTGATGAGACACAAAACTTACCAGATTCATGTAAAACAGCAATAATTACAGTGATACTAAAACAAGGGAAAGATCCACTCTCACCAGCGTCATATAGACCAATATCTCTGCTAAACACAGATTATAAGATAATAGCTAAACTATTAGCGAACAGATTAGCAGAACAGGTACCGAAAATGGTAAATTTAGACCAAACTGGATTTATCAAAAAAAGACGCACAACAGACAATATTTGTAAATTTATTAACTTAATTCATGCAGTAGAAGGAAATAAAGCACCGGCAGTAGCAGTTGCTTTAGACGCAGAGAAGGCCTTCGACAGAGTAGAATGGAATTACTTGTTCAAAGTATTGCAAAAATTCAGTTTACCGGAGAAGTATATTAATTGGATTAAAGCATTATATAAGGGACCGTTAGCGAAAGTGACAGTAAATGGACATGTATCAAAGCAATTTAACTTAAGCAGGTCAACGCGGCAGGGATGCCCACTATCACCATTATTGTTTGCGCTAGCTATAGAACCACTAGCAGAATCGATAAGAAGAGATAATAATATAAAAGGAATAAAAATAAAAGACAGGGAATATAAAATCAGTCTGTTTGCGGATGATGTGATAGTGTACTTAACAGAACCAGAACTATCAATAAAAGAACTATATAAGAAATTGAAGGAATATGGAGAAGTGTCGGGATACAAGATAAACGTAAATAAAAGTGAAGCAATGCCTATGAATAACGCGGATTTCTCAAAATTTAAGGAGGAATCCCCATTCAGATGGCAAACGCAGGCAATAAGATACCTAGGTGTGCAAATAAACAAAAATCTAGGCCAATTATATAAACTCAATTACAATCCACTAATGAAAAAATTACAGGACGATTTAGAGCATTGGAAAGAGCTACCACTAACACTGATAGGAAGGATAAACTGTATTAAAATGAACATTTTTCCAAGGATACTATACTTATTTCAGGCATTGCCAATACAACTGACAGAGAAATTCTTCAAAGAGTTAAAGAAAATAATAAGGAGATTTTTATGGAGAGGGGGGAAACCGAGGATAGCACTAGATAAATTAACAGAATGGTATAAACAAGGAGGCTTACAATTGCCAAACTTCAAAAATTATTATAGAGCCGCACAATTAAGGTACCTATCAGATTTTTATCAAACAAGGGAAAAACCAGACTGGACGAGACTAGAATTAGATAAAATAGGGGAAAAGATACCTGAACACATATTATATAAATGGGACGAAAAATTGGTACAACATAGAACTTCTCCAGTATTACACCATCTCCTCAATATATGGAAGAAGATTCATGTAGAAAGAAATAAAATAAATTACCAAATACCAAAACTAATATTGACGCAAAATAAGCTACTCCCTTTTACAATAGACAACCTTGCCTTTAGAAAATGGGAAAAAAAAGGGATTAAAAGAATAGAAAATTGTTTTTCAGGAAGTAGATTCTTATCCTTTGAACAAATGAGAGATAAGTACAATATAACTGGAGATACAGCGCTGGCATATTACCAACTGAGATCCTACTTGAAAGATAAATTAGGAAGCAACTTGAGTTTACCAGAGGGAAGTAACCTTGAATATGTGATTACAGATACAATGTTAATCAAAAGATTTATAAAAAATATGTATATTAAACTGCAAGAAAAGGAAAATGAGGAAACAAATGGTAAAACTAAACAAAAATGGGAACAAGATTTAAATATAAAGATAAAAAAGGAAACATGGGAGAAGTTATGCTCTGGAACGATGAGAAATACAATAAATACGAGGCTGCGTATGATACAATATAATTGGTTACACAGACTATACATTACACCGCAAAAGTTAAATAAATGGGACCCAACAGTATCTGATAGATGTTTTCGATGTAAAAAAGAAAGGGGAACAACAATTCATGCAATCTGGACATGTGAGAGAGTAGAAAAATTTTGGGATGATCTCAATCAGATATTAAATAAAATAACAGAAAACAATATACCAAAGAATCCAGAGATCTTTCTCCTAAGTAACATAAAAAATAAAGAATTTGGAATTGACTTGGAAGATGCACAAAAAAGATTTGTCAAGATAGCCCTAGCCGTAGCAAAAAAATGTATTATGTCAACCTGGAAATTGGAAGATAATTTGAAAATACAACAATGGTATATAGAAATGAATAAATGTATTCCATTAGAAAAAAAACATATAGTTTAAGAAATAATATTGAAATATACGAACAAGTATGGGAGCTTTACATTAAATACAATAGCGAAAACCTACCGGGAACAAACATTACCTAAGTTGATGGAAGGAGAAGAAAAGAAAAGAATGGACTCAGTAGAATTTCTGGTGTATTTTTGTTGAATGACAACATTGTCTAACTGAATTAATGCAACCTAGATTGTATACCTAAAATGGATGAGGGGGGGGGGTGGAGGGGGTGGCTTGGGAGGAGGGAGGGGGGAGGGAGAAAAAGTCACTGTAAATGTGTGGAAAAGAAAAAGTGTATATCATGGCTATTGTGATTTATGGTGTGAAAAATAAAAAATTTAAAAAAAAAAAAAGGAGAGGACTGGAATAATTCACTTGGAATAAGCGAAACAGAAAGGAACTCTGTAGTGACCTGAAAGAAAGAGGTTATCATCTGGAGAACCCTGATGGGACAAGTTTCGTCATCAAGACATTGAGGTGACTGATGGAAGTACTTCAGTTGTGGATGACCTGGAACTTTACAAACTTATCAGTATGAGCATCTACTTTATTGATCAAAGCAACATTATTATGAACTGGGTGAGCGAGCTCATAATGTATTAGCATGGCAATTAAAAACAGAACAGACATCATAAATTATTAATGCTGTGAAAAAGAATTCAATAGTTACCTATAAACCTCAGGAAATTAATGATCACTTTTATTCATTATATCAAAACTTGTATACTTCTGAGGGAAAGCAGGACACTGGTTCTATCAAATCCTATTTATCTAATTTAAATTTACCTGTTTTAGGGGAGGATGAAGTTAAAGAATTGGATGCTCCATTTACAGATTTTGAGATTAAAGAGGCTATACAAGAGATGCCAAATGGAAAGTCGCCAGGAGATGATGGATTTTCTGTTCAATTTTATAAAGTATTTTATGAAGATTTATCCTCTATATTTGGAGAAGTGTTGCAGCAAGTAACAGAGGAGCAGTTGTTACTGGAATCTTGTTCAAGTGCTATAATCACTGTGATTCCTAAGAAAGATAGGGACCCATTGAAAGTATCTTCGTATAGACCTATTTCTTTATTAAATGTAGATTATAAAATTATAGCGAAGGTGTTAACGAATAGACTTGCCAAATATTTACCTCAGTTAATACATATAGATCAAACAGATTTTATTAAATATAGAAACATGTCAGATAATATTCTTAGATTGATAACATTAGTCAATGCATTTAGACAGCAACCCAACCATCCAATGATGGTTGCGCTGGATGCGGGAAAAGCCTTTGATAGGGTCGAGTGGAACTTTTTGTTTAAAGTATTAGAGAAGTTTAATTTTGGCCCTTATTTTATAGGCTGGGTTAAGGCCTTATATACAAATCCAACTGCTAGGGTGGTGACAAATGGTCAAATTTCCTTATCATTTAATTTAACGCATTTGACTCGACAAAGTTGTCCATTGTCACCAGCCTTATTTGCATTGGCTATTGAACCATTAGCTCAGACAATAGACAGAATGATAAGATTAAAGGAATGAAAATTTGGGAGGATGAATATAAGATTAATTTATTTGCGGATGATGTTCTGGTATATTTGACAGAACTGGAACAGTCTTTGAAATATTTACAAGATTGTTTGTTAAAATTTGGAGAGCTATCTGGATATAAAGTAAATTGGGTTAAGAGTGAAATATTGTCAGTTGGGGATGGAGATTATTCAGAATATAAAAGTATTATAAAATTGAAGTGATCAGATAAAATTAAATATTTGGGTGTGATAGTAAGTGCATACTACCAGTCTTTATATAAATTGAATTATGTCTCTTTATTAAAAAGGTTTAAAATGGATATCATTAAATGAAAAGATTTGCCATTAACATTAATTGGATAAGTAAATTGTGTTAAAATGAATATTTTTCCTCAAATTCAATATTTGTTTTAGTTTATACCATGTTTACTTTCAAGGGTTTTTTTTCAGGACCTGAATAGGGCAGTGCAGCAGTTTTTATGGAAAGGAAAATTAGCCTGAGTAGCTTTACATAAACTTACATAGCAATATGCTTCAGGTGGATTGCAGTTACCTTACTTTCAAAATTATTATGATGCAGCTCAGTTGAAATTCATTAGCAGATTGATGGATGTGGACCAACCTCCGAGTTGGGCAAAGGTGGAAGTGGCTTGTATATCTGAAGTTGAGATACATCAGTTTATATTTAAATGGAATGTGGAATTACTGCGGGAATGTAATATGCAGGTATTAAAACATTTGTTAAGGATATGGTTTAAAATAAATAGGGTTTTAGGATCAAAGGGTAAATTACCAATTCAAACCCCATTATATCATAACCATCTTATTCCTTTTTCAATGTTTAATAATCATTTAAAGAGATGGAATTCTCAGGGCATAAAGATAATTCAGGACTGTTTTGGAAAAGGCCAATTTCTTTCTTTTATTCAAATGAGGGAGAAATTTGATATATCTATAAATTCTCTGTGTATTATCAACTCAGAGCTTTGATAAAAAGATAATTATGGTAAAGAGATGAATTTACCCATGTTGACGAAGTTTGAGTCTTTGATTTCTTCTGTACATAAGAAAGGTTATATTTCAGATATGTGCCAATTATTACAGGGTAGTATGGATAAACTTTGCCGTCTGAGCTGCGCAGCGAGCTTTGGACTTGGGGTGAGGGGCCTTACATCACCTTTAGTGTCTCATAAAAACCCCTGAAGTCGCCAATGTCAGCGCTAAGCTGGGTTCGTTTGGCGAGGCTAGACCACCACTCATTTTGGATCTCCCGGAGTTTGCGCTGAAGATGGCTGCATGCGCGATGGAAGGCTCATTTCTTCTCTGTCCAGGACGGCTTTGCAAGGTGAGCCTGGTGGGCAGCTCACTTCTTTGCCAGCAGCTCCTGGATTTCCTGGTTGTTTTCGTTGAACCAGTCCTTGTTTTTCCTGGAGGAGAAGCCCAGTACCTCTTCAGTGGATTGCAGTATGGCAGTCTTCAGCTGATTCCAGAGGGTTTCAGGGGACGAGTCCAAAGCCCGCTGCGCAGCTCAGACGGCAAAGTCCTCCTCAGCGACAAGATCTCCATCCTCAACCGATGGTCAGAACACTTCCAATCTCTTTTCAGTGCCATCCACTCAGTCCAAGATTCCGCCCTGCTCCAGCTCCCTCAACAGCCCCTAAGGCTAGAGCTGGATGAGGTCCTCACCCATCCAGGATGAGACATATAAGGCAATTGAACAACTGAAAAGTGGCAAAGCAGCAGGTATGGATGGAATCCCCCCAGAGGTCTGGAAGGCTGGCGGCAAATCTCTGCATGTCAAACTGCATGAGTTTTTCAAGCTTTGTTGGGACCAAGGTAAACTGCCTCAGGACCTTCGTGATGCCATCATCATCACCCTGTACAAAAACAAAGGCGAGAAATCAGACTGCTCAAACTACAGGGGAATCACGCTGCTCTCCATTGCAGGCAAAATCTACACTAGGATTCTCCTAAATAGAATAATACCTAGTGTCGCCGAGAATATTCTCCCAGAATCACAGTGCGGCTTTCGCACAAACAGAGGAACTACTGACATGGTCTTTGCCCTCAGACAGCTCCAAGAAAAGTGCAGAGAACAAAACAAAGGACTCTACATCACCTTTGTTGACCTCACCAAAGCCTTCGACACCGTGAGTAGGAAAGGGCTTTGGCAAATACTAGAGCACCTCGGATGCCCCCCAAAGTTCCTCAACATGGTTATCCAACTGCACGAAAACCAACAAGGTCGGGTCAGATACAGCAATGAGCTCTCTGAACCCTTCTCCATTAACAATGGCGTGAAGCAAGGCTGCGTTCTCGCACCAACACTCTTTTCAATCTTCTTCAGCATGATGCTGAAACAAGCCATGAAAGACCTCAACAATGAAGACGCTGTTTACATCCGGTACCACACGGATGGCAGTCTCTTTAATCTGAGGCACCTGCAAGCTCACACCAAGACACAAGAGCAACTTGTCCGTGAACTACTCTTTGCAGACGATGCCGCTTTAGTTGCCCATTCAGAGCCAGCTCTTCAGCGCTTGACGTCCTGTTTTGCGGAAACTGCCAAAATGTTTGGCCTGGAAGTCAGCCTGAAGAAAACTGAGGTCCTCCATCAGCCAGCTCCCCACCATGACTACCAGCCCCCCCACATCTCCATCAGGCACACAAAACTCAAAACGGTCAACCAGTTTACTTATCTCGGCTGCACCATTTCATCGGATGCAAGGATCGACAACGAGATAGACAACAGACTCGCCAAGGCAAATAGCGCCTTTGGAAGACTACACAAAAGAGTCTGGAAAAACAACCAACTGAAAAACCTCACAAAGATTAGCGTATACAGAGCCGTTGTCATACCCACACTCCTGTTCGGCTCCGAAACATGGGTACTTTACCGGCATCACCTACGGCTACTAGAACGCTTCCACCAGCGTTGTCTCCGCTCCATTCTCAACATTCATTGGAACGACCTCATCTCCAACATCGAAGTACTCGAGATGGCAGAGGCCGACAGCATCGAATCCACGCTGCTGAAGATCAAACTGCGCTGGGTAGGTCACGTCTCCAGAATGGAGGACCATCGCCTTCCCAAGATCGTGTTATATGGCGAGCTCTCCACTGGCCACCGAGACAGAGGTGCACCAAAGAAGAGGTACAAGGACTGCCTAAAGAAAGCTCTTGGTGCCTGCCACATTGACCACCACCAGTGGGCTGATATCGCCTCAAACCGTGCATCTTGGCGCCTCATAGTTTGGCGGGCAGCAACCTCCTTTGAAGAAGACCGCAGAGCCCACCTCACTGTCAAAAGACAAAGGAGGAAAAACCCAACACCCAACCCCAACCAACCAATTTTCCCTTGCAACTGCTGCAACCATGTCTGCCTGTCCCGCATCGGACTTGTCAGCCACATTGAGCCTGCAGCTGACGTGGACTTTACCCCTCCATAAATTTTCATCCGCGAAGCCAAGCCAAAGAAAAAAAAAGTATGGATAAACCAGAATGGGAGAAATCTAGGCTTAAATGGGAAAGTGATTTAACCCATATTTTTCTGGATGATATTTGGGAGGTTACGTGTTCTGATAGTGTAACTAAAGTGACGAATGTACCTTATGGAATGGTTAATTATAATTTTTTACATCAGTTATATTTGACTCCAGAGAAATTGAAAAAATATGGATTTAGTAATTCGGATTCTTGTTTTAAATGTGGATTATGTACTTGAACTTTTTTACATGCTGCTTGGTATTGTTTTAAAGTACAACCATTTTGGGAAGGAATTAGATTGGTTTTGGAAAACTTATTTAAGATTAAATTACCGTTAGACCCATCAATCTTTTTGTTGGGATATATGGTTTCTTTGAAAGGACTAGGGTTGGATAAATTTCAAATTGCATTTGTACGTCTAGTGTTATCTGTAGCAAGAAAATGTGTAGCTAGTACTTGGAAGGATAATGTGGAGGTTAATATAACATGTTGGCATAATGAGTTGAGAAATTGTATTATTATGGAAACAATTACATGTAATTTGCATGATAATATTTTTTGTTAAAATGTGCTCTTATTTGGAGTATATGAATTTAGAAATACTTTGAAATATTCTTTATAATCACTGTATTATCTTTATATTTGGCTCCCCTTAAGGCGGCTGGCTGGGAGGGTGGGTGAGGTTTTTGTTTATATATATACATATATATATATATATATATATATGTATACACACACACAAAAAATGTTTTTTTTCTCTCTTATGTTTGATTGTAAGTTGTCTAAACTCTTTTAAATAAAGTTGGGAAGAAAAAGATGCCACCTAGATAATATGCTTCACAACCAGGGCTAACCAGAAACCATGGTTGGATGTAGAGGTCTGGGCCCTTCTCAGAGCTCGTGATGCTGCAAGATGGCACTAAGATCAGCCAGGGCTGAACTCTCCCGTGCAAGCCAGAAGGCAAAGCTGGGTATGCACAGAGGATCCACAGATAGCTGTACCTCCCAGAGATAATGGACCCATTCAATTCGCCTCTGGAAGAAACCATTCCACAGATTGTGAAGGCCAGATATTGATGGGTTCTTGATTAGTAAGGGCACCAAAGGTTATGGGCAGTGGGACAAAGTGGAGAATGGATCAGCTCATGATTGAAGAGTGCTGCAAGCTCGATGGGTTAAATAGCCTACTTTAGTCCTATGTCTTATGGACTCGGCGGGCAAAGTCGCAGCAGTGGGAGCAAAATTAATTGAGAGGAAGAAGCCTTCAAAGTCCCATTGAAAGGTTCGAGCTCGACTGAAGCCGTTTGTCCGCAGAGCTCCTCCGGGAACCTGTTTGTGTTGGGGGTGGCTCCTTTAACCCAACAGAGGTCGAAAGGAAGCGCACGGTCCTTGACGGCCGTCCATTTGCCCGCTGTGCTTCTGCTGAAGGTGCGGCGAGCGAGCGCTCTTGTTATATATAGAGAATTTAGGTTAAAATGGCTTAAGTTAAAATGTGATGATTAATCATAAAAAGGGAAGCCAGAACGGACAGGGAGCTTACTAGCAGCCAAGGACAAAAGGTTCAGCTGGATATGTTTTTTTAAACATATCTTTTCATGGTCATAGTGAGAGACATGCAGGAGACAAAAGATTGATAAGAAGGGTGAGAAACAGAATTTAGTGTATGTAGAGTTCGCAGCGTACGTAACGAACGTGATAATTAAAAATGCAGTTATACTTAGAATGCTTTTGCAATACTAACCAATTAAAACAGTATTAATAAGAAGGGGAAGGGCAAACAAATAGGGTATAAAAATCAATGCACTGTATGTATCGGGGCTTAACTGGTGAGAAGCCAGTTGAGTCCAACTCTGCAGACTTGTAAATAAAGCTTGTCGTGTCATCAGTTTTAAAGAGACTCATGTGTGAGAAGTTTTATTTCTGATAAATGGGGGCTCGTCCGGGATCTACACTCCGGCCGTGAGGGGAGGCGAGAAGAGGGACATCGGAGGTGGTGCACCCCGCTGAGTTCAGCGGCTCCTAGTCCCTTGCTCGTCGCTTCGGGCGGCTTGAGCGAGTGGTATCCGGACAAGGTGACACGACAAGACGGAGAGGAGAAGGGTGACGGTTCAATCCCCGGGAAGACACCAGTAAGTGACGACTTACGATTGTGGTGTGGGGATTGGGTAACAGGTGTAACGGGATACACCTGTTTGGATAAAAAAAAACCTAACGTAATAGATCAGGTATAGAGCTTTTGTCGTGGCGTGAGGACCCTGTCGTGGGACTCTAGGATAGACCCCAGGGAAACCTCGGCGGTAACCGAAGGAGGGACAGCACCTCCGACGAAGTGCCGAGAAGAGAGGGGTCAACCCCAGGGAAACCTCAGCGGTAACCGAAGGAGGGACAGTACCTCCGACGAGGCGTCTGAGAAGAAGGGAGTAGGGTCCAGAACGAGAGGGTCCTCAGCAACGATAAACAGATCTAGGTGGGAAAATGGGAGGATCAAAATCTAAGGGCTCGTCTGAAAATTCAGGACAATTCCTGGGAGTTCCCCTTGACAGCCCTTTGGGGAGAATGTTTGAAAATTGGGATAGTAAAAGATATCGAGACAAAAACAAGAAAAAGATGATCCAATTGTCTCCTTTGGTCGAAACAACCTATTAAAGGTTCCTCGGTCTGGTGGCCGAAATTTGGATCTGATGAGGATTGGGTTAGACAAGCATTAAACATATATGTAAATTCGAGACCAAAGGTGAATCAAGAAGAGTCAGCATATGCATTTTGTTGGGTTCCCTGGCCAGGATCCTTAACAAAATGTTTTAAATTGAGGGTAGCGGGAGAAAAGAAGTGGGAACCTCTGGACAACCTTCCCCCTCCTTATATTCCCCCGGTGCCTACTGCGCCCGAGGAAAGCTCATTACCGGAGGGGAAAGGTGATGAATCTGATTGCCCCGAAAGGGGCCGGGAAAAAAAGGATGAATTAAGGGAGTCGGACCCTAAACTTCCACCGGTAAACCGACCCTGGACAAGATCCCAGACTGGTCCAGGACCATCAAAGTTTTCAATAAGCCTAAATCCCCTGAGGGAAGTTCCTATGGGAGGACCGGGAGGGGGAACGGGATATGTGAATGTTCCCCTAACTAGTACAGAGGTGCGGGGATTTAAGAAAGAAATGAAAAAGTTATTGGAAGATCCTATAGGACTGGCTGAACAGCTCGACCAATTCCTGGGACCAAACACATATACGTGGGAAGAGATGCAGGCAATAATGGGAACATTATTCTCACCCCAGGAGAGGCAGATGATTCGACGGGCTGCCCTCCTCATGTGGGAATATGAACAACCTGGGGACCCCAGACCCCATGAACAAAAATATCCCTTAAAAGAACCCAGGTGGGACAAACGAACACCCGAGGGATTGGAAAGTATGAGACAATATAGAGAGTGGACAATTAAAGGGATACGGGAGGCTGTGCCAAAGGGTCACAATTTTACCAAGGCATTTGGGAACCACCAGGGGAAAGACGAGTCCCCTACTGATTTTTTGGAGAGGGTGAGAAAGAATGTCCAACAGTATGCTGGCGTGGACCCTAGTACACCAATGGGTGAACAGCTTATTCGAATTGAATTTGTTTCCAAATCATGGCAGGACATTAGAAAGAAACTAGAAAAGGAGGAGGACTGGAGCGAAAAACCCCTAAGCAACCTGTTAAAAAAGGCGCAAAAAGTATATGTGCAGAGAGAAGAAGAAGATCAAAAGAGGGCGACAAAGGTTATGGTACAGACTATCCGACAGATGAATGCCGAATGCAGAGGGGAAAGAAAACAAAACCTTCCTCTAAACAATCCAAGATATCCAAGAGAGGGAAGACCCCGGAGGTTCGTTAAGTGCTATTACTGCAATGAGGAAGGACACTTTAAGAGGGAATGCCCCCGATACAAGAGGGAATTGCGTGCCCTCGAACTTATGGAAGAAGATTAGGGGGGTCAGGGGTTCCAAATGTTAGGGACCAAGTATAAGAGGGAACCCCTGGTAAAACTAAAAATTGGTCCCAAGGGAGAAGAGGTGGTGTTTATGGTGGACACAGGAGCGGAACGAAGTAGTGTAATAACTGTGCCAATCGGAACTGAGCCTGTAAAAAGTAATTTGAAAATTTCTGGGATAGAAGGAGCTCCCAGAATGGTATCAATAATTCCCCAAGTAACAGTGAAACTGGAAGAAAGAGAAGGGGTACAAGACCTCTTGTTGTTACCGTCGGCTGGATTTAACCTCCTAGGAAGGGACTTACAGCTCTCCTAGGTTTGGTGCTCTCCCTGTGGACGGAGAAGTGCGAGTCCACCTCTGTGCTTTAAAGGAAGAGGATGAACGGCAGATTGACGAGAGAGTCTGGTATAAGGAGGGAAATCGAGGAGGTCTGGACATCCCACCTTTACATGTCACATTAATACCAGGTCATCAGCCGGTAAGAAAACGTCAGTATCCTATTTCTTTGGAAGGGAGAAAAGGGCTACAGCCGGTAATTGAGACTCTAATACGAGACGGACTATTAGAAGAATGCATGTCACCTTATAACACCCCTATACTCCCAGTGAAAAAGTCAGATGGATCCTATCGCCTAGTTCAGGATCTAAGAAGTTTGAATGCTATTGTTCAGACCCGCCACCCAGTGGTGCCTAATCCCTATACTATTATGAGTCGGATTCCCCCAGACCATGAGTGGTTTAGTGTTATCGACTTGAAGGATGCCTTCTGGACGTGTCGTTAGAAGAGGAAAGTAGAGATATGTTTGCGTTTGAATGGGAAAATCCATGGACAGGTAGACGGAGACAGCTTCGGTGGACTGTATTGCCCCAAGGGTTCACTGAATCTCCGAACCTGTTTGGACAAATGCTAGAACAAATCCTGGCGGACTATCCACAATCTGATGATTCCCAACTAATGCAGTATGTGGACGATTTACTATTATCAGGACCCAAAGAACAAGAAATGAGGGGAGATACAATTAGACTCTTGAATTATCTGGGGAAAAAGGGTCTACGGGTGTCCAGGAACAAGTTACAGTTCGTTGAGAGAACTGTGGTATATCTGGGACACCAGATAAGTAAAGGACAGAAACGGATTACCCCTGAACGGATTGCGGGAATCACTAGAATGCCGTTACCCCGTAATAAGAAGGAAATAAGACAATTCCTGGGACTCTTAGGTTACTGTAGGTTATGGATAGAGGACTACTCAGCTTTGGTGAAGTTTATGTATGAAAAGCTGACAAATGAAAATGAATATCCATTGAAATGGACCCAGGAGGAGGAGGGATGGTTTGAGGACTTGAAGCATCGCCTGACACGAGCCCCAGTACTCACTCTGCCCTCTTTAAAACAGCCCTTCCAGCTATTTGTCACTCATAACCAAGGAACAACTGTGGGAGTTTTAACACAGGAAAAAGGCGGTCAGCGACACCCAGTGGCTTTCCTTTCCAAAATGATGGACCCAGTGTTTCGCGGATGGCCAACGTGTATCCAGGGAGTAGCGGCTGCTGCTCTGTTGGTAGAGGAAGCACGTAAACTTACTTTTGGAGGAAAGATGACTGCGTACACCTCCCATTCTGTGAGTGTTTTATTAACACAAACTGCCCATCGATGGCTGACTGATTCTCGCATATTAAAGTATGAAACCATTTTAATGGTCGGAGAAGATCTACAGTTTGCAAAGATTAATAGCTGCAACCCAGCTCAGTTTTTATACGGCAGTGAAACAGAGAGAGAGGTGGAGCACGACTGTGTCGAGTTGACAGATCTTCAGACCAAGACCCGAGAAGACCTTTGCGATACTCCGCTGGGAGAAGGATATGAATTCTACATTGACGGCTCCGCCAGATGTGTTGACGGAATGAGAAGAAGTGGGTATGCTATAATAGAAGGAAATACTTGGAAAGTAGTAGAATCCACGAGACTACCCGGAAGCTGGTCAGCACAGTCCTGTGAACTATATGCCTTGCAGAGAGCCCTCAGAATACTGGCAAAGAAAATTGGAACGATTTACACTGATTCCAAATACGCATACGGGGTAGTGCATACCTTTGGTAAGATCTGGAAGGAGCGTGGTCTAATTACATCAAGAGGAAAGGAATTGGCACACGAACAGATGATTACTCTGACTTTAGAAGCCTTGACATTACCCCAAGAAATAGCAGTGGTCTACATACCAAGCCATCAGAGGGGAGATACCCCGACAGCAATTGGAAACAGACTGGCTGATGAAGAAGCCAAAAAGGCAGCCATGCAACAAGAAGTCCGTTTGCTGACCTTAATCCCAATAAGACAAGGCATAAAGAAGGCTCCCATTTTCACTGCTAAGGAAGAAAAGGACATGGCTCAGCTGGGCGCAAGCCAGCTGCCTGATGGAACATGGAAGACACCAGATGGAAGAATGGTTCTAAATAAGGAAATAACTCGCAATATTTTAAAACACCTGCATCATCAGAGCCACTGGGGCACCCAAGCCTTATGTGACACAGTGCTTCGAGAATATGTGTGTAAGGGAATCTACACCTTGGCCCAACAGGAGGTGCAGAATTGTCACCTATGCACAAAAATTAATAAGAAGGTAATGAGGACAGGGACCATGGGAGGTCAACCATTAGCCATACGCCCTTTTCAACGTATCCAGATCGACTTCACAGAGTTACCTCAAGTCCAAAGATGGAAGTATCTGTTGGTGATAATAGATCACTTTACCCGATGGGTGGAAGCCTTCCCAACAGTAAATGCTACAGCCTCTACAGTAGCTCGCCTCCTCCTAGAGCAGATAATCCCCAGATATGGTATAATGGATTCTATAGACTCAGACAGGGGTCCACATTTTTCTTCAAAAATCCAGCAATTGATTTGTAATGCATTACAGGTCTCTTGGAAATTGCATACCCCTTGGCATCCACAAAGCTCAGGGAGGGTTGAACGTATGAATGGAACCCTAAAAATGCAATTGACAAAATTAATGGTGGAAACTAAAATGCCTTGGATAAAGTGTCTGCCCCTGGCTTTATTGAGAATTCGTACTGCCCCACGAAAAGATGTAGGATTGTCCCCTTATGAAATGATGTTTGGGCTTCCCTTCTGGAGTACAGTTGAGGGGTGTCCCACCTTGGGGGGAAGGGGATATATTTGTTAGGAACTATTTACAGGCACTGTCACGCTCTCTTACAGATTTACGAAAGAGAGGACTATTGGCACAAACACCGCCTCTAGACTTTTCTTTACACAAAGTGGAACCAGGAGATTGGATTCTCATCAAGACCTGGAAAACTGAAAAACTCCAGCCCCAGTGGGAAGGTCCATACCAAGTTCTCTTAACTACAGAGGCTGCAGCACGAACAAGAGAGAAGGGGTGGACGCACGCATCCAGATTTAAGGGACCTGTAGAGGCGCCTCAGGACCCTGATACGAACTCAGATTGGACTTGTGTTCCTGGAGAAAAACCTCTTACCTTGCGATTTCGCAGAAAGACTTGATTCACAATGTTATTGTTATGTTCTTTGATTTTTCTTAGTTTGCCTATGTCTTTATCAGGTGTGAAATGTAAGAAATGCAGAGACACAGTGGTCCTGTTTCAGGACCACATTTGGGGAAGAAAGGAGGGTAATTTTATTTCCCATACCTCAGTTCCTGAGAAATGCTGGGCAGAAAATACCACCCAACATCCATATACCCCTTGTGTGGAAAAAGAAGGAAATAATATGGGTCATTATATACAAATTCCTAATACCACTCCTTTCCCTCTTAACGGTTGGAAGGGTGACTCAGGCCCACCATGCCCTGATGGACTCTGGTTTTGCATACACCAGCGTACTATTCCAATGAAAAGTTCCACTCCACACTCGAAAGTGCCTGCCCCTTTAAGACAGCCGGACTTAGTTCGAGTCCATCCAAATAACCATGAAAGTTTCGGTCATGCAGTTGGGGGAGATAACCTTTTTGTAGATCTTGCAACTAAAATTGCAGGAACTTTTAATGTAACCAATTGTTGGGTCTGCGGGGGTCCACGGATGTCAGAGCAATGGCCTTGGTGGGGGGAGTCCCTCAATTCATTGACCATGATTTCCCGAATATGGACAACTAAACGAACGAGATCAAGAGAAACTTGGTCTCTCTCTAACGTCCCCTCTGGTTTTTATTGTCTCTCACGAACCGGCAAATACCCAGTAGGAAAAAGTCCCTGCAAGGCTGTATGGATTCGCATTTCGCCTGGTATTTTCACTTGGTTTCCTAAACCCCTGACTTGGTTCTTATCCACTGTTTTTAAAACTAATTGCCTACCCCTGTCTAATAGCAGTATTCAGTTTTGGAATTGTACCAGTTCCACCATCACAGGACCATACCAGTCAAACCCTGTTCTTAAAAGAGTTTGGGAAAGGGGGTATGGAGTATCCCCAAATGGATTATTCTGGGTATGTGGTAATAAAACTTATACTCGTCTCCCCTTACAGTGGAGTGGAACTTGTTTCCTAGGAATAATCCGCCCAGAATTTTTCCTCCTACCCCACGATCACGGTCATAAATTAGGAGTGAAGGTTTTTGATACATTACACCGTCAGCCCCGCTCTAGCATGGTACATTTGGGACAATGGGGAGATGATTGGCCTCCAGAACGCATAATTCAATATTACGGTCCCGCTATATGGGCTCAAGATGGATCCTGGGGTTATAGTACTCCTATTTATATGTTAAATCGCATTATTCGCTTGCAAGCAGTCCTTGAAATTGTTACAAATCAAACATCTCTAGCCCTGCAATTACTTGCATCCCAGCAAGGTCAAATGCGCTCTGCTATATATCAGAACCGTCTGGCCCTAGACTATCTCCTAGCCACGGAAGGAGGTGTATGTGGAAATCTTAATTTGACTAACTGCTGCTTACAAATTGATGATAATGGCCAAGCCATTCGAAAAATCGCTGATAATATTCGTACTTTGTCCCATGTACCTGTTCAAACCTGGCATCCTTTTGCAAAATTAAATTGGATGGACAAATGGTTTGGAGGAACCTGGTGGCGTACCTTATTGTGGGTCATCGGAGGTATTTTATTCCTCCTACTTATTTTGCCCTGTATTATTCCCTGTCTACGCAGCCTGGTGATTTCCATGGTCCAACAGGCTATGCAACCAGGGGGACTGGGAGACCCCGTTAGAATTTTACTTCAGCACGAGATTAATTTATCATGAAACGTTTCTCTTCCCCGAGTTAAAATCCCCATTCATATATATATAATACACACATTTTAAAGAGAGAAAGGGGTGGATTGTTATATATAGAGAATTTAGGTTAAAATGGCTTAAGTTAAAATGTGATGATTAATCATAAAAAGGGAAGCCAGAACGGACAGGGAGCTTACTAGCAGCCAAGGACAAAAGGTTCAGCTGGATATGTTTTTTTAAACATATCTTTTCATGGTCATAGTGAGAGACATACAGGAGACAAAAGATTGATAAGAAGGGTGAGAAACAGAATTTAGTGTATGTAGAGTTCGCAGCGTACTAACGAACGTGATAATTAAAAATGCAGTTATACTTAGAATGCTTTTGCAATACTAACCAATTAAAACAGTATTAATAAGAAGGGGAAGGGCAAACAAATAGGGTATAAAAATCAATGCACTGTATGTATCGGGGCTTAACTGGTGAGAAGCCAGTTGAGTCCAACTCTGCAGACTTGTAAATAAAGCTTGTCGTGTCATCAGTTTTAAAGAGACTCATGTGTGAGAAGTTTTATTTCTGACACTCTCACCACGAAGGCTCAGCCTTCATTGAAGACAGGGTTTGCAGTCAAATGCAGACATGAATCCTTTTGCTTATGGTCATGTGTTTACTCTGCCTCGCCTCCAGCTGCGGGAGCAGGAAGTCGGTGCACTTTGCCCCAGTGTCGCCGCTGTGTGCTTCAAGTGAATGGATGGGGATGGAGGAGGAGGAGGGCGAGGCGCTGCTCTTCCCCACGCTGTCCTCCTTTGCGAACCTGGGGCTGACCATCGCTAACATTGCCTTTTACTCCCTGCTCTTCGTCTTCGTCTACGCTCAGCTGTTGCTGATCCTACACTACAGGCACAAGAGGCTGAGTTACCAAACGGTGGTCCTCTTCCTCTGCTTGCTCTGGGCTGCCCTGAGGACCATCCTTTTCTCGTTTTATTTCGAGCACTTTGCACAAGCCAACTCCCTCGGCCCCTTCCCTTTCTGGCTCCTTTACTGCTTCCCAGTTTGTCTTCAGTTCTTTACATTAAGCCTGATGAAGCTGTACTTCACCCAGGTGAGTACCAGTTTGCTCGAATTGAATTAAATTTATTGCCACGGGGTGTGTAGCAGGCAAGTCAACTCAAAAGCCGCTTTCAGGTGGAATAGCTGGGAGAATGTGGCTCCGGAGCCGGCTGCAGGTGTGGGCGAAGGTGGCAGTGCTAAAGGCGCTGTTCTGGCACCTGAAAGGTCCGCAGCGGCAAGAGGCACCGCGGATCAAACGCCGGCTCCTGTCGACTGTGGCCGTAGTCCCGCCCGCTTTCAGGTGCCTAGGGGAAGAACTCGGAAGCAGAGAATACACCGACCCGAGGAGGACTGGGTAAGTACTCCTCGGGTCAGGGCTCTCCACTCTCAGGTGGCCTCCCAACAGCCGCATTCGGGTACTTTAGGTGGCTTTACATTGGGGCATTCTGGTCACCTGAAAGCGGCTTATCGAAAAGGCAGTGCAATTATAAATAATAGTGTGGGAGAGGTGATGCAACAAGTCAAACAGTGCAGGGTAGAACATCCTCCAGTTAAAAACATCCTCTAATTTCAAATAATAATTTAGACACCTGTAGGATAACAGTCCCTTTTGACCATCAAGTCTGTGCCAACCAAATACACTAATGTGACTAATTAACCTAATAACTCCATATGTCTTTGAATGGTGGAGGAAACCCACACAGACACGGGGAGAATGTATAAACTCCTTTTGGACAGGGCCGGATTCAAACCCAGGTTGCTGGCGCTGTGAAAGTGCTGTGCTAATTGCTACACTAATCGTGTCAATGAGAGGTCCATTCAAGTGTCTGATAACAGCAGGAAAGAAACCATTCTCGAACCTGGAGGTTCACGTTTTCTAGCTCATGTTTCTTCTCTCTGACAGAAGGGGGAAGTGAGTACGACTAGGATGGGATGGTTCCTTCAGTGCATCAGCAACTTCTCTGTGATAGCAGGAGGTGTAGACGGAGTTGACAGGGCGGTTGGTCAGTATGACGTAAAAACACACTGAAATGCTGGAGGACTCAGCCGGTCTTTCATCGTCCTTAGGAGACGAAGATTTATTGCGAAGTTTCGGACCTGAGCCCTTTAAGGAATGAGCAAAAAAGCAGGAATCTCAGAATACAGACAGTGCTGTCTGGGAGAGGAATCCAGGGGTTAGTTGGATATGATAAGGGGAGAGGTGGGAATTGATTCTGTCTGTGCAAAAGGAGAAAGGGAAGGGAGAGACAGAACTGGGGGAGGAAGTGGGGGGGGGGGTTCATGAAACCCAGAGAAGTCCATATTAATGCCATCTGGTTGGATGAGGCCAACGTGATGGTCTGTTTACAACTCTCTGCAGTCTCTTGAGTCTTCGGCAAACCCTGGATTCTTGCTGACAAAAGAATCTGAGTTGTCGTTCTGCATTCTTACAAGTCAGACTGGGAGAGATAAAATTAGCTGTTTTCATTCGTATTTCCTTTCCCCTCATGCATTTTAGGAACTCTCTCTTGGCACCATGAATCTCTGTGGGAAGATTAGTGAATATTTAAGTGAAAGCCATTGTGCAGTTGGGTACAGGGGAAGGCAGTCAGAGAGATGAGATTATGATGGCCAAGGTGAATAAGGGCACAATAATGAGACAAAATTAAGTGTTGCAACATCCCAAACACTTTACAGCCAAATAAAGAAACAGCACTTAGAATCTGTACCTTTATAATGAACCCCTGAAACCAAGATCAGATTGTCAGATTTCTTGTCAGAGTACATACATGACATCACATGCAACCCTGAGATTCTTCTTCTTGCAGATGCAACAGAATTACCACTTATTGTTAGTGCAAAATAAACTGTACAACATATACATGTAAACAAATAAGGAACTGTAAACAGATAATGAATGTAAACAAATTAACTGTGCAATTCAGAGAGAATAAATGAAACAATAAAGTGCACAAGTAAGAGTCCTTAAGTGAGTCCCTGATTGAGTTTGTTGTTGAGGAGTCTGAAGGTGGAGGGGTAGTAGCTGTCCTGAACCTGTCTTGTGGCACCTATACCTCCTATCTGATGGCAGCAGCGAGAACAGAGTGTGTGCTGTGTGATGTGGATCCTTGATGATTGCTGATACTCTCTGATGGCAGCAGTCCCCATAGATGTTCTTGATGGTGGAGAGGGTTTTGCCTGTGATATCCTTGGCTGTGTCCAGCTGATTTGCAGGGGTTTATGTTCAGGGGTGTTGGTGTCCCCATTCTAGACCATGGATTTAGCCAGTCTGCACATTTTTTATCACACATCTGTAGAAATTTGTCAGGGTTTCTGTCCTACTTTTCAAACTCCTGAGGAAGTAGAGGTGCTGACATGTTTTCTTCACGATGCCATTATTGAGTTCGATCCGGGATTCCCTTCCAGAAGTCAACAATCAGCTCCTTAATTTTGGTGATATTGAGTGCAAGATCCCATGAGCATTAATATTTCGATACATCATAACGTTTTCCTTTATTTTCTTCTGCAAGATCATTACTTGAGAGGGAGGTGAGGGTCTCTTTAATATTGTAGGGAAGCCCACCGTCAGTGCACTAGGGGAGGATACTTCCAGTGGGGCTTGAACTCGCTACTCTTTGGTTGAGGTGAGAATGTACTCATTGAGCCACACTCAACGCGATGCATTTCACCACATAGGCTGCAGACGCTCAGCTGGTTTAGCAGCATCTGTGGAAAAGATAAACTGCTTACATATTGGGTATCTTCGACCTGAAACGTGTAACTGTTTCATTTCCCACGGATGTTTCCAGCTCTGTTGAGTGTTTTCAGCATTTTCTGTTTTTTTTTTCAGATGCCCAGCTTTTGTAGTTTTTACATTTCCATCTCCTGTGTCGTTCACCTGATTATTTGCCCAGAGCTTATTGGGATGGGGATTGGGGGCAGTAATCAAGTAATGGTTTGGAAAGGAGTTGAGTCCATTCTGCCAGACCATTTTTCCAAGGTTTGGATTTTTAATCAATCATTAATTAAAATTCCAGGCTTCACACTTTGCCTATGTTCTGATCCAGAACTGAGAAAGTTGTCCTTGCCTCAGTCCATACTGTTTCTTGGCTGCTTCTAATTCACCATGATCAGTGAATTACATGTGGCCATGTATTGAGGACAGTCTTAAACACTGGTCTCCACTTGGCATTAGCACATTCCTCATTGGATGCAATTTAAATATAATGATGAAGAGAGGAGGGTGTCTAGCCAGTGAGAAGCCAGAGATATCTCCAAGTGGTTATTAAGAGATGAGGTGTGCAGAACTGAAGCCTTTAGGGGATAAATGCATTTTCAAGTGGTTTAAAGATATTGCATGCAACCTAATAAATCATCTGCAGTATTAAATAACCTTGTTCACAGTGCTGAATTAAAAAAGTTGAAAGGTAACAGCGTGTAAATATTGGTGAGAATGCAATAACACAATTGCACAGCAGCCTTTACTTTTTAATTTTAAATTTAGACACTCAGACCATTTCAGCCCACGAGTCCGTGCCGCCCAATTTACACCCCCATTACATTTTGAACGGTGGGAGGAAACCAGAGCATCCAGAGAAAACCCACGCAGACACAGGGAGAACATACAAGTTCCTTACAGATAGTGCAGGATTCGAACCCCTGTCCGGACCTTATCATTGGTGCCGCAAAGGCATTTTGATGGCAAGGCCAGCATTTATTGCTCGTCTTTGGTAGCCCTTGAGATCATGGTAGCGAGTGACTTTCTTCAACTGGTGCAGTTGGTGGGGAGTCAGGATGGGGTGCAGGCTGAGGGGAACATGCAGATTGTTGGTGCATTCCACAGTGGTGGTGCAGGTTGCGCAGTGCTGCTAGAGTAAGCTGCGTCTGTAAATCTGCAGTGTCTTCTTTTCTTTGGCTTGGCTTCGCGGACGAAGATTTATGGAGGGGTAAATGTCCACGTCAGCTGCAGGCTTGTTTGTGGCTGACAAGTCCGATGCGGGACAGGCAGACACGGTTGCAGCGGTTGCAGGGGAAAATTGGTTGGTTGGGGTTGGGTGTTGGGTTTTTCCTCCTTTGTCTTTTGTCAGTGAGGTGGGCTCTGCGGTCTTCTTCAAAGGAGGTTGCTGCCCGCCGAACTGTGAGGCGCCAAGATGCACGGTTTGAGGCGATATCAGCCCACTGGCGGTGGTCAATGTGGCAGGCACCAAGAGATTTCTTTAGGCAGTCCTTGTACCTCTTCTTTGGTGCACCTCTGTCACGGTGGCCAGTGGAGAGCTCGCCATATAATGATCTTGGGAAGGTGATGGTCCTCCATTCCGGAGACGTGACCTACCCAGCGCAGTTTGATCTTCAGCAGCGTGGATTCGATGCTGTTGGCCTTTGCCATCTCGAGTACTTCGATGTTAGGGATGAAGTCGCTCCAATGAATGTTGAGGATGGAGCGGAGACAACGCTGGTGGAAGCGTTCTAGGAGCCGTAGGTGATGCCGGTAGAGGACCCATGATTCGGAGCCAAACAGGAGTGTGGGTATGACAACGGCTCTGTATACGCTAATCTTTGTGAGGTTTTTCAGTTGGTTGTTTTTCCAGACTCTTTTGTGTAGTCTTCCAAAGGCGCTATTTGCCTTGATGAGTCTGTTGTCTATCTTGTTGTCGATCCTTGCATCCGATGAAATGGTGCAGCCGAGATAGGTAAACTGGTTGACCGTTTTGAGATTTGTGTGCTTGATGGAGATGTGGGGGGGCTGGTAGTCATGGTGGGGAGCTGGCTGATGGAGGACCTCAGTTTTCTTCAGGCTGACTTCCAGGCCAAACATTTTGGCAGTTTCAGCAAAACAGGACGTCAAGCGCTGAAGAGCTGGCTCTGAATGGGCAACTAAAGCGGCATCGTCTGCAAAGAGTAGGTCACGGACAAGTTGCTCTTGTGTCTTGGTGTGAGCTTGCAGGCGCCTCAGATTGAAGAGACTGCCATCCGTGCGGTACCGGATGTAAACAGCGTCTTCATTGTTGAGGTCTTTCATGGCTTGGTTCAGCATCATGCTGAAGAAGATTGAAATGAGGTTTGGTGCGAGAACATAGCCTTGCTTCACGCCATTGTTAATGGAGAAGGGTTCAGAGAGCTCATTGCTGTATCTGACCTGACCTTGTTGGTTTTCGTGCAGTTGGATAACCATGCTGAGGAACTTTGGGGGGCATCCGAGGCGCTCTAGTATTTGCCAAAGCCCTTTCCTGCTCACGGTATCGAAGGCTTTGGTGAGGTCAACAAAGGAGATGTAGAGTCCTTTGTTTTGTTCTCTGCACTTTTTTTGGAGCTGTCTGAGGGCAAAGACCATGTCAGTAGTTCCTCTGTTTGCGCAAAAGCCGCACTGTGATTCTGGGAGAACATTCTCAGCGATACTAGGTATTATTCTATTTAGGAGAATCCTAGCGAAGATTTTGCCTGCAATGGAGAGCAGCATGATTCCCCTGTAGTTTGAGCAGTCTGATTTCTCGCCTTTGTTTTTGTACAGGATGATGATGATGGCATCACAAAGGTCCTGAGGCAGCTTTCCTTGGTCCCAGCAGAGCTTGAAAAACTCATGCAGTGTATCTCTACTGTAACAGCACGTGGAGGGAGTGAATGTTTAGGATGGTGTGCCAATAAGATAGATGGTTGCTTTGTCCTGGACAGTGTCAATCTCCTTGAGTGTGGTTGAGGCTGTACTAACTCAGGCAATTCTCCATCAGATTACTTAGTACTTTGTAGATGGGCTGTCAGGAGGAGAGATACTGACACAGGATGACTCATCACCGACTTGCAGCTTTTTGAAATTTAAGAAACTATCTTGGGGTCTCACAGTGTAAATTGACATTAATAATTTCACACAAAGAAGATGTCTTTGGAGAAAAAAAATCACTTGGAGTACTGTGTACAGTTTTGGGCACCTTATTTGAGAAAGCATTGGAGAGGGTTCAGAGAAGATTTACTCGAATGATACCAGGAATGAAAGGGTTAGCATATGAGGAATGATTGTTGGCTCTTGGACTGTTCTCGTTGGAGTACAGAAGGATGATGGGGGGACTTCAGAGAGACATTTTTAATGCTGAAAGGCCGGGGCAGAGTTGTCATGGCCAGGTTGTTTCCCATGGTAGGGAGTCTAGGACAAGAGGGAACTTCAGGATTAAAGGGCATCAATTTAAAACCGAAATGCGGAGACATTTCTTTAGTCGGAGGGTCACGAGTCTGTGGAATTTGTTGCCACAGACGGCAGTGGAAGCGAGGTCATTGGTTGTATTTAAGACAGAAATTGACAGGTATTTCATTAGTCAGGGCATCAAGTGTTACGGGGAGAAGGCTGCGGAGTGGGACTGAATGATAAGGATCCACTCATGATTAAATGGCAGAGCAGACACGATGGACCGATTGGCCTACTCCTGCTCTTATATCTTGAGATGTTCCCAGTTCCAGGACATGACCACAGGAGTTTCTCTTGGTAATGCCATGTTCCAGTCATCTGCCTATGCTTCATCACTGATCTCTCTTTTACCACAAGGTCAGATGAGAGGATGTTCAATGATGATTGACCAATGTTCAATATAATTTGCATCTTCCAGCCACACTTGGATCTCCAAAGATGAAGAAATGTAAAATATATACTGGTATCACAGCAAGGAGAAGTTATTGGAATAAGGTAATAAATATTTGGTCATTTATGGATATCAAATGAAAGGGGACAAATCCTGAAGCTGCTGGAAATCTGAACTAGAATGAAATAATGCTGGAAACACTCAGTAGTGAGGCACCTTCTGTGGAAAGAGAAACAGCTCAAATCTGAGATTTGTCAGACTTCTGAGCACTAATGATAACTGGGTTTAGCTTTCCACATGCTGCCTGACCTGCTGGGTGTTTCCAGCTTTAATGGACAGTCCAGAAGAAAGAATGAGAAATGATCACTAGATATATCTTTGGCTTGGCTTTGCGGACGAAGATTTATGGAGGGGGTAAAAAGTCCACGTCAGCTGCAGGCTCGTTTGTGGCTGACAAGTCCGATGCGGGACAGGCAGACACGATTTCAGCGGTTGCAGGGGAAAATTGGTTGGTTGGGGTTGGGTGTTGGGTTTTTCCTCCTTTGCCTTTTGTCAGTGAGGTGGGCTCTGTGGTCTTCTTCAAAGGAGGTTGCTGCCCGCCAAACTGTGAGGCGCCAAGATGCACGGTTTGAGGCGTTATCAGCCCACTGGCGGTGGTCAATGTGGCAGGCACCAAGAGATTTCTTTAGGCAGTCCTTGTACCTTTTCTTTGGTGCACCTCTGTCACGGTGGCCAGTGGAGAGCTCGCCATATAACACGATCTTGGGAAGGCGATGGTCCTCCATTCTGGAGACGTGACCCATCCAGCGCAGCTGGATCTTCAGCAGCGTGGACTCGATGCTGTCGGCCTCTGCCATCTCGAGTACTTCGACGTTAGGGATGTAAGCGCTCCAATGGATGTTGAGGATGGAGCGGAGACAACGCTGGTGGAAGCGTTCTAGGAGCCGTAGGTGGTGCCGGTACAGGAGCAGAATCAAGCCCATTGGCTCTGCCATTTTATCATGAGCTGATTCATCCAGCCACTCAGCCCCACTCCTCCGCTTCACCCTGTAACCCTTGATACCCTGACTAATCAAATACCTCTCAATCTCTGCCTTAAATACACCCAAAGATATCGCTTCCACAGCTGCCTGTGGCAACGTTCCACAGACTCACAACCCTCTGACTAAAGACATTTTTCCGCACCTGTTTTAAATTTGTCCTGAAGTTGTGCCCTCTTGTCCTACACTCCCCTACCTTGGGAAACATCCTTGCCACATCCAAACCTTTCAGCATTTGAAATGCCTTTATGAGGTCCCCCCTCATTCTTCTGTACCTGTAGTGCACTGTTAGCCAGAATCAGACACACATAAAGATAAAGACTGTACAACAGGCTTCCACAAAGACTTCCACAGAGCCAGGCTGGCTGAGGCTGCAGCAACTCTGAGTGAAGCCTTGGGAGGCCGGCGCAGGCTTATATCCCGGAGGGTGATTGACACCCGACTGGGTGGGGCTTGATCCATTCAGGCCGACTGATTGACAGCCGGCCTGGTGTTGTCCTGTCCCCTTACACTCCTACAGGTACAGAGGTTTCCCCCTGCAGTAGGCCGGTGGTGTGCCACTACAGTACTCCAACAAGTAGTCCAAGAGCCGACAATTATTCCTTCATTCCTGGTATAATTCCAGTAAATCTTCTCTGAACTCTCTCCAACACCAGCACGTCTTTTTTCAAATAAAGCACCCAAAACTGTACACGCATTCCGAGTGAGGTCTCATCAGTGCTTTGTAGAATCTCAACATTACATCCCTGCCCTTGTATACTGTCCCTCTAGATATGAAAGCCAACATTGCATTCACCTTCTTCACCACTGGAGGCAGAGGTTTAGAAAGGTGATACCAGGTGTTAGGACATCAGCTATTAAAGCCATGGAAGAAGGGATGCGCCAGAGGCATAATTTGAGTTGGACGGAGGTGTCAGAGGAATGTTGGCCAGGTGAAGACTACATTGAAATGGGAGGAAGTGTTATTGTGGTCTAGTTTAAAATTAGAGATGTGTGGAGATCAGCAAGCACAGGGATAATGAGTAACAGGGCATAGGGTGAAGATGAATGCAAACCACTTGAGCTCAAGTTTGGAGGGTTGCCACGGTGGATTGCAGACTCCAACGAGCAGCAGACTGATGCAGTGCAGCAGAAATGGAGAGAACATTTCAAGATTACTTTATTGCCATGTAATAGTATAGAACATATAATATTACATAAATTTGCCTTCTGCCTGTCGAGGCTGAGTCGCCATTAATGTCACCCAGCATCCTTACAGTACGAGAGAAAGAGAAGCAAAAGAGAGTCCCTTCAGAGTCACTGAGTGTCCATGATTCCCCTCAAGCACTCCTGCAGCCTCTGCAGCCACACAGACTTCTGTTTGATCAGGAAGCCTTCAGTGCCCGAGGTCCTTCGGGAGTCCTTCTTATCCTCAGCACCCTCTTTAATCTCCGTTCCAATACCCGGTTTCCATGAGCCAGTCTCCAGCTGCCCATGGGCTGTGTGTGTCCCCTGACAACAAGACGCCCGCAGCCTGTGTGGATGCCTCAGCTACTTAGTTTCTCATTGGTCCACTGCTGTGGTCACCTTCCCTGTAGGGTTGTCTTCTCTGCTTCTCCTTCTCAACAGAGGGGAGCTTGGGCTTGGGGGGTGTTCTCTCCATTTCTGATGCACTACATCAGTCCGCTGCTCCTTGGAGTCTGCAATCCCCCGTGGTCACTGCAAAGTACAGGCGCCTCCATCTTGGGCACAGGCCTGTGTTTGAAGCATTTAGTTTAAAAACTCCACTGGCTCCTCTATCAGGCCGTTTAACACCTTTTTGGAGCTACTGGCATTAGGACCAGGCGGTTGAACCCTTTGGAGCAGCGCTGTGTCTCTGCTCTCTGCCCTCCCAGGTGCACACTACTGGTGGCGCTACCATTGCTGCATCAGTGCCGCCTTTACCACTGCCTGCAAAATCATTGCCTGGACTCTGCAGCATTGGTGCTGAGGAAGGGTGGAGTCAACTGGGAGAAAAGGTAGAGTTAATGACCATGGGGAATTGGGATTGGAGACGGTGGTTTTGTTTTCCCCATATCGATTGGCTCATCGGGACAGACAGAAAATAAAAGAACGTTAAGGTGATATACTTTCTCACTTCCTTACTCCAAAGGGGTTTGTCTGAGCATTATGTTAAAAAGGAAATTTGGTGTGGTGAATGTTTTGGTTAGCGATTGTAATAAAATTATAAATCTATAGTGATCAGTTCCTCAATGTGAAATTAAGAGACAAGAGGGAAAGGATTTTAAGAGTTTCTTTACACCAAGAAAAGGTTTGAAAGTATGAAGAATTCTGTGCTCAAAGAATCCCCCTTTGAAATGAGTTGTCAGTAGAAATGATTACTGAGAGGAGAAGTACAGAATTACAAAGACAAGGTGTAGAGATGATGCTCCATCGACACAACCTGCACTCGCTGATCAGCTGCCGGCTAGATGGGCCCACACTCAAAGGCATTAATGTTGTCAAAAAGGCTGAGGAATTTTCTCTTGCACACCCCTTCAAAGATGATGGTTGAGGTTTGCCCTTTTGCAAAACACACAGGACATAGAATAGAAACACAAGGACACTTTTTCTAAGCCTCTCTAAAACTCTGGTTCACTATTGCGATTGTTTCTGGATTTTGGGAAGGACTTTGTGTTTGGTGGGGGGAGGGGAGAGAAGTGTAGATTTCCTAGAATGAGATTTAATTGTGTGGAGAACCTGGAATTGTTTCTCTCACAGCAGGAAAGGTTGAGGAGAATTTTTTTAAAATCAACTTCTCTTCAGAATATCAAGGGTTCGTACAGAGTTTACTGTTAAACGATGGGCAGATCCAGGGGGACTTTTCACATAAGCACAGGCTTCTGCTGCTGCTCAAATCTATGAAGGGGTTAACAGAGGGATGGGGAGGCATTGGCAGTGGGCAAGAATCCAGAGCTGGGAGAGACAGGTTCTTGTGCGTTGTTGAGCAGGAGGAGGTTGCAGAAATAAATCAGAAAAGGGAAAGCTTCAGTACAACATATCAGTTCTTTATTTTTCACTGACTTCAGTTCTGTTTTTTTTTTAAATTTTCATTATTCCGTGGCAGATGTGTTGACTTCCTGAATTTGAACATTTCTGAGGCTATCCCTCCCTGAACATTTGCCTGATCTGTTTGTCCTGGGTGGTATGTTTATCTTCACTACTGTTTCCTTCACCCCTTAAACCCTTGTGTGCTTGTGGTTTTCCTGGATTTTCATAGCACCGCCAATGGCGGTTGTTCCTTCAGTTACTGAGCTCTGTCGATGTCTCCCTAACTCCTCACTTTCTCCTTTTGAAGTATGCTTCGCTGATCAAACTTTGTTATTTTCTTAAAATCTTCTGAAGACTTGATTGTCACTTTTTTTTTAGAAAAACAGCAGCATTTCCCTGAAAACACTTGGACTCAGGAAAATGGAAGTCAGTGACGGTTCCTCGGATCTGACCCTCCATTTCCCATGATCCTGGCTGGTTTGCCCCAGATCTCTTCTTCTGTGCCAGTTCCACATAGCCCTCATTCCCTCACCTTTCAAAACATTTATCTGCATACTCTTCACAGTGGCACAGCCAGGGTGGTGCAGCTGGAAGGGCTGCTCCTCTCGTCTCCAGAGTTCTGACTTCAGTCCTGACCTCTGGTACTGTCAGAGTGGAGTTTGCATCTTCTCCCGGTGACCTTGTGGATTACCTCCTGCTGCTCCAGTTTCCTTCCACATCCATAAATGTGTAAATCGACTGGTTAAATAGTCACTGAAAATTGCCTTTTTTGTTGTGTCCATGTCGACACCAGCACGAAGAAGGCTTGCCAGCAGCTACACTTTGCGAGGTGTTTGAGGAGATGTCACCGAAGACTCTCAAAAACATCTTTCTTTTCTTTTTCAATCTTTTTATTATTATTATAATTTATAAACACATACAGTTCAAAGAGATATAAAAAAAATACATAGTAAGTAATGAATTAATACAGAGATATTAAACAATAATATTACAGAATAAAAATATATCATAAAAAAAAAATTTTTGATCAGTTTAGGGTGTGAACTATCTCTAAAAAAAAAAGATATAATTAATAACAATATATGAAAAAAGAGAAAAAAAAACCCCAAAAAAGAAGAAAAAACAAATCTGAATTTTAAAAAAACTTTAAAAAAAAACTTTAAAAAAAAACCTACAGATATAGCTAAACCACGCCGATCACTCCGATCTCATCTTACAGCCCAATTATCATACATAATCATAGAAAGAAAACAGAGCCAGATCAACTCACCACAAATGAAAATATTGAATAAATGGTCGCCAGGTTAACTCAAACTTAGAAGGGGATTCATAGACAGAGTTTCTAATTTTCTCTAAATTTAAACATAGTATAGTTTGAGTAAACCATTGGAAAACAGTGGGAGGATTTACCTCTTTCCAATTTAATAGTATAGATCTTCTAGCCATTAGTGTAAGAAAAGCAATCATGCGATCCGCAGGAAGAGATAAATAAGTCAAATCTATCATAGGTAATCCAAAAATTGCAGTAATGGGATGTGGTTGTAAATCAATATTCAAAACAGTAGATATAATGGAAAAAATTTCCTTCCAATAATTCTGTAAAGAGGGACAGGACCAAAACATATGTGTAAGGGAAGCTATTTCCAATTGACATTTATCACATATAGGATCGATATGAGAATAAAAGCGATGGAGTTTATCTTTAGACATATGAGCTCTATGAACAACTTTAAACTGTATTAGTGAATGTTTTGCACATAGAGAAGAAGAGTTTACCAGTCGCAGAATTTTATTCCAATTTTCATTAGAAATATGAAGGTTGAGTTCTCTTTCCCAACCATTTTTAAACTTTTCAAAAGTCCCAGAATTTATTTTTGTAATTATATTATATAATTTAGATATCACACCTTTTGGAGGGAATTTTGAATATAGTATATCCTCTAAAACAGTCGTAGTCTCCCGATTGGGAAAAGAGGGTAAAGTCGAAACTAAGAAACTCCTAATCTGCAAATATCGAAAGAAATGAGATCGAGGTAAATCATATTTCATGGATAATTGTTCAAATGACATGAAAGAGTTATCCAAGAATAAATCCGAAAAGCATGTTTTACCTTTAACTTTCCAGAGTAAATAAGCTTGATCAATTAGAGAGGGATGAAAAAGGAAATTTAGTACAATAGGAGTTTCCAAGATAAAATGACTAGGGCCAAAAAATCTCCGGAATTGAAACCATATACGTAGTGTATGTTTAGCCATTGGATTATCAATTTGTTTATATAATTTAGTAAGAGTAAAAGGGAGAGCAGCTCCCAAAATAGAGCTAATTGAAAAATTTTGTATCGGTTTAATTTCTAAATTTACCCAATGGGGATTTAGAGATAATTCTGAATAATTCAACCAATACCTTAAGTAACTAATATTAATTGCCCAGTCATCAATTCTAAAGTTGGGTTATGCCAACCCTCCCTCTAGTTTAGATTTCTGTAAATATTTTTTCCCCAATCTAGGATTCTTGTTTTGCCAGATATACGAGGACAATTTAGAATCCACCTTATCAAAAAAAGATTTAGGAACAAAAATAGGTATAGCTTGGAATATATATAAAAATTTAGGTAAGATCATCATCTTAATAGCATTAATTCGGCCTATCATGGATAGGGATAATGGTGACCAATTGGTAAGTAAACTGCCGATCAGGTCCAATAGTGGGAAAAAATTAGTCCTAAACAAATCTTTATGTTTTTCAGTAATCTTAATCCCTAAATATATAAAATGGTCTCTAGCTATTTTAAAAGGTAAACTATCATAAATAGGGACCCATCCATTAAAAGGGAATAATTCACTTTTATTTAAATTCAGTTTATATCCCGAAAAATTACTAAATTGGGCTAATAAAGATAAAACTGCAGGAATAGAATTTTCAGGATTGGAAATATATAACAATAAATCATCTGCATAAAGTGATACTTTATGAATATCCCTGCAACGAATAATACCAGTAATATTGGGTGCTTCTCTGATAGCAATTGCCAAAGGTTCTAAAGCTAAGTTAAATAATAAAGGGCTAAGGGGGCACCCTTGCCTGGTGCCCTGAAATAATCGAAAATATGGCGATCTTTGGGTATTAGTAAAAACCGAGGCAACTGGGGAATTATAAAGAAGTTTAATCCAAGATATAAATATCGGACTAAAATTAAATTTTTCAAGAACTGTAAATAAATAAGGCCATTCTACTCTATCGAAGGCCTTCTCAGCATCTAGTGAAATAACACATTCTGAAGACTTATGTGAAGGAGTGTAAATAATATTCATCAATCTTCTAATATTAAAGGAGGAATAACGATTTTTAATGAATCCAGTCTGGTCTTCAGAGATAATATATGGTAATATCTTCTCTAGCCTTGTCGCTAGAATTTTAGAGAAGATCTTAGAATCAACATTCAACAAAGAAATAGGTCTATAAGAAGAACATTCGGTCGGGTCTTTATTTTTTTTCAAGATTAGAGAAATCGTAGCTCTAAAATGATTGTGGTAGTTTACCCAATGTGATAGATTCATCAAACATCTTAATCAGCCAGGGAGAGAGAGTAGAAGAAAAAGCTTTATAAAATTCCACAGAATATCCATTGGGACCTGGTGCTTTCCCCGAGTTCAGTGAAAAAATAGTATTATTGATCTCCGAATCTGTAATGGGTTTACTTAATTCTAAGTTATCTTGAGGTAATACTTTTGGGAATTTCAAATGTTCTAAAAAATTAAAAATATTACTAAGGTCTTGAGGGGATTCTATACTATATAAGGATGTATAAAAATTTTGGAAAGATTGATTTATCTCTTCCTGGTTAACAGTCAGTTCTCCATTCTGTTTGCGAATCTCCACAATTTGGCGTCTAGCTGAAATATTCTTCAGATGATTAGCCAACAGTTTACCCGATTTCTCACTATGCACATAAAAATCAGATTTAGATCTAATTAGCTGGTTTTCAATCGAAGATGTAAGTAACAAATTATATTCCATCTGCAGTTCAATTCTTTGTTTGTAAAGTTCTTCAGTAGGATCAGTCACATATTTCTTATCAATGTCTTTAATCTTCTCAACCAATAGATGAATCTTGTTTTTGATGCATTTCTTCAAAGGTACTGAGTAAGAAATAATTTGACCACGAATATAAGCCTTGAATGTATCCCACAATATTCCATAAGAAATTTCCGTAGTGTAATTTGTTGAAAAGAAAAAGTTAATTTGTTCTTTCATAAATTTAACAAAGTCTAAATCTTGCAATAATGTAACATTAAAACGCCAGTGCTTAATAGTAGAAACAGAGTCTTTGAATTTAAGAGAGAGTTGTAATGGAGAGTGATCCGAAATGGCTATAATGTCATACTTACAAGCAGTTACAAGTGGAATAAAACGTGAATCAATAAAAAAGTGATCAATTCTCGAGTATGAATGGTATACATGAGAAAAAAAGGAAAACTCTTTATCTGTCGGGTGAAGAAATCTCCAAATATCAACAGCTCCAGAGTTAGTAAGGAAAGAGTTAATATATGTAGCCGATTTATTCGGTAGGAGCTGTGAAGGTTTCGACCTATCTAGCAGGGGATTCAGACAACAGTTAGAATCCCCACCCATTATTAAATGATATTCATTTAGATTGGGTAAAATAGTAAACAAAGATCTAAAAAACTCAGGGTGATCTACATTCGGGGCATAAACATTAACCATGACAACCTTAATATTGAATAATAACCCAGTAACCAATAAAAATCTGCCGTTAGGGTCTACAGTGATGTCATGTTGAACAAATGTAATAGAGGGATCAATAAAAATAGATACACCTCGAGTCTTAGAGCATGAGTTGGCATGAAATTGTGGGCCTTTCCAAGATTTAAAAAAACGCAGATTATCCTCCTTCCTCACATGAGTCTCCTGTAAAAAAATAATCTGTGCTTTCAGTCTCTGGAATACTTTAAAGA
Organism: Narcine bancroftii; assembly: GCF_036971445.1. NCBI lineage: Eukaryota > Metazoa > Chordata > Chondrichthyes > Torpediniformes > Narcinidae > Narcine > Narcine bancroftii. Next base: position 61,991,308 of record NC_091474.1, on the reverse strand, counting down.
CCTTCCTCCTTTTAAACATGTTGTTTAGACCATTAGCATTCCAAGAGACAAAATTAATGTTTTGATCCATTACTTAGGTCAACCCTCCAGTATATAAAGGGTTAACCAAAGTAGGGACCCATGAGCCCGGAAGAAGAATTAAGATATAAGGAAAGACCGGAAATGACGACGTGTCAGCCATATCTATAGTTCTAAAAGAAAAATCAAGAAAAAACAAAAGAAAATGAAACATAAAAACCCCTGAAGGAAAAACAAAACCCACCCCCCACCCACAAAGCCCCCCATCTGACCAGAGAGTGATCAGAGAAAAAAGAAGAGATAATACTAAACCTACCCCCATGTCTTCAGACGGCAGCTCCTAATATTAAGATAAGATCCACCACTTAAACTTATAAAAAGGATAACTCAAGCTAAAATCAAATACTAAATATTGAAAGAAAAATATTTTAAAAGAAATAAAAGAAAAATCGTAATTGTGTAGTACCTACTGATAAAACAAAGTCATAAAGAGTTAAATCATTTTAAAATTAGTTTATGAAGAAAGACAAAGAGAAAATGGCGAATGTAAAAAAAAATATGAAAAGTTTTAATAAACAAAAAATAAAAAATCCCCATTTTCAGTAATTCAGAAATAAAATAGTAAAGAATATAATCATATTATTAGTATAGATTAATATAAAATTAAACATACACTTATATATTTTAAAAAAAATTTCTCACAGAGGAGAAAGAAAATATATAAAAATGTGTTAAAGATGAACAGGATAATTAGAGCTATAATGATCTATTACTTTTCGAATGGTCAGAAATCAGAATCTGACTATTAACCTGAAAAAGACCGATATCTACCGCATTTTTTATCGGTCACTCGGGCTGAGAGGTCGCGCTAGACGGGAAATTAGCTGACAGGTAGTTCCGTGCTGCAGACACGGAGTCGAATATTTGACGTGCTTGGTTCTCCGGAGAAATCCTGAGCCTCGCAGGATACAGGAGCGCAGGTTTCAGTTTCTTCTCAAAACATTCAGACATCAGATCTTTAAACAGTCTTCGAGCGCGTACTACCTCCGGACTAAAATCTTCATAGGCTCTTAGACTAAAGCCACGAACAGTCACATTTCCAAGTCTTCTGGCTGTACGAATCAATCTATCCTTTGTACTCACGTAATGCATACGGACCATCACCACTCTGGGTTTGGAAGCTTCAGCATTTCGGTTCCAGATACGATGTACTCTATCAAGTAGCGGTGGATCAGCAGGGAATTCGGATGGGTATGTTTCTTTTAAAAGCTCGGCAAAAAACGTCAGGAGATCTCCTTTCTCAATGCCTTCAGGAATTCCAACCAAACGAATATTTTGTCTTCTGGAACGGTTCTCTGAATCAATGCTTTTCAGCTGGAGCGCTTCTAGTTGTTTAATTGCTTTGGAAAGTTTCTGTTTGACCTCAGTCAGTCTAATCTCTTTTTGTTGAACTTCAGTTTGAAGAGCTGCAATTAAGGTATGTTGTTTTTTGGTTTCAGCTTCTGAGGCAATTAAAGCTGTACGAAGTTCAGCTAGGTCTTTTTTGCGACAAACATCTTTGAATTCATCACGAAAGAATTTTAAAAAGTCAGTGAAGGTCATCTCACTTAGTTTAATGTCTGGTTGTTTCTTCTCTCGGCCGTTACCTTCTTCTGCCCGGGTTTTAGCTCGTGTAGCTTTTCCTTCAGTCATTTCTTCAAAATTTTCAGACTCAAGTATAATTAGAGAAATAATAAAGATCTTTCTGACTTCTGTGAAGTTAGTTCAAAGGTGGATACAGGTTAAAAATAGTATATTTTATGGAGCAAAAACCAAAACGTGTTCACTCCATGAGCGCCACCTGGAGACCCCCCCAAAAACATCTATAAGTGTACCACGGAGAGCATTCTGGCTGGTTGCATCACTGCCTGGTATGGACGCACCAACTCTCAGGACAAGAATAAACTCCAGAGGGTTGTTAACTTGGCCTGTGACATCACAGGCACCAGACTTCACTCCATCGAGGACATCTACAAGAGGTGGTGTCTGAAGAAAGCAGCCTCTGGGTGTGAGGGCAATCTGGCTGCGACATCTATCACCCCATTGATAGCTAGGGTTGATTCAGCTGATCTGGCTGGCTCGGCGGGTGTCACCCTTCTCTCACAGCTCCAAGTGCATCCCTCCCGAAACTCAGTGCTCGGTCACAGAAAATGGCCCCCTAGAAGAGGACCACTCCGCCGGTCTAGGGCATATGACATAACTACTACTCCCTTGCGAGTCTAAACCTCAATGAAAGAAGCCTCTATCCTCAAGGATCCCCACCACCCAGGCTATGCCCTCTTCACTCTGCTACTAACAGGAAAAAGGTACAGGAGCCAAAAGACGAGCACTCAGCAGCATAAGGACAACTTCTTCCCCTCCGCCATCAAAGACACTGCCTCACTTTGACTTTTCATGCACTATTTTTATTTATTTCTGTAAGGTGGTTTATATGAATATTTTCCCTCTTCCCTGCTGCCGCAGAACAAAAAATTTTGTGACTTGTTCATGACAATAAATTCTGATTCTGTATGAGTGGGACAGGATCTGTTGGAAACGTGATCAGAATAAAATGGATAAGGGTGTAGGATTTGTGTATACACAGTATTTGGTGGTTGGTGCAGTCATGGTGTTTCTGCACTGTGTCCCCTCTGGCCATAACACTGATCTAGCCTCTACAACTCACTGGGGTAACAATTCCAAGTTATTGTTCGCTAACACATCACAAGACTCTGTGATGAATGCCATCCATTAAGTACTTGCAGGAGGTTTTCAGAAATTTTTTTGGGGGAATTCTACTTTAACCAGTATCATTTACAATTGCAGTTTTAAAATGTTACTTTTTAAAATTTGAACTTTATTTACATCATGGTAGAAGCCAATTCTGGTCTTTAAGGCCCATGCTGTCCAATTACACCCAATTAACCTACAACCCCGAATAATTTTGGATGGTGGGAGCCCCAAGGGAAAACCCACAGGGAGAAGATGCAAACTCATTACAGGCAGTTCCGGATTCGTACACAAGTTGCTGGTAGTGTAATAGCATCACGGTAACCGCTACACTAACCTTGCCATGTTTGGTCCTTTTGATGGTAGATGGTATAATGCTGTTTACAATGCTTTAGAAACGGCAGTGATTTTGGGTTGGTGTTTTGCTGTTTAGAGCCCTAAAAGCAGAGGGTTGTAAACATGGCTCAGATCATAACACACCTCACTCCCATCCATCGACTCCTCTTGAACTCCCACTGCCTTGGAAAATTAGCCAACATTTTTCAAGATTCATCCTACCACGGCCACACTCTATTCACCACCTCCTGTCAGAAAGAAGATTCACAAGTGTGAGATGGTGCATCACCAGATTCAAGGACTGCTTATTTCCCACTGATATCCTGAATGAGCCCCAAAATAGTAATTATGTTGCCTTTCCTCCATGCAGCTAATCACATTCTGTAACACTGCACTGTTGTATTGTGTCTTGTTGTCCTATGTATGAAATGTCCACCGGTCTGCTCACAAGACAACCTCTATCATCGCATATTTGATACGTGTGACAATAAACTTGAATGAAATAAATATAGAGCAAGAGAACCTTGCCGAGACTGTGTGGGACTACAGAGCAGGATGTGTGACCTCTGACAGGGAGCTTAGTTCAACCAGCATTCAGGACGAGGAGCCTAATGAGAAGTGTACTTTGACTGCTGGGCACGCTAGGGTTTTACCACGCTGCTCTCGATGTCAACCTTGGGCTTGGTGCTGTGCTTCTCCATCAAGTGGCCAGAGGGTACGTCACGATACCACACATGTGAAACAAAACAAAGCTTGGCCCTATCAGAAGTTATTAAGGAACATGGCTATCCTACTTCCTTTCACTTTCATTTTTAACACTCTATGGCACACATGTCAAACTCTGGTTGGCCCGCGATATAATTATATTTGGCCCACAAGATCATTTCAAAAATGTATTAGAGGTGGCCTGCTGGCCGCCGCGCCAGTATAGCGCATGCACAGTAATACAACAAATCCCAGAATGCATTGGCGTCAGCCTGCTAATCGCCCCCACCTCCTCTGTTTACTTTGCAGGGTCTCACCGTGGACTCTGGTTTTGGGGCTTGGCCGGTGTCAGGGGAAGCCAAGGCCGCTTCCCAGCGCCCGGAACCGGAGGCCTCGGGCCTGACCTCGCCAGGACCGTTGCCCACTCCCCCTCCCTGCCGCAGGCCGATCCGCGACTCACGGTGACGGGGCCGCTGATCCGCCGAGATGCCGCCCTGCAGCGAGAGCCGATGCCCCCGCACTGTCATTGTCCAACTTGATCGCCTGCAAACCCCGCCCTCCCACACACAGGCCTGAGTAAGTATTATGAACTTTAATCTCAGGATAAAACGATCTTCCAATAGTTTCATGTCACAGTTGTTAGAAATTAAAGTACCTTTAAAGAAATTGCTCGAGACAAAAATTGAGAACAAAGAACATTTATTACTACAACAATGCAAAGTTGGGTGCTTCCCCTTACCCTGGGAATACACACACACACTGGGGCTCACCCAACTTTTATACAGTCAATTTCAGTATCAGAGTGCCCTCCCCCCTTACATTCTTCTGCCCCCTGGATGGGTTGGGCATAGGTAATCCTTCCTGCCTACGTGCAGTTTCAGTACACTTGGAGGACCAGGGGTATCCTGTCGGTGTCCCTTCATGTTATTGTCCTTATTCACACCTTCCTGATTCTCGGGGCTACAGTCTCTTGATATGCAGAGTTGACTCATTCTATCTAGGGTTGGCTAATTTCATATGTATAAATCTGTGTATGGTTAGCTAATTAGATATGTAGGACTTGGTACTTCTGTCTAGGGCTAGGAGACCCTTATCTGATCCAGACTACCTCAACTTCCTACATTCTATTGTTCCTTACCACTCCTTATCTTAGTCTTATGGTCTTGTCACAAAGACTAGAAGATTCTTATGTTAATCGTGCTGACTCTGCTTTCCTGCATCCTAACCCCCAAGCTTATCCTGTTTGTACTGGTTACAGCCATTTACTGATGAACTTTAGTTTCTTCCATGTTCATAATTTTAGATCAATTTTCCCATCTCTCACACAGTGATAAATATATTCCTGGTTAAAAATGGTCCTGCACCTGGATACAAGCTCATTAGGCATAAAACTTGAAAAGTGTGTAAATCAAAGGATATCTGTACCAATGGAAAAAGGGCATGGCAAATAACCCTGCTAGAGTTCATGCCCACAATCAGTCACCCATTTGATTGTTTCAGGAATCATGTTATTCTCCCACATTCTCAATAGCCCTCAGATTTTACTATTCGACAGCACACTAGCAACATTTGACAAATCCTCTATAGAGAAATATTATTTATTGAATATTTTATTTCTCATTTGTTAATGCTTCTGGAAAGAGTTTATCCAAAACTATTATTAAACATTTATTTTAATAAGAAAAAGTTTAACATTACATATGTTGAAAGAAGAGAAAACATGCAGATGTTGTTGAAAATTTTCAATAAATATTTAGTTCAGCCCTCGACTTAGTCCAAGTTTTTAATTTTGGCCCTCTGTGAATTTGAGTTTGACACCCCTGCTCTATGGCATACAGAAGGCTGACAGATAAGAATGGCACCTCAAGTAACTGCAATGAATATTGTGTGTCAAGAGGTCCAGATTTAAAGATGCCAACTGATTTACATAAGAAATAGAAGCAGGAGTCCGCCATCTGCCCCATCGAACCTGCTCCACCATAACTACATGCTCCTCTCTGCCCACTGCACTGATTATATCATAAAAGAACTCCAGTAAGTGAGCTAAATATCACCTGCCCTTCCTGAATCCATGCAGCATCACACCACAGGGTACCACCATATCCCAATATCTTGGTATTTATTCCTTAATTGTAAACAAGTACAGCCCGACGAAACAACGTTTTGTGGTAACACATACAGACAAACAATGCATATGCAGGACAAGTATTTTATCTATACAAATAAATATTGTTTTATACAAATGAGAGTCTCGGGTGGTTAATGTGAGCAGTTCCTTGGGTTGTTCAGCCTTCTCACTGCCCATGGGAAGAAGCTGTTCCTCAGCCTGATGGTGCTGGTTCTGATACTCATATCTATTCGCCGACTGGAGCAGCTGAAAGATGATGTGGAAGGGGTCCTCACTGATTTTGTGCACTCTCTTCAGACAACAATCCCAGTAGAACACATCAATGGGGGGTGGGGTGGGGGGGAGGGGGGGAGCAGAGGGAGACCCAAGTAATGCTCTGCCGCTCTTATGGTTCTGTACCACATCTACAATGCAGCCAGAGCTCTTACAGAGGGTGGACATGATGGAGGCCAGTAGCCTTCAGTCTTCTCAGGAAATGCAGTTGCTGTTGCACCTTCCTGACAAGTGGGGAAATATATGTCCACGATGGGTCACTTCTTAAGCGGACTCTGAAGAACTTGGTGCTCTCTGGTACCTCCACTACTGAGCTATTAATGTGTAGTGGAGGATGGTCATCCCTGGTTTTGATGAAGTCCACAATCCTCTCCTTTGTCTTATCCATTTGAAACTCGGGTTGACATTCTTGCACCATATCACGAAATTTTCCACCTCTTCTCTGTAGTCTGACCCATTGTTGTTGTTGATGAGGCCAACGACTGATGTGTCATTTGCAAATTTGATGACACTCTTGGAGCTGTATCTGGTGATACAGTCATGGGTCAGCAGCGTGAACAGGAGCGGGCTGAGCACACAGCCCTGAGGTGTGCCAGTGCTCAGCGTGACGGTGCTTGATGTTCTGCTGTTGACCTGTACAAACTGTGATATTTCCATTAGGAAGTCCAGTTACAGAGAAGGGTGGACAATTTCTCCAACAGTCTCTGGGGTATGATCATATTATATGCTGAGTTGGTTAATGAACAGCAGCCTAGAGTATGAGGTGTTGTTCTCCAGGTGGGTCAGGGTGGAGTGGAGGAACAAGGCATTATCAGTGGAATGGTTTTATCCATAGGCAAATTGAAGTGGGTCCAGTGTCTCTGGAATATGCGCCTTGATGCGTTCCATCACCAGATGTTCAAAGCATTTCATAATGGTGGGATCAGCATTGAAGATGTCTGTAAGGACCTCCATCAGTTTGTCTGTGTAGTGTTACAGAGTATATATATCTATAGATATATAGATATATATATCTATATATAGATTACATATATATAATCTATATATCTTTCTTCTTTGGCTTGGCTTCGCGGACGAAGATTTATGGAGGGGGTAAAAAGTCCACGTCAGCTGCAGGCTCGTTTGTGGCTGACCAGTCCGATGCGGGACAGGCAGACACGATTGCAGCGGTTGCAAGGGAAAATTGGTTGGTTGGGGTTGGGTGTTGGGTTTTTCCTCCTTTGCCTTTTGTCAGTGAGGTGGGCTCTGCGGTCTTCTTCAAAGGAGGCTGCTGCCCGCCAAACTGTGAGGTGCCAAGATGCACGGTTTGAGGCGTTATCAGCCCACTGGCGGTGGTCAATGTGGCAGGCACCAAGAGATTTCTTTAGGCAGTCCTTGTACCTTTTCTTTGGTGCACCTCTGTCACGGTGGCCAGTGGAGAGCTCGCCATATAATACGATCTTGGGAAGGCGATGGTCCTCCATTCTGGAGACGTGACCCATCCAGCGCAGCTGGATCTTCAGCAGCGTGGACTCGATGCTGTCGACCTCTGCCATCTCGAGTACCTCGACGTTAGGGGTGTGAGCGCTCCAATGGATGTTGAGGATGGAGCGGAGACAACGCTGGTGGAAGCGCTCCAGGAGCCGCAGGTGGTGCCGGTAGAGGACCCATGATTCGGAGCCGAACAGGAGACATATAAGGCAATCGAACAACTGAAAAGTGGCAAAGCAGCAGGTATGGATGGAATCCCCCCAGAAGTCTGGAAGGCTGGCGGCAAAACTCTGCATGCCAAACTGCATGAGTTTTTCAAGCTTTGTTGGGACCAAGGTAAACTGCCTCAGGATCTTCGTGATGCCACCATCATCACCCTGTACAAAAACAAAGGCGAGAAATCAGACTGCTCAAACTACAGGGGAATCACGTTGCTCTCCATTGCAGGCAAAATCTTCGCTAGGATTCTACTAAATAGAATAATACCTAGTGTCGCTGAGAATATTCTCCCAGAATCACAGTGCGGCTTTCGCGCTAACAGAGGAACCACTGACATGGTCTTTGCCCTCAGACAGCTCCAAGAAAAGTGTAGAGAACAAAACAAAGGACTCTACATCACCTTTGTTGACCTCACCAAAGCCTTCGACACCGTGAGCAGGAAAGGGCTTTGGCAAATACTAGAGCGCATCGGATGTCCCCCAAAGTTCCTCAACATGATTATCCAACTGCACGAAAACCAACAAGGTCGGGTCAGATACAGCAATGAGCTCTCTGAACCCTTCTCCATTAACAATGGCGTGAAGCAAGGCTGTGTTCTCGCACCAACCCTCTTTTCAATCTTCTTCAGCATGATGCTGAACCAAGCCATGAAAGACCCCAACAATGAAGACGCTGTTTACATCCGGTACCGCACGGATGGCAGTCTCTTCAATCTGAGGCGCCTGCAAGCTCACACCAAGACACAAGAGAAACTTGTCCGTGAACTACTCTTTGCAGATGATGCCGCTTTAGTTGCCCATTCAGAGCCAGCTCTTCAGCGCTTGACGTCCTGCTTTGCGGAAACTGCCAAAATGTTTGGCCTGGAAGTCAGCCTGAAGAAAACTGAGGTCCTCCATCAGCCAGCTCCCCACCATGATTACCAGCCCCCCCACATCTCCATCGGGCACACAAAACTCAAAACGGTCAACCAGTTTACCTATCTCGGCTGCACCATTTCATCAGATGCAAGGATCGACAATGAGATAGACAACAGACTCGCCAAGGCAAATAGCGCCTTTGGAAGACTACACAAAAGAGTCTGGAAAAACAACCAACTGAAAAACCTCACAAAGATAAGCGTATACAGAGCCGTTGTCATACCCACACTCCTGTTCGGCTCCGAATCATGGGTCCTCTACCGGCACCACCTACGGCTCCTAGAACGCTTCCACCAGCGTTGTCTCCGCTCCATCCTCAACATCCATTGGAGCGCTCACACCCCTAACGTCGAGGTACTCGAGATGGCAGAGGTCGACAGCATCGAGTCCACGCTGCTGAAGATCCAGCTGCGCTGGATGGGTCACGTCTCCAGAATGGAGGACCATCGCCTTCCCAAGATCGTTTTATATGGCGAGCTCTCCACTGGCCACCGTGACAGAGGTGCACCAAAGAAAAGGTACAAGGACTGCCTAAAGAAATCTCTTGGTGCCTGCCACATTGACCACCGCCAGTGGGCTGATAACGCCTCAAACCGTGCATCTTGGCGCCTCACAGTTTGGCGGGCAGCAGCCTCCTTTGAAGAAGACCGCAGAGCCCACCTCACTGACAAAAGGCAAAGGAGGAAAAACCCAACACCCAACCCCAACCAACCAATTTTCCCTTGCAACCGCTGCAATCGTGTCTGCCTGTCCCGCATCGGACTGGTCAGCCACAAACGAGCCTGCAGCTGACGTGGACTTTTTACCCCCTCCATAAATCTTCGTCCGCGAAGCCAAGCCAAAGACCTCACCAAAGCCTTCGACACCGTGAGCAGGAAAGGGCTTTGGCAAATACTAGAGCGCATCGGATGTCCCCCAAAGTTCCTCAACATGATTATCCAACTGCACGAAAACCAACAAGGTCGGGTCAGATACAGCAATGAGCTCTCTGAACCCTTCTCCATTAACAATGGCGTGAAGCAAGGCTGTGTTCTCGCACCAACCCTCTTTTCAATCTTCTTCAGCATGATGCTGAACCAAGCCATGAAAGACCCCAACAATGAAGACGCTGTTTACATCCGGTACCGCACGGATGGCAGTCTCTTCAATCTGAGGCGCCTGCAAGCTCACACCAAGACACAAGAGAAACTTGTCCGTGAACTACTCTTTGCAGATGATGCCGCTTTAGTTGCCCATTCAGAGCCAGCTCTTCAGCGCTTGACGTCCTGCTTTGCGGAAACTGCCAAAATGTTTGGCCTGGAAGTCAGCCTGAAGAAAACTGAGGTCCTCCATCAGCCAGCTCCCCACCATGACTACCAGCCCCCCCACATCTCCATCGGGCACACAAAACTCAAAACGGTCAACCAGTTTACCTATCTCGGCTGCACCATTTCATCAGATGCAAGGATCGACAATGAGATAGACAACAGACTCGCCAAGGCAAATAGCGCCTTTGGAAGACTACACAAAAGAGTCTGGAAAAACAACCAACTGAAAAACCTCACAAAGATAAGCGTATACAGAGCCGTTGTCGTAATCTATATATATCTATATATAGATTATATATAGATATATATATATGTTTCTGGGAGATAAAATTGGGAAAGGTTACATAAGTTACATAGATTAGAGTAGGTTACATACAAACACTTTAAAACAGATCTTATTTGAAATACTGGAGCTATGCTAGGCATAGTGGCTTCTCACACCTTTCTGCAAGAGCTTTGAAGAGTGCTCAAAAGACTTCACTAATTATTGTTTACCAAAGGCAACAGATGAAAGAGCAGGCTGGAGCCGCTGCTGTCTGAAAGGAGAGTCTGCTGTTGTAAGAGGGTCATGTGGTTTTACAAGCAGAGAGAGTTAAACAGGCTTTCTCTCAGTTATGGAGTGTGTGTGTGAGAGAGAGAAAAGCAGAGATCACTCTGACTGTGTTTCAGCCAGCAAGAGCAGCTGGAACTGAAACAGGAAAAGCTTGCAAGAAGCCCCAGTATGGAAGATGGCCTAGTCACAGCCCTTGTGGTTCATGCAAGAGGAGAGGACTGGCTGTCTAATGCTTCACTTGAAATAAGAGAAAAAGAAAGGAACTCTGTGGTGACCTGAAAGAAAGAGGTTATCATCTGGAGAACCCTGATGGGACAAGTTTTGTATCAAGACATTGAGGTGACTGATGGAAGTACCTCAATGTGGATGTCCTGGAACAACATATATCTCTCTCTGAAAACCAACAGGAACCTTCCTGAGTGGTAACCATTTACCTTTCGAGCACCAAAGCCCGGTGAACTTTATACATGTTAAATTCTGTGCACAGTATAAGAATTGCCTGCAACCAGTGAACTTGGAGGAATGAGAAGTGAGAGTGAACTGTGAACCAAAGAACTTTCCTGAACTTACACACATATTACATACCAACAAAAACCCTCCCAAGCACCAAAGCCTGATGAACTTTATACATGTTAAATTCTGTGCACAGTATAAGAATTGCCTGCAACCAGTAAACATTACACACACATGCGCTTAGAATTAGAAGGGGGTTAAGTTAATAATAGATAAGTTAAAGTTTGATTCTGTTTTCATGTTTAAAGATAATTAAAAGCAACTTTTGTTTAAGTAACCATTTGTCTTGGTGAATATCTAATGCTGCTGGGTTTATGGGTCCTCTGGGCTCGTAACAGTCGTCTTTCAGTAGCCAACCTGGTATATTGTCTGGTCCTGCTCTCTTGTGTAGATTCACCTTGGATAAGGTTCTCCTTACCTTGGCTGCGATTATACAGGAGACCTATAAATCGGGGGACATGTTGCTTTCTTCAGTGTCAGCCTGTTCTTCACATCAAAATGTACAGAGAAAATGTTCGGTTTGTCTGTAAGGGAAATGTTGTTGTCTTCAACCCACGAGGTTGTCTAGTGATCTGTTATAGTCTTGATCCATTGTCACATTGGTCTCGTGCCACCGGTGTCACACAGCTGTCTGTGCGTACTCCATTTTGCCTTCTGGATTGCACGGGCTAAAAACAGGCAGGAGGGATGAGTGGGCCGGCCATGTTGGTCGGCCTGGGCAAGTCGGACTGAAAGACCTGTTTCAACGTTTTGTTGCAGTACCTCCAGGAAAAGAGTCTATTAAAGAAATGGGCTGAGAATTTGGCATCCATGACCCATGATTTCAAAAAAGCCCAAACACAATGAAGGACTTGTATTTGCACAGCACCTATCAATATCTCAAACCTAAGCCAGTGAGGTTGTCCTGAAGTGCAGTCCCTTTTGTTGGAAATATGGCCACCAATGACCAGTGTACAGCAAAGGCCAGATAATCAGCTGGTCGAAAGACAAAGTTGGGATGGGGTGTCTCCCATATTATAGTCATATTAAACAACCCCTTTCTCCCACCAGGTCTGAGCTGGCCTCAGTACCAATTTTATTTATACTGATGTAGCGGGCGCACAATGCGGTATTGCGAACTGCCACCGTTAGTTCACAGACTTACCTAGACACATCGCGGGCTAGCAGTGCTGGGAGCCAAAGTACAGCAAGTGGCGCTAATGGCTCATAGCTTTAACCTGCTGATCACCAATGAGCTCATTAACAGACAGGGGATAAAAGGTCTGTGTATGCCTGTAATAAACCAGTCTTGAGTTGACTACCTTTGTGTGTGTTGCCTTTATTTAGTAGCATCTACCATAGTAGCTGCTACAAATTGGTGACCCCAAAGTTAAGATTCAACAAATTTGAATGATTATGGAAAAGGAGGACATTTCAACAGCAACAACAACTCCCACCGCCGCCAGGACAGTTAATGCAGTTGGGTTTCATTTGCCTCCTTTCTGGACACATCAGCCTTGAATTTGGTTTCTTCAAGCTGAAACCCAGTTTCGTCGTCGGGGTATAATGGCGTAGGGGGGGTGGGATGAAATCCTGTATGTGTGGAATTGGGTATCTGTCAAGTGTAGTGACATCATTAAGCCTATGGTAGTCGCCGCAGGGTCTCCATCCGCCTGTCTTCTTGGGTACCATATGCAAAGATGCTGTTTGAGCGTCGGATGATTCTCAATTCTTCCATTGCTTTAAATTCTGCCTTTGCTTGCCGCAATTTATCAGGCGAAAGATGATGAGCTCTGGCATGGACTGGTGGGCCTGATGTGTCTATATAATGGGACACACCAGGGGCTGTTCTTGAGCATTGAAGTTAGGGTGAGTACATTGGACCTGGCCACTACATCGCGAGTAAGCAAATTTATTGCTCATCCTCCACAATTCCACTATTCCATTTTAATTTCTTCAATTACCACTCATTTACAAAAGGGGCAATGTAAAATAGGCCAATTAACCAACTGGCCCACACGTTTCATATGTGCGAGGAAACCAGAACACCTGAGGGAACTCCACCCAGGCAGTGCCAGAGGTCAGGATTGAGTTCCGGGACACTGGCGCAGTGAGGAAGCAGCTCTACACTGCCACCTGCTACTCCACTGGCCAATCTTCTTCTCGGTCTTCCGTGAGGAGATGCTATGGATTTTTGTTTTGACGTTTAGAGTTTCTAGTTTTATCGCCTTGTGGAAAATGGAATACTTTAACTCTGTAGCAAACCTGCGGTGGAGTTTTCGCCCGGATTTTGTGTTCAGTTTGGTGATGTGGAACTATAATTACTTTAAGGTCAAGATAGAGAGTCACCAAACGTGCACCTTCAGAAAAACCTTGGTTTCAGTATAGAAGCAACCAATGAAAGTCCAATGGAACTTATAATTGATGCAAATAGAATTTCTTTCTTTTCTTTGGCTTGGCTTCGCGGACGAAGATTTATGGAGGGGGTAAAAAGTCCACGTCAGCTGCAGGCTCGTTTGTGGCTGACCAGTCCGATGCGGGACAGGCAGACACGATTGCAGCGGTTGCAAGGGAAAATTGGTTGGTTGGGGTTGGGTGTTGGGTTTTTCCTCCTTTGCCTTTTGTCAGTGAGGTGGGCTCTGCGGTCTTCTTCAAAGGAGGCTGCTGCCCGCCAAACTGTGAGGCGCCAAGATGCACGGTTTGAGGCGTTATCAGCCCACTGGCGGTGGTCAATGTGGCAGGCACCAAGAGATTTCTTTAGGCAGTCCTTGTACCTTTTCTTTGGTGCACCTCTGTCACGGTGGCCAGTGGAGAGCTCGCCATATAATACGATCTTGGGAAGGCGATGGTCCTCCATTCTGGAGACGAATAGAATTATAGCAGCATTAAACATACAATTAAAGTTAATTCTTCATCTGGAGCCTTTTACTGTCTCTTGGTTTTCTTCTGTCTTTTTATAATCTTCCTTTTAAAATACTAATCCAATTCTCTTTAAATTTTATTAAATTTTCTATAACAGTAGCCCATTAAGTTGAATCATTGATAACTTCCTGTGTAAAATATAACCAGGAAAGTACACACTAACAAAATCATTACAGATAAATAAGGCCATTCATTTGAACTGAGGTCATCTGTCTAATGAACATCCGTTCAATATCTCCACAAGTCTTTGTTTTTCTCTCAAAGAAGTGTTTAGAGAGTAAAATCCACCTGTAGTCAATAGCATTAAACATGCTGTTCAGGGAGTTGTACTAGATCAGGCATTTAGCAAAATTGGCATGAATGTTTAGGCAATTAATCCCTCAGTTCTCCAAGTTATTCTCTGATAGCACTGGAGGTCGGGTTAGAACTTGGCTAACTGGAGCTGTGGGGCAGCAGCTCTCCTGACTGATGCATTGCTCTAGGATGTCACTGAAAGTGTGGTTGATCAGGAGTGCTGCTCTCTCAGAGGCACCCCGTAAGTGAAGGATAGGATCTCCAAGGTTGTGATCTCAGGATTGCTACCCAGCCACGTGCGGGTGAGGTTAGAAGTAGGAGGATAATGCAGCTTAACCTGCGGCTAAAGACATGGTGCAGGAGGGAGGGCTTCAGTTTTCTGGATCATTGGGTTCGCTTCCAGGGAAGGTGGGACCTGTTCTGATGGGACGGTTTGCATCTGAACTGGAAGAGGACTAGTGGGTTTAAACTAGATTTGCAGGGGGGATGGCAACCAGAGTGCTAGAGCAGATAAAGAGTGGAGGAAGAAAAAGATGTGAAAATTGCATGCACCATTAAAAGTCAGTAGGCTGTACATAAAGGAAATTTTCTCAGTTGCATCTATTTCAATGCAAGGAGTATTGTAGGAAAGGCAGACGAACTTAGAACGTGGATTGGCATGTCGAATTATGACATTGTGGTCATTAGAGAAATTTGGTTGCAGGAGGGCCAGCTCAATGTTCTGAGCTTCCATTGCTTTAGAAGCAATGGAATGGAGGGGGGGGGGGAATGAAATGGGGAGGAATGGCATTGCTCCTCAGGGAAAATATCACAGCCGGGCTCGGGCATGACAAACCATGGGGCTCGTCTTCTGAGACTATATGTGTGGAGCTGAGTATCAGGAAAGGTATGACCACACTCATGGGGTTGCATTATAGACCGCCCAATAATCAATGAAAATTGGAGGAGAAAATCTGTAGAGAGATAGCAGACAGCTGCAGGAAACAGTAGATTTTAATTTTCCACATATTGACTGGGATTCCCATACTGCAAAAGGGCTGGATGGTTTGGAGTTTATTAAATGTGTTCAGGAAAGTTTTCTAAATCAATATATAGAGGTACTAAGTAGAGAGAGTGCAATACTGGATCTCCTGTTAGGGAATGAGACAGGACAGGTGACAGAAGTATGCGTAGGGGAACATTTTAGGTCCAGTGATCATAATCCCATTGGTTTCAAGTTAATTATGGAGAAGGATAGGTCTGGGCCTTGGGTTGAAGTTCTAAATTGGAGAAAGGACAATTTTGAGGAAAAGATTGGGATAAATTGTTTTTGGGCAAGGATGTGAAAGATAAGTGGAGGACCTTCATAGGTGAAATTTTGGGAGTATAGAGTTTGTATGTTTCTGTCAGGATTAAAGGCAAGGTTAGAAACCTTGGTTTTTTAAGAATATTGGGGATCTGGTTCGAAAGAAGAGAGAGGTGTATAACAGGTTCAGGCAACATGGAGCAAATGGGGTGCTTGAGGAGTATAAAAATGTAAGAAAAACTTCAAGAAAGAAGTCAGGAAGGCTAAAAGAAGACGTAAGGTTGCTTTGACAGACAATGTGAAGTAAAATCCTCAGGGGTTCTACAGGTATATTAAAAGTAAAAGGATAGTAAAGGACAAAATTGGTCCCCTTGAAGATCAGAGTGGTTGGCTTTGTATGAAGCCAAAAGAGATGGGAGAGTTTTTTTTCATCAGTATTCACTCAGGAAAAGGGCATAGAGTTGTGGGAATTTAGGAAAACAAGGCTTTCAGGTCATGGAACCTATACAGATTAAGGTGAAGGAAGTGCTTGCTGTCATAAATCCCCATGGCCTGACAAGATATTCCCTTGGATCTTGAGGGAGGCTAGTGTAGAAATTGCAGGGGATCTCACGGAAATATTTAAAATGTCCGGGTGTGGGGCTGGAGGATTGGAGGGTGGCTCATGTTGTTCCGTTGTTTAAAAATGGCTCCAAAAGTAACCCTTACCCTGTGCCTTCCCCCAGCTTCTCTCTCTCTCTCTCTCTCTCTCTCTCTCTCTCTCTCTCTTCCTTGTCTCCTTTCGCACAAACATGATAAATTTTTACCTCTCCCCTCATCATATCTAATTAACACTTTTTGTTGATCTGGATTCCTCCCTCAGCAAGCACTCTCTGAATTCGGAGACTTCCTGAGATTTCCTCATTCTGCTTATTCCTTGAAGAAGGGCTCATGCTCTAAATGTCAGAAATATATCTTTGGTTTTCATGCTCGCTGAAAAGACCAGCTGAGATCCTTCAGCATTCCGGTGTGTTTTTACTACAATCACAACATCTGCAGACTTTCGTGATTCATGGAGTTTGTTGGAAAGCAGGCCATACAAACACATTTCCACTCTGTTATACCAATGCGACTGATCCTTAGCAGCGCAATTTGAATATGATGAAACTTAGATACTGATGTTACAAATGAACAAATGATGAAAGTGCTAGTATAGAAGATTTATAGCTTTTGTCCCATGCAAAGCAATGAGTTCCCCTTCATGGATACATCAGCCATTATATTTTATATGGAAAATATAACATTTTACAGACAAAGTGGTGACTCTCTGTCTGCCTTATGGTAGACAAAAGTTAAAGAATTTCATGTACGCTACATTCTAAATGTAGTATTACATGACAATAATGGAACCTTTACCTTTTAATTGACTGTGGGCAACACCAACAATAGAATATTCCCAATTTATACCTCAGTGTTTGTGTAGATAACATTAGTGAGGAGGGATCATGTTTTGCTGTCAATTTTACAACAATTTACCATAGAAATTAGAGCACAGAAACAGGTCCTTCGGCCCATCTGGTTCAAGTTGAACCCACCTCCTCTGGTTCTTCTCTCACCCAACTTCAGTGGAAAAATCTTGCTTCCATTTACCCTATTGATACCCTTCATAATTTTCGATACCTCTATTTACTCAGGAAAAATGCAATTTCTCCCAGTAAATTTAAATTTAGGCATACAGGCCCTTTTGACCTAGGAGCCTATGCAGCCCAATTATACCTGATTGACCTACACCTCTGGTACATTTTGAATTGTGGGAGGAAACCGGAGTCCCTGGGGAAAACAAACACAGACACTGAGAACATACAAACTCCTTACAGACAGTGCGGGATTCGAACCCCGGTTCCAATTGCTGACACTGTGACCATGTCACCCTAAAAGTAGGCAATTTTCCAGAAAAATGCATTGAGAGGATAGCATTAATTAAGCATATGCAATCACAAGTAATGTTGTCATTAAACTTGATTGACAGGAGGATTATCTAAACATGCTACCTCAATAAATCCAAAGGACACATGCCAGCTATAAAACAATTACTGAGCTTAATTAGATGATGGTAAAGTCAATAGTGTATTGCTGCATGACCATGTCGTCAATCATTGGGCTAAAAGAGTTTTGCTGGTTCATTGTTGATTGTCTTCCATTTCTAAGTACAAATTAAATTTTAAATTATGAATTTAGACATACAGCCACGTAACAGGCCCTTTCGGCCCATGAGTCTGTTCCGCCCAATTTACACCCAATTAACCTAAACCTACGTTTTGAAAAGTGGGTGGAATCTGGAGTCCCCAGGCAAAACCCTCACAGACACCAGGAGAACGTACAAAATCTTTACAGACAGCATGGGATTCAAATCCCAGTCACTGTTGCTGTACAGTGCTAACTGCAATGTCAACCATGCTGCCCAATCACAGTTCCTGTGATTGAATCTCCACATATTCTAAATTGACTACAAATTACCTGAAGATAGGTTGTTGTCATTGTGAACAGCATAATTTAAATGCAAGTTTTTTTATTCTCCCCTTAAAAGTTGTTTATTTTTCTTCATCCTCACAGCATGTGGATGTTGATAGCAATGTCAGTGTTTATTGTCTATCCCTGTTTGAACCTGGACAGCGCCATTGGTATGCCAGACTAGCCAAGGATGGCAAACTCCCTTCCTTGACCCAGAAGGCATTTTATCCAAATCTTGTGGTCACTGTAATTGAGATTAGCTTTCACAAACTTTCGGATTTGAACTCAAATTCCCAGGGTCGGATTTGAACTTGCATCTTTATGTCACAGAACTCTTTCAGGTAGCTCTCTCAAGGGATCTTATTCTGGTTGGCTACCAGTTACCAGTGGTGTTCTGCAGGGGTCTGTGTGGGGACCGTTTCTTTTTAGGTTGTATATAAATTTTGGAATAGGTGGCTTTGTGGCTAAATTTGCAGATGAAACCAAAATAGGTGGTAGGGGAGGTGGTGCTGAGGATACTGAATAGCTTCAGAGAGAGTTGGATAGATTAGGAGAATAGGCAGAGGTGACAGATGAAATACATTGTTGGAGAGAGTACAGTCGTGCACTTTGCGAGAAGAAATAAACAGGCAGACTATTATTTGGATAGGGAGAAAATTCTGAGGTGCAAATGGACTTGGGAGTCCTCATTCAAGCTACCCTGAAGGTTAACCTCCAGGTTGAGTCGGTGGTGAAGAAGGCAAATGCAATGTTGGCATTCATTTCTAGAGGAATAGCATATGTGCAGAGATATAACATTGAGACTCTATAAAGCCCTGGTAAGACCTCAATTGGAGTATTGTGTACAATTTTGGGCACCTTATTTGAGAAAAGGAACTGCTCACACCAACCATCTGAGACTTTTGTATGTACAAATCAATATTTATATATTGTATAGATGAAATACTTGTCCTGCATATTTATTGTTTATCTATGTGTGTTACGTCTGGTTGTGTGTCTGCGTGTTTTGCACTGAAGACTGGGAAATGCTGTTTTGTCGTGTTGTACAATCTGATGACAATAAACTTGATGCGAGACTGGAGACAAAAAAAATGCTGGAGTTGGAGAGGGTTCAGAGAAGATTTACTAGAATTATACCAGGTATGAAAGGGTTAGCATATGAGGAATGATTGTTGGCTCTTGGACTGTTCTCGTTGGAGTAGAAGGATGAGGGGGATCTTATAGATGCATTTCGAATCCTGAAAGGCCTGGACAGTTTTTCTAATGTTGTTGTGACACCACTGAAATAGCTGATCTATCTCTCTCCTCCTGTACACTTCCTCATTGCCATCTATGATTTTGATGACAACCATGGGGTCATCGGCAAATTTGTAGGTGGCATTCGAATTGTGTCTAGACACACAGTCATGGGCGTAGAGCGAGTAAAACAGAGGGCTAAGCACACATCCTTGAGATGCGCATGTGTTGATTGCAGGAAAGAGTAGACGTTGTTACTGATGTGTACTGACTGTGGTCTTCCAATGAGGAAGCCTAAGATCCAGGATCTTGGACATGTGGGTATCTGTGATACGTGTATCTGTCAGATACATTGCTATCCATGAGGTTGTGGACAGTGAATGACTTTAAATAAACAGATTTCTCTTTTTTACATTCCAGGTGATTTTTAAAGCAAAATCCAAGTATTGCCCAGAGCTTAAAAAATACAGGTAAAGCTCTTTATATATGCACTTTAATACCGCCAGATAATAGCCATGATCTACATTGTACAATACTGTGTACAATTTTAATTGCTTTTTTAAATTTAGAGATACAGCACTGCTCAGGCCCAAATACAGCCACAATATTACTGTTATCGTGACATAGTCAAGTCTTCACGACCATATGATGGTCAGAGAACATAGACTTACTAAATATCTTTATGATTTAGTGTGTTACAATTGCTGAAATATTGTAGCAATCTGTAAAATAATTAAACATTGTGGCAGTGAAACTCTGCACTATATAACTATCACATAGTGAAGGCAGCACATTAAATTCAAAATTTTAAATGTAAATTTTTAAATTTTAGACAAACAGCATGGAAACTGGTCATTTTGATCCACAAGCCCATGCCACCCAATTACACCCTGTTGATCTACAACCCCCGGTATGTTTCGAACAGTGGGAGGAAACCAGAGCCTCTGGGGAAAAAGACACTGGGAGAACTTACAAACTCCTTACAGACAGCGTGGGATTTGAACTCTAGTCCCAATCGCTGGCGCTGTAAAGGCATCACACTAACCACTACACCCACCATGCCACCCATTATATTAACATTGTAAAGAAATTATAGTCAACTTACAATAAACTTACTGTCCCCTACCATTTCATGGTGCCATCAACAATTTATTATGTTATTGTTTACAATTTTATCTAATTTTCAGCCACTAGGCACAGTTATGCAACAGACACATTTAGAACAATCACCATCTAGTCTATTGTCATGATGTGAACAATC
Source organism: Narcine bancroftii (assembly GCF_036971445.1). NCBI lineage: Eukaryota > Metazoa > Chordata > Chondrichthyes > Torpediniformes > Narcinidae > Narcine > Narcine bancroftii. The sequence continues at coordinate 61,970,654 of NC_091474.1, read as the reverse complement.
ATTTATTATTATCAGTTTATGTAGCATTGGTAAACTAGGCAGTCACATTCTGTACTGAGCTATAAAATACTTTGTAGTCATAGTCCCTGCTGTATTGCATTATATAACACGGCACAGCAACAGTTCCCAGCCATGATTTTCACACACCCTCCATCACTTAAACAACTTCCAGTTCCTGCCCGTTTACTCAAACATTGGATTTAAATTTTTAACCTTATGCTTCCTGTGCCTCGGCACCTGTGAAAATCTCCTTTGAGTTGTATTAAAGAACTCTGTTTAAGCTTGTGTGCAATCCTGAAAGTTCATTTTTTTACATAACTATTTTGTATCTTTTATATTAAATATTTTGATGGTGGGGGTTCGGGGGGGGGCTGAAGAATATAAACTGTCATGTATGTAGTTTCTAGTTTGGTTTCTTTTTACAATTTGTATTTTATATTAATCTTTGACTACTACATGTATGGAGAAAATTTTAAATATTAAAAAAAGCTTCCAGTTCCCTGAACTTTACCACTTATCTTTACCATGGATGGCCAATCTCAATTCCTTCATCTGCTGCCAGGTGTTCTATGCCAGATCGTCCTTCTTCAAACATCATGGCTTCCCCTCTATCACCATCAACTTGGCTCTCACTTACATATCCTCCATTACCCACACATCTGGCCTGGCCCCCTCCTCCCCACACACAAGGGCAGCATTCCCTTTGTCCTCACCTTCCGCCACATCTGCCACGTACTACGTGATCCCACTACCAGACACGTATTCTCCATCTTCACTTCTCCACCTTCCATAGGGATCGCTCCCTCTGCAACTCCCTCATCCACACTCTCTCCCCACCAATTGCCCCCCTAGCTCCACTTGCAGCCACATCTCCTCCCTCACCACCTTTCAGGGCCCTAAACAGTCTTTTTAAGAGAAGCAACATTTCACTTCTGAATCTACAGAAGCCATCTACTGCATCTGGTGCTCCTTGTTGTGGTTTCTTTAACAATGGAGAGACTGGATGCAGACTGGGAAATCATTTAATTGAGCACCTTGGCTCTGTCTGCCACAATAGCACGGAACGCCTACTCATTCCCATGCTGACATGTCTGTCCACGGTCTCATGTGCTGCCAGACTGAGACCACCTGCAAATTAGAGGAACAACACCTCATAGGGTGCCATGGTTGGCGTAGCGACTCGGGACCCGGGTTCGAAGCCTGCACTGTCTGTAAGGAGTTTGTACATTCTCCGTGTGTCTGCTTGGGTTTCCCCCGGGGGCACTGCTTTCCTCCCATTGTTTGAAACTAACCTGATGTGTAGGTTAATTGGGCCGAAATGTCCTGTTACCGTACTGTATGTCTAAATTTAAATTTAAAAAAAATTAAAATAAATTTAAATTCTATCTGGGCACCCTCCATTAACATCGACTTCTCCAGTTTCCATGAGAAACTACCCCCTTCCATCACCCTCTATAGCCGCTTTCAGGTGGAATTGCGGGAGATGCAGCTCCGGAGCTGGCTGCGGTTGTCTGGGAGGGACATTCAGGTGGCAGTGCTGAAGGTCTGCAGCAGGGAGAGGTGCCGCGGAGCAAACACCGGCTCTTGAGTCAGGGCAGGGACAGCTGCCTGACAGCCCCCCTCCCCGCTGCCGACAGCCCCCCTCCCCACTGCCGATAGCCTCCCGGTGTGGGACTACGGGGCTGGAGCAGCCCTGTAGTCCTGCGCTGGCTGCCCCAGCCCTGACGTTCTGCGCCAGGGGGCTGTTAGGCAATGGGGTGTTGGGTCACTGACTGACTGTCATCAGTCCGCCCCCTGCTAGGTCCCTGAAAGCTGCTAGTCTCTTTGCCTTGCTGCTTTCAGGTGCCTAGGGGGAGCGTTTGGAAGCGGAGATTATACTTCCCCGAGATGGGTTGAGTAAGTGCTCCTTATGGACAGGTTCTCCACTTTCAGGTGGCCTCCTGACAGCCGCATTCGGGTATTTTAGGCGGCTTTACATTCGGGTATTCTGGCCACTTGAAAGTGGCTTATGACTCCTTTCCCCCAGCTCTGTCACTCATTTTCTCCATACACAGAGCTACGATCAATTCTCACCTTTTCTCTTATATCTAATTAACACCTTTTGTCTGTTGTTTTATACTCCTCCCTCTTGCATTCTTCCCCTTTATCCCCTGGCCTTCAACACAGATGCCTGTCTTTTTTTGCTCATTCCTTGAGGAAAGGCTCAGGCCTGAAATGACAGTAATGTATCTTTACTTCCTATGGATGCTGCGAGACCAGCTGAGTTCTTCCAACATCTCTGTGCTTTGATGACTTTCTTGTGGCCCATTCAGACCTGCTGCAGTCCATGTGATTACAGATAAAACAATTCTGACATTTTGATGAAGTGACAATGAAGGAATAGTGATGTATTTCCAATTCAAGGCATGTGTAGTTTGAAGAGAGGCCTGCAAATGGAGGTGTAACCGTGCACTTGGTCCCATGGTAGTAGAGGGCATGGATTTGGGAAGTATTCAAGGTTCCTTTATTGGCATGTAATAATACAAAAAAATATAATATACACAATATACATCAACATTTTCCTGGTGTAAAGGCAAACAAAGAGTTACCATGAGAGCTGCCTGGTACCCACAACAGTAAAGAAAGAGAACCAAAATAGAGTCTCTTCAGAGACACTGAGTGTCCGTAGATTTGCCTCCAGTGTTTCTGCAGGCTGCACAGACTCCTATTCAATCTATCAGCAACCTGAGCTCCAGATCCAAACCACTGATACGATCAGGAAGCCTTCAGCGTCCAAGGCCCTTCGGGAGCCCTTCTTGCCCTCGGCACCCTCTCACATCCCAGTTTCAATACCTGGTTCCCATGAGCCAGTCTCTAGCAGGCTGGGGTGTGAATCCTTGACCGAAAGTCACCAAATGCCATTTCCCTCATGTGAGTCCTTCGACTGCAACTCACCAACAGCCTGTGTGGATCATTCTTGCTGGTCTACTACCATGGTCGAAGTTGGCAATCCTTCATGGTCTGCTGCCCAGCATAAGTGCCGCCAACGTGGGCACAGACCTCCGTGGTTACAGGATATTAAGAAACAACTTCATTGACTCCTCTAACAGCTGTTCAAGGCTTGTACAGAGCTGTTAGCATCTCAACCAGGCAGTAGGACCCTGCGAATCAGCTCTGCATCATTGCAGAGTAGTTGGTATATACTTTGTGCCATTGGTGGAGCGAATTTACGGGTTACCACTTTGAGTTAGAAATCAGAGAGCCCCCAAAAAGGGATCAGTGATGTTAACTTGGGCTTATTCACACCATTTGGAAATCGTAAAATTCAGCAGTGAAGAGTTTTATTCGCAGACCTGCATCTGCATCTTGCGTCTCTGGGAAGAGGACGGTCTTCCAGGAAACCTCAGAGAAGTTGCAGTGAAGAGGATTTGCGTCTGAATCTGGAAATCGCAGAGGGGTCTCCCTGCTGTCTGCCATAGGGAGACTCATCTCCAGGACTTTCCTCCTCCTGTGGACAGAGCCATTCCCCAAATCATGTTGTAGATGTCCCGGATATCTTCCATCTGGTGGCCCTGCTCTACTTCAATGAGTCTGTGACTCCATCAATCAGGAGGCATAGTCAAACACTCTCTGGTCTGCTCAGATGCTCCCAGTTACTTCCTCATCATAAAGTCATGCAGGTTGGTAGATAATTGGTTGCTGTAAATTTCCACCCAGAGAGTGCAAGGGAGTTGGTGAGATGGATAAGATTAGTGTAGGGTTAGCCTAAATGGGTATCTGAAAACCAAAGATGCTGGAAGTATGAAAAATAACTCAGCAGCTCAGGCAGAATCAGCAGAAGGAGAAATAGATAATGTTTCAGGTCGGGACCCCCCAGCAGTACAAGTGAATGTTCAATATTTGGCAAAGATTTGGAGAGCTAAGTGGCCAGTTTCCACACTCTAACGTGAGGAGGAAAACATTGAACTGAAAGCTTTGTGGAGCCACATGTTGAAAGGGCTAATGGGGCTTGAGTAGATTGGGATGCAGACAGCATATTTTGTGCTGAGCCTAAGTTATGAACATTTAATTACAAAGTATCCAGCTGAGAATATTGACAGTGTGGGAGGTAACAATACGATGGACGAAGAGGGGCTGAGGCTGGGTGAATCGATACTGAATGCTGGTTGAATTGGTTTCTTCTCTCTTCTAGGCTCCCACTTCAACTGGTCTTCCTGCTGGCCAGTCTCCTGTTCTTTGTGGTGAACTTGTCCTGTGCCTTGCTTGTGAAGATCACACACACTGACACCAGGACCATTGTGTTTGTTCATGCCGTCAACGACACGCTCTTTGTGCTCTGCGCAGTCACTCTTTCAGTGAGCCTGTACAAGATCGTTAAAATGTCACTGTCCAACAAATACTTGGAATCTAAGGTGTGTATGTCCAAATTAATTCAAGGATAGAGGTAACCTAATTTTTCTTTAAAGGCTCTACATGGAATTTTCTTAGCATATTTATTAATTTAGCAATGAATTACCCGTGGAAACAATTATTCTGAGCCATGGTGACTTAGCGGAAATAATCAAGGGGTGATGATGGTAACAGCTGATATGTTGGGAGGGCATGCACAGAGTCAGAGGAATTGGTTAACATCAGCCACATGGCATCGTTTGCAATTCCTGTGGTATCCCATCACCAGACATGTCTTCCCCTCCCCTCCCTGCTTTCCGCAGGGACCATTCACTCCAATAGACAATAGACAATAGACAATAGGAGCTGGAGTAGGCCCTTCGGCCCATCGAGCCAGCACCGCCATTTTACAGATCATGGCTGATCACTACCATCAGTACCCCTTTCCAGCCTTATCCCCATAACCCTTAACTCCTTTGCCCACTAGAGTCTTATCTAACTCTCTTTTGAACATAATCAACGAATTTGCCTCTACCACCCTCTGTGGCAGAGCATTCCACAGATTCACACTTCTCTGGGTAAAAAAATGTTTTCTCATCTCCGTCCTAAAGGGCCTACCCTGTATTCTTAAACTATGCCCTCTAGTCCTCATCTCCCCCATCATTGGGAACAAGTAATCCGACTTCACCCTGTCTATCCCCCTGATGATTTTGTATACCTCAATCATGTCCCCCCTCATCCTTCTAAACTCCATTGGAGTTTTTCTAGCCTTTCAGCATATGTCAACCCCGCCATCCCTGGAACTAACCTTGTAAATCTGCGCTGCACACCCTCTATAGCTAGTATGTCCTTCCTCAAAATTGGAGACCAGAACTGGACACAGTACTCCAGGTGGGGTCTCACCAGGGCCCTGTACAACTGCAGAAGGGCGTCTCTGTTCCTACACTCCAATCCCCTCTTTATGAAAGCCAACATGCCATTTGCCTTCTTCACAGCTTTCTGAACCTGCATGCTAGTCTTCAGTGACCGGTGAACAAGTACTCCCAGATCCATTTGCTCCTCCCCACTCCCTAGCTTGTCTCCATTTAAATAATACTCAGCTTTCCTATTATTGCCCCCAAAATGGATAACCTCACATTTGCTTACATTGAACGTCATCTTCCATTCAGCAGCCCACTCCCCCAACCTGTCCAAGTCCCTCTGCATTTTCCTGACATCCTCCTCACACCCCACACCGCCACCCAGTTTCGTGTCATCTGCAAATTTGCTCAAGTTATTAATAATCCCCTCATCCAAATCATTTACATAAATTACAAACAATTGAGGACCCAATACCGATCCCTGCAGCACTCCACTCGTCACATCCTGCCATCCTGAAAAAGACCCGCTTACCCAAACCCTTTGTTTCCTATTTCTTAACCAATTTCCTATCCATGTCAGCACCTTACCTCCAATACCATGCTCCCTGATCTTGCCCACTAGTCTCCCGTGCGGTACCTTATCAAAGGCCTTCTGGAAGTCCAAATACACCACATCCACTGGTTCTCCCAAGTTCACCCTCTTTGTCACATCCTCGAAAAATTCCAGAAGGTTAGACAAGCATGACTTTCCCTTAAGGAATCCATGCTGACTAGCCCTTATACTATTATTTCTGCCTAAGTGTTCTGCTATTACTCCTTTTATGATAGACTCCAATATCTTCCCCACCACCGACGTCAGGCTGACCGGTCTATAATTTCCCGTTTTCTCCCTCCCTCCCTTCTTAAAAATCAGCACCACATCAGCCACTCTCCAATCCTCAGGGACCTCCCCCGAATCTATGGAACTTTGGAAAATGTCGACCAGTACTTCCACAATTTCCATAGCAACTTCTTTAAGCACCCTGGGATGCAGCCCATCAGGCCCTGGGGATTTATCAGCCCTCAGTCCCAACAATTTACTCACAACCTCCTGTTTCTGGATCCGGATATCCATTAGATCCCCTACTTCCCCAGGAAAGTTCCCAAGTCTCTTGATACCGCATGACCACTACCCCCTAACTGACCATAACCTATATCCTCCTTGGTGAAGACAGTTGCAAAGTATTTGTTAAATTCCTCAGCCATCTCCTTGTTTCCGGTAATAATTTCACCCTTTTCCATTCTTAATGGACCAATTTTAGACCGAACTAATTTCTTCCTCTTCACATATTTAAAAAAGCTTTTTCTAACCTCCATTATATTATTTGCTAATTTCCTCTCGTACTTCATTTTCCCCTCTCTTATGACTTTCTTAGTTACCCTCTGATGCTCTTTGAAGGTTTCCCAATCCTCTAACTTCCCACTTCGCTTCGCTATCCTATACTTACTCCCTTTGGATTTGATATTACATTTGATTTCATTAGTTAGCCACGGCTGCCATTTGCATTTCCTAGAGCCTTACCTCCACTTTGGAATAAATTTGTCCTGAAACCTGTGAAAAATGTCCAAAAATACCTGCCATTTTTCCCCAGTTGTCCTCCCAGCTAGTGTATCTTTCCATTTTATTTTGGCTAGCTCCTCCCTCATAGCTGCATAATCCCCTTTATTTAACTGCAGTACAGATGCTTCCGACTTCCTTTCTTTTTCCCTTTCTAATTGCAGCTCAAAAGTAACCATACCATGGTCACTATTCCCTAATGGCTCCCCTACACCGAGGTCACTTATTAACTCTGCGTCACTGCACAGCACCAAGTCTAGAATCGACTTCCCCCTGGTAGGTTCCTCCACTAGCTGCTCCAAGAAAGTATCTCGTAGACATTCAATAAACTCAGTCTCTTGTGCTCCTGCCCCCGTCTGATTATCCCAGTCCACCTTCATGTTAAAGTCCCCCATAACTACTGTATTGCTACCACTTTGACATGCCACTCTTAATTCCAGGACTTCCTCATTCACTCATCCCTTCCCACCAATCACCCCCTTGGTACCTACCCCTGTGACTCCAGGAGATGGTCTACTTGTGCCCATAAGCCCCCCTCACCACCATTCAGGACCCCAGAGAGCCCTTCACGTGAATCTGTAGGGATCATTTACTGCAACTGGTGCTCTCAGTATGGCCTCCTGTACATCGGTGAGTCTGGACACAGACTGAGAAATCGTTTCATCGAGCACCTTTGCTTTGTCCGCTACAATAGCAAGAATCTCCCAGTGGCCACACACCATTCCAATGATATGTCTATCCTTGGGCTTATGCACTGCAGGTGAAACCACATCTAATCTTCCATCTGGGGACTCTCCAATCAGATAGCGTTAACTAACCTGAAATTTCCATAAAACCTCCCTCCCTGAGTCTCCCTCTTTCCTTAACCATCTTTCTCCCTTCCTCCAGCTCTCCACCCCTTCCTTTCCCTCTCCTATCAGAGAACTACCCTCTGCATCACTTCTGTTTTTACTCTTCCACCCTCCCACCTGTACCCACCTATGATCTCTTACCTGTCAGCCTGTGCTCCCCTCCCCATCACCATTGTTTCACTAGCACTAGCAAGACCTTGATTCTGGGTTGTAGGTCCAGCTTTAGGGGGTAAAATCAAGATCTTGCTCTCCCTATATCCTTTACTGAAATAACATTTTCTCATGTGAAGATCATGAAAAACTTTGTTTTGCATGCTATCCAGTCAAGTTAAAGTGTCCTTGAGTACCAATAGTGCAATACACAAAAGTGCTAGTGAAACAATTGTGAAATAATCCTTTACTGAAATGATCTGAAATTATGCGAACTTATTACCTTGTACAGAATATTTTGCAAGAGGAAACATTAATGCATCTTCCTTAAAGTTATTTGATATCATCATAGCTCTTTGTATATTTGAACAAAATCTAATGGTTATTAAGAGTCTCCTTATGTTTGTATTTTCAGGGAACGTCATTGTGTCAGGTTGTCGTGGTAGGATTGGTAATTATATTACTGTACACCTCAAGGGCCTGCTACAACCTAGTTGGTATCACACTCACCTCCTATAACCACGTAAAGATGCTTGATTATGTCTGGTACAATGTGTCCGATCAGGTTAGTGCACCTCTGGGGCAGGTTAGTCTTGCTTTTTTTTCTAGATAGTTTCCCAGAAGTACATAGGGCAAAGAAATCCTCATGTCACCATTATACTTGTATCTGTCAAGTCAACCCAAGTCAAGTTTATTGTTATCTGATTGCACAAGTACAACCAGAAACAATGCTCTTCGGTCCTTGGTGCATTACACACGTACAGACAGACAATGCATATACAAATAAATAGTTTCATAAATATGAGATTCTTGGATGGTTAGTGTGAGCAGTTCCTTTGATCGTTCAGCATTCTCACTGACCATGGGAAAAAGCTGTTTCTTAAGCCCCTTTTCCACTGGCACCCTGTTCCAGGAATTAACTGGGTCAGAGTTCAGTGGAAAAGGAACACTCTCTGATCGCCGGCATCAAATGACATCATTTCACGCTGGGGATTAACCGCCTCTACCCCTACTCATATTCCCAGCATTTGCTGATGCCAGCGTGCTGATAAAACCAGTGAAAAAGGGACACCAGAAAGTCACCTGTTTCCAATTGAAGGTAGAACACTCTGATCCCTGGGGATGTGTTGTGTTCAGTGGAAAAGCAATTAGTGTCCCAGCTAAGGGTGGCCCAGTAGAAACAGCACAAAGGGCTTCCTATCCCGGGATACTGCACAGCCAATGAACTGAGATCCCAGTGGAAAAGGAACTTTTGATTGGCTCTGATACTCCTGTATCTCTTTCCTGATGGGAGTAGCTGAAAGATGCTGTGTGCGAGGTGGAAGGGGTCTTCAATGATTTTGCGCGTCCTCAGACAAGGATCTCAGTAGATCACTTCAATGGGAGGAAGGGAGGTTCCAGTGATCCTCTCTGCCACTCCTATGGTCCTATGGATTGACCGACGATCCATTTCTCTGCAGCAACCATACCACACTGATGCAGCCAGCCAGGATGTTCTCTATAGGGTTCAATAGAAGGTTGACATAATGGTGGCTGGTAGCCTTGCCTGCTTCAGTCTTTTTAGGAAGCCTTCCTGACAAGTGAGGAGATGTTGTGTGTCCACAATAGGTTGCTATTTAAGTGATTAGTCATGAGATTTTCACCTTTTCTCAACAGTGCGACTCATCATCATTGCAGATGAGGTCAACTGCTGTGGTGTCATCTACAAACCTGATGACACTATGGCAAATGGGTCTGGCGATGTAGTCGTGGGTCAGTAGCGTGAACAGGAGTGGGCTGAATACACAGATCTTTGAATAAGCTTGCAATTATTTATTCCCTCACGGCCCTGCAACTCCTTTCCTTCAGATAAACATAAAACCAGCTATTGAAAATTACCATTGAGCTTGCAACCAATAGTGCTTCAGCCAGTAACAATTCAATATGAGAATATCTCTTCTGTTCTCTGGTCCTTGTCAATTTCCCGGTCTGATTTCTCCGGGACCGGAAGAATGGCTCCCTCACTCTCTAAGAACAACCATCATTATTTGGAGCACATTTATTGAAAGTTAACTCCCGCTCCCCCCCCCCATATATCACTATTTTCTCTACTGTCTCTGCATGGATTAGCGTAACGGTTAGTGCAACGCCGTTACAGTGCCAACGATCGAGGCCGGAGTTTGAATCCCGCGCTGTCTGTAAGGAGTTTGTACGTACTCTCCGTGTCTGTGTGGGTTTTCCCTGGGGGCTCCGGTTTCCTCCCACCATTCAAAACATACCGGGGTTGTAGGTTAATTGAGCAGCATGGGCTCGTGGACTGAAATGGCCTGTTACTGCACTCTGTCTAAAAACAATTGCAGTAACTTGCTCTGCGCGTCATTTACATGTCTCTCCTCTACACTCTTCTGAAAGGTAGTGCTCAGAGCTGGGTGCTGGACAGTCATTGAGGTGAACCTGTGAGCTTAGAAAAGAGTAACTGCTTAAAATCCTGCTTCGTTCCTCTGACCATAAAATCAGAATCCTATTCAGTTCAGTGGGGCCAGACAGAAATATTGTTTATGTTCTTAGAATTTTGCTGGGCTTGATGAGGAAAATTAGTATTTATATCCCTCATTGCCTTTGGGAGTGTGTTTGTGAGTTGCCTAATTGACTGTTGTAGTCTGTAGGGGGGGGAAGTTACCTGAATGTTGGGGGTTGGATGATTTTTCAAAATCATCAGTTCATAGCACAACAAAGTAAGCCCTAGGCAGGGTAGTACGTTACTTTGGCATGGCAGAAATCCTGTGCCAATCTGGATGATGTTGGTCATAGGTTGGAAGGTGTCAGAGTAGTCTGGGTATATCCTTGCTGTACATTTTGTAGCCATGATAGAACCATAGAACAACGCAGCACAGAAACAGGCCCTTCCAGTCCATTCTGCCTAGTCCCACTGACCTGCACCCCAACCATAGCCCTCCTTACCCCTCCCATCCTTATACCTGTCCAAATTCTTATTAATAAAGTACTTACAATAATTTAAAAAATGTTAACATTGAGTCTGCATTCACCACTTCAGCTGGCAGCTAGTTTTTTTGGCACAACCAATAAGTGATAATTCTGTCTTACCCACAGGAAAATGAATCTGAATTGTATGATGTCATGTATGTACTCTGAGAATAAATCTCAAATCTGTATGTCCTTTCTTACTTTGTCCTTCCAAAATGCATCACTTCACACTTGCTGCATTAAATTCCACTTCTGTGTGAAGAGGTTCCCCTGAATTTATTTAGCCAGACAGCACCATAACAGGCAATTTCAGCCCACAAGCCTGTGCTGCCCCTGAAAAATGTAGTGGACACAGCCCAGGACGTCACAGGCAAAACCCACCCCACTATTGAGAACATCTATGGGGAACGCTGCCGTTGGAGAGCAGCAGCAATCATCAAGGATCCACTCCACTCAGCACACACTCTGTTCTCGCTGCTGCCATTAGGAAAGAGGTATAGGTGCCACAAGACTCACACCACCAGGTTCAGGAACAGCTACTACCCCTCCACCATAAGACACTTCAACAACAAACTCAATCAGGGACTCATTTAAGACTTAACTTCTGCACTTTATTGATTTTTTAAATTCTCTCTGTATTGCACAGTTGATTTGTTTGTTTGTTATCTTTTTAGTTCTTATTTTTTTTACATGTATACATTATTTGTGGTGATAACAATATGTAACTGCTGATGGGTAGCTGACCCGTTCCCCACTGGTGACTCGCTCCCTGGTAACTCCTCCCCTTGTGACCCTGGAATAAAGGTCGACCTCCCTCTCCCCGTCCTTAGTCAAGTACTTGGAATTTGGCCAGTTACATGTCTAAAGTATTATAAAGCCAATCATTCCTCACTCTAGGGTTTTGGAGTCATTGATAGAGCCTATCAATTATGTAGTTTTTTTGGCACAACCAATAAATGATAATTCTGTCTTACCCACAGGAAAATAAATCTGAATTGTATGATGTCATGTATGTACTCTGACAATAAATCACAAATCTATATATCCTTCCTTTAAATTCCATCTGCCATTTTTCAGCCCATTTTACCATCTGGTCCAGATCACTCTGCAAGCTTTGAAAGTTCCCATCGTTATCTACAACACCTCCAATTTTTGTGTCATCTGTGAATTTGCTGATCCAACTTACCACATTATCATCCAGATCATTGATATAGATGACAAACAACAATGGTCCCAGCACCGATCCCTGAGGCACACCACTAGCCACAGGTCTCCAGTCTGAGAAGTAATCATCCACCACCTCTCTCTGGCTTCTCCTGTCTGGCCATTGTCGAATCCAGTTCACTACTTCACCATGAATACCTAGCATCTGTACCTTCCTGAATAACCTCCCAGGTGGACCTTGTCAAAGGCCTTACTAAAGTCCATGTTGACAACAACATCCACAATCTTTCCTTCATCAGCTTTCCTACTTACCTCCTTGAATAACTACAAGATTGGTTAAACAGACCTTCCAAGCACAAAGCTATGTTGACTTTTCCTAATCAGTCCATGGGTATCCAAATATTTGTATACCTAATCCCCAAGAACACCTTCCAATAACTTGCCTACTACTGACATCAGGGTCACCCGTCTATAATTTCTAGGGTTCCTTTGTTAAATAACAGAACAACTGGGGCTACCCTCCAGTCTTCCAGCACCACACCTTTGGCTAAGGACATTTTAAATATTTCTCCCAGAGCCCCTGCAATTTCTACTCTATCCTCCCTCAAGGTCCAAGGGAATATTTTCCAAGGGCTTGGGGATTTATCCACCTTGATTTGCTTTAAGGCAGCAAGCACCTCCTCCGCTTTAATCTGTACAAGTTCCATGACCTCACTGCTTGTTTTCCTATCTTCCCACGACTCTGTGCCAGTTTCCTGAGTGAACACTGATGTTTAAAAAAAAAACATCTGCCCAATCTATTCTAGTTTCATACAAAGCTGATCTTCAAGGCGACAAATTTTGTCCCTTACTATCCTTTTGATGTTGATATACCTTTAGAAACCCTTAGGATTTTCCTTCACATTGTCGGCCAAAGCAAGCTCATGTCTTCTTTCAGCCTCCTGATTTATTTCTTGCATTTTTTATACTCCTCAAGTACCTCATTTGCTCCATGTTGCTATACACCTCTCTCTTCCTCCAAACCAGATCTCTCAAAATCTCCCAATATCTCTCAAAAACTAAGGCTCCTGTTTACTTTGCCTTTAATCCTACAGGAATGTACAAACTCTGTACCCTCAATATTTCACCTTTGAATGTCCTCCACTTACCTCGCACAACCTTGCCCGTAAACAACTTATCCCAATCCAGGCATTCTAGATCCTTTCTCATTTTCCTGAAAATTAGCCTTTCTCCAATTTAGAATCTTAATCCAAGGCTGAGACTTGACTTTCTCCATGATTAACTTGAAATAAATGGCATTATGATCACAGGACCCAAAATGTTCCCCTGCAGCAAAGTATTCTATACCAAGCTACTATAGACATCAGTGTACACGTGGTGGAATCGCTGTACACGTTGCCAAGTTGATGTATATGCGGGGAAGTTGATGTGGAGTCTAGTGCAAGTCTGACATCTCCAGGCTTGTATGCTGGGCTTATATACATTACTGCTTCTGTTACATGGACAGGAAGTGACATCATCAGTAATGTTATCAGCCTAGATTAAAAACCTGTTGAATGCAGGTCAATTTTCCCGCATTTTCCACAGCATGTCCACCATTTTGGGAGCCGGTTCGCTGGCTGTTAAGTGGGTTGCCACATGACACCACCTTGCCCCCCCCCCCCCCCCCCACCTCAGAACCTGTAATCCCACTGCAGACACACAAAGTCTGTATATTTTTTTGTTTGGGCAGCCTTCTTCTCTTGAGGTGCATAAACCACGACTAGTCTGTCCAGATCCAGATGGACAAATTTGAGGTGGTCATTTGCAAAAGCTTCCTCTTTACCTCCAATGTCCAAAATGTATGTTGACCCATTGAATCTTTGTACCACAAAGAGACCCTCATACAGATGCCGGAATGGTGCTCGGTATGCTCCTTTCTGCACAAAAATGTACTTGCAATCCTGCAAGTTCTGGAGTATGTAGGACCTGGCCTGGCTGTGTTGAGATGTTGGTATGGGCGTTAAAGAACCGAGCTTCTCGTGGACTTTGCTTAAGTTGGTAAAGGATCTAGTCATTCTTCTATTTGAGTCAGCTCTTGTCTCTTCTGGCTTTTCATTAGAAGATCCCCACACTCTTGCAAATCTCATTTATAGTCCTTGAGTCTGATACAAATTCTCCTGGAACCATCTGGGGTGCATCGTAGACTAGCTCTGTTGATGAGGCACCTATATCGTCTTTAGGTGCCTTCATATGCCCAAGCGTGCCCATGGCAATTCGTCATCCCAGTTAGGTCCCTGCAGACACACCATTAGGGCTGATTTCAAATGCCTGTGGAATCTTTCTACTAGTCCGTTAGATTGTGGGTGGTACGCAGCTGTGTGGTGCAACTTGGTTCCAAGTAGGGTGGCCATTGCTGACTACAGGCTTGACATGAATTGGGAATCTCTGCCAGGCGTGATGTATCATGGCAGACTGAAATGTGCCATCCAGGTGTCAGTAGTCATGTTTGCTAGTGGAACTGCCTCTGGCCACCATGTGGCCTGATCCACTATAATGAGAAGAAAATGGGAACCATGTGACAGTGGCAGGGGGCCTACAATGTCCATGTGTATGTGGTCAAACCTCCAATATGTGAACCTCCAACTGCTGACCTGTTTTCGAAGGTCATGCCACACAAATCTGTTGACTACCATCTAGACAGGCGTTCTGATCAATGGATCTGCTAACCCGTGTACCGTGTCAAATACCTGCCACCTCCAGGCCACCAGAATGATTGGGAGAGGGCAACCTGTTGATACGTCACACAGGAGTTTGAGCTCACCTAGGCCAACTGGAATTTCATCCAGCTGCAGGTTTGAGTCTCCTGTTCCGTAACATGGAATTTCTTCAACTATTTCTTGTGGTTTCATGAGCGCAACTTGGTCTACCCCCTGGGTTAAGGTCTGCATGGATTTTATGGCCGGGTGAGACAACACATCTACCACTACGTTCGCCTTTCTTGAGATGTGTTCAATGGCCATAGTGAACTCAGAAATGTATGATAAATGTCCCTGTTGACAAGCTGGCCATGGATCTAATACTTTAGTGAAGGAAAATGCAAGTAGCTTGTAGTCTGTAAAAGTCATGAAATGCCTGCCTTCTAGAAAGTACCTGAAATGTCTGATAGCTAGGTACAGTGCCAACAATTCTCAGTCAAAAGCATTGTACCTGAGTTCTGGTGATCTTAGGGGTGCTTGCTAAAGAAAGCCAATGGTTTCCAATGCCCATCGATGTACTGTTCAAGTACCGCTCCTACTGCGTACTGTTGGGACATCCTTTCTTGGGTGGACCAGAAATGCAGCATTAGTGCCTCCCTGGTGTTCTCAATGCTGTCGACGATTCTTCATCTGAAGTGACATCCCTTGCCTTGCCTGACACCAGGGCAAAGAGAGTGCACATAATGTGAGCCACTGGCGGTAAAATTCACCATTCCAACAAACTCCTGGAGCCCTTTAACTGTGCTGGACTTAGCGAATGCCCAGATCATTTCGACATTTGCTGGTAGTGGCTTTGCTCCGTGTTTGTCGATTCTATGGCCCATAAAGTCGATGGTCGCTAACCCGAATTGACACTTGGTCAGGTTGATGGTCAGCCCAAACTCATTCAGATGAGTGAAAAGCTTGCGCAGGTGGGACAGATATTCCTGATAACTGTGGCTAGCGATAAGTATGTTATCTAGGTACATGAAGGTAAAGTTGAGATCACATCCCACTCTGTCCATTAAATGTTGGAATGTCTGCATGGCATTCTTGAGCCCAAAAGGCATCCTTCTGAATTCAAAAAGGCCAAAGGGTGTAATAATAGCTGTTTTTGGAATGTCATCCTGGTGGATTGGGATCTGATAATACCGAAAAGATGCGGGCTTCCTGCAGGTTGGATGCAAAGTCCTGTAAATGCAGTACTGGGTAGCGATCTGGTGTAGTAACCTCGTTCAATCTGCGGTAATCACCGCAAGGTGTCCATCTGCCTGTGGCCTTGAGTACCATGTGGAGTGAGGAGGCTCAGAAGCTATCGAACCATTCCACAATACCCATTTCCTCCATCCTTTCAACCTCCTCTTTGGCCAAAATTTATCTGGAGGGAGCATCCAGCAGTGGCCCCTTGGATGGTATGTGATGCTGCATCCCATGTTTCGGCATCACTGAGGTGAATTGCAGTGTTTTTATTGCAGGGACTTGCTCCAAAAACCTGACGTATTCATTCTCCAAAAGAGTAACGGATTCTAAATGCGGGCTGGCCTCACCTAGGGAGAAGGTCTGGAAAGTGTTGGTATAAACGAGCCTTCATCCCTCTAGATCAGTGGTTCCCAAACTTTTTCTTTCCACTCACATACCTTATTAATCACAGAACACTTATGGCATAGGGAATACTTAAAGTGGTACGTGAGTGGAAAGGAGCTTTTAGGTGGAGTGCTCACACCAAGACACAAGAGCAACTTGTCCGTGAACTACTCTTTGCAGACAATGCCACTTTAGTTGCCCATTCAGAACCAGCTCTTCAGCGCTTGACGTCCTGTTTTGCAGAAACTGCCAAAATGTTTGGCCTGGAAGTCAGCCTGAAGAAAACGGAGGTCCTCTATTAGCCAGCTCCCCACCATGACTACCAGCCCCCCCACATCTCCATCGGGCACACAAAACTCAAAACGGTCAACCAGTTTACCTATCTCGGCTGCACCATTTCATCGGATGCAAGGATCAACAACGAGATAGACAACAGACTCACCAAGGCAAATAGCGCCTTTGGAAGACTACACAAAAGAGTCTGGAAAAACAACCAACTGAAAAACCTCAGAAAGATTAGCGTATACAGAGCCGTTGTCATACCCACACTCCTGTTCGGCTCCGAATCATGGGTCCTTTACCGGCATCACCTACGGCTCCTAGAACGCTTCCACCAGCGTTGTCTCCGCTCCATCCTCAACATCCATTGGAGCGACTTCATCTCCAACATCGAAGTACTCGAGATGGCAAAGGCCGACAGCATCGAATCCATGCTGCTGAAGATCAAACTGCACTGGGTAGGTCACGTCTCCAGAATGGAGGTCCATCACCTTCCCAAGATCATGTTATATGGCGAGCTCTCCACTGGCCCCCAAGACAAAGGTGCACCAAAGAAGAGGTACAAGGACTGCCTAAAGAAAGCTCTTGGTGCCTGCCACATTGACCATCGCCAGTGGGCTGATATCGCCTCAAACCGAGCATCTTGGTGCCTCACAGTTCGGCAGGCAGCAACCTCCTTTGAAGAAGACCGCAGAGCCCACCTCACTGACAAAAGACAAAGGAGGAAAAACCCAACACCCAACCCCAACCAACCAATTTTCCCTTGCAACCGCTGCAACCATGTCTGCCTGTCCCGCATTGGACTTGTCAGCCACAAATGAGCCTGCAGCTGACGTGGACATTACCCCTCCATAAATCTTCGTCCGCGAACCCAAGCCAAAGAAGAAGAAAGATGTGATGGAAAGTAAAAGGTTGTGAACCACTGCTCTAGATCAACCAGCAGGCCATGTGCTCTGAGGATCTGACCAGTACCAGGAGGGTTTCTCTTACTGCCAGCCAGGCCAAGTTCTGGTGCTTGTTCGTGAGCACTGGCGATGAAGCATTCCGCCAGATGACCAGAATGGTCTGCTCGGCGAACCATGCCACCGGATCCATCGAGTCCTCAAATCTCAATGTCTGCAGGACATTCCATGCTGAGCAGAGCTTAATGGCCTTTGCAACTAAAGGTATTTGTCTGGATATAGATTTCCATGAAGGATATAGGTGGTGTGGCAAAGTCCAGCTGACTGGGACATTGTACAGCAACGGGACCAGGCCCAAAATTTTGTGGATTAAATTGTGGTGCGCTGTTAGACAGAATCAGACACACACAAGGAAAAGACTGAACAACAGGCTTTAATCCAAAAAAACCTCCACAGAGCCAGGCTGACTGTGGCTGCAGCAACTCAGTGTGAGGCCTCGGGAGGCCAGTGCAGGCTTATATTCCGGAGGGTTATTGACACCTGACCGGGTGGGGCTTGATCCATTCAGGCCAACTGATTGGCATCTGGCCAGGTGTTGTCCTGTCCCCTTACACTCCTGGAGGTACAGAGGTTGCACCACCACCACAAACCAAAGGCAACCTTTCACTTCCATTGCTGGGACCCATCATGAATGGTTAGGATGTGATGAATTGTTTGGTCCCCTTAGCATGTAAATATCCACCATCATACACTTCAGTGTGTGGTAGGATTGTGGATCTTTGATTTAATCCATTGGTTGTGGGATTACTTGGTTTTGTCTAGAAGTTGCTGCCTTCTGCAGATCAGCATCCATTTCTATGAAATGCCTAAGTGGCAAAAGATGTTAGACAATGGATTTGGCCAGATTGTTGGACCTAGTAAAGATATATTTCTATCAGGATGGTATAAATTTTATAATTGTTTATAATCCTATGTGTTGCTTTTGAGGTGGACTCCCATGTTAAGGAGAAATGTTGGTTATTGTTGCCATGTTCCCAAACAGGTAGATCTACCGATTCATCTTGGGGATAAAGAGTACTTGGCATTCAGGGTGATCCTATTCATCTGGGAACTACTTCCCACCACTCTAGTTGTCCTGTTCTTTCGTGTCAGGAGACCCATTCAAAGTCTGGTAAGTACGTCAAACACTGCCTTTGAATATATGGGTGGCAGGTTGTGTGTCTTGTGCATCACTCACTGACTTAAACTCTAGTATGGGGGATGTATGAATTCTTTGGACAATAATTATCTCACACCCTAGTTCAAAGGAAAAACAAGTCTATTCTAATACAAGGTTTTAAGAGAAATAATGTAATGCTTACGGAAGAAGAAGGGAGGAACAATAATGAAGAATGACAGGCTGACAAAGGATAATCACAGAGAAGGATTTAGTGTGAAAAAGGGCATTACCTTCACCACATCTCTAACACCAGGTGAGTGGGGTTCACCATTGACTAGAAACTTAACTAAACCAGTCAAATAAATGCTATAAATGCAGGATTAGGTCAGAGAAAGCCTAGTGAGTGAGTGGCCTTGTGACTTTCTACACCTTCTCAATGTCTACAAGGCTGAGGTGTGATGGAACACCCTTTATTTGCCCAGATGTGTACAACTCTTAAAAACACACAGAGGTTCAATGAGGTAGGCCACTCATTCACCACCAAAACATTCAAACCTTCTACCAATGGTGCATAGTAAGTTCAATGAGTATCATCTGCAAGATTCACTGCCCAAGCCAGTTCTTGAACCCACAACACTCATATTCCATGGACAAGGGCTGCAGAAGCAAGGGGACATCAACACCTGTTGGTTTGCTTCCAAGCAGCACATCATACTCATTTGAAAATATGTCACCGTTCCTTCCTTGGTACTGCGTCTTGTTGGTAGCCCCAGAAAACCAGGACACAGGGTCTAAAGCATTAATCCTGGCACTCCCTCTACAACAGAACGAGAGTCATTCTGCTGCCTTCACCAGAATGACTGCAGCAGAGCAAGGTGGCTTCACACACATTCAACAGCAGTTGGCAAAAATTCTAGCAAAGTTCACATTCCACAAATATAATCAAAAAGTTAGACTGGCACAAAGGAATAATGATTACAGAATGAAAACGGGAGGTGGGGGGGGGGGGTCACAAATAAAATGTTATGTCTCAGGAGAATGGAAATATCAAGGTACTGCAATTGTACCAGCTTCTCTACCCTTTCCTCTAACAGCTGTTCATTCTGTATACTAAGCACTTTCTATGTGAAGGAGGTACCCCTCAAGCCGCTTTTAAATCTTCCCCTCCCACCACAAATCTATGCCTCCTAATTTTATATTCCCCATCCTGGAGAAAAAAAAAGACCAAGGCTTATCTATGCCCCTCATGATTTTACAAACCTCAGTAAGGTTCCCCCTCAGCTTCATATGCTTCAAGGACTATTTTTGATTTTCCAAGACTCATGCAAATCCAAAACAGCAGTACAACCTTCTCAACAATGATATCTTACATTACATTCAGAGTCCATTTTCCCCTCTCCCTTCTCTCCCTTCCTTAATACTACAAGGAAAAGATGATGTAAATTAAACATAAAGAACCAAAAATTATAAAGTCTCAAACCCTTAAAGGGACCAAATATAAACCCAGAGTAACGTAAAGTAAAATGAAAAAGATACAAAACAAGAGCATGTCATCTGCGCCCCAACCCGCTTCATTTATCTCAGTCATTTCACTATTAGAATGGATTTTTACCTTTCTCCTATTTGGAAGGGGTGTAACTATATCTGTGTATACCCATATGCTGCAGATAAGGCTGCCACACCCCAACAAATGTGTCATATTTCCTCCTCAAATTATACGTGATTTTCTCCGGGGAATACAACTCTGCATTTCTGTATTCCATCGAGTAATATTTAGTTGGGAGTCAGACTTTGACTGCCATGCACTTCCTGGCTACTACCAAGGCGACCCTCACAAACTGAATTTGGTATCTGGACAGTTTAAAACTCCTGTGGAAAATCCATCTTTGTAATTTTTTTTTCACATTGTCCCCCAGGTCCTCCCAGAAGGACCTCATCTTTGTGCACAGCCAGATTGAATGGATAAAGGTTCCAATCTCCACACCACACCTAAAGCACATTTACAACATTTCTGGTTTGCATTTATGTAATTTTTGTGGTGTGAGGTACAATTGATGCAAGAAATTTTATTGCACCAACCTATACCTAGCATTAATAACAGCTGTCATACTGTCCAAGCATTAATGGATTGTTGTGCCCAAGTCTGTCTCCAACCTTTTCCCTGCCTTATGCAAGCCTGGCTTTGGGTCCTCATGTTGGATTCGGAGATACATCAGAGAAATAAACTTGCATATATTCCCCCTTCAAGTTAGAACCTCCATTTCACCACATATGGGTAGGGCAATAGATGGCACCAAATTATCCCTTAAGAAAGATCTTAACTGAAGATAGCAGAAGAATGTTTCATTCGACAAATTATACTTATTCATAACAATCCTCAATACACCTGATCCCCTTTTGGCACCAGGTGTCCAAGATTTTATTATCCAGAGTCATAATTTGTTCTAGGACAAGGGAATTTTTGGAGGCAACCCCATCTTTGGCCCGATACATTGATTTATTTTTTGCCATGTTTCAATTACATGTTTTAATATGGGGTTATCAGTTTCCCTTGATATCAATTTAGTGACCCACTTCTATATTAACTCTCCTTCTATCTTTTTTCCTCTGTACACAGTCCAGTTTGTCCCCAGGAGGGGTACCACCTCCCTCATAGAGAGAAGCAATAAACCTTGACTGGGCTGCCCATTAGTAATTTTTAAATTCTGGTAATTTCAGATTTCCCAGTTTGCAACCCCGTCAATTTTTCCATGGAGACCCTAGTCAGCTTACTATTCCACAAGAACTTCCTGGCACAGCCGTTGAGTGCCTTAAAGAACCCCTGGGGCAATTGGATGGGCAAGGACTGAAATAGATATTGCAATCTTGACATCACCTTCATTTTAACACAATTAACTCTGCCCCCACCAAAGTTATGGACAGGGTTTCCATCTATCCAAATTCTCTTCAATCTTCTGGAGCAAAGGGAGATAATTGAGTTTATATAAATTACTCAAATCCTTATCTACTTCTATCTCTAAATATTTAATGCCCTCTTGCAACCATTTATATTGGATCCCTTGTTGGTACTATCTGTAATCCCCCTTTGTCAAGGGCATGATTTCACTTTTATCCAAATTTATCTTATACTGAGAGATTTGCATAATTTTCCAGAGTGGTCCTCAGCCTGGCCAACGATCCCTCTGAGTCAGTTAAATATACTAGCACATCATCCACAAATAAATGGATTTTTTCTCCTCCTGGCCCACTTTGGACCCCTTTATTTTAGGATCCCATCAGATGGCTTCCGCCAGAGGTTCAATAGCTAATATAAACAATGCTGGGGACAGTGGGCAAGCCTGCCTACTGGATCTACCCAGCGGTAACACTGGAGACACCTGCTCATTTGTTATAATTTTAGCTTGGATGTTATGGTAGAGTGTTTTTACCCAATTATGAAAGATTATCCCATGCCAAATTTCTCCAGTACTTTGAACAGAAGTCCCATTCCAGTCTGTCAAAGGCCTTCTCTGCATCCAAAGTCTGGGTCCACCCCTGACTGTGCCATATGCATTATATTGAGCAATCTACATATGTTTTCTGCTACTTGTCTCTTTTTACAAATCTAGCTTGGTCTAGATTTGTCAACTTTGGCAAATATTGCGCCAATCTATTGGCCAATGCTTTTGCTATGATTTCGTAATCAGCATTCGATAATGAAATGGCCCTATAGTAGGAGGTATTCCATGGATCCCTATCCTTTTTCAGGATCACCATATAATTGGTGTTGAGAAAGACTCCGTGAGAGTTTGTGTCTCTGCCGCCTGATCCACCACCCTCATAAGAAGGAGCATTAAGAGACCTTTGTTGGTCTGTCATGAGCTCAATGCTTTCTCGATCTCCTCTCTCGAGAAGGGAACACTCAGTCCCTCTTGTTCATCCTGATCCAAATTTTGCAAGAACTCATCTATTTTAATGGAATCCCTCACTGATTCTGATTTATACAACATAAAATTTTTTAAATTACCTTTGATTTATGTGAAATCTTGCCTTCCCCCATTTGGATCACATTGATTGGTCTTGAGACCTCTTCCACCCTCACCTACCAGGACAAGACTTTAGGGGTCCTTTCCCCAGCTCATAAAACTGTTGTCTAGATCTTAAGATCAATGTTTCAATCTTATATGTTTGCAATGTATAATATTTGAGCTTTTGTTCATTAAGATCCTATGTTTTTCTTCCAAACTCAATCTTTGATACAATCTTTTTCAAATTGGGCTATTTCCTGTTCCAAGTTGTTAATCTCTTTCATACAGTCCTTTTTAATACATTTAGTATATCCAATTATCTGGCCCCTTAAATAAGCCTTTAATGTGTCTCATAACAGGGAGCTATTGGTAGTAGAGGGACAATTCATCTCACAGAACAAATCTATCTGAACACTAATGAAATTACAAAATTCCAGTTTTCCCAACAGCAACGAGTTAAAGTGTCATCAATACACCATGGCCTGTGCTTATCTGGCAGTAACTGAACTTCTCCACTAAACTATTCCGCAATTGGGCTAATGCCAAAAATAAATCAATTCTGGTGTAGGAATCGTGTGGTCGCGAGTAAAAGAAGTAATCCCTCTCTCTCAGATTCTGCCTTCCCCAGACGTCTATTAAATTTAGCTCTTTCATAAAGGCCAGGGTAGATTTAGCTGCTCTAGCCTTTGTGACTTTCCTTGCTGACTTGTCCATGACCAGATCCAGACTAAAGTTAAAATCCCCTCCAATCAAAACATTTTCACCCCCCTCTGTTACCTTTAGAAATACATCTTGCATGAATTGATCATCATCGAAATTCAGGGCACATATATTCATAAGTGTCCATGCATCAGAGTATATTTCACAGTTGATCATCACAAATCTCCTAGCAACCACTCCCTGAACCACCACTGGAACATTTTTCCCCATGAGGAAAGTCACTTCCCTGGCTCTGGAATTGAAAGAGGACATCACCACCTGGCTCACCCACCCACTTTTTAACATTCCATGATCTTGATTTGTGGGGTGGGTCTCCTGAAGTAAAGCTATAGGTATCTGGTTTTTTTTTAGGTGTGCTGAGACTCTTTTTCTCTTTATTGAGCTGTATATCCTATTTACATTAAAACTTACAAATTTAATTGTCTTATCTGTTACCCCAGGACCTCTCCATTAATTTCCTCCCCTTCCTTCTTTTCCTCTGATACTTAACTTCTGTCCATCTTATCATCCATGGGACTCTGATGCAGACAGCCATGCTCCAAATAAAACCTAAACCAACTAAAAAAATCTAAAACCTACAAATCAGAAACACCCCCTGATACCCTTCCCCTTTCCTCTTCCTCCCTTCCCCTTCCCAGCACTCAATCCTACACATCTGGTGCCAACTTCCCCATTAATATGGGGTGTGCCTACTGTACCCATCTACCTCTTACTCTGTTTCTTCCCCCCTTCTCAGAGCTCCACATATTCTTTCTTTATTTAATGTTGACATTTATGTTTCTAACAATACAACAATAAAACATTCCCCTCTATGTTCTTATCATTTGCAATATATACAACCCATCATCTTAATTTCTTTCCCATTAATATTTACATTTAATACCGTGAGGGTGGCAAGTTTTTAAACATAATTCATTGCCTCTCTAGCATCCACAAAGAATTTTCTCTCTCCTCCTGGCCTTGTTATTTTTAAAGTTACAGGGTAAAGGAGGGAGAACTCAATCCCCTTTTGCTTCAGGATTTTTTTTACTGGCTGCACTAATATCCAGGGAAACGAGGACCTTTTTCTCCTCATATTCAGCTGGCCCCCTCCTCTCCTTTGCTTCCCTTGCCGCTGCCCGTAACCTGGTAACCAAGGAGCTTGACCAGGACAGAGTGGGGTCTTTGATCTGGGTTTGGGCGGGGGGGGGGCTGGAGACTGATGGGCTCTTTCTATTTCCAAATTATCTCCAATTTGGTCCCTCCGGGATCAATTTTTTAAAGAATCCTGCCAGGTCTCTCCCCTGTGCACCCTCCTTCATCCCCACTATCTTTATATTATTTCTCCTACTATAATTTTCTAAATAATCAATTTTTCCCATATTTTTTCTCTCTCTTATTCACACATCCATCTTGCTCTTCCACCCTATCTAGTCTCTCTTCTGTCACCGTTACCTTTTCAGTTACATTATCTAACCTTTCTTCAATTTCTTTCTGGTCCACCACCAGTGTTTTTAATGTTTTTGCATTTTTAGAATAGCTTCCATAATGTCCCTGGTGGTGGGTATCAATCTCTTTGTCTCCTTCCCCCCCCCACCCCCCCGCCTTCCTTGTCTCTCAATCCTGCTTCTTCTCCTTCTCCTTTTGCCTCTTCCTCAACACTGTCAGAAGTTGTTGGGTTGTTGTTGCCCACACTTTCCAACCTCTCCTCTCTCCACTGGGTCCCCATGTCTCTCTGGCCGCATTGCTCCCATCAGGACCAACGCCTCTTCTCTTCGTTGCTGCCTCAACTGTGGACTCCTCCTGGCCCTCACTGAGATCTTCTTTGACCTGTAAGTACTTACCTTCTCTGTTGATCCACCATTTCCACTCCGAGGCCATCGTTACCACCATCGTCGCAGGTTTCACAGACCCCCTGATCACTCCCACCATCTGCAGGCCTCCGTCACCACACAATCTGCATTCGCCGGCACTCCTGCTGCCTTGGTCATGGCCTTCCCCTGACTCCCACTTGATTGAACCTATTCGGGGCCCTCTTCTCTCAACCCACCCCCCCCCCCCAGGCGTGTCCTCCTCTCTCAGGAAGTTCCAGGGCTCTCCTATCACTGCTGTCGATGTCCTAGTAGGCCCAGGAACATCCTCCACTTCCACCAAGCGGTAAGTCTTTTCCTCCTTCTTTTGGTGTTTGTTTTTTTCCCATCTTTTTCTTCTTCTTGATGGATTCTTTTTATTTAAGGAGATTTTTTATCTGTCTTTTATTCTCTTTACCTCGGGAGCTCTTGGTTTGCCTTACAAGCCCCTTGTCACCATTTTTTCCCTTCATGAACTATTGAATCTTGACTGAGGAGGGTTTTGATTTGTCCCCAAGTCTTTATTGCGGCTTAGAAATGGTTCCCCAAGATGGAGTTTAACATGTGATTGTATCAGGCACGGTTGGCGTAGCGGTTAGCACAACCCCTTTACAGCACCAGTGACTGGGTCAAGGGTTCGAATCCCGTGCTGTCTGTAAGGAGTTTGTATGTTCTCCTCGAGTACGTGTAAGTTTATCGCAGGGGGCTCCAGTTACCTCCCACCGTTAATTGGGTGTAATTGGACTTCCTGGACTTGGGGCCAAAATGGCCTGTTACTGTGCTGTATATCTAAATTTAAAATTTATGATTCTGTATGATTGCAGATGGAGAATAGAATACCTTGCAGTCATGGAAGCCTTTTACTTTGATAATCTTCAAAGTGATGATGACTTAGTCTGGAACACAACATCTTACAGTGCACTCAACAGGTAACTACTAGACATTGACTGCAATTGGAGGGGAAAACTACAAGAGTAGGTCATTCATCTAATTGTGTTGTGCCAGTTCTCCTAAGTGACTAGTTAGTTTCATTCTGCTATTTTTCCCCCATTGCCCCTGTGAATTATCCAGTTTACTGGGGAAAGCTGCTTAGAATTTTGTTTCACTGCCATTCCCAGCAGCGCATTCCACAGAGAAAGAAAGAAATCTCATTCTTCCTGATATTTGGGCATTGAGGACAGGGGTAGGGATGTCATGTTACAAAATGCAGGACATGGGTGATATTATTTGGAGTTTTTGTCACCCAGGAATAGGAATGATATCATTAACTTGGAAAGGGTACTGAAAGCACTACAATGAACATTACTGGGACTCATAGGTTTGAAATAAAAGGAGCCTGGATAGACTGGGTCCTTTCTCCATGGAACGAAAGAGGTTGAGGGGGGAACCTTATAGAGGTTTATAAAATGAGGTGCATGGATAGGGTAGTCACTGCCTTTTTCCCAGAGGTACAGCATTCTAAAGCCGGAGGCATAAATTCAAGATGAGAGGGGAAAGTTTTAAAAGGGACCTGAGGGACACCTCCTTTGCCCAGAAGTTGGAGGCCATATATGGATTTTGACAGAAATGCCTGTCTCTATGCGGAGGTACACTAACCATGCTTCTTTTGCTGGATATTTTAAATCTCTGGTTGCTCACCATGGTTCCAGCAGAAAGATCCTCTGCATTTGTATTCTCAACTTAATCATGGTATTTTGGACAGAATCATAGTAAGGGAATGTAAGTGGGCCATTCAGCCTCTTGAGATGGCCTGCCCTTCAATAAGACTGTGATTGATCCAACGTTCCACAGTTCTAATCTGCCCACCATCCCTCCCTTATATGGTTCCACAGATACGCTTTCTCCAGCAGGTGTCTCCACCTTTCTTTCCAGATCCATCAGTCCGCCACCCTTCACCTGACTTCAGTCCACCTACTGACACCTCCCCTCCTCTTCCTCTTTAATATTACCCATCTTTCCATCCTAAATTCCGAAGCAGGATTTCATCCTGAAAAGTTGACAGTACTTCCCTCTATGGACGCTGTCTGACCTGCTGAATTCCTCCAGCAGTTTGCTTTTTCCTCAAGTTCCTCATTTTCATCCTATCTTCCTATAACTTTCCTTTGATTCCCCCACTGTTTAAATAATCTCTCAACTCTGAATACAGTACATACATTTCAGTCTCTACAGCTTACTGGGTCAGCCAATTCCAAAGATTTGCAACCTTTTTTTAAAATTTTTTTTATTTTTCACACCATAAACCACATTGAAGGAAATAATACTTCCTCATCTCAGTTTTAAAGAAATCCCTCCTTATTTCTGAGACTGTGCCCTCAAGACTGCCCCATGAGGGGATTAATTCTCGCAGTATTTTACCTATCAAGCCCTCTTAGAATTTTATAGGTTTCAAAAAATTACCTCTCATTCTTCTAAAGAGTACAAAACCCATTCAGTATCTTGCAAGGAATTGTATATGAAATTCTCTCAATGTGAACAGCTGTTGTCTCCCCTAGTGGCCCATCAAATGGCTCAACCCATTTTGGTTCAGTTCCTCTTGTTCGTAATTTGAAGAGCAATGGATATTCAATAGGTCCCTGGTCCAAAAAGCAATAAAATGTGTAACTAATTTTAAAAGTACTATGGATATCACCATTATTTATTAAAAGTGCATTGTCTGTAATGAATAGCATCAGTGGGTATGTAACATAACCTTTACTGACAAATATAAATGCATTTCATTACACAAAAGTGGCATGTTTACTAATCCGTCAGATACAATAACAATCTTAATAACTTGTAGGCTTCACTTTCAAATTCAACACTGCCAGGCCTTAACTTGTGTTTCTTGCAGAGATATAGGGTGTACCAATTCCAGTTTACATTACAGGCTCCACCCTCTGTTCCCTTGGAGAAAGAAGTAATCAACCCATCCCATCCACTTTACGACATTATGACTATTCTCTTCCCCAGTATTTAGTTTTCATATCTTTACCAGAGAGCATTTTATTGTTTTGCACATTCATCAAGATACCAGTTCTTCAACTATCAATGGTAACTGTCAGAAGTTATTGGAGTCTGAGAAATTTGGCATAATCAGGTGTCAATAAGTGCATTGTTAAAAGAGGGATTGCTGTAACAGGATAAGGAAGGTGAATCCTGGATGGTTTGTTTAACCATAACGGGAAGCTAAACCGAACTGTTCCATTCATGATTGCAGTGCTCACTAAGTGAGCTGCTTTGACAAAGACAGGGGTACAAACTGGGCTGTGGCACAGTTGTGTTTTTGCTGATGCTTCACTGAGATTTAAGAAATGATTGCATTAGTTCTCCGGTATGAGGTAAAATGATCACGTCTGATTTATTTGTAACCTTTGTTGATAGCACACATGATCAATATGGATCTAGGAACCAAAGCTCTGAGGAATTTGCATCCTTTGCTTCAGATGTCCATGTGCCAGTAATTGCAGAGGTTCATCTTTACAGTTCAACCCCTCAATCATGATCAGACGAGATCTCACTGTATAATAAGATAATCACCCACACTATTGTTATCAGATATTACAGAAACATGCTCTTGCTATACATATGGCTGGAATATATGCTAACTTGGACCAGGCACATGTAAATGCTTAAATTGAACAGGTTTTACTGACATCACCTTTATGAATGCAATTTTTAAAAGAGCTGGTTCATTTGTCTGTGATTAATTAGTATAGATCTTGTATGGAAGTTTTATTATAATTGTTTCTGTGAATATTGTACAGCCCCCACTGGAATCTGGAATCCACCAAATCATAATAAATTTGACATTTTTCATACCATATTTCTGATGTCCTGTATTTTACATTTTGTACAGGAGGGGAGATTACTCTCAAAAATACTGATGCTGACCCTTTGTCCTTGAAATTAATCTCATTCAAAGCCATATATCCATTTGGGGATGAGGTGATATTGGACTAGCCTAACCAGAAACTGCAAGCTTAAAATAACACTACACAAAAGTGAAATCAAAAATTGTGATCATTTGTTGGCCAGTACTGTATAAACGGGTAACTTAGTGGATTGTAAAAGTGTGTGTCCCTCAGCAGCAAATTAATTGTATTTAGCAGCTTTCACAACCTTACAACTTACTAAACTCTGTTGTCAATTTGCACTTTGCAAAGGACCTGGATCCAACATAAAGACGATTTTTTGAAGTGGGAGAAGGATAGAATTGACTAGAATACTCAGACCGCCTCTCTGCTCCAGCACCAAGGAGACAGACAGAGCTTTGGTTTAATAGTTCACACATCTACAATAGCACACTAGAATGTAAGACATGCTGAAACCCTTGAAGTGGCACTTTGCGAGCCCATGATTTCTGAGTGGTGGGCCCAAAGCGAAGTGTTGTCACATCCATTATGACGGACTCTAGCATTTTCTTAACCACTGATAGGCTAGTGCATACGTTCCCATTTTCTTGCTAATTTTTAGGGTTACATTTGCTACCCTCCAAACCAGAAGTTTGGAAGATGACAACCAATGCATCACCAATTTCCATTATTCCATGTTGTAAATCATCAGATCCTTGGGACTAATCAACTTCCTATGCTATTTCTGTTATTTTTAAAACTAATAATGGATAGTTATTTTAGTTCTTTCTTTTCATTTAATACTCAAGATTCCTAATATTTCTGTAACTTTTTTTTAATCCCTTCTGTAACAACAGAATAACTCTGCTATTTATTCCCCATTAGAATTCACCCTTTTTGGGACTATAAGGGATCTGCATTTGTCTTTACTAATCTTTCTTTTCACATACTTTTGCAGTCCATCTTTATATTCTTTAGTCTATTTTTTCCCAAATAAAATAGATCCCAATTCCTAGACCTGCATTATTTGGCAGATTTGCATGCCTATGATTGTAACATTTTTTTGCAAGCAAAGTTTTGGCCTTTTTACATCTTTCTGGTCCAGTAAACGATGTGGAACTGCTGCAGTCCATGCGTGTGCTCTTAAAATGGCAGCTATTGCCTCTCCCCAACATGCCTTTTAAATGTAACTCCCCAACTATCACAGCTAATTTTCTCCTCAGATTTCTAAGGTTTCTTTTCAGACATGAGTTCAAGTTGAACTATTTCACATTCCATCTTAATGGGAACTCTACCTTATGGGCAGTCCTATTCTACATGTGATGATACGCTGCGGTACATCACTCAGCCAACAAGTGGCCTAGAGACATGGCACCCGGCCTGATGTCATCTGACCTACAGGTGGGCCCAGAGGGCCCATGGTATAAAGCCAAGGTCCTGACCATGTGTTATTTCTCCCTGGGATCACAGTAAGCAAAGCTAGCAGCCAACTAGATATTTATGTGAGTGGAATAAAGCTGTGTTGCCCCAAACAGTATTGTGCCTGTGTTTTCCTTTGGTGTAGTCTGCCACAATTTATTCCACTTACATAAAATGGCCAGCGGACAAAGATTTCCCCCGACCTGGGCGATCCCAACCAAGCACGAGGAGGGGGACAAATCCTTCATGGTTGAGACATGTGCGAGCCCCCCCAAACCTGGTGGAGACTGGCTTAGACACGGGAATGACAGTGAGGATGCCGGACCCTCAACGGACGCCTACCAGATAACACCGGTCCCCAGAGAGCCCCACGTCCATCAGTGGAGGCAACAGTCCCCAGTCCCAGCACAATCGGGATGCCGAGAAATGAATCAACGGCAGCACCTCTCAACGATGCTACAGCCAGAACACCTGGAACTAGACCCCCAGGACACGCACGCACTTCAGCTGCTGGACACATTGTTTCTTGAACTACGCTTGCGTAATGATGCCGACTGCACACATAGAAGACCTTTTCATGCTGCTACTGGCCCAGCTGGGAGACCTCCCATATGTGTTAGTTCAGGACTGCGCCTCATACAGGGAGGCTATGGACATGCTCCAGTCCCATTATCTCCAAGGGGGAGGCGAAGTATACGCGAGACACCGTCTCCTGACCAGAAGACAGCAACCAGGGGAGTCCTTCCAGGATTTCAAGCTCTCAGTAAGAGCCCAAGCACGGCATGCAACTTCTGCACTAGAACCGCACAGGAAATAGCACAGGACCCGACGAGGGACACGCTGGTGGCGGGGGTCCAGTCAAACAAAATCCGTCAGCAGCTGTTAGAACAAAGCACAGTATCCCTGGAAGAGGCTGTGAGGGTGGCAGAGGTAATGGAGACAGCTAGAAACAACTTTGAGGAATACCTCCCTGATCACAGTGTCAAGCCCCCCCCCCCCCAACTCCAACCCTGCTAGACTCGCTGACATCGGGCCGATAATGTGGAGATGACAATGGCTTCAGCAACGGCGGCTCAGTCGGATGTGACCCATAGATGTTGGTTCTGTGGCCAAAACCCTCACCCCCAGGCACACTGCCCGGCAAGAGATGCAGACTGCTCGAAATGTAGAAAACTAGGCCATTATGCTTGGGTCTGCAGGAGCCCGGAGGCAACCACCAAGACCCATTGTCATGTAAATGGGCAGCAGAATAGCTCTGCTCCTTCCCTAGGTCAGCCAGGAAGGAACGCCATATGCGTCCAGAGGGAGCGGCCATCTTGGACCTGGGATCCAGAGGAGGAGCGCCACTACTATGGAGACCATGAGGAGACCAAGGAGTGCATGCTGACTTCCCTCAGGATCAATCAGGCGAGTCCATACAATTTGTCAGAGGCTACGGTCTCCGTGAGGTTGAACAGGTTGAAATTTAAATGTCTGTTGGATAGCAGTAGCACAGAGACTTTCATAGAGTGAAATCACGGGTTCCCCATATACCCCAGCAACAGGCAGATTCTCTTAGCGTCCAACAACCAATCAGTGGAAGAAAAGGGGGTACTGTGTGGTGACACTAGAAATAAAAGGGAGGGAGTATAAGGACTTCCAACTTCTGGTCTGTGCCCCGGTGCTGTTGGGATTAGACTTCCAGTGCCAGCTGGAGAGCCTCATGGTCATCCACAACGGCCCACAGCCCCCGCTAGTTCTTACGAGCCAAAAGTGCTGTGCGCTATCGGTCCTTAATATCGAGTCCCCCTCATCTTATTTACCCACCGCACCCCACATTGTAAACCCATAGCCAGAAAGAGCAGGAGGTATGGCCCCTGAGACAGAGCTTTTATTAAAATGGAGACACGCTGATTGCTGCAGGAGGGCATTATTGAACCCAGCAACAGCCCATGGCGAGCCCAGGTAGTCGTAGTAAAAACGGGGGAGAAACTACGCTTAGTGGTCGACTACAGCCATACCATTAATAAGCTCACACAGCTGGATGTATACCCTCTCCCCCAGATTAGCAAGATGGTGAATACGATAGCCCAGTATAAGGTCTTCTCCACCATTGACCTCAAGGCTGTGAACCACCAGGTGTCCATCAGGAGGAGAGACAGGCCCTATACAGCGTTTGAAGCTGATGGCCGACTCTATCAGTTTCTCTGACTCCCGTTCGGAGTCACTAACAAGGTATCACTGTTCCAGCGGCAAATGGACCGACTGGTGGATGACTAATGCTTGGAGAGTGTTTTCCCGTACCTGGACAATATTACCATCTGCAGGCACTTGATGAGTGACCACAACACAAACCTAAAGAGATTCCTGCAGGCAGCTAAAGAAAGTAACCTGACATACAACAAAGACAAGTGTGTGTTTGGGGCTAGGAAGCTGGTTTTGTTGGGTTACGAAGTACAGAACAGGGAGGTGGGACCAGATCCAGCTTGCATGCAGGCCCTGATGGACCTACCCATCCCCACAATGCCCAAATTGCTTAAAAGATGACTAGGCTTATTTGCCTAATAACGAGCAATGGGTACCACGTACGCAGACAGAGCCCATCCACTGATGAGAGCAAAAGAATTCCCTCTGCCCAGTGAGACAGTCCAGGCATTTAACAGCCTGCACAACTATTTGGCACACATCACCATGAGGGCTGTAGGTGAAACATTCCCCTTCCAGGTGGAGACTGACACCTCAGATGTAGCCATAGCAGCCACCCTCAACCAGGAGGGATGCTCGGTGGTTTTCTTTTCTCGAATGCTGCAGGGCTGAGAAACCATACACTCAGCAATGGAGAAAGAGGCCCAGGCCATAGTGGAGGCACTAGCTGGTGGACAGCCATTTTACACTGATCACCATAACCATATAACCGTTTACAGCATGGAAACAGGCCATGTTGGCCTTTAAGTCCGTACCAGTTCACTTGAACAACTCCACTAGCTCCTCTGCAATTGCACCAATTTATTTTTAATATATTATTTTTTTTTAATTTTTTTTTTTGTTTTTGGATTAATTTATTTTTAATTGTCATTTTGTAGCAAAATTTGCACTTCGATGCTGCTGCAAAACAATAAATTTTGTGACAAGTTCCTGACCATAAATCCTCATTCTTCTTCTCCTTGTCTTTTTTTAAATTTTTAAATTTTTTATTTTTCACACCATAAACCACATTAACCATGATACATACTTTTTCCTTTTCAAATATATACAGTGCCATTTTCTCCCCCCCCTCCCTCCTCCCATCCCACCCTCCCTACCTCCCCCCTCCCGTCCATTTAAAGTACAAAATCTAGGATACATTAAACCAGTCAAACAATGTTGTCATTCAATAAAAATAAACAAGAAATTCCACTGAGTCAATTCTTTTCATTTCCTTCTCCTTTCGTTAATTTAGGTAGTGAATGTCCCCGGTAGGTTTTCGCTATTATGTTTCATGTAAGGCTCTCATATTTGTTCAAATATTTCAATATTATTTCTTAAACTATATGTTATTTTTTCTAATGGAATACATTTATTCATTTCTACATACCATTGTTGTATTTTCAAATTATCTTCCGATTTCCAGGTTGACATAATACATTTTTTTGCTACGGCTAGAGCTATCTTAACAAATCTTTTTTGTGCATCATCCAAATCATTTCCAAATTCTTTGTTTTTTATGTTACTTAGGAGGAAGATCTCTGGATTCTTTGGTATATTGTTTTCTGTAATTTTATTTAATATTTGGTTTAGATCTTCCCAAAATTTTTCTACTTTCTCACATGTCCAGATTGCATGAATTGTTGTTCCCATTTCTTTTTTACATTGAAAATATCTATCCGATACTGTTGGGTCCCATTTATTTAACTTTTGAGGTGTAATGTATAGCCTGTGTATCCAGTTATATTGTATCATACGTAACCTCGTATTTATTGTATTTCTCATCGTTCCAGAACATAACTTCTCCCATGTTTCCTTTTTTATCTTTATATTTAAATCTTGTTCCCATTTTTGTTTAGTTTTACCATTTGTTTCCTCATTCTCCTTTTCTTGCAGTTTAATATACATATTTGTTATAAATCTTTTGATTATCATTGTATCTGTAATCACATATTCAAGGTTACCTCCCTCTGGCAAACTCAAGCTGCTTCCTAATTTATCCTTCAAGTAGGATCTCAATTGATAATATGCCAGCGCTGTATCTTGAGTTATATTGTACATATCTTTCATTTGTTCAAAGGATAAGAATCTATTTCCTGAAAAACAATTTTCTATTCTTTTAATCCCTTTTTTTCCCATTCTCTAAAGGAAAGGTTATCTATTGTAAAAGGGAGTAACTTGTTTTGCGTCAATATTAGTTTTGGTAATTGATAATTTGTTTTATTTCTTTCTACATGAATCTTCTTCCAAATATTGAGGAGATGATGTAATACTGGAGAACTTCTATGTTGTACCAATTTTTCATCCCATTTATATAATATGTGTTCAGGTATCTTTTCCCCTATTTTATCTAATTCTAATCTAGTCCAATCTGGCTTTTCCCTTGTTTGATAAAAATCTGATAGGTATCTTAATTGTGCGGCTCTATAATAATTTTTAAAGTTTGGCAGTTGTAAGCCTCCTTGTTTATACCATTCTGTTAATTTATCTAGTGCTATCCTCGGTTTCCCCCCTTTCCATAAAAATTTCCTTATTATTTTCTTTAACTCCTTGAAGAATTTCTCTGTCAGGTGTATTGGCAATGCCTGAAATAGATATAATATCTTTGGGAAAATGTTCATTTTAATACAGTTTATCCTTCCTATTAGTGTTAGTGGTAAATCTTTCCAATGCTCTAAATCGTCCTGTAATTTTTTCATTAGTGGATAATAATTGAGTTTATATAGTTGGCCGAGATTTTTATTTATTTGTATACCTAGGTATCTTATTGCTTGCATTGCCATCTGAATAGTGATTCCTTCTTAAATTTTGAGAAATCCGCATCATTCATAGGCATTGCTTCACTTTTATTTACGTTAATCTTGTAACCCGACACTTCTCCATATTCCTTTATTTCTTATATAATTCTTTTATTGATAGTTCTGGTTCTGTTAAGTATACTATAACATCATCCGCAAATAAACTGATTTTATATTCCTTGTCTTTTATTTTTATCCCTTTTATATTATTTTCTGTTCTTATCAATTCTGCTAGTGGTTCTATAGCTAACACGAACAATAAAGGTGATAGTGGGCATCCCTGCCGTGTTGACCTGTTTAAGTTAAATTACTTTGATATATATCCATTTATTGTCACTTTCGCCAATGGTCCCTTATATAATGCTTTAATCCAATTAATATCCTTCTCTGGTAAACTGAATTTTTGCAATACTTTGAATAAATAATTCCATTCTACTCTGTCAAAGGCCTTCTCTCCGTCTAAAGAAACTGCTACTGTTGGCGCTTTACTCCTTTCTACTGCATGAATTAAGTTAATAAATTTACAAATATTGTCTGTTGTGCATCTTTTTTTAATAAATCCAGTTTGGTCTAGATTTACCATTTTCGGTACATACTCTGCTAATCTGTTTGCTAATAGTTTGGGTATTATCTTATAATCTGTGTTAAGTAAAGATATTGTTCTATATGACGCTGGTGCGAGTGGATCTTTCCCTTGCTTTAGTATTACTGTAATTATTACTGTTTTACATGAATCTGGTAAGCTTTGTGTTTTATCAATCTGGTTGATTACTTCCAGGAGGGGAGGAATTAATAAATCTTTAAATGTTTTATAGAATTCTATTGGGAATCCATCCTCTCCTGGTGTTTTATTATTTGGTAATTTTTTTATTATCTCTTGTATTTCTACTATTCCAAATGGTTCTGTTAATTTATTTTGTTCCTCTATTTGTAGTTTTGGTAGTTCAATTTTAGTTAGAAATTCATATATTTTCCCTTCTTTCCCTTCGTTTTCAGTTTGGTATAATTGTTCATAGAATTCTCTAAAGTTTTCCTTGATCTCCTTTGGATTATATGTGATTTGTTTGTCTTTTTTCCTTGATGCCAATACCATTTTCTTAGCTTGTTCTGTCTTAAGCTGCCATGCTAGAATTTTGTGCGTTTTTTCCCCTAGTTCATAATATTTCTGTTTTGTCTTCATTATATTCTTCTCCACCTTATATGTTTGTAATGTTTCATATTTTATTTTTTTTATCTGCCAATTCTCTTCTTTTAGTTGTATCTTCCTTCATTGCTAATTCTTTTTCTATATTTACTATTTCCCTTTCCAACTGCTCTGTTTCCTGATTATAGTCCTTCTTCATCTTGGTTACATAACTTATTATTTGCCCTCTAATGAACGCTTTCATTGCATCCCATAGTATAAACCTATCTTTCACTGATTTTGTATTTATTTCAAAATACATTTTAATTTGTCTTTCAATTAATTCTCTAAAATCCTGCCTTTTGAGTAACATGGAGTTTAATCTCCATCTATACATTCTTGGAGGGATGTCCTCTAACTTTTTTGTCAATATTAAGGGTGAATGGTCCAATAATATTCTAGCTTTATATTCTGTTTTTCTTACTCTATCTTGCATACGAGCTGATAACAAAAATAGGTCTATTCTTGAGTATGTTTTATGTCTAGCCGAGTAATATGAATATTCCTTTTCATTTGGGTGTTGTTTCCTCCATATATCCAAAAGTTGCATTTCTTCCATCGATTTAATTATATATTTGGTTACTTTGTTCTTTCTGTTAATTTTTTCCCCAGTTTTGTTCATATTTGAATCCAAATTCAGGTTGAAATCCCCTCCTATTAATATGTTCCCTTGCGTATCTGCTATCTTCAAAAAAATATCTTGCATAAACTTTTGATCTTCTTGGAGGAGTCACGTGATGGAGTAGTGGCCGGACGGTGAACTCCAGCCCTCTCCAGAAAAGTCGGGAAAAACAAGAGAAAATACAAAGGCACAGAAATACAAGTTAAAGAAAAGTGAGTATAAAGGTGGAAAGAAGATGGAGACAAAAGAAGAAAAATCAAAATCAACGGTAAGAAGAGAGGAAGAGAAGACAACGGAGGAAAAAGGTGAAGGCCTTACCTGTCCGAAGAGGCCCGCTGTGGAGAGAGGAGCCCACTACCTCAGGTCGGTAGAAAAAGAACTACAACAATGGCTCACAGAGCCGAGTAAAAGTGCGCAACCGCGCATGAAAAAAAACACACTGACGGGAGGGGGGACCAGCTGGGGAGTCGATCTCCACAGCCGGCAACGACAGCTGCAGAACACCTGCAGCAAGAAGAGACCACAGAAAACAATGAAAACAAGAAAGAAGAGAAGGAAAGGGCAACAAAGAAACAACAGATGGCCAACCCAGAGGAAGAAGAAGAGGAAGAATACAGTGAAATAGATAAAGGGAAAGGCAAGGTAAAGGATATACTTGCTCTTGTTAGAGGATACATGGAGTCATTTAAAGAATGGCAAACACAGGAATTCAATGATTTAAGAAGAAGAATAAACAACACAGAAGAGAAAGTGAATAAAATAGATATGACCTTAACAGAAATGGGGAAAAAAATGGACAAGATGGAAGAACAGAAATGGAGGTAGAAAAGAAATTGGAAGAATCTAATAAAAAAACTAAAGAGACACAAGAACTACTAGCTCAAAAAATAGATATAATGGAAAATTATAACAGAAGAAATAACATAAAGATAGTGGGCCTTAGGGAAGATGAAGAAGGCAAGAATATGAGGGAGTTTATAAAAGAGTGGATCCCTAAGACCCTAGGATGTCCAGAACTACAGCAAGAAATGGAAATAGAAAGGGCACATAGAGCATTGGCCTCTAAACCACAACCACAACAAAAACCAAGATCTATTGTAGTAAAATTCCTAAGATATACTACAAGAGAAAAGGTACTGGAGAAGACAATGGAAAAAGTAAGAGAGGGCAACAAACCACTGGAGTATAAAGGGCAAAAAATCTTCATTTATCCAGATATAAGTTTTGAACTCCTAAAGAAGAGAAAAGAGTTCAATACAGCAAAGGCGATTTTATGGAAGAAAGGGTATAAATTTACACTGAAGCATCCTGCGGTATTGAAAATATTTATTCCAGGACAACAAAACAGACTGTTCTGTTTGATATGATCACGATTGATATGTATGTGGGTAAAGACAAAAATAGACTGAGGGATGAAGATGGGTAATGAGGGTAAAAATGACCACGATTGATATGTATGCGGGTAAAGAGGTATAAGAGTGAATAGAGACAATGGGCATACGTGAAAGTATCTGTAATTAGAGGAAAACATAGATAGTATAGACAAGAATTAATAAGGGAAGGTAATGGAATAGAGAGAATAAGGAGGGAATTAAAAGAGTGACCTTTGTGACATATGAAAAGTGAAATCTTTTCTGGGGGGGGCTGGGTGGGGGAAAAGAGCGGTCACTGCAAAATCAGTTGACGCTTGCGAGTGGATTCGCAAATCCAAATGGAGAGGGGAGATGTGGTTGTCCGACAAGGGATAAAGGACAACTCAGGAGGGGAAGGGGAGATTGGGGATAAAGAAGATAGAAATAGGAGAATAAGGAAAATGTTGGATGTTGTGGGAATGTTGTCTGGTAAAGAGTTGAAAATAAGAAAACAGAAATGGAAAAGGAGGAAAGGTAATGATGGAAAAACGGAAAGAGAAGATAAACAAAATATAAAATGGCTACGCTGAACTATATGACTTTAAATATTAATGGAATACATAACCAAATTAAAAGGAAGAAACTACTAAATTTACTGAAAAAGGAAAAAATAGATATAGCATTTGTCCAAGAAACACACTTAACTGAATTGGAGCACAAGAAATTAAAGAGAGATTGGGTAGGACATGTAACAGCAGCATCGTATAATTCAAAAGCAAGAGGAGTGGCTATATT
Organism: Narcine bancroftii; assembly: GCF_036971445.1. Taxonomy (NCBI): domain Eukaryota; kingdom Metazoa; phylum Chordata; class Chondrichthyes; order Torpediniformes; family Narcinidae; genus Narcine; species Narcine bancroftii. The sequence goes on along the minus strand of NC_091474.1, from coordinate 61,931,341 downwards.
AATTAGCAAAAATGTGCCATTTAAAATAGAAGAGGAAATAATAGATCCAGCAGGGAGATATGTTATGATAAAATGTCAGATATATTCGGAGCTTTGGAATCTACTTAATATATATTCACCTAACGAAGAAGATCAAAAGTTTATGCAAGATATCTTTTTGAAGGTAGCTAATACGCAAGGGAACATACTAATAGGAGGGGATTTCAATCTGAATTTGGATCCAAATATGGATAAAACGGGGAAAAAAATTAACAGGAAGAACAAAGTAACCAAATTTATAATTAAATCAATGCAAGAAATGAAACTTGTGGACATATGGAGGAAACAAAACCCAAAAGAAAAGGAATACTCATACTACTCGACTAGACATAAAACATACTCAAGAATAGACCTATTTTTGTTATCAGCTAGTATGCAGGAAAGAGTAAGAAAAACAGAATATAAAGCGAGAATGCTATCGGACCATTCACCTTTAATACTGACAGTAAAGCTAGAGGACATTCCTCCAAGAATGTATAGATGGAGATTAAACCCCATGCTACTTAAAAGACAGGATTTTAGAGAATTTATTGAAAAACAATTAAAAATGTACTTTGAAGTAAATACGGAATCAGTGGAAGATAAGTTTATACTATGGGACGCAATGAAAGCATTCATTAGAGGACAAATAATAAGTTATGCAACCAAGATGAAGAAGGACTATAATCAGGAAACAGAGCAGTTGGAAAGGGAAATAGTAAACATAGTAAAAAAATTAGCAATAAAGGAAGATACAACCAAAAGAAGAGAATTGGCGGATAAAAAAACAAAATATGAAACATTACAAACATATAAGATGGAGAAGAATATAATGAAGACAAAACAGAAATATTATGAACTAGGTGAAAAAACACACAAAATCTTAGCATGGCAGCTTAAGACAGAGCAAACTAAGAAAATGGTATTGGCAACAAGGAAAAAAGACAACCAAATTACATATAATCCAAAAGAAATTAAGGAAAACTTCAGAGAATTCTATGAACAATTATACCGAACTGAAAACGAAGGGAAAGAAGGGAAAATAGATGAATTTTTGACCAAAATTGAACTACCAAAACTACAAATAGAGGAACAAAATAAATTAACAGAACCATTTGGAACAGTAGAAATACAAGAGATAATAAAAAAATTACCAAATAATAAGACACCAGGAGAGGATGGACTCCCAATAGAATTCTACAAAACATTTAAAGATCTATTAATACCGCCCCTCCTGGATGTAATCAACCAGATTGATGAGACACAAAACTTACCAGATTCATGTAAAACAGCAATAATTACAGTGATACTAAAACAAGGGAAAGATCCGCTCTCACCAGCGTCATATAGACCAATATCTCTGCTAAACACAGATTATAAGATAATAGCTAAACTATTAGCAAACAGATTAGCAGAACAGGTACCGAAAATGGTAAATTTAGACCAAACTGGATTTATCAAAAAAAGACGCACAACAGACAATATTTGTAAATTTATTAACTTAATTCATGCAGTACAAGGAAATAAAGCACCTGCAGTAGCAGTTGCTTTAGACGCAGAGAAGGCCTTCGACAGAGTAGAATGGAATTACTTGTTGAAAGTATTGCAAAAATTCAGTTTACCGGAGAAGTATATTAATTGGATTAAAGCATTATATAAGGGACTGTTAGCGAAAGTGACAGTAAATGGACATGTATCAAAGCAATTTAATTTAAGCAGGTCAACGCGGCAGGGATGCCCACTATCACCATTATTGTTTGCGCTAGCTGTAGAACCACTAGCAGAATCGATAAGAATAGATAATAATATAAAAGGAATAAAAATAAAAGACAGGGAATATAAAATCAGTCTATTTGCGGATGATGTGATAGTGTACTTAACAGAACCAGAACTATCAATAAAAGAACTATATAAGAAATTGAAGGAATATGGAGAAGTGTCGGGATACAAGATAAACGTAAATAAAAATGAAGCAATGCCTATGAATAACGTGGATTTCTCAAAATTTAAGAAGGAATCCCCAGTCAGATGGCAAATGCAGGCAATAAGATACCTAGGTGTACAAATAAACAAAAATCTAGGCCAATTATATAAACTCAATTACAATCCACTAATGAAAAAATTACAGGACGATTTAGAGCATTGGAAAGAGCTACCACTAACACTGATAGGAAGGATAAACTGTATTAAAATGAACATTTTTCCAAGGATACTATACTTATTTCAGGGATTGCCAATACAACTGACAGAAAAATTCTTCAAAGAGTTAAAGAAAATAATAAGGAAATTTTTATGGAGAGGGGGGAAACCGAGGATAGCACTAGATAAATTAACAGAATGGTATAAACAAGGAGGCTTACAATTGCCAAACTTCAAAAATTATTATAGAGCCGCACAATTAAGGTACCTATCAGATTTTTATCAAACAAGGGGAAAACCAGACTGGACGAGATTAGAATTAGATAAAATAGGGGAAAAGATACCTGAACATATATTATATAAATGGGACAAAAAATTGGTACAACATAGAACTTCTCCAGTATTACACCATCTCCTCAATATATGGAAGAAGATTCATGTAGAAAGAAATAAAACAAATTATCAATTACCAAAACTAATATTGATGCAAAATAAGCTACTCCCTTTTACAATAGACAACCTTTCCTTTAGAAAATGGGAAAAAAAAGGGATTAAAAGAATAGAAAATTGTTTTTCAGGAAGTAGATTCTTATCCTTTGAACAAATGAGAGATAAGTACAATATAACTGGAGATCTTCTTTGGCTTGGCTTCGCGGACGAAGATTTATGGAGGGGGTAAAAAGTCCACGTCAGCTGCAGGCTCGTTTGTGGCTGACAAGTCCGATGCGGGACAGGCAGACATGATTGCAGCGGTTGCAGGGGAAAATTGGTTGGTTGGGGTTGGGTGTTGGGTTTTTCCTCCTTTGCCTTTTGTCAGTGAGGTGGGCTCTGCGGTCTTCTTCAAAGGAGGTTGCTGCCCGCCAAACTGTGAGGCGCCAAGATGCACGGTTTGAGGCGTTATCAGCCCACTGGCGGTGGTCAATGTGGCAGGCACCAAGAGATTTCTTTAGGCAGTCCTTGTACCTTTTCTTTGGTGCACCTCTGTCACGGTGGCCAGTGGAGAGCTCGCCATATAACACGATCTTGGGAAGGCGATGGTCCTCCATTCTGGAGACGTGACCCATCCAGCGCAGCTGGATCTTCAGCAGCGTGGACTCGATGCTGTCGACCTCTGCCATCTCGAGTACTTCGACGTTAGGGATGTAAGCGCTCCAATGGATGTTGAGGATGGAGCGGAGACAACGCTGGTGGAAGCGTTCTAGGAGCCGTAGGTGGTGCCGGTAGAGGACCCATGATTCGGAGCCGAACAGGAGTGTGGGTATGACAACGGCTCTGTATACGCTTATCTTTGTGAGGTTTTTCAGTTGGTTGTTTTTCCAGACTCTTTTGTGTAGTCTTCCAAAGGCGCTATTTGCCTTGGCGAGTCTGTTGTTTATCTCATTGTCGATCCTTGCATCTGATGAAATGGTGCAGCCGAGATAGGTAAACTGGTTGACCGTTTTGAGTTTTGTGTGCCCGATGGAGATGTGGGGGGGCTGGTAATCATGGTGGGGAGCTGGCTGATGGAGGACCTCAGTTTTCTTCAGGCTGACTTCCAGGCCAAACATTTTGGCAGTTTTTAAAGCGGCATCGTCTGCAAAGAGTAGTTCATGGACAAGTTTCTCTTGTGTCTTGGTGTGAGCTTGCAGGCGCCTCAGATTGAAGAGACTGCCATCCGTGCGGTACCGGATGTAACTGGAGATACAGCGCTGGCATATTACCAACTGAGATCCTACTTGAAAGATAAATTAGGAAGCAATTTGAGTTTACCAGAGGGAAGTAACCTTGAATATGTGATTACAGATACAATGTTAATCAAAAGATTTATAACAAATATGTATATTAAACTGCAAGAAAAGGAGAATGAGGAAACAAATGGTAAAACTAAACAAAAATGGGAACAAGATTTAAATATAAAGATAAAAAAGGAAACATGGGAGAAATTATGTTCTGGAACGATGAGAAATACAATAAATAAGAGGCTGCGTATGATACAATATAATTGGTTACACAGACTATACATTACACCGCAAAAGTCAAATAAATGGGACCCAACAGTATCTGATAGATGTTTTCGATGTAAAAAAGAAAGGGGAACAACAATTCATGCAATCTGGACATGTGAGAGAGTAGAAAAATTTTGGGATGATCTCAATCAGATATTAAATAAAATAACAGAAAACAATATACCAAAGAATCCAGAGATCTTTCTCCTAAGTAACATAAAAAATAAAGAATTTGGAATTGACTTGGAAGATGCACAAAAAAGATTTGTTAAGATAGCCCTAGCCGTAGCAAAAAAATGTATTATGTCAACCTGGAAATTGGAAGATAATTTGAAAATACAACAATGGTATATAGAAATGAATAAATGTATTCCATTAGAAAAAATAACATATAGTTTAAGAAATAATATTGAAATATTCGAACAAGTATGGGAGCCTTACATTAAATACAATAGCGAAAACCTACCGGGGACAAACATTACCTAAGTTGATGGAAGGAGAAGGAAAGAAAAGAATGGACTCTGTAGAATTTCTGGTGTATTTTTGTTGAATGACAACATTGTCTGACTGAATTAATGCAACCTAGATTGTATACCTAAAATGGATGAGAGGGGGGGGGGTGGGGGGGTGGCTTGGGAGGAGGGAGGTTGGGGGGAGAAAAAGTCACTGTAAATGTGTGAAAAAGAAAAAGTGTATATCATGGCTATTGTGATTTATGGTGTGAAAAATAAAAAATTTAAAAAAATCAAAAAACTTTTGATCTTCTTCGTTAGGTGAATATACATTGAGTAGATTCCAAAACTCCGAATATATCTGACATTTTATCATTACATATCTCCCTGCTGGATCTATTATTTCCTCTTCTATTTTAATTGGCACATTTTTACTAATTAATATAGCTACTCCTCTTGCTTTTGAATTATACAACGCTGCTGTTACGTGTCCTACCCAATCTCTCTTTAATTTCTTGTGCTCCAATTCAGTTAAATGTGTTTCTTGCACAAATGCTATATCAATTTTTTCTTTTTTCAGTAAATTTAGCAGTTTCTTCCTTTTAATTTGGTTATGTATTCCGTTAATATTTAAAGTCATGTAGTTCAGCGTAGCCATTTTATACTTTATTTATCTTCCCTTTCCGTTTCTCCATCATTACCTTTCCTTCTTATCCATTTCTGCTTTCTTGTTTTGAACACAATATTTCTAAAACATCAAACATTTTCCCTATTCTCCTATTTAAAACTTCTTTAACCCCATTGTCCCCTCCCCCTCCTGAGTTGTCCTTTATCCCTTGTCGGACAACCACATCTCCCCTCTCCATTTGGATTTGCGAATTCACTCGCAAACGTCAGCTGATTTTGCAGTGACCGTAACTCCTCCCCACCCAGCCCCCCTCAGAAAAGATTTCAATTTTCATATGTAACAACGGTCACTCTTTTAATTCCCTCCTTATTCCCTCTATTCCATTTCCCTCCCTTATTAATTCTTGTCTATACTCTATATATTTTCCTCTAAATACGGATACATTCATGTATGCACACTATATATATATAGACACATATACCCCTTTACACACATACATATAGATCGTGGTCATTTTTACTCTTATTACATGTCTTCATCTCTCTGGTTGTTTTGTAGTTGTTCTGCAAATTTCCTTGCTTCCTCTGGATCCAAGAATAGTCTGTTTTGTTGCCCTGGAATAATTATTTTAAGTACCGCTGGGTACCTTAACATAAATTTATATCCTTTTTTCCATAAGATCGTTTTCGCTGTATTGAACTCCTTCCTCTTCTTCAGGAGTTCAAAACTTATGTCTGGATAGAAAAAATTTTTTTGACCTTTGTATTCCAGTGGCTTTTTGTCCTCTCTTACTTTCTTCATTGCTTTCTCCAATATATTTTCTCTTGTTGTATATCTTAAGAATTTTACTAAAATGGATCTTGGTTTTTGCTGCGGTTGTGGTTTCGGGGCTAAAGTTCTATGTGCCCTCTCGATTTCCATTTCTTCCTGTAATTCTGGTCTTCCCAGGACCCTGGGGATCCAATCTTTTATAAATTCTCTCATATTCTTGCCTTCTTCATCTTCCTTAAGGCCCACTATCTTTATATTGTTTCTTCTTCATAGTTTTCTATTATATCTATCTTCTGAGCTAACAGCTCCTGTGCTTCTTTAGCTTTTTTATTAGATTCTTCTAATTTCTCTTTTAAGTCTTTTACTTCCATATCTACAAATATTTCTCTTTTTTCCATATTTTCCACTCTTTTTGCCAATTCTGATATGGCCACTTCCATTTTATTAATTCTTTCTTCTGCATTCTTAATTCTTCTTTTTATCTCATCAAATTCTTGTAATTGCCATTCTTTCACTGATTCCATATATTCTTTAAAAAAAGATACATCCATTGTCTTGCCTATCTCTTCTTCTTCCACTTCTTTCTGTTCTTCTTCTTCTTCCTCTGGGTTGACCATCTGTTGTTTCCTTGTTTTCTTTTTACCCTCTTCTTTCTTGTTGTCGTTATTGTCTGTGTTCTGCACCTGCTGCTGTGCTGCAGGTGTCTCTCTCAGCTGTGGAGATCGACTCCGCAGCTGTTCCCCCCTCCCGTCAGTGTGTTTTTTTCATGCGCGGTTGCGCACTTTTACTCGGCTCTGCGAGCCATTTTTGTAGTCCCGAGCCCGGGACTTCCACTGACCTGTGGGAGCGGGCCTCTCTCTCCGCGGCGGGCCTCTTCGGACAGGTAAGGCCTTCACCTTCTTCTTCCGACGTCTTTCCTTCTTCTTTTCTTCCCGTTGTTTTTGGTTTATCTTTCTTCGCTGCCATTTTCTTCACACTTTTACTTTCACTTTGTTTTGGTTTTTAAGTTTGTGCCTTTACTTTTTCTCTATCTTTTTTTTAACTTTTCTGGAGAGGGCTGGAGTTCCCCGACCGGACACTACTCCATCACGTGACTCCCCTCTTAATATCATATTTATGGAAATGTAATTTTAGTGATTTCACATCTGCAATACACAAGAATGGTGCAGCAAAACAATAAATGTAATGAGACATGTTCATGCCAATAAATTCTGATTCTGTACATCCACCCAGTGATGGTTCAACCCCCACACATACACCCCCCAGCACCGGTTCCCCCTCCCAACGTACACCCCCCAGCTCCGGTTCACCCCACCAATGTACACCCCCCCAGCACTGGTTCCCCCCCCCCGGATCACCCCCCAGCTCCAGGTCCCCGCCACCCTCAGCTCTGGTTCCCCTCCTGTATACCCCCCAGCATCAGTTCCCTCCCCCCAGCTCTGGTTCCCCCACCAACGTACACCCTCCCAGCACTGCCCCCCCACCAACGTACACCCTCCCAGCATTGCCCCCCCTTGTACACCCTCCCAGCACTGCCCCCCCGTACACCCTCCCAGCACTGCCCCCCCCCCCCCCACCCGTACACCCCCAGCTCCAGTTCCCCTCTCAGCTTCAGGTCCCCCCTGCACTCAGCTCCGGTTCGCCCCCCCAATGTACTCCCCCCAGCTCCTGTTCCCCCTCCCCTTCCCTCCCCCTCACTCTTCCCCTCTCTTCCCCCTCCCCACTCTTCTCCCCCTCCCCCTCTTCCCCCTCCCCCCTTCCTCCCCCCTCCCCTCCCCTCTTCCCCCTCCTTCTCTCCCCTCCCCTCTTCCCCCTCTTCTCTCTCCTCCCCCTTTCCCCTCCCCCTCTCTCCTCCCCCTTTCCCCTTCCCCTCTCTCCTCCCCCTCCCCCCTCCCCCTCCCCCTCCCCCTTCCCCCTCCCCCTTCCCCTCCCCTTTCCCCCTCCCCCTCCCCCTTCCCCCCCCCCGGAACATCCCCCAGCACCGGTTTCCCTCGCGTACAGCCCATGACTTTCACAGACCAACAGTCTGTAGCTTTCATGTTTGACAACAAGAACAGGGGGTAAGTTAGGAATGATAAAATCCTACATTGGAGGATCGAACTGTCTACTTACTCATATGACATCCCCAACAGGAGGGAGGACTCAGTCTCCATGAGGGACCTGGCGCCAGCCGAGGAAGAAGAAGAAGAACCAGAAGAACCCCAGCCCAACCCAATCAATGTACCGTTGGCACCCCTCCAAGCACCACACCTCCCCAGCCACACCATGGAGGACGAATGCCACCCCCCCCGGGGACCCCTAACCCACCCAGTATACCCTCAACACCCGGCCAAACAACCGTCCCCCCTAGCCCAAACCATGCACCCTCCCTAGGAGGTCCCAGAGGGTATGGAAACCATTGGTGACCAATACCAGGACTTTTTTAAAGGGGGTGAATGTGATGATACACTGCGGTACATCACTCGGCCAGCAGGTGGCCTAGAGACAAAGCACCTGGCCTAATGACATCCAATCACCACATGGGCCCAGAGGGCCCATGGTATAAAGCCGAGGTCCTGACCGTGTTTTCTCTCTCTCTCTCTCTCCCCCGGGTTCACCGTAAGCACAGCTAGCAGCCAACTAGATATTCATGTGAGTAGAATAAAGCTGTGTTGCCCCAAACAGTATTGTGCCTGTGTTTTCCTTTGGTGCAGCCTGCCACACTACATTCCCATATCATATTACATTGAAAACTGTGACGCAATGGGTTAATTAAATATATGCTTACAAAAGGGATTAGAATGGGGTTAGCTGTTAAGTTGCATGCATTTTACAGACAAAACACATGGCATGCAAAGTCGGAGGGCAGGTGGAAACAGAAGGTTCTGGGCTTTAGCAACATGTGCAAGTACCCCCCCAGAAACAAACATTTGCAGAGTTTGGGCCATGTGTTTTTTGTAAAGCCTGTAAATTGCAACATTTGCAAGCTTAAACTAAACAAATAACTGCCTGGAACATGGTGGGGGTGGGGGTGTCAGAGAATGAGAGAGAAGGCAGCTAGCTGAAGGCAGTCTTCTGAGAAAGGCTGGACAGAAGAAGTCTGCTGAAAAGACTTCCTTTTTTTCAAGACTGGGCAGAATTCTGATATGGTAGCCTAAGGGTATTCTCTGTGGTACTTTCTGTAGCTAGTCTTTCTGGTGTGGCGAAGAGGAGAAGAACTCTGTGAGAAGAACCTAGAAAGAAGACAAGTTTCTTCTGGAAGACACTCCTGTTTGGGGTGTCCAACAAGCAACAACCATCTCTCTGTAACCCTCCACAACGTTCCAGCCTGGTCATTCTAAGCATTGAAGTTTGCTTGAATGTAATGACTGTTTGATTCTGTGGACAGGATTGAAGATTACTGGAAACTGTGGCCTTGGAAATGTGGACAGTGGAAGATTGGCCAGTAAAAAGGACTTCCTTGAAAACACATTACACATGTACTTAGATTAGGGTGGGAGAGGGATTGAGTAAATAACTTAGTGTTGATAAGTGTTGATCTTGTTGTTCTATACTCAAGAGAATTAAACCACTTTTGTTTAAGGAACCATTGTTTTGGTGTATTTCTATTGCTGCTGGTATATGGGGTTCACTGACGCAAGTTGGTTTCTTATCCCAAATATTTCTCTTCACTTCTTCCTTGTTCTTTTCTTCTCTTTAATATTGACAGTACCTACTAGCCTGAATACGCCCAGGATTGTCTGATCTCAGAAGCTAAGCTGTCTCAGGCCTGGTCAGTACTTGGAGGGGAGACTGCCTAGGAACACCAGGTGCTGTAGATTTCTGTGAGGGGCACTGGGCAAAGTGGAAACTCTGTCTCTGCCTTACGGTAGACAAGAATTAAATAATTTAATGCATGTTACATTCGAAATGTAGTATTACATGACAATAATTGAACCATTAACCTTTATTGTATGTTTCTCAGCCTCTCTACATCATTACTGAAGTTCAAACTACCTTTGGAATTATTCAATCCACTGTAACTCCAACTCCCAACTGCCTAGCAGAACAGCCCTCTCCTTAGCACAGATGCCAATATCACACAAAGTAAAACCTACTTCTTTTGCACCAATTTTTGGGCCATAATCTCCCAGATTCTAGTAACCCTATCCAATTTTCTTATGGCTCTGGTAATAATCTAGATTAACACCCATGGGCTTCTGATTTTTAATCTCTAGCAATTTAAACTCATTTAGAAGGTAAATTATTCGACCTATTCAAATCCTCCTTAATTTTATTAAGTAATGGAAAATAATTCAATTTATATAAATTATTCAAATCATTATTAACCTTAATACATAAAAATTTAATTCCAGCATCTGGCCACCTAAATTGAGAGGCCTTTCTACATTGAGTATAGTCATCCTTAACTAAGGACAACATTTCACTTTTGTCCCAATTAATCTTATACACAGATACTTCACCATATTCTTCCAATCTTATATATAATTAACACAACAAATTCATAGGGTTTGTCAAAAAAAACATCATCAGCAAACAAATTTATTTTATATTCTTCTTGATTAAACTTTATACCCTTAATCTTAAAATCTTGACATTAACTTCGCTAAAGGCTTTATTGCCAAAATTAAGAGCTGGTGATGAGGGACATCCCTATCTACTTGATCTAGTTAATTGAAAAGAGGTAGAAATTTGTCCATTAGTCAACATTTTTGCAGACAAATTTTTATATAAAGTTTTAACTCAATTTATAAATGTCGGTCCAAAACCAAACTTTTACAATACCTTAAACCCTTCGCTGCATCTAAAGCTACTGTCACTGTTAAAGTCATCCCTTTTCTGAGCTAAATTAATTAAACTAATCAATCTAGCAACATTATTGGCAGATTGTCACTTTTAATCAAATCCTCTTTTTTCCATATTAATTAAATTTTGTAAATATTTAGCTACTCAATTCACTAAAATTTTAGCAATAATTTTATAATCTGCATTCAATATGATATTGATCTATAAGATGAAGGCTTTAACAGATCTCTCTTTCTTTGGTATAACTGTATAATTGTATTTGAAAAAGATTCTGGTAAAGACTGGGATTCCACTGCTTGCTTTAACACCTTAAATTTCTTGAACACTTTAGGTGGAAAACCATCCTCCCTTGGTGATTTACCACTTTGCAATAAACTCAATACCTCACTAACTTCTCTTGCCATAAAGGAAACAGCTAAATCTCTTTGATCCCGATAAGTAGCTCAGCAGTTTAGTGTTTTTTCCTACTTCCTTTTAATGTAGCATAGGTTACAAGACTATTTGCATTACTATATGATTTGTTAATATTCTATTTTATTCTCATGTACTTGTAACATGTATATGATGAAATAATAAAAATATTGAAAAGATTATTAATAACCAGCAAGTAATTCTTTGCACCCATGTGGAAAAGATCAGTCCCAACTTTCTGTCATGGTTCTGCTGATAAGTCAGTTATAATCATGGGTTTGTCTGCTTTGCATGCTGTTTCTAATAGTTCTCACAGCTTGAAACCATTCTGTCAATGTCAGTATTTATCCCTGGTCAATAAACAGCAGTGCTGGCCCTCCCCTTGCATTTTTCCATCCTGAGGTGTCCCATGTGCATCCTTTTCAGCATCTCTCATTGCAGTGATTGAGGAATGAAATTCTGCTCTGTCTGAGTAGAAGCCCATTGACAACACTCAGCTCAACGCTGATGTAGTGTGGTTGACATTCTCCTCTAGGCCATCCTTTTTTTTTGAATATTTTATTTTGACTTTTTACAGTCTTAAAGTAATTTCAACAATCAATACAATCTTTTACAACATTCATAGAACATAGAGCCTGTGCTTCCCCCCTCCCTTGCCCCCAAAAACATAACCATACCAATTATACATTATACAAATATAAGTGGGGTTCAGAGTCCCTACTGAAAACCTAAATAAAGAACAACCTAACTAACTGTAAGAAACAAAAAAACAAACAAAAATAAAATAGAACAAACTAAAAAAAAAGGGCTAAAGACATGCATGTTGCCTATGGCATGTTCCGTTTCATTAACTCCAATCCTTTTCCTAGTTAGACAGGTTTTTATAATATCCATATTTCATGGGGAGGGGGAGCTAGTCTTCTACATGCCCATGTTTTATAGATATGGCTGCCACATTTTAACGAATGTATCATGTTTTCCCCCTTAGATTGTTAAGTGATTTTACCTCTAGGCCATCCTTCATTCAGATTCTTGATGACCTTCTGTAGAACTGTGTCCTTTTCTGTTTTAGCTGCGATCTGCTAGGATTTCATGTCAGATACGGGAAGAGATTCAGTGATCAGATTCATATGGAGATTCACAACTGTCTCGGTGGAACTTTCATTGTGTTTCACTCTGCATTGTTGTCCTGGATAACTCATCAAATTACACAATTATCCCTGGTGTGCTCACCAATTCAAAGTCATAACATTGTAGCTTCATCATCAGTCTTTGAATTTGCAGCAACATTTCACTGAGATTTTTCTCAATTATGGCTATTAATGGCTTGTGGTAACCTCTGCCACAAATGTTGGTAGACCATACAGCTAATTGAAATTTGTCAAGACCAGAGATCAGATCTAGACACCCTTTCTCAATCCGTCCATTTCAACATTCAGGTGTTGTTATTGTCCTTGATATGTATGCTCCTGGCCTCCAATCTTCTCCCACAGCCTGAAGTAATATAGCACCTATTCCATTTTTTGAAGTTTCCATATTTTTGTCTTTCTGGATGTGTCAAAGAACGTCAAAAGCATTGGTTCAGTAGATAGAATTGTCTTCAGTCATCCCCATTCTTCCTCATGGATGTCTGCCCATTTGAACTCACATTTGTCCTGTAACAACTTCTTTAGGTATATTGTTTTGAAAGACAGGTTGGAATGAATTTACCAATGAAATTGATCATTCCAAGTACTCTCAAATTGCCTTTTTTGTCAGTGGGATTGGCATCTTTCACCTTGCTCATCTGGCTCCAACCTGCCTGACAGTTTATCTCCCAGAAAGGTGATTTCCTTCACACCAAACTGACATTTTCCTTTGTTTAACTTTAATCCCTAATTCTGGATGTGTTGTATCACTTGATGAGCCTCTCGTGTCGTTTTTGTGTGGATCTCCATAGGGTCATATCATCCATGTAGACATGTACCCCATTTATTCCTTCTATGATGTACTACATTGTCCTATTGAACTGAGGAAATTCCAAAAGGAATCCTCAGACAGGAGTATCGGCCAAACAGTGTAATAAATGTACAGAATTTTGTACTGTCTTCAGGCAGTTTTATTTGCCAGAAGCCCTAGGATCCATCCAATTTAGTGAAAACTTTGCACCATCATTCTCACTTGTAATTTCATCCCTGGTTGGAATCTGATAATGATCCCTCTTTATATTGGCATTCAAGTCTTTTGGGTCCATGCACATGTGTAGGTCGCCATTCTTCTTGACACACATCATTGAATTCACCCATTCTATGGGCTCCTCCACTTTCTTTATGACCCCTAGTGATGTCCTGCTTGAGCTTTTCTTTTAAAGGTGCTGGAACCTGCCTTGGGCCATTCCCTACTGGCTGTGCATCCTCCATCAACTGTATCTTATAGGTGAATGGTAGAAGTCCAAACCCCTTGAGAATGTCTGGAAATTGATCCAGTATTTCCTCTATGTTGTTCTGTGGATTGGCGCTATTAATGCAGTACACCCACTTGACTAGGCTTAAATTTTCACATGCTTTGTCACCAAGCAGTGATTCATGTCCATCTGGGACTACTGTGAACCTGAGGTGGTGCTCTGTAACTTTCACCTTTACTCCACATGACCTTTCGTGTCAATGCACTGTCCATTGTAGGCTTTGAGCTGTACAGGATTTGCATGGATGTTTGGCTTTATCTTCATTGCCCTGATGTCACAGTCACAGATCAAATTGACCTTTGTCCATGCCCATTTGAAAGGAATATTTGTTCCATTTGTTACAGGCGTAATCTCGGAAACAAATAAGAAACTTCAAACAGATACAAATATAAGCAAACTGACTGTGCAATACAGAGAATTAAAAAAATTAAAAAAAGTGCACAAGTAAGGTCACGTGATGTGGGGAGAGTAGGCAGAAGCGAAATCCCAGATCTATGCGAAGATAAAGTATAACAAGAATTTAAAGATAGCCAAAATTCTCACAAGTCGTGTGGGAAAATACCAGGATCAACAATAATAATGAAAAAAATGAAATCTACAGGCAGAAATGGTAAATAGCAAGTCAAGATGCCTCATGGCGATGAAAATGCCCAAGGCCTGCTAGTGAAGCCAACTCTCAGCTGGAGCAGCCCACCCTACATGAGAGCCATGGCCGAAGAAGCAGTGCTGCCTTGAATAATCCTCTGGTCGATGGGAGCCTGGTGAGATTCTGCAGAGGAAGAGTGACTTGAGGCCCCGCTCCTGCAGCGGAGCCACCTGGATGCATGGGGGAGGAGCGGGATCACCAGGCTGAGGATGCTCATGCTGTGCGTGGCTCCCAGGCCATGGGCAGCAAGAACAGCGGTCGTGGAGTGGAGGAGTGAGATTTCTAGGCTGGGAGAGTTCACACCACATGAGACTCCTAAGCCATGGACAACAAGAGCAGTGATCAGGAAACGGAGGAACAAGATCATTGGGCTGGGAGAGTTTGTCCTGGGCACGACTCTCAAGCTGCAGATGGCAGGTGTGGTGGTCATGAGGTAAAGGGGCTGGGATGCATGGCTAAAAAGTGAAGTTGGGACCTGATGAGCAGAGGACCATGGCATCAGGTCAGAGTGTGCTTGGAGCTCAAATGACGAGGTCGAGAAGGGTGATGACAGCAGTAGCAACAGTAGCCAAGGAAAATGCCTGGAAGAGACTCACCTGGGACACAAAGCAGGAGGGGGGGGGGCGGAGCCCTCTCTGCAGGATGTAATGGATGCATTGGGCTTCATGGAAGATAGGCTATCTAATGAAATGGACAATAGATCCCAGGCTTTGGGAGAAAAGATAGATAAAGTACAAGATTCCCTCTCTGGTCTAATGGGGAGAATGAATGAGGCTGAGGACAGAGTGGGTGTTAATGAAGACAAAATGAATAGAGGAGAAATTGGAAGTCATGATGAGAGAAAGGGAGTACATCAGGACCAAGTTAAACATCCTGGAGAACTTCAGCCATAGAAACAATATAAAGATAGTGGAGTTAAAAGAGGACATTGAAGGGAGAAATCCAGTTAATTTTTTCCAGACCTGGTTCGCCGAAATACTGGGCTGGGATGTGCTGGGTGAAAAAGTATAGGTAGAGAGGACCCACCGATCCCCCGTTCCAAAACCAAATCCTGGACAGAGACCCTGCTCAATCTTGGTAAAGTTGCTGCATTACCAAGACAGTTGCTGCAAACAGTGCAAAAATGAGGGAGAGTCTGATGGAGATGGGGGGAGGTAAAGATAATTTTTTAACCATGATATTAGTCCAATACTTTTAAAGTCAAGGAAAGAGTTTGAACTGGTCAAAAGGCTGGTAAAGCAAAAAGGTTATGAATGTGTGTAGTGGTACCCAGCCAGCCTCAAAATAGTAATGCCGGGGTTGGTTGTGGGGGGGGGGGGGGGGGGGGGAGGCCATATAGAGTTTTTATCTGAGCTGGGAAAAGCTTGACAATTCACTGAGGAGTTACTGGTCCGGAGTGGGTGGGAAGAAAGGTAATAGCAAAAATGGGGAATAAACAAAGAAGCTGTTGTAAATAGTAATAGTATTTGGGCGCAGTTACATGTTATTATTGGATTTGAGGAAAGGGGGAAAAAAGTAAATATACAAATTGATGAGGGGAAAATAGAGATCTGGGATCCTCAGTGGGGAGAGGAGTGGAGGAGTATGAGTGCGGGGAGCATGACCTATTATATTGAGAGGATTGGTGACAAATTAAGGGTAACGGTCACCAAAGGAGGGAAAGGAGGGTGAGGGATGGGGGGACTGTTTGAGGTTAACTGGTTGTTTCATTAGTTTTCATTGATGATGTGTCTTTTTGTTTCTCTTTAGTTGAACTTTTGAGTCCTCGTTTTTTTTCTCCTAGGGTTTGTCGCGAGCCTGGTGGACAGAGGCAAGTGCCCCAGGATGATCAGTGGGTTGGGACAGGAAAATGCAATGAAGGTGAGGAAGGACTACTAAATGACTACCCTAGGGGCGATGGCTGAAAGCATTAAGTTTGCTAGCTTTAATGTTAATGGTTTAAATAGAAATGTTGAGAAAAAGGGTATTAGCCTTCCTCCAGGAAACCTACTCGACTGAACAAGAGCATCAAAAGTTAGAGTGTGGGTGGGCCAGGTAATAGCCTCCTCATTCAGTTTGAAGGCAAGGGGAGTTGCAATCTTGGTAGGGAAGTGTGTTCTGGTGAGAGTGCAGGGTGTGACTTCAGATAAAGAAGGTAGGTTTGTATTGGTGCACTGCCAGATATACTCAGAATCCTGGATGCTCCCAACTTTGATGATGAAAAATGAATGCAGCATATTTTCCTGAGATTGGCAGAGGGGAGAACATTTTAGCTGGGGGAGACTTTAATTTTTGTCTCGATTCTGTCTTGGTTTAGTCAACAAGGAAAATAACAAAAACAAAGGTGGCAAGAACAACCATTGAGGGTATAAAGGAGCTGAATTTGATTGACATATGGAGGTGGAAGCATCCAAGGAAGAGGGATTATTCCTTCTCCTCAAGGCAGCATGACTGCGACTCTAGAATTTTTTTGGCTTTAGTCCATGTAAGGTGTAGAATCATGGAGGCTAGGTAGATGGCAAGACTTCTCTTAGATCATTCACCCTTGGAAATAATGGTTGAAATGCTAAACAGGAAACAGTTTATAGATGGCATCTTAATCCATTACAGTTAAGGAAACCAGAATTTTGTAGTTTTAGAAGAGTGCAAATAGATATGTTCTGTGAAGTTAACTCTACCTCTACTCCAGATAAATTCCTCCTATGGGACACCATCAAGGCGTATTTGAGGGGTCAAATAATTGGATAGACTAGAACAGTAAGGAAAGAATACAAGAAGGAGGTGAATGAATTAGAACAAAAAATTCCCCATTTGGAAAAGGACTTCCAAATATTGGGCTCAGAAGACCAATACAGGGCTATTACAAATATGAAGCTGAAATATAACACACTTCAAATGTACGGTATGGAAAAGGGCAAACTGCAATCAAAACATAAATATCACGAATAGGGGGAGAGAGCCCACAAAGTCCTTGCATGGCAGTTGAGGACAGAGCAGCCCTCGAGAACAATCAGTATGGTGCAAGCTGGAAAAGATAGGGTTTCCTATAAACCAAAGGAAATTAATGATACTTTCTAAGAATATTATGAAGGTTCATATAAATCAGAATTGGTGGGGAGGATGGACAACATTGGACAATTCTTGTCCAAAATAGAGCTGCCAAATTTGAAGAGCAGGAAGACCTAGATGGTCCATTAACAGAAGACGAGATAGAAAAAGCACTGAGCTCATTACAAACTAACAAGTCTCCAGGGGAGGATGGGTTTCCACCAGAGTTCTATAAGGAATTTAAAGATTTACTGATGCCTCTAATATGGAGGTGGTAGGTCAGGCCATGGAGACCCATACGCTCCCGGATTCTTTTTCAATGGCAATTATTGCGACAATCCTAAAAAAAGACAAAGATCCATTGTTGCCATCTTCTTATAGGCCAATTTCATTATTAAACACAGACTATAAGATAATAGCCAAAGCCCTGGCAAATAGATTGGCAAAGTATTTGCCAAAGCTAGTAAATAAGGATCAAGTGGACAGAAAAGTAGCTAGGTTCTTTATGGAGAAATTGACCTGGAATTATAATCTTGGTGGTTTACGGATATTGGACTTCAAAAAGTATTATTGGGCAGCCCAGTAAAGACACATCTCCTCACTCTTCGAGGGAGTGGAGGTGCCATCGTGGTCTGTACTTGGTGGGAAAGAAGGTGACAGAGGATTTAATTTATAAATCGGATGCCAAATTGCTATCCGGAAAAACTGACAGCCCCATATTGGAACAAATTATTCACATTTGGGATAACATTAACCAATATTTAGGAATAAAAGTGGGGCTGTCCCCAAAAACACCCAACTCAAAACACCCAAATTGATTAATACCTTTGATGGTAGGTAACAAGATCCTGGATATCTGGCACTGGAACAGCATCATGTGTATAGAGGACTGTTACAAGCAGGGGCAGCTAATGTAATTTGAACTTAGACAGAAATATGATTGATCAAATAGGACATTCCACTGCTACCTTCAGATAAAATCTTTTCTACAGGACAAATTAGGTCTAACCATGGCATAGTGCAGTGACATAGAGACCATGATTCGAAGGGGGAACACATGGAAATTCATTTCAGCAATGTATTTCTTCCTCCAAGCAGAAGGTCCTAAACGAAGCCTTTGTAAATCAAGGCAGAAATGGGAGTCAGGCC
Source organism: Narcine bancroftii (assembly GCF_036971445.1). Taxonomy (NCBI): domain Eukaryota; kingdom Metazoa; phylum Chordata; class Chondrichthyes; order Torpediniformes; family Narcinidae; genus Narcine; species Narcine bancroftii. The sequence goes on along the minus strand of NC_091474.1, from coordinate 61,912,887 downwards.
TAGGGATAATGGAGCATGGAGATACAAAGCCGTGTTCCCTTGGAGAAAATCATGTATAACTTGAGGGGGGAGGTATGGCACTTTCCAAAAGATTTGGCAACCATACCTAAACTTTATAGCACGGATATAGGGAGCACTACTGCGCTTCGCTGCTCTGCCTTCCCTGCTTCCTCATCAGGTTTTTTTGGGGGGGGGTGTGTGGAGAATAGGGCCTGTCTCATTCCAGCTGGATAAAGTCAGGAAAAGAAATCGGCCTGGACCTGGGCTGCCATGCCACAACATACCTACAACTCCCTGATCTATGATTTATTCCTTTGTTGTATGTTTTTATTGTCGTGTGTTTTAAAAAAAATTAGTTTAGCATTAAATGTTATGTGTCATGGGAGCCGGGGGAGGGTGGGGAGAGTGTAGGGTAGGGGATAAATTTGGACTCAACAGAAGAATTTGTATAGTATGGATTTGGATATGTTGTAGTCAGTGTTGATCATACTCACTGACAATATTGTTGAAAGCTCTTTTGAGTCCAAGTCAGGAAAATTATAAATTATTCCAAAAGAAGTGCACAGTTCTTAAATGAGTCCCTAATTGAGTTTGTTGTTGAGGAGTCTGACGATGGAGGGATAGCAGCTGTTCCTGAACCTGGTGGTGAGTATTGTGGCACCTAAACCTCTTTCCTGATGGCAGCCTCAAAAACAGACTGTGTGCTGAGTGGTGTGGATCCTTGATGACTGTTGCTGCTCTCCAATAGCAGTGGTCCCTGTTGATGTTCTCGATGGAGAGGTTTTACCTCTGATGTCCTGGGCTGTATCCACTACCTTTTTCAGGGCCTTATGATCAGGGGTATTGGTGTCCCCGTATGAGACTGTGATGCAGCCAGTTAGCACTTTCCATCACACCTCTGTAAGTTTGCCAGTTTCTAGTGTTATACCAAACCTCCACAAATTCCTGAGGAAGTAGAGGGGCTGACATGTTTTCTTCATGATGCCTTTCGTGTGTTGGGTTGAGGAAGGATCCTCCAAGATAGTGACTCCCATGAAATTAAACTTGCTCACTCTCTCCACCTCTGATCCCCCAGTGATCCCTGGATTGTGCACCTCTGGCTTTCCCTTCCTCAATTCAATCAGCTCCTTAGTTTCGGTGACATTGAGTGAAAGGTTGTTATTGGTGCACCATTCAGCCAAATTTTTAATCTCCCTCCTGTATGCTGACTTATCACCTTTCTTTATACAATCACTACCATGGTATTGTCAGCAAATTCATAGATGGTGTTATTGTCGTACCAAGCCACAGCGATGTAGGTGTAGAGTGGGAGGGGGCTAAGAACGCAGCCCTCTGGTACTCCAGTACTAATGCAGATGTTCTTACCAATTCTCATCGATTGTGTTCTGGAGGTGAGGAATATAGGATCCAATTACACAGCATGGAGTGTTGAGTTTCACGTCTTGGGGTTTGCTGATCAGTTCCAAGGGGAATGATGGTTTAAATGCCAAAATGTAGTCAATAAAGAGCATCCTGATGAATTAATCTTTACTGTCCAGGAATTCCATGGTTTTGTGTAGAGCCAGTGAGATGGCAATCGCGATAGTCTTGTTGCCTCGATAGGCAAACTGGAACGTATCCATGTTGCCGCTCAGAGTGGAGATGATATGCTTCAACACCAGCCTTTCAAAAAACTTCATCACTTCTTGATGTGAATGCCACTGGTTGATAGACATTAAAGTCACGTTGAGCTTCCAACTTGGTTGTATGTCAATCTAACCTTTCCACCCCCACGCAAATCAGTTTATCCTCAGCCTTGTCCATTATTACAGTCCAAACACAAATTGCAAAAATAATATCCCATATTTTACTTGGGTAGTTTTTAACTCACTGGTATGAATATTGAATCTTTCACGTTCAGGTGCTCAAACCTTCTGTGCTCTCCTCCCACACACTCATCTACCCACCTCATTTTCTTCTCCATTTCTTTAATCCTCCCTCCATGGCTAAGTTGGCCCATCATCTCCTCCCTCTGGCTCCACCTATCATTCTCTATCCCACCACTCTATATACTATTCCCTCCCAGTCCTGTTGCAGTCTTGACCCAAAATACCAACTAAGACCTTGGACGTCCACAGATGCAGTCTGACCCGCTGAGTTCTTTGAGCAGTCTGTTTTGATGTTATTGAAGTGATGGGTTATCATGTTTACTATTATTGAAAGAGTTTTATAACTTTCATGAAATTTGAACTCATTTTTGGTTGACTACTATTCAAAACATTTGTGGATTAGGAAACTCAGATCCTGTCAGCTGATCCAACCCTGTCCTGAAGATGAATCAAGTGTCACCTGTGTCACTTGCTCGTATCAAGACCAAATGTGTTATATAAACCTTTTTTCCAGGAAGAATCACAAGGAAATTAGACCCTTTTGGTTAGTCAAATTTTACAATCTTGTTTCTTCCTTCTTTAACAATCAACAAAAATAAAAGGGTTTGAACATTTATTTTGATTGTCATTTTATTTATTTTAGTTATTATTTAAATAAATACACAACATGTATAGGAAACAGATGGTGAATTTCCAAAACATTTTGTTCCTCTTGAGCAGATATTTGGTCCCTGTTGGCTGAAAAGAACTTAACCAGGAGAGAACTGGAACTTGGATAAGTAGTGATCAAAGAACAAAAAAATACAATTAATTCTGTAACATTAACTGAGCACTTATTTTGTTTAAGGCAGGGCACGTTTGCATCAAAATATTAGCATACCTCATCCAGATGAAATTCAGGTAAGTATTAAACCAATCAGGAGCAGAGGCTGTGCCAAAGATTTTTAAGAATTATAAAGCAATAGTTGGACAAATTTAAATGTACAGCATGGTAGCAGGCCATTTCAGCCCATGACACTTGAATACCTAATAAACCTACATCCCTGGTACATTTTGAACGGTGGGAAGAAACTGGAGACCCGGGAGAAAACCCACACAGACATGGGGAGAATGTACAAACTTCTTACAGACAACGCAGGGTTCGAACCCCAGTCCCAGTTGCTGGTGCTTTAACAGCGTTGTGCTAGCCCTGGAGTAAAGAAACAAAACTTGTTCATAGTATTTTGAACACATTTGCAAATTTGACTGGAATCACCAGACCTCTAAAATAAAATATCAATTACTATTTTGGAGCAAGTTTTGCTCTTTGCAATCACTTTTATTAGCAGCTCACTTTTCTATCTACCCATAGTTTATTGATGAAACACAAAAAAAATGGAACTTCATTGTTTTAATTGAATCCGAGTGATGCAACAAGTACTTCAGGAGAAGAATGGTGGTTCATCATTTGTAATTACTTTGAAATTGCACATCATAAGACAAAAAATTTAATATCATCAGCTAATTTAATTTACAAGATTATAAAAATATTGTACATGTTCAGTTAAACTACTAACATTCTGTTTAGTGTTGTTTCACCTGCTTGAATGATCATTAAGTTTAAACATGCCTCTGGCAACTTGTTTTTTTTATACATGGAGAATTTTCACATTCAAAACCAAGAAATCATTATTTCAGACTGCCTAATCTTATAGATTAAAAGATTCCATGACAACAAAAACCTTTGGGACCAGATATAAAAATACAATGGCTATAAATACAGATCAGAGCATAGGCATTTTGTGGCATGTGACACAAAATCTCCCTCAAAATTCCAAGACTTAATCACCAAGGCATTTACTCGCTACCTGCAAAGATCAGTACTAAATACTCAAGAAGCTGAACACTTCCCTGGACAAAGCAATGGATTTTATTGGTAAGCCATCTACCACCTTAACCATTCACTCCTTTCCATCAGTGGCATAACAAGATCATGTTAACAAGGTGGATCATATCAACTTTTTGACAGTGGATGACAAAGTGGCAAACTACTACAGAGAGTGTTTAAACATTCATACAGTTGGTCAACTCCACCTCTGGGAAGTGGGAATGGCATTAAATGCTGCTCTTGCCAGCATTGCCCACATCATGCATGCTATTTAAAAATATCAGTTGAGGAAAACATAGCTATTAATGAAAGCTCAAACCAATGTAGCTTCGCTAAATCTCTACCATTAATATGTGCCTGAATTTAAACAGTTAAAGATGTAACAAATAAGCAATCTTAGAAAAATATCCATCATATAGTCCAAAAAAATCTGTTCTATATGTAACAATTGTTTTATTATAACAGCTTCTCTCTCTCTCTCTACCCATTCTAAAGCACCATTCTCTGACAAAGGCACCTTTCAGCAGGTAAAGGAATCCAAAGTTTAGCCTAAAATAAAAGATGGTCATTGAAAATACAAGAGAAAGCTGGAGAGGTGTCTTTGAATCAGTTGGGGCAAATAACAGTTTCAGAGAAAATTAAACAAATACTGAGGGAGAAAGAAACAGTCTGAAAATACTAAGTGGGTCAGGCATCTTACGAAGAAAGAGAAAAACAGGGTAACATTTCAAGTCACAGATCTCTCATCTGCAATGTTCTGATTGATTTCGTGTACCTACATTTTTGTTCCAATATCCTCAAAGGTACATTAGGGTTAGGCCTTAAAATGTTGATCTTTTAGGTATTTTCTCATTACTTTCATTACACGTTTCTTTTGAATTTCTCACTGGATTTATTAGTAACTATTGATATTCCTGAGATAAACTTAGTTTAGAATACAAGGACCATAATTTCACCAATGGTGAAATTAGATTTGCACGTCTGCAGCACGTGGTAATAGAGTTAGAACAGGAGAGATAAAGGGAATGGCTCTTGTGCAGCAGAACGACTGACATAAATAATTTGGTTGAACAGCCTGTTTCTAAGTTTCACATTTCCTCTTGGGTGTTATACCTAAGCCTACATCTAATTCTTTCTCCTTTCCCCATGGTGCACTGACCACTCAGCAGCCACTCCTGCAAAAAAAAATCAACGAGGGTTAAGAACACTTAGTTCAATTACTGACATGCAAGCAATTGATTTGGAAACACAAGCTTGTGCAGGCTATCTATTAATGGTCTGAGGCTATAAAGCAATTTTACTAGTGGCACAATCTTTGACTGTTACATTAGTTTTAACATTTTAAACTATATATGAGCCAGGTGAAGTTTCACATGAGCCATATGAAAAACCTTCAGGTGCACCCATGCACAAAGGAAAGACTAGTTTATACAAAAATGTATTCATTATTATTTATGCCATACATATTGATAACCTTACTGACAACACTCAACAATAATTCATAGCCACATTTAAAAGAGTCACATTTCTGGCCTCTAGCTCAAATCTAACGTACATCAGATTAGACAGCTACATTTGATCAATTGCAGAATGGCATGCTTAATATTGGATACCAAAATCTGATATAAAAGCCCATTGGAAACAATATCATGATGTTGGACTATTTAACTTGGAAAGGGGTTTAAGCATATTATTGCTTTTTGATTTTTATTTTGGAGTTCCACCAAGGGGTGAGGGGGATATTCATATTTAATATTCCTTGTGTGCTAAAGATTCTTTTAACAGTCACTAAATGCTTTTCTGAAGTGGTCTTAAAATTCATTTCATGAATTGATTACCAACAATTAAAAATGTTATTTCTCCACAAGTTTTAACAGTTTAATGTTGCTTAAAAGTCTATAGTGTTCAATGCACAGCAGATAAAATTAGAACCCACCCCAATGGTTGCTTTTATTTTAAAAAAAGTTACAGGTCACATTTTATCACAATATACAAATGACACACCCCAAAGTAAGAGCAATTTTTTTTCTTCTGGAGAAAACGTAACAGATTCTGAAATGGCATCTTCATGTACTGTACTCTGGATAATTTCAGTGGTCAATTTGAACTTTAGTAAGCCAACGATCAAACACACTGAAGTAGTTCTTAAGAACACATTGCATTGCCAATGTAGTTGGGGTCAGAAATGGTGTTCACAAATCACTGGGAGTAAAAATAAAAGAACACTCCATTAAAAGCAGATTAAATCCACAGCTACAGGATTTAATATGTCCTTAATGAGCAAGGTTTGGTGGTGTAAAAAAAAATCTGAATATTTATGACAAAAAGCTTACACATGGTGAATGCCAAAGGTTTGGGAATAATAAAAAACCTTAAGAGCACTTCATTGTATTAGGTTAAATAGGAAATGCTATTAATTGAAATAGAAATAGTTGTTCACTATTACCAAACCTAATTCATCTCTATCTAACCAATGTAATTCTGTAAAATGGGCAATAGCCACTGGATCCCTGAAGTTCTGCCAGGTATCAAAGACCAGGCAGCTCTACAAAGTCTCTGCAATGCATCCATCATTGACATTTCCAGAGCATTTGTTACCTCTTGTCCTTTAACAGCATTTTGAAAGTCTGCAACTCTTGTATGCTTGTTGAAAGTCTGAAAGAACAAAGTTCATCAATACAAAGTGAAACTCTGGCCTCAAAAGCATTCACTTAGGATTAAAAAAAATGAATACAAAAAGCTGCACTTAGAAAACATAAAATAGGCCACGTGAGCCTTTTAACCTGCAATACCACTCAATATAATCATGGATGATCCTCTATTTTAACACCATAGTCCCACTCTCACTCTCTCCATACCACTCAAAGAAATTTATCTTCTTAAATACATTCAGCAAATTGGCTATATTGGCCTGCTGGTAGTGAATTCCACAGGTTCAACAGTCTCAGTGATAATATTTCTCACCTCAGTCTTCGACATCTTGCTCTATGAAGCTGAAGACTGGTCAAGGCATCTCAGCTCCTGGCACCTCATTTGTATGATCAATTAAATATTCTCTCATTCCTGTAAACTTTAGTGAATATAAATCTACTTCTCAAATGTAGTCTCCCTCATCCCAGGTATCATCGTGAATCTCTGCTGTATTCACTGGAAATACATCCTTTTCTTTGGTCAGGAGACCAAAACTCTACTCCAGATATGGGGGTCATGCCAAAGGCCTGTATAAATGTGGCAAGACATCCTTACTGTATGCAAAGCTTATTGCTTTGAAAACCAACATATGATTTGCTTCCTGAATTGCTTGGTGTAACTGCATACTGATTTACCACACAAAATTTCTTTGTTATGTCACCACCTTCTCATCTAAAACTCGGTCTGTTTTTCCTGAAGGAGAGTGCGTGTGTGTATACATTTTGACATTACGACATTTCTGCCATCTTTTGCCCATTTCCTCAATCTGTTCAAGTTGCCTTTAAGCTTCCTTGCAACATCTTCAAACATTAATTAGTTTATTATCAGATTTTAGATACTGTCCAATTTGACGGCTTGAGATCAGAAGAGTTCCCAATCCGCTGCGGCATAAAACAGGGCTGTGTACTCGTTCCAATTGTGTTTGGCATTTTCTTCTCTGCTCTACTGTGCCGTGCCTTTCCAGAGGCTTCAGGCGTAGCCCTGCATACAAGGCGGCTCCGGAAAACTTTTAAAATCTGTCACAGCTCTAGGCCAAGACCAAAATCAGAAGAGCTATGATTCAAGAACTGCTCTATGTAGATGATGCTGCCTTTGTGGCTCACTCCCAGCCAGAGCTGCAAGCTTGGAGGATGCATTTGCATCTGCCTGTTCTGAATTTGGTCTGAAAATCAACGCCTGGGGAAGAGGGTCATCTTTAGCCAACAAACCCATGACACTCCATCAATTACCATCAATGGGTCAGTGCTCGCCAACGTAGAGAAATTCTGTTACTTGGGCTCCACCATGACAACAACGAACTCACTCGATGCAGAACTGGCCACACGCCTGGGAAAAGCATCTACTACCTTTGGATGCCTCCGTGCCCGCGTGTGGGAATACTGCCACCTCTCCACCAAGTTGAAGATCTGAGTCTATGAGACCTGCATGCTAAGTACTCTTGTCTACGGCTGTGAATCCTGGGTCACGTACAGAAAGCAAGAACACTGTCTTAATGCATTCCATTTCTGCTGCCTCAGATCCATCCTAGGCTACTCATGGCGCGACAGAGACACAAATGTCCAAGTCCTGAAGAAGACTGGAAATACGGACCTCTATTCAATCACAGATTTTATCAAAACAGTTGTGGATGAGTGTGACCCCTACCAAATTATTCAGGGTTTTCCCCAACCTAGAAGCCCTCGATGAACAATGAAATCTGGAACCTGCTGAGAGCCAGATCACAAGCATTTAAGTTTATAAATCTAGATCACTACAAAAGGAGCAGTTCGGAAAGCCATCTTCTGGGTAAAGAGGAGTTTCTGGAAGAAAATGGAAATATCGAAGGATACCAGACAGCTGTGGCAGGGTCTAAATGACATAACCTGCTACAATTTCAAATCTGGTGCAGTAGGAGACGGCAAAACTTTACTCCCAGACGAACTCAATGTCTTCTATGCTCAATTCACCATAAGAACAAGAATCACCACCCATGTCCCCTGATGATCCTCTCCTCTCTGTATCTGAGGATGACGTGTGGGCTGCCTTCAGCATAGTGAATCCAAGAAAAACATCAGGTCTAGATGGAATACCTGGCCGAGCAATGTTCCCTCCAATCTTTAGTAGTCAGTGTGCGCAAAAATCCTGTTGTGCTCATTTTTTCATACGACAAAAGTATGTGCGCACTGAATGCTTGTGCAAATGTAAACTTGAAATTGTTTCAAGATAATTTTGGTACAGCCCATCTCTCATGGCTAATAAAACAATAGAGGCATGTTTTAATATAATACAAGCATGACTGCATTCTACAAAGTAATGTATTTAAGATTTTCGTGATGTGCAAATGTGGCATTTGAAAAACTGACTAATAGTTAACAGAAACAGTCATCTAAGAGATTATTTTCAATAAATGTAATTATTAATTGCTGTATTATTTTAGGTAACTAACCTTTTGTGCGCACGTTAATTTCCTTTGTACACTGGTTGCAAAATGTGTGTGCACGCACTGTTTAGAGGGAACAGGGTGGCCGAGTATTAAAAATCTGTGCTGACCAACTTGCCAATGGATATCTTCAATATCTCACTCAGGTAGGGCGTGGTACCCACCTGGTTCAAACAGGCGTCAATCATACTAGTGCTCAAGAAGAGTGTGGTAACCTGCCTAAATAGCTATCGATCAGTGGCTCTCACATCCACAGTGATGAAGTTCCTGTCTGAGCGGTGACATGGATCAGTTCCAATTCACCTGTAGGCCTACAGCAGATGCCATCTCATTGGCTCTAAACAAAGCCCTGAAACACCTGAACAGTAAAGATGCATACATCAGGATGTTCTTTATTCACTACAGTTCAGCATTTAACACCATCATCCCCTAAAAATTGAATGCCAAACTCCAAGACCTGGTACATTAACACCCTATTGTGTAATTGGATCCTGGATTTCCTCACCTCTATATCAGTTAGTGAGGATTGGTAAGAACATCTCTTCCACAACATCCATCAGCACTGGAGCACCACAGGGCTGCATTCTTAGCCACCTGCTCTATTGCTATACGCCCATGACTGTGTGGCTCGATACGACAACGTCATCAGCTATAAATTTGCTGATGACAGTACAGTAGTGGAATGTATAAAAAGGGGCAATGAGTCAGCATCCAGGAGGGAGATTGAAAACATAGCTGAATGATGCACCAACAACCACCTCACACTCAACGTGATCAATACCAAGGAGCTGATTGTTGATTTCAGGAAAGGAAAGCCTGAGGTATACAATCCAGTGATCATTGGGAGATCAGAGGTGGAGAGGGTGAGCAAATTTTAAGTTATTGGGAATCACTAGACCCAACATTCTAATGGCATCAATAAGAAAGCACATCAGTACCTCTACATCCTCAGAAGTTTGTGGCGATTTTGTATGAGATCAGAAACCCTGGCAAATTTCTACAGATGTGTGGTGGAAAGTATGCTGACCAGCTGCATCACGATCTGGTATGGTGACACCAATACCCCTGAGCGTAAAGGTTGTGGAAACAGCCCAGGACATCACACGCAAAACCATCCCCACTATCGAAAACATCTACAGGGAACAGCATCAATCATCAAGGATTCACATCATCCAGCACAATCTCAGTTCTTGCTGCTACCATTAGGAACAAGGTATTGGTGCCACAAGATTCATACCACTAGGTTCAGGAACAGCTGTTACCTCTCCACCATCAGACTCCTCAACAACAAACTCAACCAGGGACTCACTTAAGGACTTGTGAACTTTATTGATTTTTTTTTCTCTTTGTATTGCCTAGGTTGTTTACATTTCTTTATTTGTTTACATGTGTATGTTGAGTGCAATTTTTTTGCACAACCACTAAGTGGTAATTCTGTCTTGCCCGCAGGGAAGAGAATCTCAGAGTTGTATGTATGCCATGTATGTGCTCTGACAATAAATCTGATTCTGAGAGAAAAAAAATCAATGAAGTGCAAAAGTAAGAGTCCTTAAGTAAATCCCTGATTGAGTTTGCTGTGGAGGAGTCTGATGGTGGAGGGGTAGCAGCTGTTCCTGAACCTGGTGGTGTGAGTCTTGTGGCATTGTCTGATGGTAGCAGTGAGAACAGGGTGTAATGTGTGGTGATTACATAGTGTTCCCTGTAGATGCTCTCAATGGTGGGGAGGGTTTTACCTACGATGTCCTGGGCTGTGCCCACTACTTTTTGCAGGGCTTTACACTCAAGGTCATTGGTATGCCCATACCAGATCATGATGCAGCTGGTCAGCACACTTTCCACCACATACCTGCAGAGGTTTGCCAGATGTCATACCAAACCTCTGCAAACTCCTGAGGAAGTAGAGGTGCTGACATGCTTTCTTCACGATGCCTTTTGAGTGCTGGGTCCAAGGAAGATCCTTGGAGATGGTGACTCCATAGAACTTAAATTTACTCGCCCTCTCCCCTTCTGATCCCCCAATGATCACTGGATTGAACACATCTGATTTCCCCCCAAATTCAACAATCAGCTTCTTGATTTTGGTGACATTTAGTGTGAGGTTTTTGACCTTGTCTAATTCCATTGATATTTTCCAAGAGTATTGTCACCTCATTCTTCAGAGTGCCCCTAATATTTTATTTCTTAATCATTTCGCACTAACTGGTCTGCAATTTCCTGCTTTCCTCTCTCATTAAAAAATGGGTTATATTTGGCTTCCTCTTATTTGTGGGAACTATTGCACAGTTTAAAGAGTTCTCAACAATGACAACAAATGCATCTCCCATTTCCTTTAATAATTTTAGAAATGGAGAAAGTAGTTAAATACTATGAAATAAAAATTCTATGCATCCCAATGCTAAATTCAAAATTAATATGGCCCAAGAATTCTTCCCCAGGAGCACAAGTTAAACAAACCAAACAAGAATGACAAGAGTGTATATATCTCTGCAAAACCCAGCTAGGATATCTGGAACATTGGGTCAAAATATGGTGTCACCCATTCCAAACAGTGATAAGACCCCCCCCCCCTCCCCAATGTGATATTGAATGGCACAAAGGGTCAAATGACCCATTTCTATTTCTTATGGTCTTCAAGCTCTTATTTAATCCTGTTCTGGTTAGTCTTTTAATTTCAAAAGAAAGGAATTATTAAAACATGCAGGATATTTTTCCAGTTTTATGGCTTTCCTTAGTAAAGGGAGAGGAAGCTAAAAACTTACAAGTATCATAATTAACTTGTGGAGTTGAGTAGTTGCAATAAGTACACCTACATACTGAACACTGTGAATCTTTCACAATACCTGGTGCTCTATTCTCTTTTTGTATTGGGGTTAAACGTCATTCACAAGTTGTACAAAGATACAAATATTGACCGGTGTGCTATCTCCAAAGTGGAAGTGAGTACTTAGATAAAACATTTTGCTCTTAAATATGTTGCTTTACCATTTTTGGGTTGAATATTTGCCCATGTTCCCTCAAAACCAAAACAATAAATCAGTGTACAGGCCATCCCTGGGTAACAAATAAGTTCGGTTTTTACAGATGTCCATAAAAAAAGTCAATTATAACCATACCTTTACAGTATCGTAATAAATGAAATCAAAAGGACATAGACTGATAAGAAAGAGCAATGAGAGGGAGGAAACTTTCTGCTATTTGTATGAACAAATTAATATATACATGTTGGACTTTTCAATCAAATTAATATTATAGAAGCTCATTTATTTGAGGGGGACAAGTTAGGCATTCCTAACTTGGGACTGTTTATATTGTAATGCCCTGTTTTTCTTAAATACAGGTATGTATCACTTAACGTCCAAGATACGTCTGTGAAATTGGGCGTTATGTGATGTGAACGTTGTGCAAACACCATATTTTATACTAAGCTATATGGAATACTGTAGTGTACCTGTAAACATTTTATTTGTAAGTTGGGATCAGTGAGAGGATGGACACGGGGCTGTGGGCAGAGAGTGGGGCAGTGGAATCAGAGTGGGGACTGACACAGGGCTGTGGGGAGAGAGCGGGGTAATAGGATCAGTTTGGGTATACAGTATATAATTTTCTATAGTTAGCGATCAGTTTTTCTAAATAGCTATGGGCTTGCTCGCGGTAACTGAATAATTATGGGACCAGGACATATATGTAGTCGGCCTTTGCCCGAATGGATATTAAGCAGGGGATACCTGTACTCACAAATTGCATTTATATAGATGATGTACTATTGCTCAAAGATAAGATCACAAAATCCTTATTTTGTAATTTTTTGTTTAGATTTAACAATTTTAACTGTTAAAATTGCTGTAGGACTAGAATATTTAGAGGACAAGAAACCTAATTTGGTGGAAGAAGGGTCTTGATCTTGGGAGCACAGAAGGGTCCTGGCAGATTGGTAAATGCGAGTTGCTTTTTTTGCACTGTTGTGGAAACTCAACAAATGCAAGGTGATACTTGGCAGCATTAGGAATCATTGAGTTAGAGTTAATGTTGAAGTTCTAATGATTGTCCACACAGTCAAGTTTAGCTGCATATCCACAATGTTGGTGTCCAGTTTATTAAGCACATGACCCATCAGTTGATTAAAGAAGTACAGGAGAAGTAGTTAATGTTATCCTAAGCAGAACAGGTATGAGTTTGTGTATGTAATTAAGACCACAATATTCCACTGATGATTGCAAGAAATCATTAACCCATTAATGGCCAAACCAAGTTATGGGTAATAGTGAATTTTCTCTCTGCAAAAGAGAATTGAGTATTTTGATAACTGGCAATATGGAAAACAATAATCATGGATTTTGATGAATTATTCAAACAACATTCATTGCGAACAGTGTGAGTTTATAGGTCTCTCGGAATATTAAAATAGCATTGAGGTCGAAATAGCAACTTTTCTGCAATGATCCTATTAAAGTCAAACACCATGAATAATGTCATCAAATCAGCAAATGAGCATCAAGAACACCTCTTGGTCAACACAGCAAATACAGATACAAAGTGAAGGTGAATTGTGGGTAAATCAAGGATAATAACAATCAGACTACAAAGTACAGCCATGATTTCACTAGAAGGTACAAAAGGCTTTCACCCCGAATTATTCTTCCCTTCATAGCTTTACCCTGTTCTTTGTTAGATTAGCAGGGATGCCTGCTGTGATGTCAAAAGGCTTCATCAAGCTTATTTCACAAAGTTAGTCAGTTAGATTTTGATCAAATCCTTTGTGTTAAGGAAGTGCTGAGCTCAGAGCAGTACTTTGGAGGGAAAAATCCAACATCAATTTCTTTCATCTGTTTCAGTGACAGGTTTTCTCCAGAGTCTGGGGTTGTCTGGCCAGTAACTGCTACATTTAAATTTGGATCTAAGATGCTGTTATGGAGCTTCAACCAAGTTATAATCATGTGCATGCTGTGCTTAAACCCAGATAAATAAATGGCATAGGCTCACAGCCAGTTGAAGATTCATTCCATGATTTTTAATCTATCTTGGGTGAAGTGACAATGGTGACAGTGGAAGAGAGCAACAGAATATTAACGTCGCTACTAATTAGTATACTTCAACTCCACATTTAATTGTGCTCTTGCAATTCACTCTTTGACATCTGTACTTTGCACCATGGCACAGAAAAGCATGAAGTTATACTGTGCCAATACTGTTTTGCCCTGATTTCTAGATAGAGTAAAACCCCATGTATCCAGAATTCAAGCAATTGCCAAAAAGATGAAAATAAATAGGTTAAAAAAAAATCAAGTTTTAATTTGACACGCCTTGTCGTTAGTTCGCCAATCCAGGCAACAATGCCAACTCAAGCAATCTACAAATCCCCATAGGTGCTAGATACCAGGGGGTTTACTGGATAATGCATAGCGAAATACAACATCAATCACGTATTTTTGAGTAAATAAATCCAAGTATAAACTTAAGAATTATGATAAGAGCATTCAGGTTGAGTAATTATTGCAATATGAAATCTAACAAAAAATGTCAATCGAAATAAGGAATTCACAATCTTATCTTTGAACAATACATATAAAAACAGGGCATTACAATATAAACAATCCCAAAACACCAGAGTGAACAGCAAAAGCACAATGAAATGAGAAGTAGAAGTATACTAATTAGTGTGGATGTTAATATTCCATTGTTCTCTTCCACCATCACCACTGCCATTCCAATCATGGAATGAATCTTCAACTGGCTGTGAGCCTATTGTCATTTATTGCACTGATTAATGATATTTAATTTGAACTTAATGCAGATGTTTGCAGACTGGATTGCATTTTGAAATCTGCACTAAAGGGAATAGATTTAAATGTCTTAAAATTAATTTTAATCTTTTCATGTCGAATTTCAGCTTCACAAATAATTCTTGTGTGTGTTATCATTGAATGACAACACAAATTTCAGACATTTGCCCTGTGAAGTTCAACAAAACTCAACAGACCATGTATTCAGTTGGTAGAGATGACTAGATGAATCTACATCTGATCAGATTTTGAATGTTCTTCCACACCTAATCTTACTCTTGAAAAATTGTTGCAGTTGCTTATTCCAAAATACTCATTATTCATGCACGTGCTTGACAATATGAACAGGACAATCAACTAAGGTATCACAACGCAGATAGATCATTTAATGTGTGTGGTCATCATTTCAGAGGTGGTGAATGAAAATAGATTACTGGTGAATTCAATGCCTCTTTCACTCCTCCACCCTCGGGCCTTTATCAGATGCCAATGCAGTTTCCCTGCGGAGGGAGTAAAGGCATTTTAATTTGAGTTTCTCCCTTTACATATGTAATTTCACCTATTCTATCTTAGTCAAGACCCATGGATGCTGTCTGACCTGCTGAGTTCTTCCAGCAATTTTTTTTGTTTTGCATTTTGAATTTGATGTATTGGATGACATCCTTTGGAAAGTTACATCGTGAAAAATAGAGCTCATATTGGAATAAGCTCCTACCTGCTAAATGCATTCAGCAGAGCAACAACCTCCTGTCGGGTGAGTTGAAAACCAGCTGAGGGGCTGTGCTCTGGGAGACTCTTAATTTCTCGTTCAGAAAATAAAATCTTCAGTGCAGTACCTAAGCCCTGAGTCTGGAGAGAGAAACAAATGAATTTAGAGTCATACAACACAGAAACAGGCCCTTCAACAGTACACCACCAAGTATCTATCCATAATAACTCTATTTTCCAGCACTTGGTTCATCACCTTCTATCTTCCGCAAGTCCTTCAGGCAACGATTTCCAGATTTTAGTCACCCTCTTTCTCAGATCTCCTCTAAACCTTCTACCCTTACCTTGAACCTGTGCCCTTTAGTTTCAGATACCTGTACCACATGGTGAACCTTCTTACTATCTACCCTATGCCCTCAAATTGTGAATTCAATTAGATCACCTTTGGTTTCCTTTGTTTCAAGGAAAGCAACCTCAGACTAGCCATTCTCATCTCATAAAGGGAAATATTCCATCCCAGGCAATATTCTGGTAAATTTTCTCATGAGTTCAATTACATTCTTACTAGAGTGTGGCCACAAAAACTGCATATTATATTCCAGCTGTTAATTGAATCAACATTTTATGCCCTGGCAAATGAAAGCATCCTGCAAAACAGCCATTCTCAACGGAGGCTCAATGGGGGGGGGGGGGGGCACAAATTGAAATCATAATTTAAAAAAATGTTTTTTATGTAGTCAGTTGGAGAGAAGTATGGAAGAAACCAACTAAACAGCTGCTTTACAAGGAAGGATGTCCATAAATTTTGAGCAGAATACTAAAGGGATATAGCCAAAAAAAGTTCAGAGTGGCTGCTGCAGACCATTTTAATCACCTATTTATTTGGGCTGCCTTCAGGGATCCCTGGACTTATTTACCAAGCTGTCGCTATTCTTCAACAATTCCTAGGGCTTTACCGTTCATTGTATATGTCCTGTAAGACCAACAAGAGACAGGAGCAGAATCAGGCATCTCAGCTCATTGAGTCTGCTCTGCCATTCGAATCATGAATGTATTCTCCCTTTCAATCCCATTTTTCTGCCTTCTTCCCATAACCTTTGGCACCCTTACTAATTAAGATCCTAATAAGCTTCATTTCAAATCTACCCAATGACTAAGCATTCACAGGCAACTAAATCTTATCCTTATTCATCCTGCCAAAATACATTACATCACTTACCAGTATTAAATTCCATCTGCCCTGCCATATCAATCTTATCAATATTGCCCTGCAGCCCAACACAACATTCCTCACTATTAACTAAGCCAATATTCCTGACATCTGTGACCATTAACTATAATTGCTACATTCATTTCCAAAATGTTAGAAGGGTTCCTATGGTACACAACTTGTGACATCTTTCCAATCACACAAAAAACCCTCACCATCCCTTTCTGCCTCCTATCATCAAGGTGCGTTTGGATCTAATTGCCAACTTGTCCAAGAGTCTATGGGCTCTGACCTTTTGGACAATTCTTCTATGTGGGACCTTGACAAACTTCTATTGAAATCCATACAGACTACATCAATCACACTATGCTCACCAGTACACTTTGATATCTCTTTGAAAAATGCAATCAAATTTTTCATACAGGTCTCTCCCAAACAATGGAGATCTTTAATTAATTCAAGCCTTTCGCGTCACCCCACAGCATTTTTCTAAATAACTTTCCTACCATGGACATTAGTCTCAATGACCATTCATTATCTGACTCATCCCTGCTCCCCTCGCACCTTCCAGCAGCTCACCTGGGGACACCAAAATTTAAAAATGTAAGGCCCCAGCTAACTCACCTATCTCACTAGACCTTGAGGATTTGTCCACAGTATATCAAATTCTTCCTCTTTTTGAAAAAAAAACCCAGCATCTGTTCTAGAACTTCATCAGATTTGAGAACCAGCTTTTCAAAATCTTCAACAATGTCCTTCTACTCAGTAAATACAGATATGTATAGTTAATTTAAAAGCTCATAAACTTCCTTTGGTTCTATGCAATAGTTGCCCCATTATTCCCTAATGGGCCCTATTTTTTTCTAGGTTACAACCCTGCACTAAATAAATTTAGTTTTCCTTAATCTTGTCAGAAATGATACTGCATGCCCCCACTTTTCACGCCAAATTTATTTTTCCAAGTGCTCCCTGTGGTGAATGTCTGCCAAGCTGCCTGTCTCCCCTCTGGCGAGCCTTGCTGTACTAACATTGGCTGTGCATTATCTCTACTGTTAAGGACACTCCCCTTGGATATAACTGTATTGTCTTTCATTATTGTACCATGAGTTTCTGCTAATAAAAGCCATGATTATTGTTTGACCACATCATCTTTGTCTACTTCATCAAATGGCACTTCACTCCCCCCCACCCAGCACACCCCTGTTTAGACTCCCCACTTTCAGTTTTCTGTTCCTGCCATAAGATTTTTTTTCTTTATTTATTTAATCCTTAATATTCCTTCAGGGTTCCTTAGACTTTAATTTTGAGCAAGGGTTGGCAAACTTTTTTAACCATCAACCTCTTCATGAAATCCTTGATCTCTCATCAACCCCCCCCCCCCCACTGCATGTAAAATAAATAAATAAATATCATTAGTGATAAATTTCACTCTAGCCTTGACATTTATCAACCCCTTGGATAGTCCCAGTGACCCCCCCCCCCTCCCAACCCCCAGGGTCAATTTAGACCACTTTGCTGACCCCTGATTTAGAGATACAGCACTGTAACAGGCCCTTCTGGCCCATGAGGCCATGGTGCCTGAATACACCCATGTGACCAATTAACCTACTAAACTTGTACATCTTTGGAATGTGGGAAGAAACTGGAACAGCTGAAGGAAACCCCTTGGACATAGGGAGAACATACAATCTTCTTACAGACAGTAGTGGATTCAAATCCAGGTCACTGGCAATGTAGCAGCATTGTGCTAACTGCAATGCTAACCGTAATCCGCCCCGCTTATACTTACCCTTCATGCTTTCAGGAACACACTGGACTCAAATCTTGCAATTTAACTTTTTGAATGACTGCCACTTGTCAGATGTAATTAGCTGCTCCCATCTACTTTTACCAGTCACATGATATTGAAATACTTTCCCCCAATTCATGACCTTAACTTCAATCCATCTTTACCTTCCATAGCTACTTTATTATCTATACATTTTGATTTTCCCTGGAATATTTTCCTAACTTTTGCGAGTCAATTTTGGGATGCATTTTAGTTTTGACAAGGCTCATCCACAAAAACCAAACAACACCATGTCTCCTCCTGCAGATACCATCTGGCATTCACTGTTATTCAATTTTTAAGTAAAAATTCAGCACATATTTTGTTGTTAATTTAGTAAATGAAACAATAATGTACCCTAGACTTTTGATAAAGAATAAGACAGTGGGGAGAAAGCAAAAATTTTCAATTGACAGATATTATGGAGAAATGGAGTCATAAAATACATTTGATTATTTTACTCCTCCATTCATGATGTAAGGAGATTGCGTACAAGTTTTTTTTATAGTGCTTTATTATTTTTAATAAGCATAATGGACAATTTGATAAATGTTTATGTGCATCGTTACATACCATGCAGTTTATATAGTTATTGTTAATAAATGTGTTGCAGTGATTGCTACTATACATGCTGAACTTGTAAATAATTTGCATACAAGCCATTTTATGAAAAGAAAAACATTAAGAATAATGCAAAAAAAAAAGCCATGGCCTCAGATTTTTCTATGATAGTCATTTGTTCTAAAGCAGTGGTTTTCAAATTGCCCCCTTAAACTCCCTATGCCATAATCTTCATTATTTGATTAAATAAAACTAAATTTACTTGGTGCAGGAGTGTAACCTAGAAAAGAATAGGGCCCATTAGGGACTAATGGGGCAATTATTCCATGGAACTATCAGACTATGCCTAATCCCTCCGTGATTAGTAAGGCATTGCTTAAAGTGGTATGTGAATGGAAAGAAAAAGTTTGAAAACCACTGTTTTAATCGTACCCTAATGCTATGTAAACAGTTTCTTAACTACAAAGGAAATAGGCTAATGACAATTTTTCTCAAGCAAAATATTTTGGTAACAATTGTGTCTAGAGAAGTGATTCTCAACCATATACCACCTTAAGCAATCCCTTACTAATCACAGATAGTATAGGGATTACTTGAAATGGTATGTGAGTGGAAGGAAAAGGTTGAGAATCACTGTTTTAAACAAATAATTAGAATAATTAGAGCCACCAGCTGCTCTTGGCCCAGTATCTAACCCAGTGGTTTTCATCCGTTTTCTTGCCACTCACATCCCACTTGAAGTAATCCCTGTGCCATCGGTACTCTGTGATTAGTAAGGGATTGCTTCAGGTGGGATGTGAGTGGAAAGAAATAGTTTGAAAACCACTGTTGTAATCGTACCTCATTGACTCGTTATGTGCATGGTTTCTTAACTCCAAAGGAGTTAATGACAATTTTTCTCAAGCAAAATATTTCAGTAACAATTGGGTCTACGAGCAGTGATTCTCAACCTTTCCTTCCCACTCACATACCACCTTAAGCAATCCCTTACTAATCACAGAGCACTTACGGAATAAGGATTGTTAAGGTGGAATATGGATTTAAGGGGGCAGTTTAAAAATCATTGCTCTAATGCACACATGTCAAACTCAGGCCCGCGGGCCAAATTTGGCCCGTGATATAATTATATTTGGCCCGCAAGATCATATCAAATATGTATTAGAGCTGGCCCGCTGGCCGCCACGCCAGTATAGCGCATGCACAGCTAATACTACGAATCCCAGAATGCTTTGCAAATGCGTTGGCGCCGGCCCGTCAGCCCGCTAATTGCCCCCACCTCTTCTCTTTACTTTCTGCGACCTGTCGCCTAACTCACATGTAATAAACCCCTTACGAAAAATGGCCAAACGAAAGACAGAAAACAGGACCTTTCAAGACAGGAAGGAGGCAGAATATATGTTCATCATTTTAAAAGACAAACCTGTTTGTCATTGAAGCAAGTTGTTATTTTTTTGACTTGTTGGCTTGTGAAAAAAAATACATTTAAAAGGAGCTTAAAGGCTATAGAGAAGTATTATTTATTGAATATTTTATTTCTCATTTGTTAATGCTTCTTCTGGAAAGAGTTTAACCAAAACTATTATTAAACATTTATTTTAATAAGAAAAAGTTTAACATTACATATGTTGAAAGAAGATGTTGTTGAAAATTTTCAATAAATATTTAGTTTGGCCCACGACTTAGTCCAAGTTTTTAATTTTGGCCCTCTGTGAATTTGAGTTTGACACCCCTGCTCTAAAGGAATGAGGATTAGACAATCATGAACTGATCAAACTGAGGCAACTCTCTGGGAAGATGGGGGAAGAGAAGAAAAATGTAAGAGCAGGAATTAGCTATAAAACTGTAACCTACCTAACAACTTCCAATATAAAGGGAAAAATTTGCTTGCCTAAACATTTTTTACTTCAATTTAATTGTGATAAATGTTATAACACATTTGGATTTTCAAAAGACTTTTTATTCTTACCAATGTCTACGTGCAAAAATATCAACAAATACAAAATTTTGGCATCTTGGGACTAATTGAAGAAACTGGCTTGAAACACAAGGACAAGTTAGAGACTATGTAGTATGGTATGTACTCAAGTTAATTAACTCAGAATGATGTTGAAACCATTATAATTTCAGACAGTAAGCACAGTGACAGAACTTGAAATTGAAATAAACAACCCAAAAACATGTCCTTAAATTGTGGCAGTAAAATATTAGAAAAGGGCAATTTTGAGAGAATAGGGAGAATAATTTGATTGGACCTTTATCAGACAACATTCAGAACACTACGTAATGTTGCAGAGAAATCGAATTAGGTGCATAAAAGAATTACGAAGTTGGTAACTGATTTGTAGGTTATGACAATCAAGAATCTCAGAATAAAGTGGAGGTGGTATATGACTATAGCTAACATAATAATGAATTTACAATAGCATCATGTTTTGATAAAATTGGAAACTACATTCCCATTCAGATTTGGTTTCAGATTCATTCTCAAGTACATAACGGTCGGTACATGACATCACATACAACCCTGAGATTCTTTTTCCTGCGGATCAGGCAGAATTGCCATCTATTGTTCGTGCAAAAAAAAACTGTACATAATGTACACATGCAAACAAATAAACAAGTGTAAACAACTAACTGTGCAATACAGAGAGGAGAAAAATCAATCAATAAAGTACAAAAGAGTCCATAAATGAGTCCCTGATTGAGTTTGTTGTTGAGGAGTCTGATGGTGAAGGGGTAGCAGCTGTTCCTGAACCTGGTGGTGTGAGTCTTGTGGCAGCAGCAAGAATGGAGTGCGTGCTGGGGGGTGTGGATCCTTGATGATTGCTGCCGCTGTCCGACGGCAGTGTCCCCTGTAGATGTTCTCAATGATGGGGAGGGTTTTGTCTGTGATATCCTGGGCTGTGTCCACTACCTTTTGCAGGCCTTTATCCTCAGGGATATTGGTGTACCCATATCAGATTGTGATGTAGTCGGTCACCACACATCTTAAGAAATTTTCCAAGATTTCTGGTGTCATACCAAACCTCCACAAACTCCGGAGAAAATAGAGGCTTCGACGTGCTTTCTTCATGATGCCATTAGTGTGTTGGGTCCAGGTGTGGTTCAATAAGTCCCCTTCAAAATGACCTTTCCTTTGGTTACGATAGGGCTCAATAATTCCCGTTCGAAATGACCTTTTCTTTGATCACGGTGGGGTTCAATAATTACTCTGACAGGGAGAATCACCCAAATTGTCCATTTCACAGAGTCATTCCAGAACAGTGTTCATGAGATGGCTGCTGATCACAAAGTGTGCTGTTCTTTTAAATGTTTCTCTCACATGTCTCTCTCTCTCTTTCCATTTGTCCCTAGATAAAGCAACAAATGTTTTCTCCTTTCTCCAGAGGTTAAACTTTGGGCACAGTCTGTACCTGATTGTTACCACTCAGTTCTCTCCTATTGTGAATGGTCACAGCCAGTACTAGCCCTTAAAGTGACAGTCACTAAATGAAATAAGAGCTCATAATAAGGGGTTAGCTCTCAGTCTAACCCTGATTCTGGGCCCATTTTCCATACTTCTGCCTTCTCCAGCACTGCTTCCAATGGCATCCCATGCACCTCTCACGATCCGCTCCACGGTTTGCAGCAGTCCATGTTCCCTGCTTCAGTTTGTTTAAACCGATCCAATCCACGAATATGAAAATCTATTTTGGGTTTTCTATTTTGATGCATTTACCGATCATAGACACAACGTAGCGGGTTAGGAATTTCACCAATGTGAGGAGCTGAAGTGGCTGCTGCAACCTCATGCGCTGGCGTCTTGAACTATAAAAGTGACCCCCACATTATGGCCATTTGAGTTACATGTCTCCCTCACAAAATTTACAAATCACAGTGTAGAAATCTGAGATACAGAATAAAATACACTCTCCTGGAATTTATATGGAAAAAATAGTAACTAAATCAACATTAAATTTGAATTTTTTGAATTGTGTTTCTTGATGTGGCTTCACTTATGGAAAAATCACCGTGTACCATATTACGAACACCCTACCCAGCACATTTACACTAGAGTTGCCTGTAAATATTTTGTACTCACATGCGCAATGCCTTTATTACTGATGTCGAGCGTTTTGACACACTATTTCCCATCCAAGTGACCCGTGCATCTCAGCAACTTATGCCAATGTAAAATTCAACTTGTATGTGCAACTGTTTTTAAACATCATATCAATTGTTTACTTATTCACTTGCTTTACTGTATGTAAGAATATGCTGATAGACCAACCTGCAGTTTACCCCATAATCTACACTTGTCACATCCAACACAGTCCATTATCCTTGAAATGTTCTTAAAATGGAGCCTAAATTCCTCCTGTGCAAGATGAAAAGAATAATTACAATCCAATAGTTAATTTAGTTTTGCACATTTAAACAGAGTTGACCTTGAAATCCAAAATTCAACATAAAATGCTACACACATCGACACGGTAACTCTCCGTAAGTTAGAGGAGCATGCCATTCAGAAACATCCTTGGGCACCATTATAATTTTCAGTTGCTTGTCATGCAGAATCTTGTATTTACTTTTCTACATTTCAGTCAGCATTCACTGTGTACAATATCATTTGCAACACAGAACAGGCTTGATTATTTTGCATTCAGTGTCATGGATTCAATGGATTATTTTTGAGCAATTGTGTTACTTTTTATTAATTTTGAATCCTTTATGGGAAAACTCTAGGATCTTTTATATTATTTATGTTCTTACAAAAAGAATACTCCAATTCTGTACCTTTAATGTCTTAGCTTCTTTCTTGTCACCTGCAAACATCGACTTCTCATCAAAATGCATAGGAAATGATCTACAGAAAAGGAAAACAATTTATAGCAGTTAAAGCAAATGACATAAGTGGATTTGAAATACTTTTCTCCACATATGTTCATATCAATCAACTAAGCAACAACCAAAAACTTGCTTTGATCTTGCAAGTTAAATCTTCAATTCTGGATTTTTAAAACCTGAATTCAATAATATTTGCATATTTTAAGTTGAATGAAATTATGAAAAATATTCCTATTCAAAGCAATAATACAACATAAATATCAAAGGCATTTGAAATGGGAGACAAATTAAAGGGAAAATCCAGAAAAGTATGATGGCAGGGACCTTTAGAGAGGAGATTTAGCACTGAAATCTAGAATTAAAAAAAAATGTCAAACAAAACTTGTTTCATAGAAATACAAAATACAGGAATGTATTAATTAAGATAGTGTTGAAGATGTGGTTTTCATGAACTTCAGTAAGAATTTTCAAACGCCCCACATGGTGTGCTAGTCCATAAAGTAAAGCAAAAGGGATTCAAGGCATGCTGGCAAACGAGATCCAAGATTGGCTTGGATCAGAAGCAAGAGGAGAATGATGGTTGAGTCTAGACTGGAAGACTATAACAAGTATTGTACCACATGGATCACTGCTAGGACCTTTATGTTTGTAATATAAATGTCTTGGATGTGATGTGATTCGCAAATTTTTGGACATAAATACTATACGAGGTTACTCAAGGATACACAAGAAATTGGATCAGCTGAAAAATTTAGTGGTGTCAGACAGAATTTGATCTAGCCAAATGTGAAGTTGTAGCCGATTTATTGAGGCTGGAAAGGCTCCTTTTATACAGTTGGAATTACCGCCATTTGTTTGATTGGCTGACATCAGCGGCATGAATAACAATAGCGGGCGGGACCATTCTTGCATGTGAATATCCTTCTTCCCCAGCCTGTTATTGATCTGTTCGCTGGGCAACTTGGCCAGCGCCATTTAGGGCTGCTGGTCTTGTACTGCTCCAGCTTTCAACTGCGCCAGTTTGCTGTGTTAAGGGACGTGTTACAGTGAGTTATACTGCTGTTTACTACCGCACACACCGTGCGATGTGCCGGCTTGATCTCCACGATGGCAGGCAACTACAAAGTAACATATTCTGGAAAGTTAAATTCTAGTTAATGGCAGAGACCTTTGGAGAGCTGGTGTACAAAGAGATATTGGGGGGGGGAATGGGGGTGAGTCAGTATTCCCCAGAAAGTGGCAACAATCTAGGGTAGTGAAATTTAATTTGTGTCTTTACAGGCCAAGACAATGATAATAATAATTGGGAATCATGTTGCAGGTGTTCTAAAAATTGGTTTGACATGAAAAATTGTGTACAGTTCAGGTCACTACACAACAAAGCACCAACAGAGTACAGATTTTCACCCTAAGATGATGCCTGGAATGGAGGGCTGCAGATACAAGGAGAGATTTGTATCGGCTGGCTTTATTCTCACTGGATTGTAGGTGTGACTTTACAGAGATTTATAAAGGGGTATAGATAGGATTGACTGTCAGAGTCTTTTATCCTGGGGCAGGAGAGCCTAAAACCAAGGTTTAAAGAGAAGAGAAAAATTTAAAGGAGATCTGATGGGTAAGGTTTCCCACAGTGCAAATGCTGAATATCTGGCACAAGCTGTCAGAGGTGGTGGCAGAGGCAACTACAATTACAATGTTTAAAAAGCATTTGGACAGGTACTTGGATAGGAAAGCAGGTGGTTATGGCCGTGTGCAGGCAATTTGATTAGCAGACAGATAGCACATTTGAAATAAATAAGGTGAATTGAAAGAGCCTGTTTCTGCACTGAATAATTCTATGATTTTAATCACATTAATAAAATGAAAATAGAGGAATAGTCCTCCATTATGTATTGCAGAACATATGCATTTTGCAAATAAAAAATTAATCTTAAAAACTGTACAAACTGCCGAGTACATATTGCATGTAGCCTATATTCTGTGTACAAATCAAACAATTACACTCAAACATCAACAATTCAACCAAATTACAATGGGCAAATTAAAATTGATCTAATTCTTACAAATAGTAACTTTAGATAAAATCATGTGTAGTATCCCAAAGTTTAATAATTTTTCTTACTTGGTTTCATTCAGAACCTCCAGGAGCTGCTTTTTGGTAATTGTATCTTCTGTTGCATTTCCAGTGTACAAGTCCACAACTGAACGTTCAAAATACAGAGCTACTTTTGATAAAGCTCTCAGTTGAATCAAGTATAAAAAATAAAGGTTTTTCAATCTTCTTGGGCCCTCTCCTTTTGTTTCAGCAGGGTGAAACCGATATCGAAATTCCTCTAAATTTGGTCCCCATCTTGTTCTTCCCCACCCATCTGAAAAACAAGGTTGAAGCAATATATTGAAAAGCAATGAACAATGCTGATAAATATACAAATAATATCTAGATGAATACAATATGGATTGATAAACACATAATTTTGCTGCTTATGAGGAAAGCAACCTTTAAAAATCTTGCACTAGTAATTGTACAAAGCATTGGTGAGGCCAAATTTGGAATACTGTGTGCAGTTTTGGTCACCAAATTATAGGAAGGATATAAACAAAATAGAGAGAGTGCAGACAAGGTTCACGAGAAATGTTGACAGGATGTCAGGGTTTGAGTTACAGAGAAATGTTGAGAAGCCTGGGGCTTTTTTCTCTGGAGCGTAGAAGATTAAGGGGGGATTTGATGGAGGTGTTCCAAGATTTTAAAAGGGACAGAGAGAGTCAACATGGATAGGCTTTTTCAATTAAGAGTGGGAGATATTCAAACCAGAGGCCATGGTTTGAGATTGAAGGGGGAAAATTATAAGGGGAACATGAGGGGAAATTTCTTCACGCAAAGGGTGGTTGGGATGTGGAATAAGTTTCCAGCGGAGGTGGTTGAAGCAGGAATATTATTTACAATTAAGAAAAGACCATAATTACATGGAAGGGAGAGGATTGGAGGGGTATGGACCAGGTGCTGGTCAGTGGGACTAGGAGGGTGGGGATTTGTTCTGGCATGGACTAGTAGGGCCAAACTGGCCTGTTCTGTGCTGTATATGGTTATATGGAGCTGTTAAGTTCTCTCAATACTTCTCATTACTTAAAAGAACTAAAAAAATCTGTGCTTTGAAAAGTAAATATTGCCAATACATGAAGAAGCTGTTACTCTATTTTCTTTTTAATTAGACTTTTCAGAACAAAATTATTCCTCTTGTTTGCATTTTGTTTCCTCAAAGTTCAATGAATTGTTGCAAAGCAAGTCCTCAAAAGTGGTCAATGTAGCATGGATTTCACTGCTTACTGAATAAATTTGTACAAATTGATGAAAAATATAAACATCCACCCCACACCAAGGTAAAGACCAATCATTCACCCCATACTGGATTTTTTAGGGATAATTTTTTGTGTGATAACCTGGGTTGAAGTCTATTCATTCATTAAGGCTAATTTTACCAGTGTGCAAATAAACCCATATACAGACCTTGAAATTACATAGATCAAGCACATCTAAATTAGGTGCAGTAATAAGACAACAGATTATTCAAACTTGTATTTCAAACTGACCAGACCGCTATGCTAGATCCTGAGAGCTTTGAATCCACCAGTCCTTCAAAAATTCACTTTAAAATTTCTACTGAGCTAGACCCCACAAATCTTTGTAGAGAATTCCAGAGATGTAACAGATCAATCTCGTCCTACCATACCAGCTAAGATCGAATAGCAATATTATTTTAACTCAAGACAACTTTGATTTATGACTTAGTCATGGCAAATATTACCTAAACTTCATTATTTATCATTCTGCCATTGCAATTTAATAAGCCAACAGATCTACCCATAGGCCCTTTGCAAGTTGATTCTTTCCCTGCTCATTTCATATCAATCCTTGAGATTATGTATTAAATCTGCTTCTAAACTACTACTCTTGAACTGAATGGGGAAATTGCTGGCCTTAAATTTTAGTATTAGAGTGCAAAGATACTTTGCAATGACCTAAGGCTGGCAGTTTGTGAAATGAACATGCAAATGACATGCTGAATTATATAAACGCATTACTCCAATAGCTCTTCGAAACATAATGAAATATTAAATTGTTTTTGCCCGAGCATAACATTCATACATACCATCAAGGAGGTACTTGGCACAGAGGTGTAAATTGATACTAGCATGGAGTCCAGAAATTAACCTGTAAAATACTCTCTTTTCAAGGCAAAGACCTACAAATTTGAACATTCAGAGGTTACCTGAGAAATTATAAATCACATTAAATAAGAAAACTTTAGCTGATATACTTTCATAAATTAGGCCCAGGAGAGTTCAGAAAAGGAAAATTCCACTTGCAGACAAAATATCCATGTCTTGTGGATATTTTGGTAAGCATCAATGGAAGAAAAAAATGGTCAACTGCAATTCTTCAAGACTGAGCTTGGAGGAGAGTTGGTTTAATGAATTCAGGATGAGAGGGGTAGGTCCAGGTCCAGTGGGAGAATGGTGGGCCAGGAAGAGGTAAAAGATAATGGACAGAGGCAGATGACAGACAGATAGAGGGAAAGAAAAACAAAGGGTGAGATGAAGGAAGGTTAGTTATACATGGTGTGGTGCATGATAGATTGCGACAATGACAGTGGGTGCTGGAATCTGATCACTGAGGTATCTCTTCCCTCCAAGGATGGGATTTACTGGGATTATTATCTAAAGAGGGTTTGCAAAATCAGTGAGGATCCCTTCCAACCTGCATACAGCATCTTCCAGCAACTCCTGTCTGGAAAGAGATACAGGAGTATTGGGGCCATAGCCACCAGGTTGAGAAAAAGCTTCTTCCCACAGGCAGTGAGAACGCTGAAAGACGGATGAACTGCTCACACTAACCATCTGTGACTCAACTATTTATTTAACAATAATATTTATTTATTTTCATATTTCCATGGATGTGATTATGTCAGTATGTTTGCAGTGTATTACACCGAGGACCGGAGAATGTTGTTTTGTCAGGTTGTACTTGTACAATCAGATGATGAATAATCTTGAACCAATAATGGTATATGAAAGACTGTTTTGGAGCCTGAATGGTTGTGAGGGAGGAGGTTTAAGAGCAAGTGTTACACTTCTTGCAGCTGCAGGAGAAAGTATCAGGGGAAGGGTAGATGTATGTATGGTGGTGGTGTCTAATTGCAGCTTAGATATTCAAAGTGTCAAAGGGCATGGGAGGCATTTCAAAGTGGTGAAGGGCAGAACAGGAATGTGGTTCCTGTTGTCTTAACCTTTCACCCCACCAACCTTTGCATTCAACACATCATCCTCAATGATGCCTGCCAATTGCAACGAGATCCCACCAAATGTATTGATTATTAGAACTAGTAAGAAAATTCCATAGCCCAAAAAAATTATAAAGCTTCTATTCGAACATTTCAAAAATCAAAGAATTATTTTGAAGAGAAAAAAATCCTTTAAAAGTTATAAAGATTAACAGAATGTAATTTTCATTTATATCTCCATTACTGGTTTCATTACACTAAGAAAGAAAAATCAAATGATAAACTTTCCTTCACAAACATTTGAACCATGAAAGTTCAATGCGACATGAGTGAATATTTTTTAAATTTATATTTCCGTCTTGATGGTTAAATAGCTCAACATATTCTGCTTTAAACAGCTTTTACTTAAAAAAAATTCAGTTTTAAATTCATGTTTAGTCATTACCTTCCAACCAGTTGTAGAAAGACTCGCCTGCGGACATAAAAGTAAATCACAAATTATGACAAAGGTAAAATGCAATTTTATCTTACTACACTTATCAATATCAACATATTTTACTGAGTTCTTTTTATTCACTCCCAAGATGTGAACACATGCTTGAGTATGATTTTGCTAGCCTCATTAACCCCTCAAACATTTATCATCAACTCAAAACAGAAAGCACTGGCGCATTGTTTTGGGCCATACACAGTTGAACTTGTGCAATTCTCAATAAATATACATGCATATACAGCTTCAGCAATAGTAACATCACAAATTTTCCATTCACTAAGTCAGACACCATGCCAGTTGAGGCAACATTACTACACCAGCTGATTGATACTGGTCCTCGGTGTAATACTGATTGACCAGTTCAGGGACAAACTGGCAAATTTTCTAGTCCTACACGAGTACTTCCAACATTATATCCAGCATTAATGGGAGTTAACAGAGTCTTTCGATAAAATAAATTTACACCATTCTTTCAAAAGTCATTGTAAATACAAAACATATATGCTTTTCTGTTATTCACTGGAGTTAGTATATAAAATTACAAGGTAATGATAATAAATTTCTCACATTTGAAGAGAAATTTTGAGTAGATGGCAACATAGCTATCAGGAAATACATTTCTCATTAGATTCCAAGGAAACTTGCAAACATAATTAACTTTTTCAATGCCTCATAGATGAAATTAATAAATTTTGTAATAAATACCAAAAGAAAATTAATGACTTGCCTAAAAGGGAAATGTATTATTTACCAAATAAAATGTACAATTTAAGAATACAAAAATTTTTTTAAAAATATTTTATGATTTTCCAAAATTAAACTCAAGTTATCAGCATTATCAGTATCAATGTTAACAGTATCAGCATTGACTATAATTTATAATAATCCATTTTATACAGTTCCTGCAGAGTTCAAGCTCTTTTCATCTCCCTCCCTCCTCATCCCCCACATTTAACCCCTAACTAAACCACAGTTAAACACAACATTCAACACACTCACAACAAAGGTATAAGACATATATCAGGGCTTTATGGGTTTGTCATGGCATGGCAGCCAGTGCTCAGGCTGTTTTCTTCTCTTGAATTTTCCTGGTTGGGATGGGATAGAACCACACCCCCTGCCCCCCAATTGAGGGACAGATGGGGAAGGTAAGGTGGCAATGCGGGATGGTCCACACTATAATCATGCTCCGAAGGAATTTAAATCCAATTGCCATATTTTCAAAAAAGTGTTATACTTCTTTCTTATGTTGCAAGTAATTTTCTCAAGGGGAACACAGCTTTACATTTCTGCATTCCAGGAGTCAGATTTCCAGGTAACTGCTATGCACTTCCTGGCCACTGCCAATGTGATCATTGTGAATTGGATTTGAAATTTGGACAGGTTCATTGTAAATCTTATGTCCATTACGTTTCCCAACAGGAACAACTCTGGGTCCTGTGAGAATTCTTTACCTATGATTTATTTTCTAGGACTTGGCCGAATTCCACCCAGAAGGGTCTCACCTTGATACGTGTGTGTCAAGGTTGTGTGCACAAAGGTTCCTGTCTCAATGCTACATCTCAAGCATTGGTATGATAATTCTGGTTTAGATCTATTCAGTTTTTGCAGTGTCAGGTACAACTGGTGGAGAGAGTTGTATTGTACCAGCCTGAATCGCACATTAATGATTGCAGTCATGCTGACCCGACAGAAGTCGGACCAGCACCACTCATCAATTGTTATTCCTAGGTCCGACTCCCACCTCTGCCTTGATTTATGAAGGCCTGGTTTAGGTCCTTATGCTTGGAGCAAGAAATACATTACCGAGATGAACTTCCATGTGTTCCCCCTTCAAATCATGGCCTTGATATCACATTGGTTGGGCCATAGTTGGACCTAATTTGTCCTGCATTAAAGATATTACCCGAAGGTAGCAGTGGAATTCTTACTTGATAAATCGTACTTATGCCTGAGTTGTTCAAACGGCATCAGCTGCCCCTGCTTGTAACAGTCCTCTACGCATGATGCCAGGTGTCTAGGATCTTGTTACCTATTATCAATGGTATTAATCTATTTGGAGTCAGGGGTGTTTTTGGGGACAACCTGCCTTTGATTCCTTGGTTAATTTTATTCCAAATGAAGATAATTTGTTTTAGTATAGGGCTGTCTGTTTTCCCAGATAACAATTTAGTGTTCCATTTATAAATAAAGTCCTCTGCTACCTTCTCGCTTACCCCATGCAGATTAATTTGTGCCCAGGATAGTACACCTCACCATTTAAAGAGTGAGGTGATGTATCTTTACTGGGCTGCCCAATAATCTGGCATTCATAATCGGCCCAGTCTGTAATCCCAGGACAATTTCTGGATGTACACATTCATTTTAACACAGTTGACCCTACCCACTAATGTTATGGGCAGGGACTTCCATCTATTTGAGTCCTCTTTAATTCTCCTAAGCCAGGGGGTATAATTTAGTTTATACAAATTATTCAAGTTATTGTCTATTCTGACTCCTAGATATAAAATCCTGCTTTGTGGCCAATTTAAATAACTGTTTTCTTGATATTGACTGTAAACCCTCCCCCCCCCCCCCCACCTTAGTAAGTAGCATAGTCTCGTTCTTGTCCCAATTGATCTTCTAGCTAGAGATCTCCCCATAGTCCTCCAGAGTAGAGCACAGCTTGGACAATGAATTTACTGGGTCTGTCAGATATATATTAGTACGTCATCAGCAAATAAATTGATTTTATGTTCTTCCTGGCCTACTCTAAAACCCTTGATGTCTGGATCCTGGTGAATGGTTTTGGCTCGTGGCTCCATGGCAACTACTAACACTGCTGGAGATAGGGGGCACCCTTGTCTACTTGATCGTGTCAGTGGGAAAGCTGGAGAAATTTGTCCATTGATCACAACTTTAGCCTTGGGCGCATGGTACAGTGCCCTTATCCAATTTATAAAAGATGGCCCCAACCTCAACATTTCCAGCACTTTGAATAAGAAATCCCATTCCAATCTATCAAATGCTTTTTCCGCATCCAGGATCCACAGCCAAACCTCTCTCATTTCTTGTTTTTGCCTGATGCATTATACTCAGCGGTCTGCCAATGCTATCCGCTGCCTATCTATTTTTTACATAAAGCCTGCTTGGTCTTTATTTATTAGTTTTGGCAAATGTTACACCAATCTATTTGCTAGGGCTTTGGCGAGTATCTTATAGTCTGTGTTTAATAGTGAAATGGGTCTATAAGAAGATGGCGTTAGTGGATCTTTGTCTTTTTTAAGGATCGTCGGAATGATTGCTGTTGAAGAAGATTCCAGGAGGGTATGGGTTTCCATTGCCTGGTCTACCACCTCCATATAGAGAGGCATCAATAAATCCTTAAATTCATTATAAAACTCAGGTGGAAACTCATCTTCCCTAGAGACTTATTAGTCTGTAGTGAATTCAATGCTTTCCCTAACTCTTCTTCTGTAAAGGGAAGATCTGGGCCTTCCTGTTCTTCTGGGTCTAATTTGGTAACTCTAATTTAGACAGTAACTCACTGGCTTTATTGAACCTCCCTGTCAATTCCGATTTATATAAACCCTCTTACAATTCCCTGAAGGTCTCATTAATCTCTTTTGGTTTAGGAGTGATCCTGCCATTCCCAGTTTGTACCACATTGATCGTCCTTGAGGTCTATTCTGTCTTCAACTGCCAAGAAAGGACTTTGTGGGAACTCTCCCCCAATTCATAGAATTTTTGTTTGACCGCATTATGGCCTTTTCCATACTATACATTTGGAGCATACTGTATTTCAGTTTATTTGTTAGAGCCCTATAATGGGCCTCTAAACCCTATTTTTGGAATGTAGACAAGTAATTTCCTGTGCTAATTCATCCACCTCCCTCATATTTATTTTTACTGTTTTGGTGTATCTAATTATTTGACCTCTCAAATATGCTTTGAGTGTGTCCCATATGAGGAATTTATCTGGAGTAATGGTAGAGTTGGCTCACATAACTTATCTAGTTGCGCTCTTATGAATCTAAAAAACTCCGGCTTCTTTAATAGTAACGTATTAAGACACCATCTCTATGCTGTATTCTGCTTATCTGGCATTTCTATTGTTAATGTCAGGGGTAAATAATCTGAGAAAAGTCTAGCTGTGTACTCAGCTTTCATGATCCTACCCCCTACATAGGCTGAGGCCAGGAAAAAATCTATTCTAGAGTTGGAGTCATGTTGTTTTGAGTAAAAGTACCTACACCTCCACCTCCAAATGCCCATCAAGTTCAGCTCCCTCATACCATCAGTGATAGCCCTTGCCACCTTTGTTTTGGTTATTTTCTTTGTTGACTTATCGAAGAAAGAATCCAGACAAAAATTAAAATTTCCCTCAACCAGGATGTTTTCCTTTCCCTCTGCCAATCCCAGGAAAATGTCCTGTATGAACTGTTCATCATCAAAGTTGGGGCAGATGCATTTACTAAGGTCCAAGATTCTGAATATATCTGATAGTGCACCATTACAAATCTTCCTGTTCTGTCTATGATCACATTCTGCACTCTCACTGGAACACTCTTCCCTATCAGAATTTCCAACCCCCTTGCATTTGAGCTGAATGAGAAGGCTACTGCTTGGCCTACCCATCCCCTTTTAGCTTTTGGTGTTTCTGCTCCATTAAATGTGTTTCTTGGAGAAAGGCCAGATCTGCTCTGATTTATTTTTGTGCGTGCCAAGACTCTTTTTCTCTTCACTGACCCGTTCACACCATTAACATTAAAACTAATGTACTCTATACTTTTAGCCATTGCCTCAGGGATTCTCAGACTTGTTTCCTCCATACCTCCACTGCCCCTCATCCATCGTTCGTCCAACCTTTTTTCTTCAGCTGTCTGCTCCAGCCCACCAATATACTACAACCAACCCCAAACCCATACAACACCCGCCATTAAAACTACTTACCACCCCCATACATTGCCCCTCTCCATCTCTTTGCAGATCTCCCCTTCTGCCTCCACTGGTGACTGCATCCCCCTTGTCATCACCACTCTCCTCTATGTTAAAGGTTGTGCTTTTTGCACCCATCTTCCTTACTCTCCTCTCCATCCACTTTCCCCGTGTCTCCAGGACCAGTTTCCTCATTAATTTCTTCCCCTTTTCACTTCCACACCCATTTATTTACATTCTTCACTGTCATTATTTCATAAGCGTTATACCCAATGCTGATCGTTAGTTGTTTGACAAATTTTTGAGCTTCTTTTGGGTCTGAGAAAAATTTCCTCTCTCCTCCCGGCATTACTATTTTCAAGTTTGTCATACCCCTTTTGCTTTGCCACCCTTTTCAGTGGATCAAATTCCTTCTTTTGACGAAGGAGGGTCCCAATGATATCAGGATAAATAAAAACTTTATTGACCTCCAGCTCCAAGAGCCTTCCCCTTGCTTTTGACCAAGCGACCACCGCTCATAAAATTTTTTTCTTTGTCCTAGTGGCACAGTAGTTCTACCAGCACCAAGCGTGGCCTCTGTTTGGGCCCTGGGCATGCAAAGATGGACCCTTTCGATCTCCACCAATTCCCCCAAGGTTTCCTTCCCGAGTTTCCTGAAGCCAGCGTTGAAAGAAGGCAAAAGGGTTTCTCCCCTTCATTCCTTCCTTTAATCCAGTGGTTCTCAACTTTGTTCTTTCCACTCACATTTTTCTTTGGCTTGGCTTCGCGGACGAAGATTTATGGAGGGGGTAAAAAGTCCACGTCAGCTGCAGACTCGTTTGTGGCTGACAAGTCCGATGCGGGACAGGCAGACACGATTTCAGCGGTTGCAGGGGAAAATTGGTTGGTTGGGGATGGGTGTTGGGTTTTTCCTCCTTTGCCTTTTGTCAGTGAGGTAGGCTCTGCGGTCTTCTTCAAAGGAGGTTGCTGCCCGCCAAACTGTGAGGCGCCAAGATGCACGGTTTGAGGCGATATCAGCCCACTGGCGGTGGTCAATGTGGCAGGCACCAAGAGATTTCTTTAGGCAGTCCTTGTACCTTTTCTTTGGTGCACCTCTGTCACGGTGGCCAGTGGAGAGCTCGCCATATAACACGATCTTGGGAAGGCGATGGTCCTCCATTCTGGAGACGTGACCCATCCAGCGCAGCTGGATCTTCAGCAGCGTGGACTCGATGCTGTCGACCTCTGCCATCTCGAGTACTTCGACGTTAGGGATGTAAGCGCTCCAATGGATGTTGAGGATGGAGCGGAGACAACGCTGGTGGAAGCGTTCTAGGAGCCGTAGGTGGTGCCAGTAGAGGACCCATGATTCGGAGCCGAACAGGAGTGTGGGTATGACAACGGCTCTGTATACGCTTATCTTTGTGAGGTTTTTCAGTTGGTTGTTTTTCCAGACTCTTTTGTGTAGTCTTCCAAAGGCGCTATTTGCCTTGGCGAGTCTGTTGTCTATCTTGTTGTCGATCCTTGCATCCGATGAAATGGTGCAGCCGAGATAGGTAAACTGGTTGACCGTTTTGAGATTTGTGTGCTTGATGGAGATGTGGGGGGGCTGGTAGTCATGGTGGGGAGCTGGCTGATGGAGGACCTCAGTTTTCTTCAGGCTGACTTCCAGGCCAAACATTTTGGCAGTTTCCGCAAAGCAGGACGTCAAGCGCTGAAGAGCTGGCTCTGAATGGGCAACTAAAGCGGCATCGTCTGCAAAGAGTAGTTCACGGACAAGTTTCTCTTGTGTCTTGGTGTGAGCTTGCAGGCGCCTCAGATTGAAGAAACTGCCATCCGTGCGGTACCGGATGTAAACAGCGTCTTCATTGTTGGGGTCTTTCATGGCTTGGTTCACATACCACTTTAAGTAATCCCTATGCCATAAGTGCTCTGTGATTATTAAGGGATTATTTAAGGTGGTTTCCGCAAAGCAGGACGTCAAGCGCTGAAGAGCTGGCTCTGAATGGGCAACTAAAGCGGCATCATCTGCAAAGAGTAGTTCACGGACAAGTTTCTCTTGTGTCTTGGTGTGAGCTTGCAGGCGCCTCAGATTGAAGAGACTGCCATCCGTGCGGTACCGGATGTAAACAGCGTCTTCATTGTTGGGGTCTTTCATGGCTTGGTTCAGCATCATGCTGAAGAAGATTGAAAAGAGAGTTGGTGCGAGAACACAGCCTTGCTTCACGCCATTGTTAATGGAGAAGGGTTCAGAGAGCTCATTGCTGTATCTGACCCGACCTTGTTGGTTTTCGTGCAGTTGGATAATCATGTTGAGGAACTTTGGGGGACATCCGATGCGCTCTGTTTGGCCTGGAAGTCAGCCTGAAGAAAACTGAGGTCCTCCATCAGCCAGCTCCCCACCATGACTACCAGCCCCCCCACATCTCCATCGGGCACACAAAACTCAAAACGGTCAACCAGTTTACCTATCTCGGCTGCACCATTTCATCAGATGCAAAGATCGACGATGAGATAGACAACAGACTCGCCAAGGCAAATAGCGCCTTTGGAAGACTACACAAAAGAGTCTGGAAAAACAACCAACTGAAAAACCTCACAAAGATAAGCGTATACAGAGCCGTTGTCATACCCACACTCCTGTTCGGCTCCGAATCATGGGTCCTCTACCGGCACCACCTACGGCTCCTAGAACGCTTCCACCAGCGTTGTCTCCGCTCCATCCTCAACATCCATTGGAGCGCTCACACCCCTAACGTCGAGGTACTCGAGATGGCAGAGGTCGACAGCATCGAGTCCACGCTGCTGAAGATCCAGCTGCGCTGGATGGGTCACGTCTCCAGAATGGAGGACCATCGCCTTCCCAAGATCGTATTATATGGCGAGCTCTCCACTGGCCACCGTGACAGAGGTGCACCAAAGAAAAGGTACAAGGACTGCCTAAAGAAATCTCTTGGTGCCTGCCACATTGACCACCGCCAGTGGGCTGATAACGCCTCAAACCGTGCATCTTGGCGCCTCACAGTTTGGCGGGCAGCAGCCTCCTTTGAAGAAGACCGCAGAGCCCACCTCACTGACAAAAGGCAAAGGAGGAAAAACCCAACACCCAACCCCAACCAACCAATTTTCCCTTGCAACCGCTGCAATCGTGTCTGCCTGTCCCGCATCGGACTGGTCAGCCACAAACGAGCCTGCAGCTGACGTGGACTTTTTGCCCCCTCCATAAATCTTCGCCCGCGAAGCCAAGCCAAAGAAAGATTTAAGGTGGTATGTGAGTGAGAGGGAAGGTTAAGAATCACTGCCCTAGACCCAATTGTTACCGAGATATTTTGCTTGAGAAAAATTGTCATTGGCCCATTTCCTTTGGAGTCATGAAACCATGCACATAAAGAGTCAATTAGGTATGATTAAAACAGTGGTTTTCAAACTTTTTCTTTCCACCCACCTACCACCTTAAGCAAGTGGTATGTGAGTGGAAAGAAAGAGGTTGAGAAGTACTGCTTTAATCGCACTATTTTAAGCATTTTCTGCTGGCTATAATTTTCAAGAATATCAATTCTTTGCCATAAGCGCCCCTTTTCTACCCCACACACTGTAGCTTCATTTTCCAATTTCCCTATGCTGTCCTTGTTATTTCCTGTTTTTTCTTCCAATTGTTTTACCCTCCCTTGCAAAGCATTTAATACCGAATGACATTTGTCCAACTTAACACTTAACTGGCTCGTTTTCCTGCCAAGTCCAATGTGATGCTCTTTTCCATTGCCTCCAAAATTGTCCACAGTGAGGGTTCTGAGTCCTATTTCCTTCCCAATTCCACCATCTTGGTTACCTCGTGCAGCCTGACACCATCCTTCCTTTCGACGGCACCAGCCTCCACATCACTCCCAACTTCCCTTGAGAATCTGCTGTGTTCTCTATCTCGGGGACGCAGCTTCCCGTGTTCCTGCTCTGTCCTCTTCTATGGCCTGTCGCAACAGGCGGTGTGGGGGAAACTACTGCCCTCGTCACTAGATGAGCTTGCCGAGGTGCTCATCTATACCTCCCTCGTGGGGTTGAGGTCTCCTGCGGCTCCCCTTGCCATCTCCTTCCTTGTTGCCGGGCTCAAAACCTGAATTCCCACATCCTGCCATTCTCTTCGAGGCATCTGACTCTGTCTCAACTCCTATGCCAGCCCAATGCCTCCCGGCGACCTGTCCCTGTCCATACTGCCGGTTTTCTTACGATCGCCTACTTCTCCTGCTGTACTCTGCTGGGCAAGCGCTGGGGGCTCCCCCCACATCAGGTCGCTGCCATCGTGGCTCCGAGCCCACCACCTTTAGCACTTCCCGCACCATCTTGCCGTGGTCGAGGTGGGCTGTTTTTACCCTCGCAGTTCGACACTGTTGAGGATGCAGTTTTCTGTTGATTGGAGTTCTTTCTTGCCACCTTCTTCTGGTAGGGGCTTTATTCCTTTATTTTATTCTTTTAAAACCTTCTAAATTCAATTTTTAGGTGTTTTTCTTTTGTCCTGGTCCAGGATTCTCAGGGACATGTCCTAGTCCTCATAAAGAAAAACTTTTGTAAAAAATATTAAAAACATGATTATGGAAATAGTTTATGTTGCAAACCAAATGAATTGCAGCAGTTTGTTGCAGGAATAACTTAGTTCATACATATTACTAGCAATTTCTTCTGCTCTTACCATCGTCATCACCTGAAAGAAGAAAAATAGGTCAAGAATGAAAATCAAGTCAATTAGGATCATTTGCAATATATAAAGTTTAAAACAATATACAAGTAGATGAATGGCTGTTTTCAGCTTCCTGTACAGGTACTCCCCGACTTGCGACCTATGCAACTTACGTCCATCCGCAAATATGACTGAAAATTTGTAAAATAAAAAATAAAAAATATAAAATTTATGTGGCTTATGTTGTCAAACTATAACAGGGATACACAGCATGTAAGAGCCAAAATGTGCACACTTACCTTGTTAGTCAGCAACCTGGTGTCTGTAGGCTGTGCATGGCCATCTTGATTCCTGTGCGCATACATGAGTCTTTGGTTGGCGCATGCGCAGTTTGCATATTGGAGTTCGGTTGGTGCATGTGTGAGAGTTAGGGTACGAATTCAATATTGTTAGGGCATTCAACTCTCACGCATGTGCCAACCAACCTCCAATACACGAACCCACCGTACATGCGTCAAGCAAAGACTCATGCATGCACACAGGAATCAAGGCTGCACCCCCGGGACTCTGACCAACAAGTTAACTACGCACACTCTGGCTCTTATATGCCCTGTATCCCTGTTATTGCTTTTCAAATACAACATTAAAAAATAAAGAAAAAATATAAAATTTACGTGGTTTAACAAATGTTTGCAGTTCTGAAATACAACTGACCCTTCAGTCCGAATTACAGTTGTAAGTCGGGGAGTACCTGTATACACACACATGTATTCTATTAAAGTCATTCTCCTGGTATATAAGAAGGCTGTGGATTCCAGCCTCATGCCATGACTTCAGTGAATATAATCTAGTTGTCTTCTTTTATATGCCACTGAGTAAACACTACATTGCTACAGGAACAATTGAACAAGATCTGCTTACTTGTCCAGAAGGAAGCAAAGATCCTATTGCAATACTTGAAGAACACTAGGTAGTATCCTTCAATATTTGTCTAGCTTGGTGGTTAATGTTCTTCCTTTACTAGCCACTCATCTTATATTTGTTGGCTCTCACTAGGTAGGAATGACTGCCATGTTCAATTAGCAACCAGTGCACTTAAAAAAAAGAATGTAATTCCTTAAGAAATTTGAATTACATAGCAAAAATGCAATATTTTTCTTTCTCTTGTATTCATTTTCTCAGGGCAATTAGAGAACTACAGGCAAGTAAAAATACAACCTTGACCAGAAAGAAAACATTTGCCTCACATAAAAAAAAAGAATTGTACACATGTTGATATAAATTTTGCTTTATAAATAAACTCACCTCTGCTAGGGGCTAATGGGTTCAGAGGACGATATACAGATCGAGGTCTGCAAAAAAGATAATTAATTATTTTTTGTTTCACATTATTGCAATAAGTTTCAAGAATGCTGTAACATTTAGAATGTGCATCCTTCATTCGCCATGGACTAGATCGTTGACTATGTTTTTGTCCAAGGTAAAATCAATTTCTCTCTACAGATTCAGTGGATATCAAAGTTGCAGAGAGGTGTGAATGCAGTTCAAAGCATTATGCAGATCAGCCTTCCTTCCATCGATTCTATTTTCACCTCCCACTCGCTGTCTTAGGTAAACAGCAAACATATCGAAGGAAACATCCCAACCTGGCCACATTCTCTTCTCCCCCCTCTTGGGCTGAAGATGCACAAGTTTGAAAATGTGGACCTTCAAATTTAAGGACAGTTTATTTTCTACAGTTATCAGACTCTTAAATAGATCCCCCCCCCCCCCCCATTTGTCCATGATGCCTTGCACGGTTTAACTGTACTTGTCTCTTAGCTCTGCACTTTTGTTTTTCATAACATGTTTTTATTCTTGTACTATGTATAGATTGACATGCCTGAACAGCATGCAAAAGTTTTTCCACTGTCTTAGTACCTGTGACAATAAACAATTCAATTCATTGGACACAGTTAGTTTCATGACCTACATTATTCATGTCATG
Organism: Narcine bancroftii; assembly: GCF_036971445.1. Taxonomy (NCBI): domain Eukaryota; kingdom Metazoa; phylum Chordata; class Chondrichthyes; order Torpediniformes; family Narcinidae; genus Narcine; species Narcine bancroftii. The sequence continues at coordinate 61,871,804 of NC_091474.1, read as the reverse complement.
CTTGTTTGATAATGAAGGAAAGTAGCTATCCAATCTTCATGCACATCAATTCAAAAGCAGCATATTGTGTGAACCTCCCAAATAATTTGAGATTCAGCATTGTACAAATTTGACTATAATAGAAACATACTTTACTCATGAATAGTGACCCTTCAATATTCTTCTCTTCATTTCCCATTCTTCATCAAAATTTCAACAAAAACACTGCTGCCCTTTCTATATCACTTTTATCATCGCTGTATTGCTGATCTACACTAGCCATCCAATAATAAATTCTTGCATTCATATTTGAATGATCCCATGGTCTTGGATATCCTCCACTCTTACAACACTCCATAACTGTGTTCCTTCGACTTTGGTCTTAACTTCTAAAGCTATGTTTTTAAACTTGTTATGTCAGTTTATTAAGTTTGCAGCAAATTTATTTTCCTTTACTGGGTTTGCTTATCTTTGAGTAAATATCCTTGAAGAACTTTAGTGTACTTCAAAGCAAGTGAGACTCAGTGTTAACAATTTCAAGAAAATTGTATTTCACAATTGCAACAAAGTAATGCTCTAATCTAATCCATCAGAAGGACAATCTCCTCTATTTAATTGACTGAGTAATGTTACAATTTAAAATTGCCACCATACATCTTTTCTCCCTGTCTAAATGTGTTCCATCCATATTCTTTTTGAGGTTTCTATGACCTCTAAGATAATCAAATAAATTCTAAATGAACACAAAATAGGAATAACCAAAATAATCTACAATAGAGATATTGTCTAATGATCAGGATATTCCAGGACATTTTGAAGTTAAAAGAGATGTCAGAATGAGATGAGTGGAATTTGTAAAGACTGAGTGTCACGTCATCTCTCAGTTCAACCACCAATTCATTCATGATTATCTGAATTAATGCAGAATAAATATTAGTCATTTGATCATTAGATTTTACATAACATTTGATTACCAAATGACGTGCACTGAAACATGCACAGATCTTTTGCACAAGTCTACAGCAAAGGTAAAATAAATGGGAAGCAAGCTCTATGATGATTGATTTGTATAACTATTTTATAAAATAAGTTTTGATGACATCTCAACTGATCTTATCTATGTGCCAACAATAAGCCAATGCACAACGTTTGAAACTCATTCATTGAGCATGAAGAACAAAATCTTGGACATTTATCAAGAACATTTAGCACAGTGGTTCTCAAACTTTTTCTTTCCACTCACATCCCACTTTAAGTAATCTCTATGCCATCAGTGGCTCTGTGATTAGTAAGGGATTGCTTAAGGTGGTATGTGAGTGGGAAGGTTGAGAATCACTGCTCTCAACCCAACTGTTACTGAAATATTTTGCTTGAGAAAAATTGTCATTGGCCCATTTCCTTTGAAGTTGTGAAATTGCACATAACGAGTCAATTAGGTACAACTGAAACAGTGGTTTTCAAACTTTTTTTTCCCCATCCACATACCACCTTGAGAACCTCTGATTTAGGGAGACATTAAATTTTTTAAATTTAGACATGTGTAGAGCACAGTAACAGGCCATTTTGGCCCACAAGTCCATGCTGCCCAATTAACACCCAATTAACCTATACGCCCGGTACATTTTTGAATGGTGCGAGGAAACTGGAACCCCAAGGGAAAATCCTACGCAGTGACAGAAATAATATATAAACTCCTTAGAGACAGCATAGGATTCAAACCGTGGTATTGATCGTTGGTGTTATACAGGTGTTGCGCTAACTGCTATGCCAACCAAACCACCCTGCACCAACCATGCCGCCCTAACAAATCTATTCAATTCTCTTTCAAACAGACTTGGAATTATTAAGCATTTATTCTAAATGAAACCAAATGCAAATTATTGAATAGAAACTGGCAGAATTAATACAAAAACTACAACTCAGCAAACTGGCATACATTTAATAATTTCAACCAGCCACTGAATATACCAATAAATCCAACACATCAATTAAGCTCAAAACAACTGCAGATGAAAAATACTCATTGTGAATCTCTTGAGTCAAAAAGATAAGAGTTCAAAGCTTTTTACTACAGGCTCGTATTAATTCAGCATGCACTTTGGGGGTGGGTGGGGGGGGGAGGAAGACGAGAAGGGGACTACACATTGGGATATAGTGCATACATGCTTTAGTTGCCCATTCAGAGCCAGCTCTTCAGCGCTTGACGTCCTGCTTTGCGGAAACTGCCAAAATGTTTGGCCTGGAAGTCAGCCTGAAGAAAACTGAGGTCCTCCATCAGCCAGCTCCCCACCATGACTACCAGCCCCCCCACATCTCCATCGGGCACACAAAACTCAAAACGGTCAACCAGTTTACCTATCTCGGCTGCACCATTTCATCAGATGCAAGGATCGACGATGAGATAGACAACAGACTCGCCAAGGCAAATAGCGCCTTTGGAAGACTACACAAAAGAGTCTGGAAAAACAACCAACTGAAAAACCTCACAAAGATAAGCGTATACAGAGCCGTTGTCATACCCACACTCCTGTTCGGCTCCGAATCATGGGTCCTCTACCGGCACCACCTACGGCTCCTAGAACGCTTCCACCAGCGTTGTCTCCGCTCCATCCTCAACATCCATTGGAGCGCTTACATCCCTAACGTCGAAGTACTCGAGATGGCAGAGGTCGACAGCATCGAGTCCACGCTGCTGAAGATCCAGCTGCGCTGGATGGGTCACGTCTCCAGAATGGAGGACCATCGCCTTCCCAAGATCGTGTTATATGGCGAGCTCTCCACTGGCCACCGTGACAGAGGTGCACCAAAGAAAAGGTACAAGGACTGCCTAAAGAAATCTCTTGGTGCCTGCCACATTGACCACCGCCAGTGGGCCGATAACGCCTCAAACCGTGCATCTTGGCGCCTCACAGTTTGGGGGGCAGCAACCTCCTTTGAAGAAGACCGCAGAGCCCACCTCACTGACAAAAGGCAAAGGAGGAAAAACCCAACACCCAACCCCAACCAGCCAGTTTTCCCCTGCAACCGCTGCAATCGTGTCTGCCTGTCCCGCATCGGACTTGTCAGCCACAAACGAGCCTGCAGCTGACGTGGACTTTTTACCCCCTCCATAAATCTTCGTCCGCGAAGCCAAGCCAAAGCACAGAGGACACAAGTAGAAATAAATGTAAACAAGGACATAAAAGGAGAAAATTAAGATCAACGAAAAGATATATTTTTTGAGGAAGACCGAAGATCTAGGCCCGTGGCTCTCAACCTTTTTCTTTCTCCTCACATACCATAGGTGCTCTGTAAGGGGTTGCTTAAGGTGGTATGTTGGTGGGAAGAAAATTTGAAAACCACTGTTTTAATCGTCCCTAAATGACTCGTTATGTGCACAGTTTCATAACTCCAAAGGAAATGGGCCAATGACAATTTTTTCAAGCAAAATATTTCAGTAACAATTGGGTAGAGAGCAGTGATTCTCAACCTTCCCTTCTCACTCATATACCACCTTAAATAATCCCTTACTAATCAAAGAGCACTTATGGCATAGGGATTACTTAAAGTGGTATGTGACTGGAAAGAAAAAGGTTGAGAACCACTGATCTAGACTGATATGCAAACTATTTGTGTCCACTGATCATAGTGTCTTTTTTAAAACAGAAAAAAAAGCATTGGCGTGAAGGCAAATACCCAGAATACAGGAACACAATCCTTTATCTGGAACCCTTGGGGGACAGTGTGTTCCAAATTTCGGATTTTTCCAGATTTCAAAAAGCCCACCTGAATTGTGCTGCCGTATCCACACCCACTCCCTTCCAGTCGCCGGCCGTCTCCCCCAACCGCCAGTCCCTCGGCTGCCCGGACGTCTCCCCCGACCGCCAGTCCCTTGGCTGTCTCCCCCGGCCGCCTGTCCCTCGGTTGTCTCCCCCCGGCCACCTGTCCCTCAGCTGTTTCCCCCGACCGCTGGTCCCTCAGCCGCCTCCCCCGATCATGGTCCCTCGGCCGCCTGGACGGCTCCCCCAACCGGCGGTCCCTTGGCTGCCTCCCCCGACTGCTGGTCCCCACTTGCTGGATTTTGGAGCATTCCGTATTTTAGATGTCTAGATAAAGGATCGTGTACCTGTACTTTGATGTATTTTTTCAGATGGAATTCAAACCCTGCATCAATCAGGAGGAAATTGTTAACACTGATAACAGCTATAAAAGAATAATAAAGGAAGTACTTGAAACAGTTCTCTTCATAGATGCTGTTCCACACCCTCCAAGCTGACCAACCCCTGTATCCAGTGTAACGCTCAGGATTCAGGAGGAGATCCACATATTCTGCATCAGGCGAGAGCTCATCTATAAAAGAAAGGCTAATCAGCTTCAGGAAATAGCTTATATAAGGAACAATTTAAAAAAATATATCAGGGGTCTTATTTCATCATAACTGATGACAACATTAAGCTTGGAAAAAGGAAAGGAGGAAATTCAAAACAAGCATTAACCATAGGAAGGTGATTATGAGGTTGAACAAAGAATAAGGACAGCTAGGAAAAAAAATGAAGAGTCAACTGAAAAAGTGAAAAGATAGCTCCTAGTTCATAAATTTAAAATTAATAACATTATCAAAACAATCAGTCTGACATGCCTGAAAGGAAAGACCAACAGGTCAATACTGGCTCAGGGCATCTGCTTGCCCTGTTCTCAAGGGGCTCACCCAAAATATCCAATTGTCTATTACTGTAACTTTGTAACAGACCAAAGACATGACAGGCATTCCTGTCTTTAAAAGAGACAGACCAGTACAACCGAGGTTTAAAGATAACCAATTTATGGTCCAGCTACAATGTGTTCAAAGGTGGCCAAAGATAGGAGATTAAAGTGGAAATGGGATAGAGAATTAGAACAGTGAATCAATGAAAAGCTGATCTCAAATTCGTTGGTCCATCTCTTGCAAAACTTTCCCTTTCCTTAATCTCTCTATGCTTGGGAAACAAACTCTCAACAGACATCTTCTTCGAACCTACCAACTCCCACAGCTACCTCGACTACACCTCTTCACACACTTCCCCCATAAGGATTCTATATCCTTCTCTCAATTCTTCCGGCACCGTTGCATCTGTTCCCAAGTTGAGGTTCTCTTTCTTCAAACAACTTGGCTTTCCCTCCACCACCATCAACTCAGCTCTCTTGCACGTATCCTCCATTACCCACACATCTACCCTGGCCCCCCTCCGTCCCCATGTATAACAAGGACAAGATTCCCCTTGTCCTCACCAATCACCCCACCAACCTCCATGTCCAACATAATCTCCTCTGCCATCTACTACGTGATCCCAAAATGAGACACATATTTCCCTCTCCTCCTTTCTTTGCCTTCCACAAGGTCCACTCCCTCCATGACTCCCTTGTACACTCATCACTCCCCACCTTTTGAACCTATCCCTGTGACTGCAGGAGATGGCCCACTTGCCCACATGTCCTCCATCACCACCATTCAGGGCCTTAAACTATCCTTTCAAGTGAAGCAACAATTCACTTAAGTATCTACAGGGAACATTTACTGCATCCACTGCTCCTGTTGTGGTCTTATTTTCATAGGAGAGACTGGACTCAGACTTGGAGATTGCTTTGTTGAGCACCTCAGATCTGTCTGCCACAATAGCGTGGACCTCCCAGTGCCCACCCATTTCAATTCCCCGTTTCATTCCCTTGCTGACCAATGGCGGATTAACTACCACACAGGCCCACCTGAATACTTATTTCAACCCTTCACCCTGCTGCTGCAGCCCAATTCCAACAGTGCTGCGGTACTCACCTTGCTCCAGGCCTGAGTTGTTGATGGGTTACAATCTCCACAGCTATCTTGACTATGGCGTTTATCCTCAAGGTAACAATTGCTACCGATCTCTAGTCGCGCGATTGGCTGCACAATGTTACCACTCCCACATCCCCAATGTCTACTTTCAGTGGCTGTACATCATAACCTCCACGTGAATGCCAGTGCTTCATTGGCCTGTTGGGTGACCAATCAAATCACGACGGGCCCCCTTATCTTCCGGGCCCCTAGGCTTCAACCTATTCAGCCCTAATGGGTAATCTGGCACTGTTGCTGACGTGTCTGCCCTTGGACTCATGCACTTCCAGGCTGAGACCATCCACAAATTGGAGGAACAACACATCATCTTCTGTCTGGTCACCTACCAACTGGATGGCATTAACATCAACCTTTCCATGAAATTCCCCACCCCACGTTTCTCCTTTCCTCCAGCTCTGTCTCCTTTCACAGAGCCAAAATCAATTCTCACCTCTCCTCTCATCATATCCAATTAACACCTTTTGTTGGTCTGGACTCCTCCCTCCCTCCCAAGTCCCGTCTCTTTATTCTTATGCCTTCTTGATCTTTGTTTATTTTTTGAAGGGCTCAGGCCTGAAATGTCGGTAATTTATTTTTACCTCCTATGGATGCTATTAGACTGGCTGAGATCTTTTAGCATTTCTGTATGTTTTTAACAAAAACTTTACTACTCATTATCTAGATTATTTTCTGAATGGCTAGGCTTTAATTTGGAAATTATGCATTTTAGTTTCTTTCTATTTTAAACTTAATTTAAAAGCTGTGAAGTAGTATTTTTCTTCTTTTTAAAAATATTTTATTAATTTGATAGAGAGAAATAGTATATGTATACATTATTTAGATATTAATTAATTATATGGTGTTAATAATGCAATACAGAATGAGACACATATCAATGATATAATTCTTGGTAAAAGTGAAAAATCCTTAAGAGAATTTCACCTCATATTCTAATATTGAGATATACATTGTGATTACCTAAATAGACCAATCTCTTCTAGTTGTAGAAAGAAAAAACCCCAAAAGAACTAAAGAAAAAATAAAAAAAGTAAAACCCATACTAATCTAACCCCTCCCACTAAACACAGGCACCAGCAAGCAAATTGTAAAGAACCAATTATCAGCTCTTGGATCAGATAAAAAAACCCCAGAGCACCCTTGTACAAGTCATTAAATTATGATAATAGTCCATGAATGGGCCTCATATCTTATCAAATTCAACCTTGATCTCTTTAACATTAGATCTAATTTTCTCCAAACCCAAGCAAGACATAACATCCTGTAACTATTGCATATGAGTTGGTGCTATGCTGTCTTTCACTATGTGACAAATGTAAAATTTTTGAGACCTTTCTGATTCATGTTTTGGGAGTGTTCAAAACTATAAGAATATTGGAAACAATTCTTTAAAACTCTATTACAGATTCTTAGGATTAAATTAGAACCGTCTCCTTTTATTGCTTTGTTTAGTTATTCTCTAGAAGAGAGGATTTCCTTGAATTCAACTCAAAAAAGAATAGTAGCTTTTACTTTATTGATGGCCAGATGAGCAATTTTGATAAAATTAAAGTAGAAATTTTCATGCTTGTGTTTTTAATTAATGGTGATTTTATGCATTTTAAACTTTTTCACTATTACAAACTCACATTTCAGATAGTAACCGCACTTTAAGAGTTAATATATGCTGCAAACCTTTCATAGCTTATGGTCAGACAGAAGGCACCATTAAGTATGAACATTACTCAAAGTTGATACTTTAGAAGAAAGGAACAATGGTGTTTATTCAAGGAAAACAGATGGAACACTTAAAAAGAGACAATGAGAGAGAAATCATATGATTATGAATCATTTATTAAAAACATTTAAAAAAAGTTTTTCAGTATTGATCAGCAAGTCATCTGATCAACACAGATTTGGAATGGCTCTGTGAAATGGACATTTCTGCTAATTCTCCTTGTCAGGGGAATGATTGTTGAACTACTGTGACCATTGTTATGGTCATTTTGATTGACCTATATCTGGGTAAAGGAAGTAGGATCATTCCTGCAATTGGATTGTAACCATTCTGATGGTCATTTCATTTGACTCATGGCTGGATATTGGAAGCATCGTGGAAGTCAATAGTTTTGTTTCCCTTATGCAAGGAAGAGGGGAGTTGTGACAATCATTTGTATGAAAGGACATTTTTCTGGGAGCAACTCAACAAGGATTTGTGAATTTTTGGCAGTCCGATCACACAGTCTCTCTCATCTCCTTTGTAATAATTTCTGTACAACAGTTTAAAAATCTGAGTTTCAATATAGGATTTCTAAGATTGAACTTTGGGAATGACTTTCCAGAATTGTGCCTAAGCTATGTTTTGGGTAATCCACACATACACAGGTACTTTTGTGCTTAGTTGGAGAAGTTTAGATTTAAGTAAGATGCTATATTATCAATAGTTATTAATAAATATATTATTTTAAAAATAACACTGTCTTGGTGAATTTCTATTGCTGCTGTTCTGCGACATAACATCACATTGCAAATTTGCTTTAAAAAGTTATTTCCAACTACATCCAAAATGTCTCCAACTCTCACAGATACCTGCAAAAACTGAAAAGGCCTTCTGACAACACAAACCATTAAAAGATCATTAGTTTGGTTTGTGGCCAAGGTCTTGGTTTTTTTCCTGGTCCATTGTATGTCATGGAAAAGGCATGCCAACAAAGTTGGCAGTAATTTTAGAGGATGTCTGGCTTGCAATTTTGCATGGTTGCAGGGCTAGAACAGATGACTATTATGAGCCAGTAAATTTGACCAGTTGCAAATTTCCTATCAGCTACAATGCAATTCAAACTTACATCTTTGAATCAATAACACAGACCTCTAAATGTTTATTCAATAACAACCACCAAAGTACCATCCCTAAAAACATATTCACTGTCAAATCTTTAAAAAAGTGGAGAGTTATGGGGAGAGATTAAACAAATTTAGGTTGTTTTCTCTGATATATAGGAGGATGAGAGAGGGATATAAAATGATGAGAGGCATTGCTAGAGTGAAAAGAAAGAATCTTTTCCCGCAGAGCAAAAGCATCACACACTAGAGGACGTGGATTTAGGGTGGGGGGAAGAAGTTTAAGGGAAATAGGTGGGAAAATACTTTGCATAAAGTGCAATTGGGTGTCAGTAGTGATGGAAGCAGATACAATAAAAGCATTTAAGAGCCTTCCAGATGGACACATGAACATGAAGGAGATGGAGGGATACAAGGTGCAAGCAGATTTTTAGTTTGATTTGGATGTCATGTTTGGCACGGACACATGGACTGAAGGGCCAGTTCCAGTGCTAAACTGTTCTATGTGCTAACTGTAGATGCTAACTCCACATTTGTTCTTTCTGATGCAGGCAACAACAACAAAAATTTGAGAAAAAAAGGTATTTAATTGAGAAACTATTGAAAGTGAAAAAATCTACGGTAAAATTCATAATTAAAATAATCACTAATCAATCTCTTAACACTAGTCTTGATGATTCTGGGTGAATTTTCAAAGTCGACTTTTTCATGAATGTTCATTAGAAGATAATGTGCAATCCCTAATTTAAAATCATATACAATGTAAATTATAGTTATAATGAAAATTGTGGATAACAGCTGCAATTGTTGAAGTTCCAAGCAACATTTTGACGAGTCACTATTATTATTGGCAATTTTTTTTGTTGCTAAACTTCACTTCTTCCTTCAACATTTTCAATTATCCCTACAATTCCTTTGGCTAAAAACTGAATCAGATGTTCAGAAAATCCTTACCATCAAGTTCACAGAAATGGTCTTGTGCATCATCGTATCTTGCCCAATCAATAAAAGCCTTTTTTGTTTGGTTACTAAGAACAAAAACCAGAACAATTTGAGACAGAACTACAAACACAATACATTGGACAAAACAAATGTACAAGTCACACTGGCCAACAAGTTGATGAAAATATGTTTACTTTATAAAATAACTAAGGAGCAATTGGAACAGTAAACTTTAGAACCTCATTTCACATAACACCTCTTCCCACCCCACCAACAGCCAAAATGGGCTATAGTAACCAATTGAAAAGTTGATTGGGAGCATCTAAAAATTGGAAGAAAACTTTTGATAAAGTATGGTTTGTAGATATGGTACATATCTTGTGAAAGATTTTTAAAACTTTTTACGAATGACAGTATAAAGTGTAATATATCTGATTCAATTACTGTAGTGAAGTCTCAATGTACAAGTTAAAGAAATATAAAATCAACCATATAATAGGAGTGATTAAAATTATACAGAAGATAGTTCAAGAGGATATAGAGTAGAACAATAAATGGTTGTAAAGAGAGAAATTATGCTTTTAGATCTCTTTCTAAAACAAATTAGTATCAGTGCATTCTACTGAAGCAATTTCTGAAAATACATTTCATTTTCTAAAGTGTTCATTATGTAACATGGTTTTCCAACACTAAAAGTCAGTGGCAATGTTATATTCCTCTGACCTACCTCCTCATGAAGTATTACTGATATTGCCTGAATAAATCTCTTTCTTTAACTTTGTCCTGGTCTAAAATGTAAAGTCAAATCAAATTGGAATAAAGAATTATATGATGTAAAAAGATTTAGGAGTAAGGTCAATTACTGCTGCCATGTATGCTGAAGTAATGACAGCTTTTGAGATCTTGGATAAAAAAAATTTGTATTATTGTTGGAAAACATTCACTGCTCTCCCAAATCCCATCAGAAATTAGGGTTTATTCATTGAAGTTGAATCTGAAGCCATATTTACCATCCAGAATGTATTTTATTGAAAGAGAAATGTTCTATAATTTTAGCATTTTGCTAAACAAAACTAATTGAAATTAATTTCTGCAAGTATAAAAATCCCTTTTTAAATTTTTTTTCAAAAATTATACATAGTGACATTTTTAATATATTTTACACTTTTCCTCACAAAGAAAATCAAAAACAACAGTTCCCTGCTCCCTCCTCCCCTTCTATACATACAAATTTGTTCACCTCCAGAGCTTACATATATTTTAAGTACAGGTACACGATCCTTTATCCAGAACCCTTGGGGGACAGTGTGTTCTGAATTTCGGATTTTTCCGGTTTTCGGAAAGCCTACCCGAATTTTGCTGCTGTATCCACCCCTACTCCCTTCCAGTCACCCGGCTGCCTCCCCCAACCACCGGTCCCTCAGCCGCCCAGACGTCTCCCCTGACCGCTGGTCCCTCGGCCGCCTCTCTCGACCACCTGTCCCTCAGCCGCCTCACCCAGCCGCCCGTCCCTCGGCCACCTCCCCCGACTGCCTGTCCCTCGGCCGCCTCCCCCGACCGCCCGTCCCTCGGCTGCCTCCCCCGACCGCCCGTCCCTCGGCTGCCTCCCCCAACTGCCCGTCCCTCAGCCTCCTCCCCCGACTGCCAGTCCCCACTTGCCGGATTTTGGAGCTTTCTGGATTTTAGATGTCCAGATAAAGGATCATGTACCTGTATATAGAGTACAGTTGAGGAAACTACATTTTTAGATATATAATAGCTATTTTTATATCTTGTTTTGTTCCTTTTTATTACTGTATCTAGGCCCCTATATGGTCCAGGTATGGCTGCCAGACCTTTACAAAAGGATCATATTTATCCTTTAAATTATGTGTTTTTCCATCGGTATACAGCAATTCATTTCTGCATTCCATCGTGCTATAAGTAGAAGGGAGTCTGACTTCCAAGTTATCGTGATATATTTTTTTGCTCTAGCCAGTACTACTTTTATAAATGAGATTTAATATTTGGTCGATTTTTCACTTATTTCCATGAAATTACCTAATAGATATAGCTCCAGGTCACCCGTGAAGGCCACTCCTGTTATCCTGGTTAATTTTTCTGTGATTTCTTGCTAAAATGGCCTCACTTCCATGCATGACTATGTGGTATGTAAATAAGTTCCTGCCTCAGTCCCACATCTGAAATTTCAGCTTTTGATCTGTGTAACTTTTGTGGGGTAAGATATAATTGGTGTAAAAATTTAAATTGAACCAGTCCATATCTTGCATTTATAATTGATGTCATGCTGTCCTTACATCAATCTGACCAGCTTCTTTCTGATATCACCACACCCGTCCAAAATCCCATCTTCAAGGTGCACAAAATATTCACAATTAAAAAAAAACATATTTTACAATGTGAAGGGGAAAAGGATAACAAGTGAATGAGCAAACTGAATTAGAGGTCAAACCAGAAGTGGAGTATAGAAGGGCAACACATACAAAGTTCTGAATGATTTCTTGTACTTTTAAGAGGATAATTACAGTATTCTCAGTTTATGATATAGGAACTAAAAGATAGGAGAAAGATTGTGAAGTATAGGCTGCCCCTGGATTATGCAAGTTTCAGTTCTCCTGAACAGTCCATAAATTGATTTGTCAGAATCATCCAATTTCTATAGTAATTACATAATTTTACATACATTTGTTAGAATTCTTTCATTTCATTGAATAATCAACATCAACCAAAATTAAATTCCAGTTATACTGTACCAGTTATTACTGAATACAATGAAACATTTTATTAGTGCTATCTTGAAAAATTCTTTAAAAACGACAGGTAGAGTTTCATATAGTCAGGTCATTTGTAACCTGGGGAGCTCCTCATTGCAAGTGCAAGAGGGAGGACATATTAAGGGATTCAGCATCTTCACAGATGGAAAAATTCCAGCTTTTGTACAAATTACTCAAGTGAGAGGAGAGGGATAACAAAAAAGTAGTGATGGTGAAAATCAGGAATTGAAATTAATACTAAATTTGAACCACAAAATAATATCATCAAAACAATTGCAAGAGCCAAATCACCAAATATTTAATTACCTCAATGTGCTGTTGACAGCTCCCAACTTATTTGCTTCCTCACAGTCTTGCAACTCTTCTGCATTCACCTCCTATATAAAAAAAATGCAAATCAACTATTCATCTAAATGGATTTATAAACCAGTTATCTGTATTGATAAGTATATAAGTATACTGATTTTACATATACAGTAAAAGCACATGTTTATTGCAACATAATAAGCTTTCACAAATCAAGAATTTACACATTTTCTGTGGTATTCTCCCAATTTAACAGAAACTTATCAAGCAATTGTAACTTTGAATGCTTTATTCATTAGCTTTCTGAAAGAGTAGTTAGACAAAAAGTTCATGCACATATAAACTTACTTTATTGAAATTAGCTGCTTTAATTCCAATTGGAATCTCACTCTAAAAATGAAACATAGTGTTAAAATGATAACACAAACTGAAATAATATTTCAGAACTCTCCTCTAAATTAAGTGTGCAAATCATTTCAACTCAGCTTTGGTGCAATCATACCACAAAGTAGATCATTTAGTAGAATGGGCAAGAAATTTTCATGGAACTTTTCAATAACGTAAAGGGATAACCGATGATGTTTACTATATTTCAGATTGTGGCCCTATGTGATCATCCTAGACATCTTTTCACCTGCTCACCACAGGCTTCAGATATCTGTATCATTTCCAACTACTATTATGCCTTGGTCAGGCTAGAACTTATACATCACTGCTTCATTTCATCAGTACATAATAATACAGTAAAATCCTGGCTGGATATGCAATGTTCTGGTTGCCCGAGACTTATACTGCTTAATTAATACTCCTGCAATAAGCATAAACAGCTTTAAAAATTTTTTTAAAAGTGCAAAATGTGAAGTTATTTGAAAAAAATCAGTATTGTAGTCCTTAATTATGTAAAGTTAACTTTAATCAGGCAATTCCTGGAACTTACAAAATTTAAATTCAAATCTTGGTTGCTGGCATTGTAACAGTTGCACAAGCCACTATGCTAACCATGCTGCCATCATAATTAACTCATCCCCCCCCCCCCCCCACCCCACACCACTGAGGTTTACAGATAAAGCCATACTAATATACTTAATAATATACTAATAAAGGTAAAGACTCTTACTGGGCATGGATAAGGAGAGTTGCTCTAGCAGCCAGCTCTTCATCCTGGGCACCACCATTTTATTCAAACAAAACTTTATTGAAACTTTATTCGAACAGCTGCTGTGGGCAGGGCTCGACTGGGGCAATCCGCTGGCTGAACGTTTACTCCCATCTTCACCAAGAGGTTGTCTGTTGCTTCGGAGAACATTTACTTCTACATTTTAAAAATTTATTTATTCTTATTTGTTTTAATTTTATTTACAGTATTGTGTTTATTTCCTTGATTTTTTTTGCCAGTTGCTTGAATTCTGGAAACCGGGGATTTTACTGTATAATGGTTTCAATTTTTTTTTGCTTCCAAATAACGTATGTTGGAAGATTTCAGGGCTAAATAAAATACTATCTTGCTACATTTCAGAAATGTTTTGAGTAATGTTGACATTCAAATGTATATTACCTAAGTTTTATGGTGGAAGCTTTTGGGTGGGTAAATCCTACACAAAAAAATTGACCTTACCAAAAAAAAAGAAAGCTTTCACGTGGAAAAGAAAAACAAGTTATTACTTTTCAGCAGAAAAGCTTCCATTCCAGTAATAAATATTAGACATGCACAATTTACATCAATAATTTTGATTTTTTTTTACATCAATTATATCTTAACCACAGAAGTTGAATAGATTGAAATCAGATTTATCAGATGTGGTGAGGAGGTAGAATCTTTCATACATTCAACATGGTATAACCATAACCATATAAAAATTACAGCACGGAAACAGGCCAATTTGGCCCTTCTAGTTCGCACTGATCCAAGTACCGTCCTCTAATCCCACTTACCAGCACTCTACCCATATCCCTCCTTCCCCCTCCCATCCATATATTTATTCAATTCTTTCTTAAATGACAAAATTGACCCTGCCTCCACCACCTTTCCCGGAAGCCCATTCCACACAGTAACCACTCTCTGAGTAAAGAAGTTCCCCCTCAAGTTACTCTTAAACCTTTGCCCGTCAACTCTCAACCCATGACCTTTTGTATCTATCTCTCCTACTCTCAATGGGAAAAGCCTTTCCACATCAACACTATCTAGCCCTCTCATTATCTTAAATTCCTCTATCAAATCCCCTCTCAGCCTTCTACATTCCAAGGAATAAAGACCTAATTTGCTCAATCTCTCCTTGTATTCCAGATGCTGAAACCCAGGCACCATTTTTGTAAATCTTCTCTGCACTCTCTCTATCTTGTTAATATCCTTCCTGTAAATCGGTGACCAGAACTGCACACAGTACTCTAAATTTGACCTCACCAATGCCTTGTACAGTTTCATCATTACTTCCCAACTCCTATATTCTATGCACTGATTTATATAGGCAAACATACTAAAGGCCTTCTTCACCACCCTATCCACATGCGCCGTTATTCCTAGATCTTTCTGCTCCACTGCATTCTTCAATGGTCTTGTCCAAATGTGAAACCTTTTTGAATGTCTATAAGTAATTTTCTACAAGTTATAGTTGTTGTTTTTCCATCAAATCCTGATCTGTTTTTATTAGAAAATATTGAAGGTATAGTCCCTAAATAGAAATTATCAATTTACCAATTAAAATTTGCATACACATGACTGACCAATCTCATTTATTATGGTAAAGATGAAAATGTCATGATGATCACTTCTTATTCACGTTTTTTTTAATTAATACAGTGTGAATGTCTATGTGATCTTTGATTTTCAATTGAATTATGCTTTAGAGAGACAAAATTGAGGACTCTTTTGACTGAAGTTTTATGATCACCAAAATTCTTAATTTTCTAAACGTCAAAACTAGGAACAAACATCCCAACCCTTCAACCAAAACCAGGAATAAAATGCAAAACATTCAATTCTACTCATCAACGTAACATTTGTAAATAGAAACTTTACCTCAGAACAAGGCTCTACATGGCAGTCCTTAATTGAACAATGCCCATCATTTAACCAGAAAGGACAGGGACGCTTCAAATTTACCTATTAAGAGAAAGTACTTAATATAATTTGACCAGACTGCATCTAAACAATCATTTTCAAAACAATATAACAAGCAATGTAGAGAAATACAGAAAAGTGAAAAGAAAATGCAGAGAAATAAGGGAAAACGCACATCAAGATATGGTCAAAAAAGTTACACACCAGTCTTAAGTCATTTCAAGCATATTTAATCTTAATTCAAGACAATTGCTAGTGCGTGATGTGAAAACATGCTGGATCCCAGACTCGAAATTACAGGATTAAGGTAGATGTACATTTTGCAGCCACAGATTGAACACAGTAGAACAAATTCAAGGCTAATGAAAATAAATCCTTGTTTTAGCCGCACATCAACGTGATGAATCAGTAGTCAGCTTTACCTTAAAGAGCAAGTAAATATACTTCTGTTAGTTCTGCCTTAGCTCCCCACACATACAGTTCCTCTAACCATGGAACAAATACAAAATGACATGCATTTCCATGTTCTTTATGAAAATGAACTTGAAATATTTTAAGTATCTTACTTTGTAATATCTGAAGTAGTCTCTTTCCTGCAATTTCTGTAATTTAGGAAATATCTTGTAACTGTTGAAGTCATCAATACTTTCTATGTCACAGAAGCAATCATCCAAGACACCCGTCAACTATAAGAGATAAAATTTTCATACATACAAAATGTACTTAATTAAATACTTGAAGATTGTAATTGTAAATGCACGAGTTCATCAACATTCAAACAAAAACAAATTGAAGTACAGGTAGTTCCTGACTTAAGACCGTAATGGGGATGGAAGGATTGTTGTAACTCACCTTTGATCATAAGTCGGGGAACGGGGACCTCAGGCTGTCGCAGGGAATGGGGACTTCAGGCTGCCAGGGGGAACGGGGACTTTGGGCTGCTGCCGGGAGAAAGGACCACTGTATGTGGTAATTTTAATACAAAATATGGACTTGTACAATAGTTTTAATAAAGATTTTTTAAAAATTTTGGTGCAGGTGAACGTAACTTGTGTAGGTTGGAAGTTGAGAACTACCACAATTTAATGTCACATAAAGAAGGTCTGCTTACATTTGACCTATTCCAATCTTTACTTCTGGAATGATAGCAATGATTGGGGTGTCACGGTTGACATTGCAGTTAGTGCAACGCCTTTACTGCACCAGTGATCGAGACTTGGGTTCAAATCCTGCGCTGTTTGTAAGGAGATTGCACACTCTCCCATTTCTGTGTAGGTTTTCCCCAGGTCTCGGTTTCCTTCCACCATTCAAAGCATATCATAGTTGTAGGTTAATTAGGTGGCATGGACTCGGGGGCTGAAATTGTGTGTTATTATGCTGTATGTCTAAATTAAATTAAAAATCTGGTTATGAAAGGTATGGCTAGCAATTCCCCATGCATGCATCACAAAGTTTGTGATTCCTGAACAGTTTCTGACAGTCTTGAAATCTGGCGGTGTGGAGAATTAAGTGAGTTAGTTACCTGGCCATCAAAATTTATTTCAGATACTTTTTCAGTGCTGACGTGCCTACCCTTCCCCTATCTTCCCACTCAATCTCAGTGTGGAGAGCATACTGATCGAGTCACTAGAAGAGCAGCTTTCAGAAATACTAGCTTGAATCTCACCAAAGCAGCAGGGAAATTTAATTTTGAGTGATTATATAAATCTAGATTTTCGACTAATTTCAACAAGGACAAAAAGTAAAACACGAAAGTCTGCATAAACTGTGGTTTTTCAACAACCATTATTATCGCAAAAACCCATGTGGAGGAGGAGTGAGATTATGAAGTGATCAATTAGGGATAAATGCAAATTACTCTCAAAATTAGAATGGAAATATTCATCAAACTGAATGACAACTTTGTTTTGTACAAGAGCAGCACCATGCTGAAGAATGCAAGAGAGATTAAGTATTCCCTATGCCATAGGTGCTCTAAGGGATACTTAAGTGCTACGTGGGTGGGAAGAAAAAGTTTGAAAACCACTGTTGTAATCGTACCTCATTGACTTATTATGTGCAGGGTTTCATAGCTCCAAAGGAAATGGGCCAATGATAATTTTTCTCAAGCAAAGTATTTCAGTAACAATTGGGTCTAGGGCAGTGATTCTCAACCTTCCCTTCCCACTCACATCCCACCTTAAACAATCCCTTACTAATTACAGAGCACTGATGGCATAGGGATTACTTCAAGTGGGATGTGAGTGGAAAGAAAAAGGTTGAGAATCACTGGTTTAAACTGTCTATTATCCTAAAAAATTTCAACAGGACAAATTTAATTATTGTTAGGACTCCACTGGAGATAGCTAATTGCTTAAAAAAAAACATGTTTCTGAGAGACCAGCAAATAAACCAACTTAACATTTGAAGCTATTGTCCAAGAAAAAATTGGGGAACCTCAAAGCTCGAGCCAAAACTGTATGTCAAATACTACCATTTTCCATTCTTGTGTGACAAGAGAATTGACTACTGGATATTATCACCTAATATAGTGTCATCCATAATGTTTGGGACAGATACTTTTTTCCATTATTTCCTCCTGTGCTCCATAGTTTTAAATTTGTAATTAAACAATTCACATGTGATTAAAGTGCACATTCCAGATTTTATTCAAGGTTATTTGTACAGGGTCTTCCCAACTTAGGACTGTAATTGGGACCAAAGGATTGCTCGTATCGTGAAATGGACATAAATATGAATTTTGACCGCGCGTGTGGAGTACTGAAGTCTTAAAGCAAATTTTTTATCAAATCATTTTTTCATCGTAGATTTAACATTAACAACTTAAAGTTTTCTGAATATATCAATCAACCTTAGCGAACCTTTCCACATTCTGTTCCAGGCTTACCCTTTTAGTTGGTGTCCCAGGGTCCATAGGCTGGATGTAGCCATCTTGATTCTGCATGTGCGAGTCTTTGATTGGCGCATGCACTGTGCGTTCATGCAGTGTTCAGTTGGCGTATAAACGAGTGTTAAGCGCCCTGACAATATTGAATTCACACTCTTAACTCTCGCACATGTGCTAACCCATTGCGCATGAGCCAACCGAAGACTCATGCATTCGCACAGCAATCTAGATGCCCAACCTATGGACATTGACTTACAAGGTAAGTACGCACATTTTGGCTCTCACATGCCCTGTATCCCTATTATAGTTTGCCAATTACAACATAAACTGCTAAATTTTATATTTTTCTTATATATTTAAAAAAAGATTTGGTCTTATGTATAGGTCGCAAGTCAGGGAGTACCTGTATACATTTTGTTTTGAGCATGGCAGAGCATCACCAAAGAAGATACTCAGCACCTGGTGATGTCTATGAATCAGACTTCACGCAGTCACTGCTTGCAAGGGATATGTAACAAAGTTCTAAACACGATTACTTTAATATACATACCATTGTAATATTACGGTGCTGTGAACTGAGGGGACTATCAAGTGGTGTAATTTCTACATGGTCAAACCAAAATGCATACAAATAACCTTGAATAAAATCTGGAATGTGCACTTTAATCATGTGAATTGTTTAATTACAAATTTAAAACTGTGGAGCACAGGGGAAAATAAAAGAAAAAAGTGCCTTTGTATCAAACATTATCGAGGACACAAATTATAAAACTTTATACAATCAAACCCATTATATGGAATTCAAGCAATCAGTAGCCTCAAACAATCAGCAAAATAATCATGGAAAACAAATAGGTAAAAAAATACATAAGTTTAAAATTGGCGCAACTTGCCGTTAGTTCACCAATCACGCAACATGCAAACTCAAGCAACCACAAAATTCACTTATCTGGCAGCTACCATTCACCCAAGTGCTAAATACCATGTTAAATCTCCTGTCATTCATCATATCACGTTTTTACATAACAATTTCTGACATAAATCATTGTTAAGTACTATAGATTATTGTACTTAACAATGATCATATAACTGAGGTGTTAGATTAATTCTAAAGCCATTAAAAATTCCTTACAATATGTGTATACAAAGAAATTTACTAGTGATGAGTCACCTTAACAATACCTTTATACTAAATTAGAAGTCTTGCACGCATATCATATAACAATCCAAAGATGATAATGAATAAGATAAGCAGTTTTACCACTCTAACAACAGATATTTTAAATAATCAGATTTAAATTATTTCAGATTAATGAAATAGTGGAAAATTGGGAAACTTGTTCAAAATTTAGTAGAATCCATTCCTCAGTCAAAAAAGGATAATTTTTCACGATTATTAGAGGTGCATTTTTTTAAAAAAGATGAGTAATCCACATAATACTGAATGGGAAGAAGTTCACATATAGGTCCATCTTTAAAGTTCTAAAAAAAAATTGAGACATCAGTCTTCAGAACTTTAAAATGGTTCAATCTAGACTGGTCTCACTTTACCATTTCATTATCAACTGAAAATTCTCACATCTTCCTAAACTACAGTGAACCTTCAAATATCTGTCTTCAAATATTCTGGCCTAGTTATCACCATATTTTTAAAACATCCAATGATAATCATTTAGCTCTGTCTCCTTGAGTTATCACTAATCAAGATATCTTTATTATGCATTTCAGAAGGTAAAGCTATCATGTTTTAACAAAACCTTTGTTTCTCCTTTGCTTGTCCCCCAATTAGTCTCCTAAACACTGGAATATCCAAAATCAACCATTTTCTCCAGATCATGTAGGAATGGGCAATAAATATCGTTATATTAAGATAAAATTAAGAAAAGGCTCCAATTTTTATCTGCTTCAATAATCATTTCAAATTTAAAAAGGTTTCTTTTGTACAAGTTAAGCTATTTTTATCAAAGATTTTTCAAAGTGCATGACATGTGTGAATTTAATCTTTAACACAAGCCAACTAACTAAAATGATAAAGGCAACATGTCATTAAATGAGATTAAGTAAAAGGATTAGAATTCAAAACGAGCAAGCAATGCTTCTGTTTTACTGCAACTCCCCCTGAATGCTGGATTTTTGGTACAGATTATCACTGTAAAAAGGACAAGTTTAATTAATTTCTTTAAATTCTATCTCTGCAGTACAGATTGCCAGATGACAAAATTGGAGCAAGGATAGTGAATGTTATGTAGTAGAAAACATCGTAAAAATATCTTTTTTTCCCCCTTTTTATATAGTTGAAATCAGGAAGCTTCAGATTTAAAGCTACTAAAATAGTACTGACTACACCAATGGTTCTCAACCTTTTTTTTTCCACTCACATCCCACTTTAAGCAATCCCTATGCCATCGGTGCGCTGTGATTAGAAAGGAATTGCTTAAGGTGGGATGTGAGTGGGAAGGGAAGGTTGAGAATCACTGCTCTGACCCAATTGTTACTGAAATATTTGGCTTGAGAAAAAATGTCATTGGCCCATTTCCTTTGGAGTTCTGAAACTGTGCACATAACAAATCAATTAGGTACGATTAAAGCAGTGGTTTTCAAACTTTTTCTTTCCACCCACATACCACTTTAAGCAATCCCTTACTAATCATAGAGCACCCAGGGCACAGGGAATACTTAAAGTGATATGTGAGTGAAAAGGAAAGGGCTGAGAACCTCTGGATTAGATTCTCCATGGAGGTAATGACAAATGTGTCTGGACAAGGAGAATGGGAAAGAGAAACCAGTGAAAATTGCACAAAGATAGCTCCAGATTGTGAAGCTTGCAGACAAGATCTTATGCTATTATTTGGATGCTTGGGGATTACTGTATTGGAAAATGAAGGAGAGAAAAGCAAATTCATAGGCAAAACAGCAAAAGGCAAGGAATTATTTTTGCAGAAGTTAAATGAATAAACAAACCAAGATATGCCAATAAATTGCAACATTTGAGAAGACAGCAGGTCCAATGCCCCTGATGATTTCACTTGCGACTTATAGATTGCATTAGGGAACAGGAGTTGGATAAACTCCAGATTGTCCCTTAGGCCAAGGGGCTGATCGACAGCAGTAACAAAGAGGCAGTAACACCTAGAATGCAGGAGCTGGTTGAGTGTCACAGAGGGAAAGAGAATAGGCAATACAGAGCACTTTTGTGGCTGTGTGGTGAATATCTGCCAAGCTGTCTGTCTCCCTTATGGCGAGGCTTGCTGTACTAACATTGGCTGTGCATTATCTCTACTGTTAAGGACACTCCCCTTGGGTATAACTGTGTATGCACCTATTGTCTTTCATTATTGTACCATGAGTTTCTGCTAATAAAAGCCATAATTATTGTTTGACCACATCATATTTGTCTACTTCATCAACTGGCACTTCAATTTTATTAGCAAAAATGGATGCAGTACTCAAGCCAGAGCGGCTGATAATTAACCAGTCTGCCCTGAGGGCCAGAGAAATTTTCAACCACTGGATTGCTTGTTTCGATTACTACATGGCTCGAAACAGCGTGGTCAATGAGGCGATACAGTGGGGCCATCTGAACTCTCTGCTGGGTGAGATCCCTTTTGCCATAATGCAAGGAGTTACCACTCTGGCTATAGCCTGGGAACGTCTGACTGCTTACTATGCAGCGCCATGGAATGTGGTGCTTGCTCGACACCAGTTGCTGACTGGACGCCAGAAACCTTGAGAAAGTTATACTGCCTATCCACTGGCTCTCAACTCACTGGCCAATGAATGTGATGTCAGGGCAGTCAATGTGCAACAACATCGCAATGCCTTGATGCTGGATGCTTTAGTCAACGGGATTGACTCCAGTTACATCTGACTGAGGCTGCTGGAGATGGAGCCCTTAAGCTACAACTGGCCAGTCACTCTAGCCAAAACACTGAGAAGTGCCATGCGGTCTAGTGAAATGCTAGAAACCAAAAAGGAAACCCAGGAGTTCTGGAACCCCGAAGGAAAGAAAAAAGCAAACTCCTGAAAAATGCTACTTCTGTGATAAGAGCTGGCACCCTAGAAAGAAGTGCCTGGCTCGATTTGCTACCTGCAGCTACTGTGGGAAACTCAGGACTTTGCTAAAGTGTGTAAGGCGAAAAGTACTTCCATTGATAAGAAGAGAAGCACCAAGAAAATGCGTCCTGGAGCTGCAGGAATGGAAGACAATTGTGAAAAGGGGGAATCTTCAGACAAGTAGGCTGAATCGACTTCAAGTGACGGTGAGGTGAGATCCCCTGTGATAGCTCAATTGACTCCAAAGCTTGGGGGATGTTATGGAAATGGAACGGTCGACTATGAAGGGGGAGGTGAATGGTGAGACTCTTGATTATCTAATAGACTCAGGGAGTGCTGACAGCTACATCCACGAGAGAATTGCCAGAGCCTTAAATTTGCGGAGATATGCAGCAAACCGAAAGATATCGATGACTTGTAGTGAACTTACAAAAACTATACGGGACAAGTGTAAAGTTAATTTAAATTTGCAGGGACATTGCCTTGTTAACGTGTGTCTCTTTATTATGCCGGAGCTCTGCGCCCCTGTGGTACTGGGGTTAGATATTCAATCTCAAATGAACAGTGTAGTGTTAAATTTCGGTGGGCCACTACCCACACTTACCATCTCCCGCGCTAGTTACTGCGGTCTGTCCACATTAAAGATCAAAGCTCCCTCCCTTTTCAGTGATTTAGCCCCGAGTGTCAGCTGATTGCCACTAAGAGCCGTTCTTACAGCAAAGAGGATTGTGAGTTTATCAAAGCTGAGACTCAGAGATTGCTTAAAGAGGGAGTAATTGAACCCAGAAAGAGTCTGTGGCAAGCCCAGGTGGTAGTTGTGAAAAATCACACTAAGAAATGACTGGCTATTGACTACAGCCAGACAATCAACCATTACACTAACCTGGATGCCTACCCCCTGCCACGCATCAATTAAATTATTAATCAGATAGCGCAATACAAAGTGTACTCCACTATCAACCTCAAAGCAGCTTACCACCAAATCCCCATTAAAAAAAGGAACGACCCTATACAACTTTTGAGGCTGATGGGGGGTTATACCAGTTTAAAAGGGTTCCTTTTGGAGTCACTAATGGTGTGTTAGTGTTTCAGAGGGAAATGGATAAGATTGTTAGGACGTATGAGTTACAGGGTACATTTCTCTATCTGGATAATGTCACTATCTGTGGGAAAACAAAGGCTGAGCAAAACAACTTAAAGAAATTTTTAGCAACAGCTAAAGAACTCAACCTTCCATTTAACGAGGGCAAATGTGTGTTCAACACGACAGATATATCCATTCTGGGCTACATTGTCCACAAGGGCGAAATCTGCCCAACCCAGAAAGAATGGCCCCCCTTTAAGAAGTTACCACCCCCAAACTCAGCAAAAACCCTTAAAACGGAACACCCTCTGTTTGACATTAAATCTTTTCCTCTCTCTCCAATCGCCTTGAAGGCTTTCGAGAGAATTAAAGCTGATATTGCCAAAACTGCACTCTCGTCCATTGATGAGGATGTCCCATTCCAAGTAGAAACTGATGCCTCAGATTCTGCCTTGGCAGGAACCCTTAATCAAAAGGGCAGACCAGTGGTATTCTTCTCCCGCACGTTACGCGGACCTGAACTTAAACATCCTGCCATTGAAAAAGAAGCCCAGGCTATTTATTGAAGCTGTTCGGTACTGGCGACACTCTCGTCAAGGCAACCCGACCTTTTGAGAGGATTAGCTTAGATTTTAAAGGGCTGTTACTTTCCAACAACAAAAATGTATGCTTCCTTACTGTAATTGATGAATATTCCAGGTTTCCTTTTGTGATATCCTTCCCTGATGTCTCGTCAGCATCTGTCATTAAGTCATTTGACAGAATTTTCAGTATTTTTGCTTTTCCCAATTACATTCATACCGATAGAGGCTCAACATTCATGAGCGCTGAACTGTGGCGAGCCCTGCTACAAAAGGGGATTGCCACCAGCCGTACCACGAGCTACAACTCGCAGTGTAATGGGCAGGTTGAAAGGGCTAATGCTACATTCTGAAAGACTGTTTTTCTTTAAAAACACATGGTTACCCTGTTACCCGGTGGCAGGAGGTGCTGCCTGAGGCACTACATTCTATTCGGTCTTTATTGTGTACTGCAACAAATCAAACACCTCATGAACGTATGTTTGCCTTTCCTAGGAAATCAGGAACTGTGATGGACTGGCCAGCCTGTTTATCTGAGCCTGGAACCGTGCTGCTGAAGAGCCACACTCGAGTGTGTAAAACAGACCCCCTAGTCCAACCAGTTCAGCTACTGCATACTAACCCCAACTACATTCATGTTAAATTCCCAGACGGGAGTACTGACACTGTACCCCTAAGAGATCTAGCCTCACCTGGTTCGCCCCTTCCTCGCACCCCTACTCAGAGTGAACCTGAGAGGTTGGACTCACCCCCCCCCCCCCCCCAGCCTGTGACCCTTAATAAGCTTTCAGATGGCCATGCTGAGGTTCCACTGCCTCACACTGGCAATTCTGGAGCGGGTCTAGTCTTTCCCACACTGCAACGTTGGGAACTGGTACAGGTCCTGGGTCTGTAAAGAAGCCACCTGTTTAGAGAAGCACCAGAATTCGTAAACAACCTGATAGGCTGACATATTCATAAAACATCTCATTATATTTCAATTGCTTGCTAGATACTGGCATATTTTGGCTGTTAGAGTATCTCAAGGCCAAGCATGGTATCCATGTATCGCTTGCTTCAGTCTTTCCTAGCAGGTGTCCTTTTGATTTTAACCCTTCTTCTGCCGGGGGGGGGGGGGGGTGGCGGAGACTGTGGTGAATGTCTGCCAAGCTGTCTGTCTCCCCTCTGACAAGCCTTGCTGTACGAACATTGGCTGTGCATTATCTCTACTGTTAAGGATACTCCCCTTGGGTATAACTGTGTATGCACCTATTGTCTTTCATTATTGTACCATGAGTTTCTGCTAATAAAAGCCATGATTATTGTTTGACCACAATGTCTTTGTCTACTTTATCAACTGGCACTATAGGTTATTCCCCTCAATAACAGATATACTGTGTTGGATACTGTTGGAGGGAGCTGAGGCAATGACCTACCAGGGAAAGCCACAACAGCTAGGTCCTGGGACTGAGTATGGAATCTGTTGCTCAGAAGAGAAGGGGTTAGGAAAGTGAGAATGATAGGGGACTCATTGGTTAGGGAAGGAGACTGATAGTCAAGATCAAGACTCCCTGATGGCAGGTTGACTCCAAGGTGCTTGTGTCAATGACATCTCAGATCGAGTACATGGCATTCTTGAGAGGGAGGGTGAGCAGCCAGATGCTGTGGCGCATGTAGGTACCAATGACAGATAACAAAAGGCAATGAGGTTCTGAAGAGTTAATTTAGGGAGTTAGGAAGGAAGCTAAAAAGTAATCTCTGGATTATCGCCTGTGCCAGTGAGGGCAAGGACAGCACAGCACACAATGTTGTGCCCTCAACCCACACAAATCCACTCCACAACAATTTAACCCTTCCCTACTTCGCCCCCATAACCCTCTATTTTTCCTTAAATCCATGTACATATCTCTAAGGTAGATGAATGAGTAGCTGAAGAGGTGGTGCAGGCATGTAGATTTATGGATCATTGGGGTCTCTTTGGGGAAGGTATGACCGATATGAAAGTGATGGGTTGCACCTGAACTCTTGAGGGACCAATGTTCTTGGAGCCAGGTCTGCTTGAGCTGTTGGGTAGGGCTTAAACTAAATTAGCAGGGGAATGGGAATCAGTTTTTCATCAGATGATGGAGTAGTTTGGGGAAGCTAGATGCAAAGAGCAGTGAGTCCCTGAGGAAAGATGGACAGTGGAAAAGACAATTATTCAGTTAACTGGATTGGTTGAAATGTGTTTAATATGAGAAATATTAAGAATAAGAATGACAAGCTTCAGGCTTGGATTAGTAAATTGAATTATTATGTGGTGGCTGTTACAGAGACTTGGCTGACACAATTAACTGCTTGGTGTTCTGAAGGTTAGAAGTTTAGAGGTTTCAAAAGGAAAAGGGAAAGTTAACAGATGGTGGGGGGTTGGGGGAGGGGCATTGCTAATCAGAGATAGTATCACAGCTGTAAAAATGGAGGACATCACAGAGATTTTTGACAGAGTTGGTACAAGTGGAAATCTGAAACGGGACGTGAGAAATTAGTGGGAGTATACTATAGGTCCCCACATTGCCATCAAGCCACTGAAGAACAGATAAGTAGGGCCCTTTTTGAATAGGATTGTTGTCATGGGTGACTTCAACATCCCCAATACCTCCATAACACAAAGGATTTGGATGGGGAAGAATTTGTTCAATGTGTCCAAGAAGGATTCCTGACACACCATACGAGGACAAGCTGACCAAAAGGAAGACCATAATGGATCTAGTAATGGGCAATAAACCTGAGATATTTCTCAGTGAGTGCGCATTTTGGAGATAATGAACTCAATTCCGTCTTTCAGCATAGACATGGACAAGGATAGGAGCAGATGACATGGGGAAGCACTTAATTGAGGAAGGAATCATTACAATGGTAATCTGCAGATACTTGGGAGCATTAACTGGGGATGAATGTTCTCAGGAAAATGCCCAATAGAAATGTGGAAGTTGGTTTGGGACCACTTGCATGGGGGCTCAGGACTGATTTGTCCCACTGAGACAATTAAAGGATATAGGGTTCAAGAGTCATAGTTGACAAAAGAAGTGGAACATTTGGTCAAGAGGAAGGAGTTTAGGAAGCAAAAACAGGTAGGGCTCTTGAGAATTGTAAGGTAGCTTGGAAGGAACTTAAGGGATTGAGGAGAGCTAGAAGGGGTCTTGAAAAGGCCTTTTCAAGAAGGATTAAGAAAATTTGCAAGGCATTCTACAGTTATGTGAAGAGCAGGAGGATGATGAGAGTAAGGGTAGGGCTATTCATAGACAAAGGAGAAAAGATGTGCCTGGAAGCAGATTGGAGAGGGGAGGTTCTTAATGAATATTTTGCTTCAGTGATCCCTAATGGGAAGGAGCTTAACAAATGTGAGGTCAGTGTGCAGCAGGCTAATATACTGGGAACAAGTCGAGCTTAAGAAAGAGATAGTGTTGAAGCGAGCCTCTGTAAAATATCAGGAACTTATAGATAAGTCCCTGGGGCCGGACAGGAAATATCCCAGGTTTCAACAGAAAGCAAGGGAAGAGATTGTTGGAGCATTGATGATCTTTGGGTCCTCCCTGATCACAGCAGTCGTACAAGAGGACTGGAAGCAAGTCCTGTGTCAGTAGTATGCCATTGGAACTGCTGGAAAGAATTCTTTGGGACAGGATTTACAAGTATTTGGAGAAACATACAGTAATTTTATTAGGGAGAGTCAGCATGGCTTTTTGAGGTCAAAACACAATGCTGGAAAAACTCAGCATGTCAAACAGTATACTTTATATAGCAAAAATAAAGATACATAATCAACTTTTGGGACTTGAGCAAGGTATAAGTAAAATGTACATATGCGCCCGAACAAAATGGTGGGGCAGTAGGGGAAGGCCAAGGAAAGGAACAGTTGTATAGGCAAGATCTAATAGGAGGACAAGGGAGGGAGAGCACACCAGCAAACAAGGGGAGGTGAGCATTGCTCTGTGAATGGTGAGGGAAGGAGGTGGAGAGCTGGAGGAAAGAAGACAAAGGGATGGGGAAGAAAGGGAGAATGGGGAAATAGGCTAGTAGAAACCAGAGAACCAGAGAAGTCGATGTTAATGGAGAGTGTCCAGACGGAAAATCAGATGGTGTTCCTTCAATTTACTGGTGGTCTTGGTTTGATAGTACATGAGGCCATGGACAGACAGGTCAATGGAAGAGTGGGGTGCAGAATTGAAATGGTTGGCCACTGGGAAATCCCTGTAATTGATGTGAACAGGGAGGGCATAGGTACTCAGCGAAGCGATCTCCCAGTCTGTGTTCAGTCTCTCTGATGTCGAGAAAGCCACAACAGGGGCATCAGACACCCACAGATTCACAATTGAAGTGTTGCTTCACTTAGGAGGATTGTTTGGGACCCTGAATGATGGTGAGGGAGGAGGTGTAGGTGGAAGTGAGGCACTTCCTGTGGCCACAGCAGAAGGTACCAAGAAGGCGATTAATGGGAAGGGATGAGGGAGTCATGGAGGGAACGATCCTTACAAAAGGTGGACAGGGGAAGATGATATGATGGGATCATGTTGTAGGTGTAGATGACAGAAATTACAGAGAATAATGTGTTGGATGTGGAGGCTGCTAGGATGGTAGGTGAGGACAAGGGAAATCCTGTATTTGTTGCGTCTGGGGGAGGAGGGGGCCAGGGCAGATGAACAGGAAATGGAGGAGATGAAGGTAAGGGCTGAGTTGATGATGGGGAGGGAAAGACACATTTGTGGAAGGACATCTCAGATGATCTGAACTGGAAGAACTCATCTTGGGAATAGATATAATGGAGACAAAGGATTTGAAAGAAAGGAATAGAATCGTCACAGGAGACTGGTGTGAAGAAGTGTACTAGAGGTAGATGTGGAAGTTGGTAGGTTTCTAGAAAAAGTCTGTGTCTCCCAAGATCGAGACAGATATCAAGAAAGGGGAGAATGTTGACAGAGATGGACTGTGAATTTGAGATTGGGGTGTAAGTTGGGAGCAAAGTGAAAAATGTTGATGAGTTCATCACAGGGGCATGAGGCAGCACTGATGTAGTTGTCAATAGAGTTGAGGGCCTTGCCTGTGTAGGCTTGCAGCATGGATTACTGCACAAAGCCCACAAAAAGCAGGGACTCATGCAGGTATCCATGGCTACTCCTTTGATTTGGAGAAAGTGGGATGAGACAAAGGAGAGGTCATTAAGAGTGAGAACAGATTCTGCCAGGTGGAGGAGGAGGACTGGTTAGGTCTCTTGTCAAGAAAGAAACAAAGATCTTTGAAATCTTTTGTATGGGGGATAAAGGTGTAGAGATTGGACAGCCATAATGAAAATGAAGCATTCAGGGAATGCAATGTTCATTACCAGAGGACATCAGCTCAAGATGAGTGGAGGAAAGTTTAAGGGAGATGTCAGTGGTAAGTATTTTTTAAATTTTACACAGAGTGGTAGATACCTACATATACTTGCAGAGGTAGTGGTTAAGGCTGACATTTAAAAGACTCAGAGATGCACATGAATGCAAGAAAAATGGGGGAAGGGGTCCATGGACTGTGGAGGAGGGAAGGGTGAGATTGATCATGTAGTTTATATAAGATGACACAACATTGTAGGTTGAAAGGCCTCTACTGTGCTGCATTGTTCTCAAGTGAAAAATTAATTTTGAACAAAGGATGACAATACTGATGTATTCAGAAAGAGGAAAGAGAACATCAGAATATTATAGTGATTTTAGCTTGGATACCTCATAATGAGTGCAGATCCACATCTCACACAATGCAATGCAAAAATCTTGCTTTGTGCATTTTAAATGTGCTATATTCTCCAAGATTATCACAGAAATCATATTTATTCTTAAATGACAAGGCAACTCTTTCCAGACAGATTAGGATATAAAATGGCACAGATCGATTTTTTTTTAAATGCTCAACTAAGATTTTATTACATTGGCCATTTTGTTTAAATTTAAGAAAAACATATCAGTAAAACATATGTACAAGCATTTGGCGTCCTCTACCTGTGCTGAACAGGATTCCAAATTAAACTAAATTTGTTGCCACTGGCACATGATACATATCCCTCTATTCCTGCATATTAATGTATCAAACCAGAAGCCTCTTTTATAATCCTAATCATCTACAGAGAAGGAACAATAACAGGAATTTCATTTTTTTTTGTCCCACATAATATTCAACAATAAAGTGGTTCCACAGATTCTGAGACTATCTGATTTGTTTAGGTTTCCACTCTTTATTAAGTATTAAAAAGGGTGATGACAGCAATTTTGCAAATAAGTAATGGATTGGGGTCCTCCAAACTAACTTTGCCACGAAAAAAACTAAAGAACAAGTCCCTCATCTTGAAATCCCCAAAACCAGATTATGAATGTACTATTTTTGCTGGCATTAATATCAGGTGCTGAATGTAGTCAGAACACAGTCCATCACACAACATGTGTTGTAACCCAAGTTCTTAGGGAATATCTAGATGGCTTGTCATGCATAACACAGTGCAGTTCTCTTCAACCAGTCTTGTGTACAATTAGAGACTCCCAACATATCCTCAAAGCAGGTAGCCGTACCTCTGATAGAACAAACACAGCAATGTGTGCTGCACTTCTCTAGGGACAACTCAACACTATGATCCTCCCTTCTATGTTTCTACAACTCCCACGAGCCTGGTGAAAAATAAAACAGCTTACCAGTGAAGCAACATCAAGAGCCATCATCATCCCAGCACAAATCAAATTGGAAGCATTAAAAAAAATTAGCCTTCGAACTAAGGTTGGATGTGGTCTAGCATTAAACCAGGGGTGTCCAAACTGCAGCTCTTCAACATATAATGTGTGGCTCGTGGAAATATGCTGGCTGAGACAGGAATCATAGTGTTAGTGGGCATGACATGCGACTGAATAGATTTGTTATGCATACGTGTGTAGTAGTCGATACAATGCAAAAGTTAACCACTCTTCTTTTGGCCCTGGCCACCTGCCCTCCAGAGCTCATTTTCATTTGAGTGAGACTGTGTAAGAGAATAAATCAAGCTGCAAACTTTGGAGACTGACTGTGGGCTGACAGGCTGGGGACAGCGTGTATTCAAATTCGCTACTTCTGAAGAGAGAGGAAGTGCCACTGGAACACAGGTGCAGAGACCATGTGACCAACATATTTTAAAAAAAGCACATTGTTTGATCAGGGGCCATTTTAAGGGAGCAACACAGGAGCAGCAGCTCTCTGAGGAATACTCAGCTGAAGAGGTTTTGTGTGGCCAAAGGAAAGATCACTTTTGAAGGGTACTTCTTGAATCCCATTGTGGAAAAAGGGAATTTGTTGAACCCCACCATGGCTGAAAGAAAAAGTCACTTGAACAGACCCGTATTTGGGTTCCGTATTTGGATCGTGACTATTGTGAAGGTCACTTTGGATTGACCCATGAAAGGGTTCTGGAAACTTTGTGAAAGTCACTCATTTCATTTTCTCTAAGCCAGAAAAAGGAGAATTTTGACTTCCACTCATCTGAAAGGACATTTCTCAGGAAGCAACTCAACTAGGATTTCATGAATTTACAACAGTCTGTCACCCCGGTCTCTCCACCTACTTTGCGACTACTTTTTTGGATCAATTTAAAGCTTGCTTGTCAACACTGGATTTCTGAGTCTGAACTTTGATTGAAGTTTCAGAATTGTGCTGAGCTGTAATAGTTTGGGATATGACACAAACACACACATACCCACACTCACATAAGAATATTTGTGCATAGTTAGGGATCAAGTTTGGTTAAGTTGGATAAGGTGTTATATTATTGGTAATTAATAATAAAAAATTTTTTAATATAACACTGTCTTGGTTAATTTCTATTGCTGCTGTCTGAGTAAGTAACACTGATACCCAACATCATCCCACAGTGAAGCAACATATTGACACATTTGAATCACAAGAAAGTCGGCTTCAAAATCATTGGTGATACTAAGTGGCCACAAACACATTCCATGCAGGAATCAGCAACTGTAAGAAAGAGAAAGTTAGACAAAATAGCTATGTACAGAACATGAAACTTGCAAGAACTACCGTAAATGAAAGCTGCATTGGTAGCATTCTTGCCTCAAATGGTTTTTGCTTTAACTTTATGAATAGACTTGCAGCATCCTCAACGACAATTAGAGTACAATACTGAATATTGTGTGGTTAGTTGCACGATCTTTCAGATGAGACACTAAGAATCCATTTCATGCCAGCTTATTTTTTTTTTACAGATGCAAAGAATGGTTTTCATCTGCACTCGCTCACTTTGGTAGACATTATTCATCAGTTTTCAAAGGAAAATTATTTACAGGCTAACAGGCAAAGATCAAAAGCAAAAGGACTAAATGCTCCACAAAAAGAATGCATCTCTCAATGGGCTAAATAGTCTGTTGTTCTGTAATAATTATATGCAAATAAACCATTCAATACAAAACAACAAAGTTCTTCTCTGCATCTTGAACTACCTAACTAAAATCATCAAACACAAGAGATCCAATTCTTCAACTCATATTCATGTGAATTTGCCCTTAGTTCTAGGTTCCCCATCCAAGTAAAACTGCCACTCAGTATTGAGCTTGTCAAATTCTTTCAGAATCTTTTCCATTTTAACATTGTTGATTCTTCTTCTAAACTCTCGACAGTAAAAGTGCATACTTCTTAATCACACTTCAAAACAATCCCCCATCACAGAAATCACTCAGATCTATTGAATTATTGCCATGTTTCTCAGGTACAGACAGCAAAACAGTATAGACTTCTTCATGCATGATTTCATGATCACCTTTTGCAACAGCAGAGAGGCTTTCCTATTCCAACACCTTTGCATTTAAAGCAAACAGTCATTTGCCTTCCCAACTGTTGACTGTGCCAAGAATCCTACTTCCAGTTAGATCTATAATGACGCCCAGGTTTCTCAGAACATTTACTTCTTTTCCCCTCCATTTACAACTTCACATTTCTACCATAGGTCCATTCATTTAACCTATTTAATAAATTCCTTGGAAGAATAATTCCTGCTCATAGCATTTTCCTGGACGTTGGCTTTGGAGCAGTGGCTTCTCCAGACCTGATGCTATGCCACGCTTAAGTAAGGTGCCGTGCAACAATTCTTAATTGATGAGCATTGGATGGTAGAGCGCTGTGGAGATGTGGAAATGGGACAGACTTTTGGTAGAAAGCTATGTGGCTGCGCAGCCTGGACTGCTGTGGTGACTGGGCCCCTGTTGTGGGGACAAGGCCTCCAGACTTCAACGTTGCTTGCTGCCTGTGGCCAAGCAGACGCTGTGGTGGGTTTTGCGGAGGTGTGCTGGAGCAGGCTGTTTCATGTGCCTGGCTAGGAGGATCTGAGGTATCGTGTCATAACCTTGTATTATGTGTAAATTTGAAATCATGCAATTAAATAATTGCAATTAACATTGTAGTTACTGTGTACCAAATTCTTATACAAATTAACTTTTGGAAATGGGCCAATGTGAAAATTATTCAATTGTCTGGCCAAATGCCAAATGTACACATTAAAGTTGAACGTTAAGGTTTGATAGCTGACTAGGACAGCAAAGTGGATTTCTTCAGTCCTTCCATGCAAACTATGGCGACAAGTTCACCATATGGCTTATAAGTGCATCTCATTACCAAAGCAAAGTCCATAATACCCACTTGTCCATGCACCATTAAAATATAATTCAAATTGCATAGCTGATTGCATAACCTCAGCTGTCTGATTTTATTTCTTTTTTGTTGGGAGCTTATGCAAGATTCTTGCAGATCTAATGAAACCAGAAAGGTTTCCTTAATATGTACATTTTATTTGACCAGTGGGTGACATCAATACTGTGGGAGGTAATGAGACCACAACCGACCACAACCTTTCATACTCAAAACTGTGAAGAATATGTTTTTGCAATATAGGAAACAACTTTTGCAAATAATGAGAAGCACAGAAGCAAAATTTATTTTAGAGTATGGTGGCATTCAACCAGTGTGTTAATGTATCACTTGTGTGGACTTTGGCACAAGGTGAGAGCCAAGTTTGAATCTAAGTCAAAAGGTCAAATTGCATTGAGAATAGCTCATCTATGGTACTGCATGAACTCAGGAGGAAGTGAACAAAATGTCCATAGACAAATAAATTTCATAGAACAAATGGACTAAGAACATGCAACACCACCAAGTATTTGGAATGTCTTTAAAATCGGGAAGGAAGTACAGGAGCCTAAACACAAGCATTCAGCAGCACAGGGGCATCTTCTTCCCCACTGCCATTGGATTCCTGAACAATCAATGACCTAAAGACATTGCATTACTTTTCATGCACTACGACTTTTAATCTTTTTTTTAATATATATTATAGTTGTAAGATGGATCATAATATGAATGTTTGCACTGTGATGTTGCTGCAAATCACTGAATTTCATGACAAATTCTGATTCTGATCCAAGGGCTTCAGAAAGTATAATTTAAAAAGTAGTCAGACAAAAAAAATGAGGAGAGCATAATTAAAGTTTGGCCAGAGATGGTCAAGGACAGAGCATATGGCAAGATGCAATTCCAGATGGCTGAAGAGATAAGAAATTCAAGTAAAAAATAAAAATTTTGATGAGAGAATTAAGTCTGGTGACGTTTGTGTCAGTAGGAGGAACAAAAATGAATATAATTTTCCATCTTTGTATTTTAAATATTTTATTAGAGGTTTGATTTTAGTTTTTTTAAAGTGCATACAGAACTCTGCATAAATTTCACATTGTTAATTTTGTACTAACTGGTTTAATTAAATACAGCATTCTACTAAAATGGATAAAAACACAAAGATGGATTTCCTGAGTGTTAACTTAAAACTGAGACTATTTTTTCCACATGCCACATTGCTTTATTGGAATATTTGACATTGAACAATTCAAGGAAATGGAAGCGGAACATTCAAAGACTTGGGCAAAATGGCAGTTTTAAAAAGGAAACAATAAAAGATGGTACATAATTAATGACTGCTAGATGTTAAATAAATAATTTCTACAGAAGTCGATCTTTGTTGGAAGCAAACTATTTGAAAATTAAACATGAGCAATTCACTAATTAGAATCCTTTGTTTTTTTTAATATCAAAGTACAATTTCACTGCTCAACACATTATATTTGTCTAACACAAAGCAGCAATTAAATTGACCTTCTATCTTAAGACACAGCTATGAACATTTGCAGTATAACACAATGCTGGAGGAACTCAGCAGATCAAACGGTGTACTTTATGTAACAAAGATAAAAATACATAACCAATGCTTCAAGCTTGAGCCCTTCATCAAGGTATGGACAAAAAGTCAACAGACATCCGAATTAAAAGGTAAGAAGGGAGACGTGGTCACAGGCAGGAGGAAATAGGAGAAGAGAGGGAGGGCACAGCAGCAAGCAAGGGAGGAGGGTTGGCAAGATGAGTAAAGAGGGAAGGGTGGAGAGCTGAGGGAAATAAGGCTGGGGGAAGAAAAGGCAGGGGGAAAGGAGAGCTGGTTAGCAGAAACTGGAAAAGTCGATGTTAATGCCATCCGGCTGGAGAGTGCCCAGGTGGAAAATCAGGAGTTGTTACTCCCACTTATAAGTAGTCTTGGTAAGATAGTACATGAGGCCATGGACAAACATGTGAATATGGAAGTGGGATACAGAACAGAAATGGTTGGCCACTGGGAGATCCCTGTCACTGGTGCATACAGAGCAAAGGTGCTCAGCGAAGCGATCTTCCAGTCTGCGCCCAGTCTCTCCGATGTACAGAAAGCCACAAAGGGACCACCAGATGCAGTAAATCAATTCTGCGGATACACAAGTGAAGTGCTGCTTCACTTGAAATGCCTGGTTTGGAATCCAGACTGTGGTGAAGGTGGTGTGGGTGCAAGTGTGGCACCTCCTGCAGCTACAAGGGATGGTGTCGGGGGCAATTGGTAGGGAGGGATTAGTGCACAAGTGAGTCATGGAGGGAGTGGTCTCTACAGAAGGTAGAGAGGGGAGAAGAGGGGAAAATATGTCTGGTAGTGGGATCCTGTTGTAAGAGGCAGAAATTCTGGAGGATAATCTGTTGGATGCGGAGGCTGGTGGAGTGATAGGTAACGACAAGGGGAATGCTATGTTTGTTGAGTCTGGGGCAGAAGCGGCTAGGACAGATGAGTAAGAAATGGAGGAGATGTGGCTGAGGGCTGAGTTGATGATGGTGGAGGGAAAGCCACGTTTGTGGAAGAAGGTAGATATTTCAGATCTGAACTGAAAGACCTCATCTTAGGAACTGATGCAGCAGAGATGGAGAAATTTAGAGAAGGGAATAGAATCCTTACAGTGGGCAGTGTGAGAAAATGTAGTTGAGGTAGATGTGGAAGTTGGTGGGTTTGTAACATATATATTGGTGGAAAGCTTGTCTCCCAAGATGGAGACAGAGATTCAGAAAGGGGAGAGTGTTGTCGGAGACAGACCAGGTGAGTTTGAGATCGGAGTGGAAGCAAAGTGAATTAGGTTGATGAGCTCATTGTGGGTCCATGAGGCAGCCCCGATGTAGTCATCAATGTAACGGAGGAAGAGTTGAGAAGCCTTGCCTGTGTAGGCTTGCAGTATGGATTGCTTCAGAGCCCCAAACAAGCAGGCATAGCTGGGGCCCATGTGGGTACCCATGGCTACTCCTTTGACTTGGAGGGTGAAAGGAGTCAAAGGAGAAGTTGTTTAGAGTTAGGACAAGTTCTGCCAGGTGGAGGAGGTTGGTGGTGGAGGGTGACTAGTCAGGTCTTTGGTCCAGAAAGAAGTGAATGGTTTAAGACCTTCTGTATGGGCAATAGATGTATAAAGGGATTGGACATCCATTGTGAAAATGAGGTGGCCCAATTCAGGGAATATCTTGTACTATCCCACTGACCACCTGTAAGTGGGAGGAACAACACCTGATTTTTCATCTGGGCACTCTCCAGCCAGATGCCATTAACATCGATATTTCTGGTTTCTGCTCACTTGCTCTCTTTTTTCCACCTGTCTTATTTCCCTCAGCTTTCCAACTCCTTCCCTCTCTTTTCATCAGGGCACCCCTCCTCCCCCACTTCCTGCTGTGCCCCCCCTCCCTTCTCCACCTATTAGCTCCTGCCTCTGGGATCATGCTCCTCCCCAACGCCTTTTTGTTTGGAGGCCTGCAGACATGTTTCCATACCTTGATGAAGGGCTCAAGCCCGAAACGTCAGTGACGTATCTTTAATCTTTGCTATCTCGAGGGCGCTGTTTGACCAGCTGAGTTTCTCCAGCATTGTGTTCTACTTCAACCAGTGTCTGCAGACTTTCGTGTTTTACTTATGAACATTTGGACGTCTTCCATTGACGTATATTTAAGATCTATCTGCACATCTCTCTATTTTTAAGAATTTATTCAAAGCAAACCTCGACATCAGCTGGATTTTGGCATTTCATACTCTGAATTGTTAATTTGGGATTGCATTTCTTCGTTTGACGATCGCCACACGCTATTTTGAGATAGTTAGATCTGGCGCTTTGCCTGATATTTATCTGTCATCCGGCACTATGGAACCTATCTTTTTAAAAATCATTTGCTACTCTTGGTATTCTCATTATTAATATTGCCCGTTATTCCTGCAAGAGAGAAGAGATCCCATTTCAAGCCCGGTGCGATCTCAGCTCGCGAAATGTGTATTTTATTTCCCAACGGTTCCAAAGCATCGATGCAAATGCACGAAGATGCATCAATACATGCACACGGAATTTTTGCTTCTAAATCAATCTACACTTTGTCCAAATGACACAAGTAGGTTTTAAAGGGTTTGCCCCTTTGTTTTGGTCCAACATGCGGCCTCCACCACCAAATCCTGGATGCTTTGGCTGACACAAGGCTGTCGGCGCAGCTCCATGCCATGACGTTGGATCACATTCGCACAAGCTTATGACCAACAGCAGTATTTTGGTGACAGGAACGCGACTTCGTGTTTTATTCTAATAAAATGACGATCGACTAAAAGCGACGACAAAAACAAACCCGGTCGCTTGGGAAGCGCTGCGGCGAAGTGACCGAGGTGGGTGGCGGAACACGTCGAAACAAGCCGGCACCACCCCACCCTTGCCACCGAGCCCGGGGGTGGGGGATGCGAGCGAGGCGCCGGTGACAACCCCTGTACCTGGCTGCTGAAGGCGTGGCTGGTGGCGCGGAGAGCGCACAGGCTGAAGACGGCGCTCAGCGCCGCTCGCACCCCCTTCATCGCCGCCGTTGCCCCTCGGCGGCGGCTCGCGGCGTCGCGCGCCGGCACCCGCTCGCCCGCCACTGACGTCGAAGCGACCGTTAGCCGGCGACGGACGGGGATCGGCCAGCCGAGGGACGGGCCGCCAGCATGCCCAGTGACGATCATGACCTTAGAGTGTATGCGTGTGTGGATGTCCCTCTCGTTCCCCGCCTTCGAGGAGGGGAGAGGAGAGGAGGCGGCGCCGGCCGTAAACTCTTCCACAAGCATCATCCCTCTCCGCCGCCTCATCCCTTTGGATCGTTGCGGGGTCGGTGTCAGCGCGCAGGTACGTCGCGCTGGGCCTCACGGGGGATGGAGTCCGGCTCGCTCCCCAATGACCATCCCGAATCAGCCGCCTCCTGCCTTCCCCATCATCCCACTCAATAAATGGTGAACTCCGGATTTCTTCTCCCACCCCCACCACCGATGCGCCAATGAGGGTTGGCCACATCTCCTCTCCGAAATCCTCCGCTCCTCTCAGGTGCTGGGTCGCGTTGTCAACCACCCCTCGGCTGCAGCAAGCCTTTTGCGAGAGGCGACTCCCCTACCCCTTCTCTTCCTCCTCCCTCCGACCGCAAACACTCTGCACTGCAAAATAGACCAAATCATAACGGATTGAACATTTTGGTCTCTAATCAGCATTTCATTTCAATGCTCCCACCCCCACCTAATTCACTCCTTGAAGGGTCCAGCAGGCAAACACAAAAAAATAACAAAACACTAAAGTCTCCAGATGCTGTGATTTGTATGAGCACAAAAAAATAGATAGGTGAATGGGATTTTTTAAAAAGCACGCCCATCCACAATAACAGTAATTACTAGATTCAGAAGTTTGGCCCAGGACATCTGCTCGGCCATTCAATATCATAGCTGATCCTGTACTTCCCCCCTCCCCACCACATTATTTTATTTGCTTTAATCTCCAAAAATATACTATCTTCAACATAGTCGGCAACTGAGCCCCCAGATATGTTCTGAATAGGAAATACGAAAGAGTCAACATCCTCCATCTCAGTTATTTTAACAC
This sequence comes from Narcine bancroftii, assembly GCF_036971445.1. Taxonomy (NCBI): domain Eukaryota; kingdom Metazoa; phylum Chordata; class Chondrichthyes; order Torpediniformes; family Narcinidae; genus Narcine; species Narcine bancroftii. The sequence goes on along the minus strand of NC_091474.1, from coordinate 61,832,215 downwards.
TGATCCCCTGGTTCTGGACATCCAGACCGGATGAAATAGCTTCTGAATCTGAAATTTAGAGAATATTGACAAAGCATTAACTATTTTTACTGATGGATGCTGTATGACTTGATGATATCCTCCAGCATTTCTTCATCTTCACCATGTGAAATCCGTTTCAATAAGATCACTTTCCAGCCTGCTTTTAACTGCTTCCTGCTGGGGCAAGCTTTCATTTCCAAAAATCCATCTGATGAATTTTCCTGAGGAGATAGTACATTGGTAATGGATTGAAGTTTAGGATAGTTGTGATTTAGATAAGTGACAAAAAAAAAACAAATGGGAGTTTAAAAAAGGAATAAATTTCGAGGATGCAGGGAAGTAAGGAAAGGGGCTATCTTCCGATCTGTAGGAGCCATTTAAGAACCAATGAAGTTTTGGAAGATGACGATCAGTGGGTCCACCTCTTTCTATATCAATCTTCTTTGATAGTTCCAGAACAAGGTTTTAGCAATTGGACATTGCCCCCCCCCCTCCCACCCCGTGAATGATTACATCAACAGAATGGTATAGTAAGCAGCACAGCTGGGGGTTATGGGACTAATGGAGTAAATGGGGAAAAGTGACAACATAGAGTGATCCAAACTAACAAGAATTTTAAAAATCAAGCTGCATAAACTGGGTTGATGCTATGAAATTATTTTCTCCAGCTGGAGAGTCTACACTGTGGCAAGGATCCCAGGATAACTGTTTGGGACAGAGGACAATTTTTTTATGTAAAGGGTAAAGAAATTTCACAATTCTCTCCCACAACATCCTGTGGAAGCTAATTTCTAGGATATACAGTAAAACCCCTGGTATTCAGCACCTATGGGGATTGGTAGATGTTGGATAAGTGTATTTTCTGGTTGAGACTTGGTCTTACAATGCCTAACTAATACAACTGCATTAAGAATAAATAGTTTAAAAGACAAAAATACTATACAGTATTTGCACTGAACAAACTTCACCTGCATGAATAGATAAACCTTATTTTTAGTCAACTTCTTTGAAAACATTTAATCAATCGCTGCATTTGCAGGTTCCTCCCACTCCACAGAGCCACTCAAAAAACAAACAATAATATTATAGATAATTTCCACCCATCCCCTCCAAGTTCACAGTTAAAGCCTCTGACGGGGGTAACTCTTACTAAGCAGGGAAAATGAGACACTTTAAGAAATTTGCCCCAACAGTGAGTGGCATCAACCTGGGTGACACCATTACTGCTTCACACAATTTTAATCAAACTGCTATGAACAAAGCATGACCAAGGCACCCCACTGGCTGAATATTTGCTGTAATCTTCAACAAAGGTTTATGTATTCCTTCAGAGAACATTTACTTCTACAATTTTAAACTTGCATATTTTTTACCTCTAATTTTTTTAAAATTTATTTTCCTCAATTTTTTTGTCTGTTGCTTGAGGCTGCTAGTTGCTTGAATTCTGGATAACAGGGGTTTTTACTGTATTCATAACTGAGACCCAAGTAATTTCGACTCTCAAGTAAATCAGATTGGGAAGTCCATTGAATAATGGAAGATTTTATGGGTAGTACAATTTACTCTTGCTTCAATTTCAGAAGATAGAAAATGGGAGGGCAATGTAGGAGTGTATTGTTACAATCAATTCATTGTAATGAACATGAGGAGGATTCAAATAGTAGAGACAGAGCAGAATTGAGCCTTGTAACAGAGATGGAAATAAGGCAATGCCAGCCTTGCACTTAACCAATGTACCAATTTGCCCGATGGTAGCATACTTGCTTTTAAATCAAAAAAGTCATGGTTTAAATGCCATTTCAAAACTTGGTTCAAAGTGCAGTACCAAGAGTGGGCTGCATTGTTTGAGGAGCAACCTTATAACCATATAACTGTTTACGGCGTGGAAACAGGCCATGTCGGCCCTTCAAGTCCACGCCGGTTCACTTGAACAATGCAACAGATTCACTTCTTCCTGTAAAGTGGAAAATCTTAATGAAGTTAATTCTCAGAAATTGTTAGTTCCAGCAGGATTCGGAGTCTGCAATCGAACCTTTAACCTGAATTTTCTCTTTTAGAATGTCAATGAGACTTTAAAGCAATTCCTTCATATTCTGCAAGTAAAATTAACAATCCTCCATACTCCTGAAATAAAAATGGAAAATGCATAGCAGGTCAGGCAACACCAAACCCAGAATAAAAGTGTGTGGTTAATGATCAATTAATGAAGAGATGTAAATGCTGAACTGAAATTCAGATGACATATTCAATAAAGGGCTTATCTGTGGATTCTGGGAAGCTTTTGTAGAAAGAGAGGGTCCTAGCCAATAATTTTGCCTCTACTAATCATGCGTTGTTCATTAAGTTTATGTACAAGACATTGGTGAGGCATAATTTGGAGTATTGTGTGTGCAGAGAAGATTCACTAGGATGTTGCCTGGACTTAGGGAACTGAGTTACAGGGAAAGGTTAAACAAGTTAGAACTTTATTCCCTGGTGCATTGAAGAATGGGGAGAGATTTGGTTTTAAAATTATGAGGAGGTAGACAGAATACATATAGTTCAGCTTTATCCACTGAGGGTAGGTGAGATACAAACCAGAGGACATGGGTTAAGGGTGAAAGGGGAAAAGTTAAAGGGAACATGAAGTGGAATTTCTTCACACAGAGAGTGGGTGCAGTGTGGAATGAGCTGCCAACTGAAGTGGTGAATGTGGGTTCAATTTTAACATTTAAAAAGAATTTGCACTGGGTGGAGGTCAATGGTACTAGGCAAACAAAAAAAATGGTTCAGTACAGATTAGAAAGGCTGAATGGGCCTGTTTCTGGGCTGTAATATTCTATGATTTGGCTTCACCTTGACAAGATGAGGCAGAGAACAGACATATTATTCATTGTAGGGAAGTTAAAATGTTTGATAACAGGAAACTCAACTTTAGACACACAAGCAGATATACATTACAACAAACATTATTAGTTTTTAAATTACAGGTTGCTTTATAGGACTAGATATTACAATCCATGACATTTCAGTATCGGTTAGATTGATCCTCTCTCATAGAGTTAGTACAGTTGGTTGCCTCAATTACAATAATAGAAAATATAATCCGGAATCAGTCGGTTCTGTTATCAGTGGGTGCTTCAGCTTTTTAAACACAAGACACCCTTTGCCAAGGCAGGCAAATCAGACCAAGGTGTGTATCCCAAATGAATTTGGAGCCGAGATAGGATCCCTCCTTTTCAGCCACAGCCAGTGATTGTTCACTTCAGCTGAGTTGGAGAGGGATTTAATTGTCTTTCTGAGGGCCTGCCCTGTGATTCCTACTTTTCTCAGAAGCTTGGTCTTGGATTTGGCAAATGGGAATCATATTTCCTTACACTACAGCTTCCAAAGGCTGTTTAACGTCGCAGACCAACAGCAATAGAAATTCACTGAGACAGTGTTATTTTTTAAAATTATATATTTATTAATAATTACTAATAACACCTTAATGAATTTATCTAAACTTAACCACCAAGAGAGAGAGAGTAACCCTAACCCTAATGCTACTCAAACCATTTCAGTTTAGGCACAATTCTGGAAAGTCAATTCAAAGTTCAGTCTTAGAAATCCTGTGTTGAAACTCAGAATTTTTAAAACTGATGTTTAGAAGTAAATACGCAGGTGAGACACTGAGTGATCAGACCACCACAAACTCACAAATACCGTAAATATTCAAGTACAATGCAAATTATTTTGTACTGAAAATTTGAGCTCAAAGTGGGGGAGGGGGGGGGGTCGCATTATACACGAGGTTATAATTTTAAAAAAATTCTGCCAGGTTTAACGATAAGTAAAATTATCAGCAGCAGCGCGACTCGGGCGGGCGGGGGTGGGAGAGAGACGCCAGCGCGACTTGGGTGGGCGGGGGTGGGAGAGAGACGCCAGCGCGACTTGGGCGGGCGGGGGTGGGAGAGAGACGCCAGCGCGACTTGGGTGGGCGGGGGTGGGAGAGGGACGCCAGCGCGACTCGGGCGGGCGGGGGTGGGAGAGAGACGCCAGCGCGACTCGGGCGGGCGGGGGTGGGAGAGAGACGCCAGCGCGACTCGGGCGGGCGGAGGTGGGAGAGAGACACCAGCGTGACTCGGGCGGGCGGGGGTGGGAGAGAGACGCCAGTGCGACTCGGGCGGGCGAGGGGAGGGGGGTCATATTATAGATGGGGGTAAAAATTTTCCCCCTTTTTTCCCTCGAAAATGGGGGGGGGGGTCACATTATACACGAATATTTACAGTACTTGTCAAGATGCTTTCAGAGAAATGTCCTTTCATACCAATGATTGTCACAACTCCCCACTTCCTTGCATAGGGGAAATGAAACTTGTGACTTCCTCGATGCTTCAAAACCCAGGCATGGGTCAGACGAAATGACCATCAAAATGATCATGCAGGAATGATCCTGCTTCCTTTACCCAGATATAGGTCAATCAAAATGAGCACTACAATGGTCACAATGGTTTAACAATCATGGCAAGGAGAATTAGCAGAAATGTCCATTTTACAGAGCGATTCCAACTCTGTTTTCAGATGAATTGCTGATCAATACTGAACAATGTTTATTTAAGTATCTCAAACACATGAGATAATTATATGCAAGTCCCATCTGTTTTTCCTTTGGATAAACAAACCATTGTTCTTAGTTCTTCTGCTAAAGCATTACTTTATTTAGAGTCAACACTCATATGATGCCATGCAGTCTGTAAAAATGTTGTGAAATCTATGAATGATTTGCACCCTGCACCAACCCCCAAAGTAACACTCACTAAAAAACAGGAGCTTGTAATAGCTGTAAAATGGGAATCGTATTTCAAAGGCTGCAAAACATTTTGGAACATCCTACAATCATAAATTGTGCTTCATTTATACACTTCCCTCTTTGCAATTCTAACAACGCTTTACTTATATATGCGCGAGAGTAATCGTCTGGATCCAGTGTTCCCGTTGTGGCATTCTCTACATCGAAGTGTTGGACACAAACTGGAGATTCTTCACTGATGCCCTTGGCTCTGTCCACTTCAGTGACAGGAATTTCCCAGTGGCCAACCATTTCAATGCTGTGCACCACTTGCATGCTGACATGTCTGTCCATGGCCACTGGTAAATTGGAGGAGCAACACCTAATTTTCTCCAACCAGATGGCATTAACATTGACCTCTCCAGTTTCTGCTAACCTTCTCCCTATTCCCTCTGTCTTCTTTCCTCCAGCTCTCCACCCCTTTCCCTCTCTATTCACAGAGCCACCCCCCCGCCCACTCGTTTGCTTTTTGCTCCCTTTTAATTTTTAAATTTAATTTAGGCATACAGCACAGTAACAGGCCCTTTCAGTCCATGAGTCCATGGCACCAAATTCCACCCAATTAACCTGCAACCCTCAGTAAGTTTAGAACGGAGGTAGAAAATAGAAGCCCCCCAGGGAAAACCCACGCAGACAGTGGAAGAACGTACAAACTCATTACAGACAGTGCGGGATTTGAATTCCAGACCCAATCGCTGGCACTGTAACAACATTGCACTAACTGCTACGGTAATCGTGCCACCCACCTATTACCTCCTGCCAGTGGGACTATGCTTCTATCTCCCACCATTTTGTTCAGGTGCCTGTCTACATTTTCCTCATACCTTGATGAAGGGCTCAAGCCCGAAACATTGGATATGTATCTTTATCTTCGCTATATAAAGTACATTGTTTGACCTGCTGAGTTTCTCCAACATTATGTTTAAGCTTTGGAAGTTATTTCTCAGCTCCCCTCTATTTTTTTTACTATTTAAATCTTGGTCCTTCTTACCTCTCATAATTTTAAGTATCTTTACATTTATCCATCCTCTGCTTTAAGGAATAGAAGCAGATAGCTTTAATTACAAGATAACGGAACAGAGCAGGCCATTCAGCCCATCAAGTCTGTTCTGCAACTCCACCCTGTGCTAAACTGTTCTCACATCTAATTCCAAATTCCAGCCTTTTCCCCATATCCCTTGATACCCTGACTAATTAGATACCTATCAATCTCTTCCTTAAATGCCCCCAATGATCAGGCCTCCACAGCTGTATGTGACCACAAATTCCACAAATCCATGGCCCTCTGGCTAAAGAAGTTTCTCCTAATTTCTGTTTTAAATGAGTACCTTCTAATTGTAAGACTGTGCTCTCTTGACCTGGATTCATCCACCAAGGGAAACATCTTATTCACATCTACTCTGTCCAATCCTTTCAGCATTCAAAATTAAGATAAGGGGCCCAAAACTGCACACAGTTCTCTAAAGGAGGTCTCACCAGTGCCCCATAGAGCCTCATCAACACCTCTTTACTCTTATACACTATTTTTCTTGAAATGAATGCCAACAAAGCATTCACTTTCTTTACTACTAATCCAACCTACTGGCTAACCTTTAGGTTTTGAATTTTCTCTCCATCCAAATATTAATCTGCCTGTTTATTTCCTCTTCCAAAATATACAACCGTATATTTCTCAACATTGTATCTCATCTGCCATTTCTTTGCCCACTTTCCTAAAATGTCCAAGTCTCTGCAACCTTTTGGTTTCTTCAACACTTCCTACTCCTCCATCTACTTGGTGTCATCTGCAAACTTCGCCACAAAAACATTCAATCCATTCAAAGCCAATGCTCCATCTAATATCATTCCTGTAATTCCACGGGCTCTCATCTTATTATGCAGCCTCTTAAGCGGAACCTCATCAAAGGCATTTTGAAAATCCAAATACACAACATGCACAGCCTCTCCCTTGACCTCAAAATTCCAATAGGTTGGTCAGGCAGGATCTTCCCTTCATAAAACCATGCTGGTTTGGACCTATTATGTCATGCACCTCAAGGTATTTCATAACTTTGTCCTTGAGGATCGACTCCAATAACTTTCCAACTACTGACATCAAACTAGAAGGCCTATAATTTCCTTTTTTCTGCCTCCCTCCTTTCTTAAACAGTGGAACTACATTTGTGACCTTCCAATCCTCCAGAACCATGCCAGAGTCTATTGGTTAATGGAAAAATAATTTCCAATGCCTCCACAATCTCAAAGCCACCTCCATCGGAGCCCGTGGGTACACAAACTGAAGTTCCTTAGATTGTTTCTACAGTAAAACCACTTCTGCAACTTCTCCAAATGCTTCACATTCATCCCAAAATGTGTAGTTCTGAGAATTATTCATGATAACTCCAGCTGAGATCTAATTAGTGATGTGTAAAGATTTATCATGACGACTTTTTATTTCTACTAGGTGCCCATGTTTTTGAACTCAAGAATTGTACTGAATGAACAATTAACCATAGACACTATTTTGTCTTTTTCATTTTCTTGCAGTATTTTAATTTATTTTGTAATGTGGATTATATAAATGTTTGCACTGTGACGCTGCCACAAAATAAATTTTGTAACATGTTGATGACAATAAGTTCTGATTCTACATTTTCTTATCAAGCACCATGTCAATTAAGTAACACTGGCACCTTCACAAATATATCTACATCTCCCCCAAGGTCTCTGATCTCTTAGCAACCCATTCAAAAATAGTTTATGGCGTTTCTTCATTTTGCCTCTTCCAAAGTGTATCAGTTCAAAAGCTTATGTTTCTGCCCATTTCACCTGAAGCCACTATCATCCTCACTCCTGATTGTATTTACATTGCAACATCTGCAAATTTTTTTTACCTGTATACGCAAAAAAATACAGATCCTTTACTAATCACCAGAGACTTCAAAACATCTTGTTTAATCAGGAAAATTACCCTCTTCCTTCTATGTCACTTCCAACTATTGTCTCCAAATTACCACTGTACATTTAAAGCCAATGCTTCTTTTTTTGATCCAATGCCTTTTTAATATACAAATGTGCAATATCTAATGATTTTGTTACTAACCGAGTATGGCTATCATTCTGATTAGAATGCCTAATCCATATAAATACTGAAGTTTTACCAAGTATGCTTTGAACTGCATAAAATCACAGGAGGCACAATCCCTCATAGCTTTCCTGCTGCACATGATTTGTACGATACATATATCCACATGTGCTCATTGACCCAATGGCCAGAAGATCTCCAACTTCCTTGATTAACTAATGAACCACCACCTTAATAACAACTTTCTAAAATAGGGGTCCAAGCACCAAATCTACCGGGTCTAGCTTGAGGCAGTTATGCTTCTTTTGAAGTGGTATTCAGATGCTCATTGTTTTGATAATTGGTGTGATAATGAAAGTGGAGTTCAAGGGAAACCTTCAAGACCAAGATCAATAAAGTTGTGGAAGTAAGAAATATGGACAATAATAGCAACTTGATGGAAAGATATTGATTACCTATGTCCCCATAATCTAACTGAATAACAGAATAGATTTGATGAGCTGTTTGACTTATATCTCTTCCATCCTGGAATGAATTAGGTAATTCTGACAGGGAAAATCTAAAAATGGTTTTGGCACAGACTAGAAGGGCTGAAGGGGCCTGTTTCAGTGCTGTAATGTTCTATGGTTCTAAGAGATTCATACAAAATCATGTGAACAGTGAAACTGTCAATAACACTACGTAAATTTATTTAAAATGAATCTCAATCCTTTCCACACTAAGGGCTTACCTGTGATTTTAGACAATCCATGAGCAAAATACTAGAGTAAAAACAAAATGTTGGAGAAGCTCAGCAGGTCAGTGTCCTTTATGTAGCAACGGCAAAGATACATAACCGACGTTTCAAACAAAATACTAGAGATGCTGCAATTTCCAACATGTCCAGTACAATGTCACCTTGAGACGTGTCTTTCCCTCTCAACATTTAGAGGCCATGGAAGGAACTGTTACCCTTCCATCTTCAACATTCTGTGCTTTTCTCATGAAAGAAACAACACTTGCGCCTTTTCCTTCCCAGATCTCTTGTGTCTTGTAAAAGAAAATCTACACAGTTGCATTTTTGAAATTAAGAATACAGACAGTCCCCAGTTAAAAACGTCCAATTTACGAATAACCTGTAGTTATGAACCGACAAGCCAATGGGAAGTAGAATGGCGTCAACCTCTGGTTTGAGTGTGGTTGTCATAATTCTTAAATTTTATTCATATTGTCACCAACAGTCCCTGCACTGGTCCCACTGCCCCCAACAGCCCACCACCCAGCCCCCACACCGACTGGGGGTGGGGGGGAGGGAAGGAAGAAACAGCAGCAGTGGAGTGTGCCATTGCAACACCACTGTCAGGCTATGTGACATGCGGCCTGAGCAATACAGCAGATGGGCGAGGGGACGAGCAGCCCAGCAGAAGGGAGGGGTGGGGCGATGTCGCTGTCAAGCTGTGCCGCAGGCACCCTGGGCAAAGCAGCAGGCGGGCAAGGGGACGAGCAGCCTGGTGGAGAGGAGCAGAGGGAGGAGGGGAGAAGAAGCAGCATGTGGCATCTCGACACCCTGTAAAATGGCCGGCGCTTGGTTAAAAGTATTATTACCTGTATTATTATTATGTACTGTATTATTATGTTTAAAATACTTCAGTTTATTGGGAAGTGTTTTATATGTGTATAAAGGTAACACACACACACACACACACACACACATATATATATATTTACATACATACATACACACACACCAAGATAAACATTTGACTAACCAATGCTAAATAAGGCCGTATGTACTGGTTCTGATTTAAGTACAAATTTGGGTTAAAACAGACCTAGGTAACGGAACTAATATTTAGCCCAGGGACTGCCTGTAATGCATTTGGTTCTCACAATGTGGTATCTTTACATTAGGAAACTCAAACATCAGATTGGCTGATTATTTTAGAGAAAACGTCTATTCTGTCCACAAGAATGATTCTGCGCTTCCTGTTCCCTGTCACTTTAATTCTGCATCCCACTCCTATATTGACTTTTGTCTTTAGCCTCCCAGAGTTCTAATGTAACCCCAAGGAATATCTCACCTGTTAGATGACAGCTCTCAGAATTGAATATCAAATTCAACAATACAAAATAATCAACCATTCCAGTCTTGTATCCCATATTTTTGATACCACTTTTTTACTTCCTCTCATCTCCTCCTGTTTACATCTTTTGCAGTCCATATCATTAACCCCTCTCCTAATCAGGACTACCATCACAGATAAATGTGAGGTGCTACATTTTGGAAAGGCAAATTTAAATAGGTCATATACATTGAATGGTAGACAATTGAGGAGTGCAGAGCAACAAAGGGATTTAGGAGTTATGGTAAATAGTACCCTCAAGGCTGATTCTCAGGTAGATGGTGTGGTGAAGAAGGCATTTGGAATGTTGGCCTTCATAAATCGGAGTATTGAATTCAAGAGTAGGGAGGTTATGATGAAATTGTACAAGGCATTGGTGAGGCCAAATTTGGAATACTGTGTACAGTTTTGGTCACCAAATTATAGGAAGGATATAAACAAAATAGAGAGCATGCAGAGAAGGTTCACGAGAATGTTGACAGGATTTCAGGGTCTGAGTTACAGGGAAAGGTTGTGCAGACTGGGGCTTTTTTCTCTGGAGCGTAGAAGATTGAGAGGGGACTTGATAGAGGTGTTTAAGATTTTAAAAGGGACAGACAGAGTAAATGTGGATAGGCTTTTACAATTAAGAAAGGGGGAGATTCAAACTAGAGGACATGGTTTAAGATTGAAGGGGGAAAATTATAAGGGGAAAATGAGGGGAAATTTCTTTACGCAGAGGGTGGTGGGGATGTGGAATGAGCTTCCGGCAGACGTGGTCGAGGCGGGATCATTGGTTACATTTAAGGAAAGACTGGATCGTTACATGGATAGGAGGGGACTAGAGGGGTATGGACCGGGTGCTGGTCAGTGGGACTAGGAGGGTGGGGATTTGCTACGGCATGGACTAGTAGGGCCGAACTGGCCTGTTCTGTGCTGCAAGTGGTTATATGGTTATATCACATCCATCCCTTTGAATCTGTTCATCACCAATGTTCCCTTTAGTTCGGCCCTCTGTATTTCATTTTAACTTAAAACTTGATTCATTTCTAACTTTACCTCATTCTGATGAAAGCTCATCAATTTCATACATTAATTGTTACTCTTGTCACAGATAATTCCTGACCTGCTACATATTTCCAGCATTTTCTGTTTTATTTTGGAAACCTTGGAAACTGCAAAAATCAATATTGATGCAAGATGTAGATTCATGACACCAGTTTCATGGGAATATACTGAGTTTTGGTGGATTCTAACCTTTGTTGAATTCAACAACTTCCAGGTTTCTAAAATTACATTTAAAAATATGAATACAACTAAGCTAAAAGTTCAGCACCAATCAATTGATCTGTTATTGTGTAGTTGGCCCATCACAAACTATTAAGTGCCAGCATTCAGAGTAATTGTGCACCACTATGTCAGTCCAGTGAGCATAATTAGCCTCTACCTGTTGCCAATGGGATTCACTTTAAGATCTGATGTATAGCATCCACTCCCATCAAGGCTTTCCTCAAAGTTTTGAAAACTGGCCATGCAATAAAATTATTCTTCCAGGGATGCTGACCTTTTGATTAGACATTACACCTAATCCCTCAAGTGATAGAAAATATATCATGGCATTCTAAAGAGAGGGGAAGTTGAGATGCTCCACATTATTACCAATCATCATTTAAAAAGTTAGATTGTGATTTATGAGAATCTTTCCATCACTCAAGATCACCATTATATTTCCTAATTTGCAAACACAGACTATACTTTCAAGGTGGTTGGAAAGCATATTAGTATAGTTTTGAAAATACTAAGTTGTACTTGGGCACACCTGCAAAGTGTGAAAACCAGAGCGGTTAGTTTAGTTTTCATATTGTAACTACTGTGTAGCTTGAGTTTGAGGATAGGCCCAGCCTTAGCTCCTGAATTCCAAGAGACCAAAAAGGCTCTGAAATGTGAACCTTAATGAAGAAGGGTTGCGATATGACGGTTAGATTCTTTCTGACTTTGCACAGTTTAATATGGCAATGATCAGCTTCCATTTCCTGTTTGTCATTTACAATTCTCAAGAATCTCTTGATCCTCATAAAAAGATCAGATTCTTAGTCAGTTGAGAAACCATTAATTTTTCATATGACCTCGGCCATTTCAACCAATCAAATGATGACAAACCTCTGACCAATCCCAATTCCCATCCATCCTCCCCGTGACTCATTCTTCCGACATTCCCAAAAAATCCCCAGATTCTACCAGTTACCATCAATGGCCAATTAACCCATCTCGTCACATGTCTGACTTGTGGGAGGAAATCCACGTGGTTACAAGAGCAAACTCCATGCAAACAAAACTGGAATTGCAGGGCAGCAGCTGCACCTCTCTTTTGCCCAGACTTCGATTCAAGATTATGGGAAGTGAACCCCGATAGAGCATTCAGTGAAGAGACCATTAAAAACAACAACATGAGCAGAAGTAGGCTCAACAGCTCCTTGAGGCCACTCTCTACTTAACAGAACCAGGCAGGGAAGTGGACTTGAGGAAAAACATCAATCAGTAATCGTGTTGCTAAGTGAGACTATTGGTTTCTGAATAATTTAAAAGCATATCAACCTTGGATTTGTAACGAGATGGTACCTATTGGGATACAGAAAATTACAAAGATTAACTACTTTCCAAGAATTAATTCTTCTCAATTTTAAAATTTGCCCCTTAAGTTATTTATGAACTATGTGTTGATTAATTGATTAATTCTGGGATTATTCAATAGTTGTGTCATTTTATCACCAACATTCCCTGTTCATGAATCAATCTTTTGAGCTCATACAATACATCTCTTTCCCGATAATCTTGCAGTGAAGAGTACAGGCTAAGAAGAGATGAAATCATATGAAAAAATTCAGTTGGATCGAGGAACTAAGAATCCGTGAGCTAACTTTATCTTAGCTGAAATGAGGACGCGCGGTTTCCTGGTTTTACTATTAGCAGTGCTGCACTCCGGGAAGTCCCCAGATTTTAACGGGAGTCTGGGCTTTCGTGTTTAAGGACCGCAGAAAGAAAGACAAGGCTGTAATGGTGCCGTGGACAATGTTTAATATTCCGCCAACATCGATGAAAATACTTCATGACTGTACTTTTATCACTTAGTAACTTCGTGGGATCCCACTGTGCAGAACGTTGCTCCCACTCTTCGCTATGGTACAGGCGAAGAACAATTCACAAAATACATCAAGTTCCGGCGAGTCAGTGGAAACTTACGTGACAGAAGCAGTCCTCGGTTTCAGGCTCCGGTGCCCTGCTCCTGCTAGCGAGCGTACTGTTGAACCAGACTTCACCATACACGGTTCTGCTCAGCAAGAATAGCACAGAAACCAAGGTTGCTCCACTCCTCATGGCCTTACAGCCTAGCTGCTCTGGGCTACAGTGAAGACGACGACCTCTGGGTCTGAACCGCCGAGTCGCGGCCAGCAGCCGGAAGAGGAAGTCAGTAAAGGAAGTCAGTAACTAATATGGGGAAACAAGTGAAAGTAACATGGATTCGTTGCAAAGTGAGCCCAAGCGTCTTTTCTGTTTCCCGTACACATTGACTGTTTAGAGTTGGCTTTCTGTGAACTTTATTCACCTCCATGTCACAAATGTATGTGTTGGATAATTCCACAATGGTTCCCAATGCAGAGTTGCTAAACACCAATCCATTTTCTATTTTTATGACATAGAAAACATGCATCCATCGTTCATTCAAGTGTAGACAATATTGTTACATTAATTATCAACAAAATACAATCACATGTGGAAACGCCAGACATATCTTTCCCTTGCCCTTCGGAATTCCAAAAGTTTCAAAATTGTGTATGCAAAGTGGATTTGGAGCAGAGTTATTATACTGCAATCGTGTCTGCCTGTCCCGCATCGGACTGGTCAGCCACAAACGAGCCTGCAGCTGACGTGGACTTTTTACCCCCTCCATAAATCTTCGTCCGCGAAGCCAAGCCAAAGAAAGAAGAAGATTATACAATAACCTTTGTCAGGAAACACAAAACGCCAGATGCTGGAATCTCAACCAACAATGTTGGAGGGCTTCGTCGGGTCAGCCAGAATCCATGAGTAGAAGTAATCAAGGTGCAGGTGTCACCAGATGTTTTTTTTAATCTAACCTACATAGGGGAGGCCATAGCAAGTGCACTCAATACAGTCGATTTGGTTAGATGAGGTACATGTGAAACAATGCCTCATCTGGAATGTCTGTTTATGAGCATTTATCAAGTTTATTATCATCCGATTGCACAAGTACAACCCGACGAAACAGCGTTCTCTGGCCCTTGGTGCAAAGCGCATATAGACAATACACATGCAGGACAAATATACATACAGAAAAATAAATACTGTGCAGAAAATATTAGTCTCAGATTGTTAGTGTGAACAGCTCCTTTGGTCGTTCAGCATCTTCACTGCCCGTGGGAAGAAGCTGTTCATCAGCCTGGTGGTGATGGCTCTGATACTCCTGTATCTCTTTCCCGATGGGAGTAGCTTAAAGATGTTGTGTACTGGGTGGGAGGGGTCTTCAACGATTTTGCGCGCCCTCTTTAGACGATTCTGGTAGATCAATTTGATGTGGGAGGAGGGAGACTCCAGTGATCCTATCTGCTATTCTTATGGTCCTGTGGATTGACCTCTGATCTAATTCTCAACAGCAACCGTATCACACTGTGTTGCAGCTGGCCAGGATGCTATCGATAGAATTCCTATAGAAAATTGACATGATGGTGGACGGAAGCCTTGCCCACTTCATTCTTCTCTGAAAGTGCAGCTGCTGTTGCATCTTCCTGACAAGTGAGGAGATGTTGTTTGTCCAGAATAGGTCACTTGTTCACCAAGGAACCTGAGGCTCTCTACTCTCTTTAGTACCAAGTTATTGATGTGTAGTGAAGGATGGTCAGTCCTGCTCCTCCTGAAGTCCACAATCATTTCCTTCTTATCCACATTGAGACTCAGGTTGTTACTCTTGTACCATATCACAAGGTTTTCTACTGCAATTCTGTCGTGGACTCATTATTGTTGCTGATGAGACCACCCGCTGCTGTGACATCTGGAAACTTGATGACTCTGTTGGAGCTGGATCTGGCAATGTAGTCATGGGTCAGTAGTATGAACAGGTGTGGGCTGAACACACAACCTTGTATGCACCTGTGTTCAGCATGATGGAGCTTGAAGTTCTGCTACTGACCCGGACAGACTGTGGTCTTTCGATTATGAAATCCAGAATCCAGTTACAGAGAGGGGTGTTAAGTCCCAGGGATGACAGCTGCTTCACCAGCCTCTGGGAAATGATCATATTAAATGCCAAGCTTAAGCCTGTTCTTCAAGTGGATCAGGATGGAGTGGATGAACAAGGCTATAGCATCATTAGTGGAATAATTTCTTCTATAAGCACATTGAAATGGGTCCAGTAACTCTGGGAGATGTGCTTTGATGTGTTCCATCAACAGGCACTTGAAGCACTTCATAATGGTGGTCAGTGCATGGGACAGCGGCTGCCTTGAAAACTACACGGACTATAGACTGCTACTGTGGTGTTGAAGATGCCCATAAAGACCTCCATCAATTAGCTTGTAGTCTTTCAGTACCCGACCAGGTATGTTGTCTGGTCCTGCTGCCTTTTGTAGGTTCACCTTGGATAGGGTTCTCCTCACCTTGGCTGTGGCTATGCAGGGGGACTGTTCATCAGGGGGATATGGAGCTTTCTTCGGCGTGATCCTGTTCTCATCAAATCGTACCAAGAAGATGCTCAGTTTGTCCAGAAGGGAGGCATCATTATCTTTAACTTGCAAGGTTGACTTGTGATCTGTTATAGTCTTGATCCCTTGCCACATGCGCCTCATGTCACCAGTGTAACACAGCTGTTTTTGGATCATCTGTGTGTACTCCCACTTTACCTTCTGGATTGCACAGGAGAGTTTAGCCCTGGCTGATCTTAGTGCCATCCTATCACTTGTCCTGAAGACAGCATCACAAGCTCCAAGAAATGCCCAGACCTGTGCATCCAACCCTGGTCGCAAGCTAGTTCTGGTTGTGAAGCATTTGATCTCAGTGACTTCCTCAATGCACTTGCTGATATAGCCATTCACTGACCTTGTATACTCCTCTATGTTTACATGATTTTTAGATGTATTGTCAGCGTACATACATGACATTAAATACAATTCTTGAGATCCTTTTTCTGTGGGCGACGCAGAATTACCACTTAATGATAATGAAAAAAACTGTACACAGCATATACATGTAACAAAGAACTGTAAACTGATAACAAATCCAAACAAAGTGACTGCATTACAGAGAAAATTTTAAAAAAATCAATAAAGTGAACAAGAGACCTTAAATGAGTCCCTGATCGAGTTTGTTGAGGAGTCTGAAGGTGGAGGGATAGCAGCTGTTCCTGAATCTGGTGGTGTGCTTAACTCTGGCTTTCCCTTCCTGAAGTCAATAATGAGCTCCTTAAACCAAAGAGGGGCTGTCTCCAAAAACACCCCTGACTCCAAATAGATTAACACCATTGATGATGGGTAATGATCCTGGACACCTGGCATTGAAATGGCGCCAGGTGCGTAGAGGACTGTTACGAGCAAGGGTGGCTAATGTCATTTGAGCAACTTAGGAATAAGTATAATTTATCAAATGAGAGGTTTCATTGCTACCTTCAGATAGATCTTTTCTACAGGACATATTAGGTCCAACGATGGCCCTACCAACGTGCAGTTATGGAAACCGTGATTCGAAGGAGGAGCACGCAGAAGTTCATTTTGGCAATGTATTTCTTGCTCCAAATGGAAGGCCCGAAGCCAGGCCTTGATGTTGAGGCAGAGGTGGGAGTTGGACCTAGGAATAATGATGGATGAGCGGTGCTGGTCCGATTTGTGTCAGATCAGGGTGGTGCAATACAATTTTCTGCACTAGCTGTACCTGCCACCACAAAAATTGAACAGATCTAAACCCAAACTATCTGACCAATGTTTTAGATGTGGCATTGCAAGAGGGACTTTTATGCACGCAACCCAGACATGTGCCAAGGTGAGACCCTTTTGGGTGGAAAAAAAATCATAGGCAAAGAATTCCCACAGGATCCAGAGCTCTTCCTGTTGGGAAACAGAATGGATGCATGACTTACAACGAAACTATCCAAATTCCAAATTCAATTTGTTATGATTGCATTGGTGGTGGCTAGGAAGTGGATAGCAGTTACCTGGAAGTCCAACTCCTACCTGAGCATTGAACGTTGGAAATGCAGAGCTGTGTTTCCCTGTAGAAAATTACCTACAACCTAAGGAAATAATATGGTACTTTCTTAAACGACACAGGGCGCAGTTATAGTGTGAACCACTGTGCCTCACCACACTGCCCTGTCCTCCCAATTTGCCCCTCCATTGGTGAGGGAGTGGAGAGGGTCCATCCTATTCTAACCAGGGAAAACTGAAGAAAAAGGTAAGCAGCCTATGCCACTGGCTGCCATGACACGACAAATCATAAATCCCCAAATAAACCTTTGTTGTGAGTATCTTGGTCATTGTGCATAAGCATTATTAGTTTGGTGTTAAATGTTTAACGTGGGGGGGGGGTGGGGGGGGGAGTGGAGGGGGAGAGAAAGGGGATTAAAAAAACTCAAACTCCATGACAGGATTGTAAGGAAATAACAAATACTAAAAGTAATTAATGTGTATATCATTGATAATGATATTGATGATATTGACAATTGTTGGAGTTTGTATGGAAAAACTAAAACTAAAATATTTTTTAAAAATGAGCTTCTTAGTTTTGGTGACATTGGGTCTGAGGTTGTTGTTGGTGCACCATTCAGCCAAGTTTTCAATCATCATTCTGAACGCTGACCACTACAGTGGTACTGTCGACAAATTTGTAGATGGTGTTATTGTCATACCGAGCCAGTCGTACATGTAGTGAGTAGAGTAAGGGGTTAAGAACACAGCCCCGTGGTGTTGCAGTACTGATGGCGATTGTGGAAGAGATGCTCTTACCAATCCTCATTGATTGTGGTTTGAAGGTGAGGAAATCAATGATCCAATTACACAGTGGGGTGTTGAGTCCCAGATCTTGGAGTTTGCTGATCAGTTTTGAGGGGATGATGGTGATAAATGGCAAATTGTAGTCGATTAAGAGCATCCTGATGAATAAAGCTTTAGTGTCCAGGTGTTCCAGGGCTTTGATGACCACTGTAGATGGCTGCCTCCCTGAAAGAGATCCGATCCGTGGTCTCAAAGGAGTCTTGTAGCACTGCTGTAGCTCCCTCTGGCAACATCTTGATGTCCCTACAAACTGTTTTGCCAGTGGTCTGCATACTGGGGTTAGAAGAATAGATATGTGATCCAAGGTGGGGGAAAGGGGCAACCTTGAACATACCAGGGATGCTGGTGTACACCCGATCTCGGGTGTTTTCTCCTCTGCTGGCCAAGTTGAAACTGTGGTAAGATTGTTTTCAGGTTGGCATGGTTGAAGTCACCAGCTAAAATTATGGCATCATCAGGTTGGGACATCTGGGCTTCACAGATGGGACTGTAAAGCTCCTTCATGGCTTCACCCTCATTAGTCAGGCAGTACGTAGACTGTGGCAATGAGTGTGGTTAAGAATTTCCTGGGCAGGTAGAAGGGTATGCATTTCACAAGGAGGTACTCTATTTTTGCTGAGGCAAAGGTCTTTACAACATACATTTGTGCACCAGTCCCCCTCAAGTGTTGCCAGAAGCAGCAGCGCCTCTGTCTGCCTTGAAGGTGATCATTTATGGAGATGAAGGGGGAGATGTAAGAACAAGTGGAAAGGGAAATGTGACTGGTGATGGGATTATGTTGAAATTAGTGGAAGTGTTGAAGAATGATGTGTCAGATGCAGAGGATAGTAGGTGAAAAGTGGGGTCCGTTACTCTATCCTTATTTTGTATGGGGGGTGGCAAGGTGAGAGGTGTAGTGTGTAAAATGGAATGGCGTCGTTAATGATATCAGTGGGGAAGCCCCATTTCTTCAGAAAGGGTACATTTCAGATGTCCTGGAGCGGATAGCCTCATCTTGGGAATACATAGCAGAGAAACTGGAAGAAATAATGACCTTACAACAGACAGGTGGGAAGAGGCAAGATTCAGCTAGCTGTGGGAGTCCATGGTTTGTAATTAATGCCAGTGGATAATTTGTCTTCTGAGAGATGTTGGAAATAATCCATTAAATTCAGTCTAAATTAAGAACAGGATGGAAATTGTCAAGTTCTGCATGGATACAAGAGGTAGCACCAAGGTCAATGTAGTGGAGAAAGAGATGGGAAGAGGTACTGGTGTAGGATTGGAATAAAAATTGATCCACATAACTTAGAAAAAAGGCAGGCATTGCTGCAGTCCATGAGTGTGCCCATGTCTTCACCCTGAATTTGTATTTATTGGGAGACATATTTGTTTACGTCACACCCTTAAGTTCTTCTACCCATAATTCTGCTACTCAGAAAGACCCAAATGTGTTTGGACCTTCCATTGGAAACCCATCAGATTTCACTGAGCAATGATATTCCAGCAGTAAGTATCAGCGTCGTGTGCAGACAACATGTAAATCGTAGAGTCCTATGCAACTGAGTTTTTGGGGATGAAGAAAAGTTGATACCACCCTATCTCTCATGATATCTTCCATATTGTTCAAAATAGTATAGGTGATAGCAGTTTCATTCCATGGTATACTGGCACAGGTACTGGCAAAAGATAAGGAATGGCCTTTACTTAAATTGGGATGGGTCCAGTATCCCAACCATTTGAGTTAGAGACAGTGACTCAAATGAATAAAAGTGGTGGATGTAAAATTTACAAATTTAAATGAAAAACTCATGACCCTCAGTAATAATTTGAGTATTGATAAGTAGAGTGAGAATGGGATAATTGGTTTCTTAGTAATTGTTTATATCATAAACATAATTAATTCCAGGCAAAATTACCAGGTTAAAATCACGGGGTTGTCTTTAATTGCTTAAAACATTTGTAACAAAACAAATAAGTTAATGGCATAGTGACAAGAGTTTAAGCTGTTAGCTTTAACTGAGATACATTTGTACGGGGACCAATATAGTGTATTAAATATTCATGTTGTTTTAAAACTGCTGATGAAATGGAAAAGGCTTGGAGTAGCCCTGATAATAAAGGATATGATAAGGGCTACATGAGAAACAATCTTGGCTCAGAACAGGAAGTAGAATCAGTTTGGGATAAAAGCAAATCAAGAATCAAAAGCTTTAATTGGGTTGATTTTCAAGCTCCAAGGAATAGCATGGCAATTTATAGTGGAAAGGGTGCTGACCGGCTGCATCATGGCCTGGTATAGAGGCACCCATACATTTGAGTGGAAACCCCAATAAACACAGGCAAAACTCTCCTCATCATTGAGGAAATTTACATGGAACGCTCCCATCAGAGAGCAGTAGCAATCATCAGGAATCCATGCCACCCAGAACAAAGTTCAGATTTATTGTCATACTACATACATGACATCACATATAACCCTGATATTCTCTTTCTTGCAGGTCAGGGACAATTTCTACTCATCGATAGAGCATTTAAGTCACTATCTCAGAAGATCTTTCCTGGACCCAATACATCAAATGGCATCATGAAGAAAGGATGTCAGCACTTCTACTTCCTCAGGAGTTAGCAGAGGTTTGGTATGATATCAAAAACCCTGGCAAATTTCAACAGAGGTTTGGTGGAAAGTACAGCTGACCGGCTGCATTACGGTCTGGTAAGGGAATGCAAATACCTCTGAGTGTAAAGGCCGCCAAAAGATAATGCACACAGCTCAGGACATCATAGGCAAACCCCCCCCCCCAAATATTGAGTACATCTACAGGGAATGCTGCTGTTGGAGGGCAGCAGAACTCATCAAAGGCCCACACCACCCAGCACATGCTCTCTGTTCTTGTTGTTGCCGTCAGGAAAGAGGTATAGGTGCCACAAGACTCACACCACCAGGTTCAGGAACAGCTGTTACCCCTCCACCGTCAGACTCCTCAACGACAAACTCACTTAAGGACTCTTACTTGTGTACTTTATTGATTTTCTTTGTTTTCTCTGTATTGCAGTCAGTTTGTTTACATTCATTATTTGTTTACACATTTACGCTGTGTACAATTTATTTTTGCACCACCAATTAGTGGTAATTCTGTCGCACCCACAGGAAAAAGGAATCTCAGGGTTGTATGTGATGTCATGTAAGTACTCTTTAAAATATCTTTATTGAGTTTAATAAAAACACACACATATTGATCCAATACATGAATTGAAAGATAAAAAAGACAAACAATTTGTACTTCTCCAATAATACTCAAATAATAGATATGAAAATTGTGTGTACTCCTCTCGATCAAACCCCTTTAACAAAATCTCAAAAGAAAAAAAAAGAACACCCCCTATTAATCAAACCCCTCCCTTTAAAGAAGGTTTCCTTGTATATCTAAAATACTTATAAAAGACGACATTCGGAAACCAGACAGCGCTGTTTGGGAGCATCCAAACACCCTAATTTGTTAAATTATGGTAATACTCCATGAATGGGCCCCACACCTTATAAAAATTCATTTTTAGATCTTTAACATTGTATCTAATTTTTTTCTAAACTTAGAAAAAGCATAACCTCCTGTAACCATTGAATATGAGTACGTGGGATACTGTCTTTTCATTTCATCAAAATTGCCCATCTAGTTATCAATGAGGTAAATGCTAAAATTTGCCTCTGAGATGAAGTCAGTACTATTTCCTTTTCTTGAGAACATCCAAATAGAGCAATTAAATGGCATGGTTCTAATCTGACCCTAAAATAACTGATAAAGTTTGAAAATAATTTTCCAAAAATCTTCTAAACTAGGGCAAGTCCAAAACATATGCATCAATTAAACCTCAAAAATTTTACATTTCTCACATAATGAATCAATATCAAAGCAAGAGAGTTTAAGTTTTGAAATATGTGCTCTTTGCACTACTTTAAACTACAATAAACAATGTTGCACATAAAGGATTCATTAATCATTTAAAACAATATCCCAGTCCTCGTCTGTGAGTGACAAGTCCAAATCATGTTCCCAATCATTCTTAATCTTAGCTAATTAAGCTATTCTCAAATCCATCAGCTAATTGATATTGAGCCTCAATGAGAAAGTTTAAAATCAAAAAGTATACCAAGAATGATTGTTTCAGAAATCCGTGGAAAATCAGAAAGCTTAGATTGAACATGATGTCTAACTTGTAGATATCTGAAAAAATTATTGTCATTTAAATTTTACCGAGGGAGAGGGGTGGAAAAAAAAATTACCCTCAATTGTTCAAATGAGGCAAAATTGTCTCGAATAAAAAGATCTTTAAAAATCTTAATGCCCAATCTACACCACTTCCTAAAATCTATATCTGTCAAAAAAGGTTTAAAAAGACGGTTAGCTGTAATGAGACTAGCAAGAGAGAAACAATGAATCCCAGAACATTTCTAAATTGTGCTTATATTCTCAACCTATGTCTCATTATCAGATTACTTGTTAATTTAGAAAAAGAAAAAAAGGTCAAAGGGAGCGTAGGACTGCTAACATAGAGGTATTTTCAAAAAAAATTGATTCCATTTCCACTGTGACAGAGTATTTAGAGGTGGTTTGGGAGAAATTGTTAGAGTAGGTTGCACACAAACATTTTAAAACATGGAATTTTTGCAGGACTTTTGCAGAGTGCTAATTTGCAGAGAGCAACACATTAGCAACCTACGGCAGCAGCGTGCCTGTGAGAGCATGCAATCTTTGCTGGCAGAGGAGAACAGCTTTGTTCTCAGAGAGGGAGGAAGCTGAGAGAGCAGGAGAGTCACAGACGTCAGTTCCAGAGGGACAAGCTGGCAAACTTTGGAAGACTACCTGGTCAAAGGAGAAGACTAGCTGACTGAAAGGTGACCTGAAAGAAAGGGGATCATCTGGAGAACTCTGAAGGGGGCAAGATTCGTCAGCAAGACTGATTGGAAAGGAATCAGGTGCGGATGTCCTGGAACAAAAGGAATCTCTCTGAAAACCAACAAGGACCCTCCTGATTGGTAACCATTTGCCTGTTAAGCAGCAAAGACTGGTGAACTTTATTAATGCTAATTTCTGTGCATAGTACAAGAATTGCCTGCAACCAGTGAGATTGGACTGTGATCCAAAGAACTTTTATAAGCTTATATATGGATTACACACATCTGGCTTAGTATTAGAGGGGGGGGGGGGGATTAAGTAGGTTAAGTAAGTTGATAGTAATAAGTTAGTTTAATTGTTTTCTTGTTCAAATATAATTAAAAACTACTTTTGTTTAAGTACCCCTTTGTGTTGTGGTGCATATCTATTGCTGCTGGGTTTTGGGGTTCTCTGGACTCCGTAACAGCACCCAAAAAGGGCGATATACTAATTTATCAAATTTTAACAAAAAAAGCAAATTATGTATATTGTCCGCCCAATAATAGATTTGAAATTTGGAAATGCTAGTCCTCTGTTCCTTGTATTTTTTTGAAGATGTGCTTTGTTTAAACAAGGTTGTTTTCCTTGCCATATATATTTGAAGAAATAAGCAAATCCAGTGAAGCAAAAAAAAAATTTAGGGATAAAGATTGGTATGGACTGGAAAATATATTGAAATTTCGGTAATATATTCATTCTAATCAAATTAATACAACCAATCAAAGAAATAGACAAAGGTGACAATCCTGATAATAACCCTCTTACCTGATTAAATTTTGCAGAAAAAGTTTCCTTCAATAAATTCTTATAACTCTTGGTAATAGTAATTCCAAGTTATCTAAACTGATCATTCACTAATTTAAAATGGAAATTGGAACATCTTACAGAAGCCCCTGTGTAGTTAATAATTCACTCTTATGCAGATTTAATTTATAGCCTGAAAACTGGCCTACATGGGCAAATATGGTTTATATATGTGGTATAGAAACCTCTGGATTTGAAATGAAAAGTAAAAGATTGTCTGCACATAAAGAAACGTAATGTTCAACTCCATTCCTAATAAACCCAGAAAAATCTCTACAATCTTGTAAAACTATGGCAAAGGGTTCTAATACCAAATCAAAAAGCAAAAAGGTAACCTTGCCAAGTTCCCTGATAAAACCTAAACATTTTTGACTGTTGTGAATTGATACGAATTGTGGCCATGGGACATAAATACAATAAATTTAATAAAATCTGGACAAAAATTAAACTTTTCTAATATAGCATGCTGTATTTAACAGGCAAGTGCCCTTTCTACCCCTTAATGGAGGACAAATTAACATCCAGCTTGAGATGGTGCTGGACGGAGGACAGAGGGCTCAAAAGCTGGACTCTCCAGCCTAAAACCAGATGTCTGACCACCATATGTGGTTTGGAGATGAGGAAATCCAGGATCCAATTACACAGAGTATTGAGGCCTAGGTCTTGGAATTTGCTAAGTAGTTTTGAGGGTCTGATGGTGTTAAATGCTGAACTTGAGTCAATAAAGAGCATCCTGATGAAGGTGTCTTTGGTGTCCAGGTTTTACGGGGCTTTGTGTATGGCCATAGACTCATTGTTGCGGTAGGCAATTGGAACAGATCTATAATCACCGTTCGGACAGGAACTGATATGCTTGAACACCAGCCTCTCAAATAATTTGATCACTGTGGATGTGAGTGCCAATTGTCAGTAATTATTTGGGCAAGTTACCACACTCCTCTTGGGCATAGGTTGAAGCCTGTTTGAAACAGGTGTGTACCACATCCTTCCAAAGTGAAAATTTGCAGATATCTTTGAATAGGTTGGCCAGCACAGGTTTTCTCTACTCTTTCTTTGCACATTATTTATTATTGAATAATTATTTTCTGTATTGCACAGTCAGTTTGTTTGCACTTCCTTCTTTGTTTTCATTTCTCTTTTTTGTTTATGCATCTTTTCTTGAGTTCAGTTTTTGCACTACTGATAAGTAGAAATAGTGCCTGGCCTGCAGGAAAAAAAATGTCAGGGTTCTGTGAAGTCATGTATGTACTCTGAAAATAAATCTGAACTTTGAATTTTGGCTTCTCAGTTTAAATCCTCTGACACCAATGTGAAATTGGAACTCAAATAGTTAAATCTGGATTTTAAAAAATCATTAATAACGATCTTCTGAAACTCTGAAATAATTGTTAAAAAAACCATTTGGTTCATTCGTGTCCTTGAAAGGAAGGAAATCGACTGTCCTAGTTCATAGATTTCTATACCACCATGGTAGTTTAAGTTAAGAGACTCTTAATTGTCTCTTGAATGCAGATGCAATTAAATATGCAGTAAATGCTGGTCTGCAGTGACATCTACAAGCTCTATAATGATAAATAAATGTCACAATGTCTAATATAATTGTTATTTAACTGTTGTTATGACTGGGCAAATCAAAATGGAAAAGTTAATTTGGTGCAATTTTCTGGAACAATATTTTGGGGAACAAGGAAACAGGCTACCTTAAGTGATTATAGTATGTTAGAATTTAGTAGAGTATGTAGTTAGAGAAAGGCAGTTGGACACAAAAGTTTTGAATGTAAAGTCAACGAAGTAAGTATGGAGAGTGTATGCTATGGAAGAGTGAGGAATTAAAGGTTTTGCCGTTGGATGGAAAAGATTTAAAGAGTTATTTCAAAATTTTCCAATGTCATTCAAATGAGGGGGGAAAAAAATCAGTGAGAAAGACATTCTCACTTTGGATAATTAAGGATGTTAGGGAGAGTATTGATGCCTAAAAGATTTGCAAGTCTGGAACTGGGAACAGTGTTTGGGAAACAGTAATATAAAAAGGTTAGAGTATTTAGATTTAGAAATACAGTACATACAGCCCAATAACAGGCCCTTCCAACCCACGTCTGTTCCCCCAAAATACACCAAGTAATCTACAATTCCTGTATATTTTTGAAGGGCAGGAGGAATCCAGGGTACCCCATGGAAACCCACACAGATATGGGGAGAATGTATAAACTCCTCACTGACAGTGTGGGTTCAAACCTGGGTCACTGGCGCTGTAACAGCATTGTGCTATCCACTCCGACTGTTATAAAAGTTTCTGCAAGCAATGCAAAATACCTGTGCTATTACAACAAACATTTGGGAAGGCTTCACTGCAAAGAAATTGAGAGTGTAAAAGTGAGGAGGTTTTACTGAAATTGCAGAAAACTTTGATGATAACTCATTTGGAGCATAATGTGCAACTTAGTCTCCTTATGGGATATGAGTTGTCTTGAGTCAATGCAACATAAATTATGAAATTAGTTCTACTGATAAAGAGATTATATAAAATTGGTCTATATTCACGTTTAGAAGAATGAGAATTGATCTCATTCCCATCCAAAGATGATAAAAGGATGTTTTTCTCTGACTAGAATCTGAAACCGGAGGCTTTTACAAAACCTCAACTTAGGCCACAAAGGCAGATAAGAAGCAGGAAATGCATAGGAGTGTTATTATTTCTAGCTTTGGCCCCCATCTTCTTGTTACCACTCCCTCCACTGCTGGTACACTACAGCTGCAGAGTTCATTATCAACAAAATAACCTGCAGTTATTCCTCAAGATTAATCCAACATCACATCACAAACCAGCGAGCAACATGAAGATCACCACTTCCTCTTCTCAGTTTGGAAATATATAGTTGTTCTTTCATTGTCTTAGATTTTAAATTTGGAATTCCCTGCCTCGTGGTAGAAATATACAGATCACAATTTCCTCAAAAGCTACTAGGGCTGGGCATTAAACATAGGCTTGATTTGTGACATCCATATTTTGTTTACAAGTAAACACAAATAATTTGGATAAGATATGATATGGCAAATTACAGGATTAATAACTGAGAAACCTGGACAAACTAGAGGCATGAGTTCAAATCACGAAATCAGAATTCAGAATTTGAATTCTGACAACTAATTAATACATTAATGATGAGTATAACTAGTGGACTGTCACAGAAATATACTTGATTCACCAATAAATTTTAAGGAAGGCAATATGTTAACAATATCACATTATCCCATCTTTTTACCTCGGTCATTGGAACTAACATAGACCCAAATGTATTGTTACTCATTGTCCCTCCTCAGGATGTTCAATAATCACTCAGTGACAATGGCATCCTGGAATCACATCTGTGGAACATAAAAATATTTGTCCCTATATGTTTCAATCCCTCATCATTTTTAGAGCTAAATCAACCAAAACAATATTTATTAAACAACTAATTACAGCCACATGAAGGGGTAAATCCTCAATTGATAAATAATTAAAGTTACAGTATATGGATTCAATTGAGGAACGAATGGAGCACTGACATTGCTGGGAACATAACTTCCATCTCATAAAATTGTCAAGGATGGAAAAAAAATCGTCTCTTCTGATATTGAATTTAAAGGGAATTTCTTTGGTCCACTGGCTCAGTTAATCAAGATCCTATTGTAAACTTAGATAATCCTCCTCATTGTCCATTATACCAGCAATTTTAGCGTCATCTGCTTACTAACCATGCCATCTGCTTGCTCAACCAAATAATTGATATAAATAACGAACCAGCAACAATCTTTGTGGCACTCCACTTGCCACATACCTACAGTCTGAAAAATAACTCTCCACCACTATCCTCGAACTCCTACCACTAAGTCAATTTTGTCTCTCTATCCCTTGAGCTAACATTCCAGACTCGCTTGCCATGTGATACTTGGTTAAAAAAATACTCGCTAGAATCCACATTGACAATGCTAACTGCCCTGTCCTCATCAATCTTCTTGGTCACCTCTTTAAAAAAAAATTAAATGCTGATTATCCCTAATCAGTCCTTGCTTTTCTAAATGCATGTATGCCCCGACTCAGAATTCCTACCAACATCTTACCCACTACAGACATTAGGCTCACAGATCTTTAGTTTCCAGGCTTTTCCTTGTAGCCTTTCTTAAATAAAGACATGACATTTGCCACTCTTTAGTCTTCTGGCACCTCATCCATGGCATATGAATTAAATACATTTTCAAGGAGTTCTGCAATTTATTCCTTAATGTCCTAAGATACACTTGATCAGGCCTTGGAGATTTATTTACCTTTATGTGTTTAAGATCTCCAGCACCTCCTCTTCTGTAATGTGGACTCTCTTCAAGGTATCACTATTAATTTCCTCAAGTATCCAAGTGTCAATGTATTTCTCCAGAGTAAATACAGACAATGCTCATTTAGAATCTCACCCATCTCCAATATATAAATGCCCTATTCTCTCCTCAGTTACTCCTTTGCTCTTAATATATTTGCAGAATCTCTAGACCACACATGTCAAACTCAGGCCCACAGGCCAAATTTGGCCCGTGATATAATTATATTTGGCCCACAAGATCATATCAAATATGTATTAGAGCTGGCCCGCTGGCCGCCGCGCCAGTATAGCGCATGCACCGCTAATACTACAAATCCCAGAATGCTTTGCAAATGCATTGGCGCCGGCCCGTCAGCCCGCTAATCGCCCCCACCTCCTCTCTTTACTTTCATTAGCACCTGCGACCTGTCGCCGAACTCACATGTAATAAACCCCTTACGAAAAATGGCCAAACGAAAGACAGAAAACAGGACCTTTCAAGACAGGTGGGAGGCAGACTATATGTTCATCATTTTAAAAGACAAACCTGTTTGTCATTGAAGCAAGTTGTTATTTTTTTGACTTGTTGGCTTGTGAAAAAAAATACATTTAAAAGGAGCTTAAAGTCTATAGAGAAATATTATTTAATGAATATTTTATTTCTCATTTGTTAATGCTTCTTCTGGAAAGAGTTTAACCAAAACTATTATTAAACATTTATTTTAATAAGAAAAAGTTTGACATTACATATGTTGAAAGAAGAGAAAACATGCAGATGTTGTTGAAAATTTTCAATAAATATTTAGTTTGGCCCACGATTTTAATTTTGGCCCTCTGTGAATTTGATTTTGACACCCCTGCTCTAGATTCTCCTTTCCTTTATCTGGCAAAGCCATCTCATATCCCCTCATGTTCTCCTTATTTTTCTTATGTGTACTCCTCCAGCACTTATATTCATCAAAAATTAATTTGATCCCAGCTGTCTATATCTAACATAATGCTTATCTAACATATGTCTCCTTTTTTCTTTATCAGATCCTCAATATCTCTGAGAACATTCATCTAATCTAAAATCCCTGCAACTCGGAACTTTGAACTGTTGCTCATGCTTCAGTAAGAGCTATTATGTTGCATTCCAACATTTATTTCATGAATCTTCAGTTTGAAACATTTATTACATTATTTAAAAACAGAAATAGGAGCAGGGCCCATTTAGGCTGCTCTGCCATTCAATAAGATCATAGCTGATTTGCCATGGATTCAGCTCCATCTAACAGCCTTTTCCCCATAACCATTGATTCCCTTACTATGCAAAAATCTATCCAACACTGACTTAAATATATTTAATGAGACAGCTTCTACTGCTTTGGGCAGAGTTAAACACTCTCTGCAAAAAGCAGATATTCCTCTTCTCCGTCCTAAATTTACTTCGTTGAATCTTGAGACTATGTTCTCTTTCTAGTCTCACCTTCCACTGGAAACAACATTCCTGCCCCAATCTTGTCCATCTCTTTTCATAATTTTATCTTTCTGAAGACACCCCAACTTCTGAATTCCAGCGAGAATTATCCCAGCCAACTTAGTTTCTCCTCATCTCTGGCATCAATCTGGTGAATCT
This sequence comes from Narcine bancroftii, assembly GCF_036971445.1. Lineage (NCBI taxonomy): Eukaryota > Metazoa > Chordata > Chondrichthyes > Torpediniformes > Narcinidae > Narcine > Narcine bancroftii. The sequence continues at coordinate 61,802,514 of NC_091474.1, read as the reverse complement.
CATCTGCTCCACCTCCAAAGTCAGTATATTTTTTCTCAAGTAAGGAGACTAGAACTGTAGGTAGTACTCCTGGCTCTGACTATGAAGGCCAACATTCTATTTGCCTTCTTGATTACCTGTTACACATGCAAACCAATCTGCTGCGATTCATGCACAAGCACTCCCAAGTCCTTCTGCACAATAACATTCTGAAATCTTTCACCATTTTAATAATAATCTGATCTTCTATTTTTCCTTCCAATGTGAATGACCTCACATTCACCAACATTGTACTCCATCTCCCAGCTTCTTGCCCACTCAAAATATACTCTGTACAATATGCTTTTCCATTCAATGTAGCATTATCAGTAAACTTAGATATGCTGCACTTGGTCCCCTCTTCTAAATAGTTCATGTATATCATGAACAGTTGCATTGACCCCTGCGGCATTCCGTTCAACACTAATTACCAGTCTGAGAAATGCCCATTTATCCCAACTCTCTGCCTTCTGTTGGTTAAGATTGCAATCTTCTATTCATGCAAATAATTTACCCCAAACTCCTTGTATCTTTATTTTATGGATGTCTTTTTTGTAGCATCTTATTGAACACTTTCTGGAAATCCAAGTACACAACATCCACCTATTCCTGTCAATTCACTGTGCTCATTATTTCCGTAGAGCACCAGTAAATTGGTCAAACATAACCTTCCCTTCCTGAATCCATGCTGCACCTGCCTGACTGAACAATTTCCATCTAGATATCTCATTTAATGATAGCTTCAAGCCTCTTCCTGACTACAAACATAAAGATAACTGGCCTGCAGTTACATGCCTTTTGCCCACATCCTTTTTAAACAACACCATGACATTTGCTCTTTTCCAGAGTCTATAAAATTTTGGTAAATTATCACAAACACTTTGAAAATAACTTCAGTATCCTGAGATGGATTCCATCAGGAACTGTGGTGCCCACGAGCTTGCTCCGCACTACCTCTTTAGTGATAATGATTGAATTGAGGTCCTCACCTCCCATTGCATCTATCTCTCTTTGGCTGGAGTAAAACACAAAAGTCTGCAGACACCGTGATTTAAGTAAAAACACAATGCTGGAGAAACTCAGCAGGTCAAACAGAGTACTCTATCTTTGGCTTGGCTTCGCGGACGAGAATTAATGGAAGGGCAATGTCCACATCAGCTGCAGGCTCATTTGTGGCTGACAAGTCCGTTGCGGGACAGGCAGACACGGTTGCAGCGGAAAATTGGTGGGTTGGGGTTGGGTGTTGGGTTTACATACATAACCAAAGTTTCAAGGTTACTGTGCTGCCCAGACGTTAACTTATCTCTCACCATCACCTTGAACTCAATCAAGAGTGTTACCCCACATCCCTTACCTTCTTGCCTATCCTTCTGTATTACCCAATACTCCGTATATTTAATTCCCAATCATCTCTACCCTGAGTCTCAATGTGGACAAGACGAAGGAGATGATCATGGACTTCAACCACCCTCCATTTCAGATCAACAACTCTGAAGTGAAGAGAGAAGAGCATCAAGTTTAAGTCCACTTAACAAGTGAGCTATCGTGGACATACATCTTCTCGCTTCTCAGGAAGGTACAACAGTGGCTGCACTTTTTGAGAAAATTGAAGTGGGGAAGACTACCAGCCACCATTATGCCAAAATTCTACAGGAGCTCTACTTAGAGCGTCCTGGCTGGCTGCTTCACAGTGTGGTGTGGTTGCTGCAGAGGAATGGATTGGAGGTCAATCCACAGGACCATAAGAGTGGCAGAGGATCACTGGAGTCTCTCTTCCCCCCCACCTATTGACATGATCTACTGTGATCGTTGTCTGGAGGACATGAAAAATCATTGAGGGCCCAGCATTTTTCAGCTACTCCCATCAGGAAAGAGATACAGGAGTATCAAGCCATCACCACCAGGCTGAGGAACAGCTTCTTCCCATGGGCAGTGAGAATGCTGAACAACTAAAGGAAATGCTCACACTAACCCTCTGAGACTCTCATATTCATGAAACAATATTTATTTATTTGTACATATGAATTCTTGTCCTGCATATGAATTGTTTGTCTGTATGAGTGTTATGTCTAGTTGTGTGTCTCCGCGTTTTGCACCGAGGACCGGAGAACGCTGTTTCGTCGAGTTGTACTTGTGCAATTAGATGACAATAAACTTGACTTAACTCATAGTCCTTTTAGAATCTAGCAATTTTTGAGTCTTTTGCCATTTGACTTTTTTTGGATTCTACTCTTACTTTTCTCTTTCCTAACTTTTTTTTGGTCTCTGGATTTCTTTCCTCTGTCCTTCTGCCTTGATTCCCACCCCCCTGCCTTATTAGTTTAGTCCTTCCTAACAGCACTAGTAAAAATCCCTCTGAGACATTAATCTGATCCTGCTCAAATATGGACTATCCAGTTTGTACTGGTCCTACCTCCCCCAAGAACTGGTTCCAACGGCCCAGGAATTTGAATCTCCTTCCTGCACTACTGCTCAAGCCACAGTTTTGTCCTAATTTTTCAGCTATTATAACTCTAACCAGCACATCACACAATTAGTCATCCTAACATTAATACATTTGATGTCCTACATTTCAATTTGTTTGTTGGTTCCCTAAATTTAGCTTGTAGGACCTTATTCCATTTTTTCCTATATCGTTGGTGCCTACATGTTTCTCAAATAAGCAATTAAGCACTGACAAACATCTTTGAGGCTCTACTTTTTAATATTTTTTTTCAATTTAGACATACAGCATGGAAAGAGGCCCTTCTAGCTCACAAGCCTGTGCTACCTAAATACACCAATTAACCTACAAACCTTCATGCCTACGAAACCCATACATCTTTCTACAATTTTCTCTCCAGCTTCTTGTAATCTCCCCAGAGGACCCTACAGACCACCTTGGCTATTGGTACTTGGATGGATCTCAACCTCTGGCTGTTCACCATTTCTCTTCAAGATTTTCAGCAGTTGCTCAGTGACATTCTTGATCCTGCGCCTGAGAGACAACAGACCATTCTGGACTCATGTCTATGTTTACAGAAAAATCCATTTGTCTAATTAGTAAAACTCATCATTGTAACTCTTCTCGTTCTACCCCAACCTCTTACAGCTAAATCAGTACCACAGACTTAGCTCTGGCTGGACTTCATTCAAGAAACCATTGCATTCTTTAGTACTCAGATCAAATGAGATGATCATGCAGTCTGGGGACTCCCGCACTACCTGCCTCATCTTACTGGTCTCTGTCTCATATTCTATGGGAATATAAAGAGGAAATGGTTCTTGCTTGGTCAACTATACAATCATATATATCATGTATATACAATCATGTAGCCAACCACCACCAAGGGCAGCTATGATAACATTGCTATCAATGCCCATTACGCAAGTCTAGTTTGAAAACAAAAAATGTTGGAAACACTCAGCAAGTAAGGCAACAATGTGTAAAGAGAAACAGTTAATGTTTCAGATCTATAAACATTTGAATAAAAGAATCTCCTTTTAGTTTCTGATATTCTTCTGAGAAGGTAATCCAAAATCAATCTAATTTTTAAAAAATGGTATATTTCAGTCAGATTTACAAGCTGGAATTACATTAAAGTTAATTACTCTCCATTTCCCTCTCTTTCTTGCACTGAACTATTATTGATCTTTTTCTGCTAATGTCATCTTGAAATTATATTTGTACAACTAATCCCATTTTCCTGATACCACATTAGTACTATCAAGTCATTTTTTTTCAATAAAGTCAAGTAATAACACTTGGTTTCATTAATCAATGATAAAGGGTTTAATTTTTTCAACTTTTACAAGCTGGCAAGTCATTTCATAATTAACACTTTTATATTATAATATTGAACCAACACTAAATAGCAGTTATTTGTGTGCATGCTGTGGAATTTTTAGCTATAAGGCCCTCATGTCACAGGGAACTTTAAAATATACAGTCGAATAAACAAACAACTGTGTGGTTTTATCAAGTGGAAAAGGCAACAATGCTTTATTGTGCTAACTCATTCATCTGTAAGTGGCTGAAAGCAAAGGCCTTAACATTATGTGGATGCAGCCTCAGGAGAAAGTGTCTTAATTGAGTGCATTTAGAAATATCTGAAATCACTGCAACTGTACAGAATCAGTTCACTGGTTTATTGTTATTTAAATAAACTTCATAATGACTGAAGGAAGTGAGGGAGGTGCACTCACTGATATAACAAAACCAGTGTTTTTGAAGTAATAAAACAAATAAAACAGCCTCCAAACCAATTACATATCTGACATCCTGGTTAAAGATTGGGTAAATATTCTTTCTGGTTAACAGATTCACAAATGTTTTACAGCCAGTTTTTTTTTAATGAAAACCAAGTAATCCCATGAATAACCCCACTATAATTTTAGGTTTAAAAATATAATCCTGTTTGTGTCTTTGCCTTATTTTTTGGAATCTTGCCATGAACCTCAAAAAGTAACAAGTCTCAGTGGCAGATAATCTGTAACTACAACAAATTCATAGGAACAAAATTGGAAACCTTACTCATGGCAAAAGTCTGAAAATTAAAATGTGAACATGACAACAAGAGCACACAGAAGATGGTTGAGGAGTGGAATAAGCCATGGGAAATCACAGAAAAATAGGCTGTTGCTCCAAACTGAGGAGCTATATTTTTTTTTAAGTATTACTCGTGATAAATGGCTACAACTGAAGTTATTATTGCGTACAGTATAATATATTGCATTTAAATCTGAAATGCTTTTGTTTTCTCACCAGTGACTGAAATTGCTATCAGGCAGAGAGAAATAAAAATCAATACTTTCTTCAAGATTATCATTATTGCAGACTTCTTGGATTAACATCAACTTCAATTTTTTTATACTTAAATTATCCCAAATTCCAAATTAATGAAAAATAGGAATTAGATTTTATGACTAATAGATATAATATAACAGAGCATTTGAAGAAGTTCTGGCATTTCAGTGCCACTGCGTTCCAGCTTGGGTGTTTCTATTATTGCTCAGACCATTGCATTCTTCACACAAAAACAAAAACACCCAAGAGATAATGAATACAATGCAAAGCCTTGGTATGCAGGATCCATTCGTGCATGGCATTTTGTTGTTGAATTTCCATCCTCAGTCACAAACTGTAGGCATATATTCTTCATCCACTTACTTGTCAACATTCATGAGATAAATCTTGTATCTCAATGGAAAAGGTGAAGGAAGTGTTAAACTTCTTTCAAATTGTTTTTCGTAGGTTTATTTAATTCAACTTTTACTCCCTTTTCACCTGCAGCCACAAAGAAGTAAATTAAAATTTGTGTACCTCATGGCAGAAACTAAGCAAGCAGAATGTAAATTTAAATTGATATGTTTTCTCTTTGCATTTATTCAACTTATTGCCATTATACTCCTTAACCATCAAGCAGAATCTGAATGGACTCAGACATACAATTCTGTCTTATGATGCGCTGATAACATTTTTATTAGTGTTCACAATTTCAAGACCTCATCAGATTCACCAAAGATAAAGTGGACAACATTGCTGATTACAATTATATTTGTAGTTTGCATCACATTTTACACTACATTTCAGAAGGAATATTATGTAGATATTTGGATATTGCATGTTAATTTGCACTTCAGAGTTGAATTTTTTTTAATAACTAAAGTGAAAAAAATAAACTATTAAGAAAATACAATTAGGGAAGATACCCCTAAACATAACATTTATTTTCCAAGCCATTGTTTAAAAAATTGTGCTTGAAAACTGGAGATGAGGTTTGCTATAAATCTTGAAAGCTCATTTCTAATAATTTTATTATTTCCACTATCTCCACACCATCTCATCCCATGAACTTACTCTATGTCATCTTCACTTTCTCTTTACAAAATTCTCAGGGGAAACAGAAAATGTGTAAGGTAATGCAAAAGCCATAAAGTTCATAGAGATTAAAATACTCTAGGTTCTCCAATAAGATGAAGGACAAGGAAAAGGAGAGCAAGCAAATGGAAGAGCCATTCCCTCTAGGTCCCCGTTAAGTGACATATCATTAAGACTCATGAATAGCATCACTTGAATGATCCAAGAATTAAATCTCGCAACTTCCTACTCAATAACACTGTGGACTAAGCTTAACACATGAACTATAGCAGACTGAGAGCTGGTACACCATCACTTTCATAAAGGCTATTAGGAAGGGTTAGAAATAGAGGCTTTTTCAGCATAATGTACATGAAAAAGAAAATGAAATGCCTTCAGAACTTTCAATTATAATCACAGAATCCAGGTTTAATTATTTTCTATACAAGGCGAAATTCATGGATAAATTCTAGTAACTCAACATGATGGTCCTTTTTCTAACCATATTTCCATGCTAAACCATTATGTGTGAGGATGCATTGAATACAATCGATATTGTCAGCTTATATTCAAGTTTATCATTTATGTACTTTTACTTGATTTCAAAGGTAAATAAAATCTAACTGAAAAAAGCCAAGTCAAAGTGAATCACTCGGAATTAAACATACAAAAACAAATAATAAGCAGAGTATTTAAGGGTGAAGTTGTGAAAGTTGTTGTGATGTTGTGAAGAGGGAAAGCTGACTTTTAGATCTTAATCTAAGATCTTAAATGGAGCAGGTAAAATATTTACCATTGATTATAATTTCTGATGGCTATTAAAGGTTATCAGATGGTGGACATCCATAATGAAGGGAAACAAATACAGTACAACTCCGATTATCTGAAACAGTCATGACCTGGCCTATGTCGAAGAAACGTTTTTTTCAGATAACTGGTCATTTAAAAAAAAACCAGCCCAGTAGCAACAGCAAATCATTTGTATCAATGTTTAAACAACAAGGGAAGGCTTTTTAAACATTAAAATAATGTTTAATTCTCACCCCCAAAAAAAGCTGGCCACATCGCTGCCACCAACCACCGAGACCTCCCACTGTCGATCCCCGACGTACCCACCGCTACCACTGATTCCCAGAGAAGCTTCCCAGGCTGGTGGAACACTCACTGGTGAGTTGGTGGGCTCCTGTCTCCCTGGTCAGCAGATATCCCAATGCCGAGCCCTGATTCTAATCCTCCCCTCGGCGTGTGCGTGCGTGGGTAGTAGTAGGCCGAGGGGAAGGTTCAGATTTGGCATTGGGAGTTCTGGTGTGCCAAGGAAGGAAGGAGAGAAGGAGATGGGAGGGAGAGAAGGGGATAGGAGGGAAGGGAATGACACTGAGCCTGAGGTCCTGCTCCTGCCCGGGAGGCTGCTTTTCTTGATTTCGCCAGGCCAAGGGATTCTTCCGACTGGGTGATAGTGGGATGCAGATTGAGAGGGAGAGTTGGAGAGAAAAGTCAATAGGGGAAGGTAAAGAAGAAATGGAAAGAGAGAGGGGAGGGAGTTACCTGACATGAGGACAATTGTCGTTCTAATTTCACGTCGAGTGAATTTTTTTTTCAACCTGTGAGGTCAATTTGGCTCTGAAAATTTTTTGGATAAATGAGGATTTCTGATTTGTTTCGGATATCCTCATTTAACCCAAGTTTTTAAAAAAATTTTGGATAAATGAGGATTTTGGATAGTCAGAGTAGTACTGTATCTGGGATATTTTAATAAGGAAGTCAAGTATAGTTATTATTCTTTTACAGTTCAAATGTAAAGTTATAAAACTAAAAGCAGGGGAGATGAATATCATCAAATGTGTACACATTTCACAAATATGTGAACATTGGCATGTGTGTGAAAAATGTAGACATTCTATTTAACAATGTGGCAACTCAAACAAGTAGCCCTCCTTTAAAAGATTGAAATAATGATTCAACAGAAAAATGTTCATGCTATTTTCAATAGATAATTTATTACAATTTACAATCAGGATGTCAAAGTACTTACAATTTCATAAATGATCATTTAACTCTAATATTGTACAGAAAATATTCTTTTACATAAGCATAAATACTCAGTTGAGGCCACTATACCTGTTGAATATTTGTCTTTAGCTCGTGTTCGCTCATCTGCATCAAAATACCAAACTGTTATGGCGTACCTGAAGTTTAATATAAAAGTAGTTAATGTTCCTCAATATTATCCTAATGCAGATTCATTTAAGTAAACTCTAAACTTGCATTTCCACAGTAATCTCACATGACACCATGATTATTTAATAATATATTGTAAAGTTGACATTTGAACACCATCATGTATCACTGCATAAGCAGCTTAACTGTTCTGTCGCTATGTTGAAAGCCTTTTCAGCATTTTTTCATGCCTATGACTAATCATTTGTATGACTTAGACCTTTGTCATCATCAGATATTGTCAAATATCAGTTCAAGTGCTGTGGAACCCTGACATTCAGCACTTGTGATGTCATCAAGATGGCCATAGGATTAATCAAATTTTCGAATCTCACACTTGCAAGCTTAAGAACCAGTCAGGATAAGAAAAGTGCAGTTTGACATTATTAATATGAAACAATTAGTTTGTTTCTCTCCTCAGAAGGTGCAATACTTTTTACTTTATTTTAATTTTCAGCCCCTGTAGTCTTTTGTTTTTAGATGATTCTTAATAAAAGTTTTATTTCACCAACAGAACATTAATAAAGTTGGGAACATGCATGGTGTCCAAGGTTGAAGTTGCAATATCAAAGTAAACAAGTTAGTTTTGCCAGAATGTTTATAAAGGCTTAAAAACTCACTGACCAAAGAAATAATGTTTTAGTTTTAAGTTATTTTAGATTACATAAATTCATATTATTTTTTCTCAATTTTGTTAGCAATGACTGCATTTAGCATTGCCTATTGAAGAAGAGCTTAATAACCAACACAAATTTCAATAAGTAAACCTCTGCTTGCTTAAAAAAGCAGAGCGCTGCCAGTTTTTTTCTCCCACCTCCTCTATTTAGGCACCTGCTTGATTTTTAGCATTCCTGAGGAAGGGCTTAGGCAAAAAATTTTGACTATCTTTTACTTTCTATGGATGCTGCATGATCTATTGAGTTTTCCAGCACATTTGTGCAATGCATTTATACTCCAGCATTATTTTTTCCATTCATCATTTACTTTGGTAGTTTTGGTCATGTTCTCAACATTACTCTAACCTTCAGTCTTTACGCCTTTTAAATTGAGATAATTTAGATGGTAACAGGGCCTTCTGCCCATAAACCACTGTCCCCCAAATACACCAATCATCCTACAATCCCCATTCCTTTTTTGAAGAGTGGGAGGAAACTGAAGCACTCACTGAGAGAATATACAAACGTATAGAAGAAAAATGGATTCAATTGGTGCATGCCTGCTATTGGTGCATGCCCTTTTATTGGTGCATGCCCTGCTATTGGTGCATGGCCAGCTATTTTATTTGCATGTAATCAATCATATTTAATTTTGTAATTACGATAATACTTCAGAATTGCTACATTGCTTCTGGGTTCAGGACATTTCTTTACAAATCTAATGTAAACTATCACATGACATATAATGCATGGGCAACATGATTACCATGAGAAAAAAAAAATATGGCTGTTGATAATTTGAACATTTAATTATATGTTTTGTCAAGTTCACCTTGTCACCAACTCAACATTTTTAGAGAAATAGGTTGTCCAAAGAACAATCATTTGATCATTAAAAAAACCATTTTGAATTGATGGCTTATCAGGGTACACAAGGAAACACATTTAGAGTTTTAAAAAAAGTAAAGGCCGCCCTTCAAAATTAAATCAGCATTCAGCATGGCTCAGTTTTTCATCATAAAGAAAACTACCCTTGTGCAACTCAAAACCATGAGTTTAGACATAATCTACAATGAATAACCAAAGATTTTTTATGGATGATGAAGAACAGAGCTCTTTACAAACAAAACTTGGTTCCGCATATTGTTTCTCCGTGGATGATACAGTGTAACTTTAATTCATTTGAAAGTTATCTAAGTCATTCCTTTCTTCAAAATTTGTCTCTCCATTCTTGTTCTAGAGTAACATAACTGACTTAACTTACTAACATGCCATATGATTATAATGATAAGTTAAATCAACATGCACTAACCTTGGAAAATACACCAAGAATTCTGTTTGTTCTACCATTACTCAGTAACCAAGAAAGGATAGCACCCACGTCAGCAAGAAAACCACAATCTCAGCTTTTTAACAGCAGCAAATATGAAAATTGAGATCCATGCCTATCAATTCATTTCTAGATTAAATCCACTTGACTAGTGCCACGAAAATACACTATCTGAAATTGTATAAATATTGTTAAAAATTTAATTCACCAAGTTCCTTTTCAGTATTTCTTTCTGACTTGTTAGAACTGGGTGGTATGGTTATTGTAGGGTGGCACGATTAGCCTAGTGGTTAGCATAATGCTGTTTTAGCGCCAGCAATTGGGACTGGGGTTCGAATCCCACGCTGTTCGTATGTTCTCCTTATGTCTGCATAGGTTTTCCCCGGGTACTCCAGTTTACTCCCACTGTTCAAGACATTCTGGGAGTTGTAGGTTAATTGGGTGTAATTGGGCAGTACGGGCTCATGGGCCGAAAATGCCTGTTACTGTGCTGTATGTCTAAATTGTTAAAATTTGAAAAATTTACATTGTTCTTCTTCAAAATAAATAAGCCTGGGGGTCTTCAAACTATCTTAATATCTCGATGACGGCATGCTGGGGACTTTTATGCCTCATGTCATATCAGAATTAAACAGATGACGCCATGCTAACATAGTGAAAAGACTCATTAATATTTCCCAAGATTTCCACTGAACTCTTTCCCCCTCTCCCAACACAATGATCCAAAGAGCTTTCCACAAATTTATGCAGACCACCATATTGGTTTCAATAAGCTAATCACGGAGTTTATCACCATAACACAGTGCTACAACATGACGTTTTCTCTGCAATAATGAAACAACCTTATCACACAGATTCAATTAATAATTATTGTCAATGTTTCTTTCTCTCACTAAGTTCCATAATCTTACACTTCTCCACAATAAATGCCATTTGTCATTTATGGTGAATTTCTTGGGAAGGGATACTGTAGAAAACAACCTAGGTGTTGTCTCACCAAGGCTCTATTCATTGCAATAAGGCTTCCTTATTCCTCTTTTCAAACTATCTTAATTACTTGCTGCACCTTGATGTTGGTTTTCAGAGAGAACGCCATTCATCATTTAACAAATGCACGATTTTTCTGTTTTTTTGCATCGCTTCACATTTTCCAACACTGTATTCAACCTGCCGTGTTTTCGTCCACTCACTGAGTTTGTTCTCGTCTTTATGAAGCTCTTTACATTTTTCTCTGTATTCATAATTCCACCTGGTTCAGTATGATCAGAAAACTTGGAAATATGACATTTTGACTCCTCAGCATTGAAAATCTGGACACAAGCACAAATCCTTGAAATAACACATTAATTGCAAGATGCAATGATCCATTTATTCTCACTCGTCTACTTTCTCAATAATAAAATTCAGTCTTTTTCATCAACTACTACCTATTCCATTCATTCACCAACATTTTGTACTGAACCTTATTGAATGCCTTCTGAAAATCTAAATATATCCATTGGTTTCTCCATATCCTTTCTCCTGGTAACATTCTCAAAGAAATTCAGTAGAATAGTTAAATATGATTTGCTTTTCATAAAACCATGTTGGCTCTGATGAATTTTATTAGTCTTTCTGGGGTGTTTGGTTTTTGTATCCTTAACTATAAATTCCAGCAATTTCCCTCCACTGAAAATATTAGGTTGAAAGGTCATTAGTTCTTAGATATATAATGAGAGTCCAGCTTCCAGTGGAGCAAATCCTTTAGTCCCATTTCCCCTCTTCTTATTTCACTGTGTACATGCCCATCAGTTGCCTCTTGATACTTTGGCTTTAACCTTTATCAAGTGGCAATTTATAATGTTTAATTAACCTATCAGTATATTTTCATGATGTGCAATGTACCCAGAGGAAACTGATCCAGTCAATGACAGGACATGTAAACTCTGTGCAGACAGCAGCTGAGGACAAGATCAAACTCTGAACTCTGGAACTAGAAGGCATCAGCACTAAATACCGTGTCACTTCCCTAACTTTCTCCTTCTCCTTCCTTAAACAGCAGAGTCAAGTTTGCTCCATAAAATCCACAAACTGTAGATCTTTGGGACATAATTAGTGGAGCATAATAACACCATTAACTTTAATGTAAATCACCAGGTTCCTTAGATTTATCAAGCTCATTAAAACATCTTGCACTAGTGTTTGATTAAAATTGTTCCTTCAGTTCCCAATTTCTATGAGAAATCATATTTATAAAAGAGGGTGACAATACAGATACTGCAATTCAGGAGGAAAGGAAGGAAGGAATGATAAAAACAGATGAAGAGAAAAGGCAGTTAACAGCTTTTAAAGTAGACAAATCACCAGCCCAATTTAAAAAAGGGCCAACTGATCATAATTTTCTGTCCTCTCTGAGGGCAGAAAAGATGTTGAAAAACTGGGAGGCTCCAGATAAAGCATGGGTGTTTCAAAATAGAGGGGAGGGGGTGGTGATGTGTCAACTGGACCTCAGAAATAGCATTTTTTTAAAAACTTTATTTATTCGTTCAAAAAACAAATAATATGACATATACAACAATTAACCATAAACATGAACGTTATTTTTTATATAGAAAAAAAAGATCCCCCCCCTTCAGCCAACTCTCCTAAGGAGAGCCATAAAGAAAGAAAAAATATTAAAGAAAAATTAAATATACATATTAAGATCTAATCAATGTAAATTGAAATGTAAATATTCTGAATATAACAGCCACTTATAAAAAAATTAATTATCACATGAAACATATGTAATTTTTTCCATTATTAAACAATATTTCATCTCATTATGACATCTATTAATATCAATCATATTTGTATCTTTCCATGTACTAGGAATACATTTTTTCGCTACAGATAAAGCTAAATATACAAAAGCAAGCTGAAACTTATCTAATCCCAAGCCTTTCAGAGGTTGCAAACTACCCAATAAAAATACTGTTGGATCTAAAAGTATTTTAATCTTATACAGGTATTCTAAAAACGATTGAATTTTCTTCCAAAAAGATTGTATATGTATACATGACCAAACAGCATGAAAAAAAGTTCCAACCGTATTAGCACATCTAAAACACAAATCTGATTCATGAAAACCATACTTTTTTAATTTTTCAGGTGTTAAGTATAATTGATGTAAACAATTAAAGTTAATTATTGCATAACGTGCATTTATCAATCTAGTTACACTATCATAACAGATATCTAACCAATCATCTTCAAAAAAAATAAAACCAGTATCCGCTTCCCATTTACTTTTAGATCTATCCCAACCCTTTTTATCCATACCATCCTGTAATATTTGATACACAGATGAAATATAACCCTTCTCTGGTACCTTCGTAAGAGAAATAGCATTTTTTTGAAAAAAAAAGTTCAATCAGTAAAAAATCATTTGGAAAAGGACTCAATTATTAATGATAATCGTGGTGGATTTATCAAGAACAGGCCTTGCCTGATCAAGCAAATGTTCAAGCATTTGAAGAAACAAAATTGATTGAGTTCTGCAAGAGAGAAGTGGGACTTTGTGTGAAATGGACACTTCTGCTGTTTTCTCCTTGACAGGGAGAAAGTGATCTGCTGTGACCATTGGTCATTTTGGATTGACCCATGTCTGAGTTAGGAAAGCAGAATCATTCCTGTATTTGGATCGTGACCATCCTAATAGTCATTTTGTCTGGCCCATGTCACACGTTTTGTTTTCCCTACACAAGGAAAAGAGGAGTTGTGACAACCATTTGCATGAAAATGCATTTCTCTGGAAGCAACTCAACGTGGATTCACAAGTTAAAGGCAGTCTGATCACACAGTCTCACCTACTTCATAATTACTTCTGGACATCAGTTTAAAAGACTGAACTTTGGAATTGTGTCTTAGATGCAATGGTTTAGCTAATCCACACAGACATAGAGGTATATTTGCACATAGTTGGGGTTAAGTTTAGATTTAAATAAGATGTTATATTATTAGTAGTTATTAATAAAAAAATATTGTATTAAAAATAACATTGTCTTGGTGAATTTCTATTGCTGCTGGTCTGCGACATAAATTAAGTAGTTGGAATAAAACACGCAAAATTACAAAATTATTGAAGCCAGAAAATAAAGTGAAGCTATAAACAATAAATTTGAGGAAACTAAATATAGCTGAACAAGAGGAATCTTGAAATGCTTGTCCACACACCCTCAAGGCCTGGTGGATAAATCTGTTAATGTAGATGGCACATAGATAAGTACTTTTCCCTTAATGGCCAAAGCAAAGAATGTAAAAGTAAGGTGATTATAGCAAAACTGTTTAAAATATTAGGTAGGACTCAGCAAGAGTTCTCGATATAATTTTGGTCATCAGATTTCAAAGAGGATCCTTAACAACAGAGCACAGAGAATTGTTAACTTTGCCAGGACTGGAGAATTTCAGACTGAGGAAACGTTAGAATGCAGTTCTTTAGAACATGGGTGACTAAGGAGCAATTTAATCAAGATATATCAAATTACAATGAACCTAGACTGGGTGAATAGAAATAGAAGTCAATAGTACACATGATTGAAAGGAAGTTGAGAAAAAAATCCACAAAGAGCATTGAGGGTCAGGGCTTCACTGCCTGAATAGCCAACCATTTCAATTCCGCAACCAACTCCTGTACTGACAGCTGTCCATGGTCTCACATACTGTCAAACCAAGGCCACTGATAATTTGGAGGAGCAACATCTAATTTTCCGCCTGGGCATTCTATAACCGAATGGCATCAGCATCAACCTCCAGTTCCTGTTAGCTTTCTGCCTGTTCTTCCTCTCATCCCCATCCTTGTCTTCTTTCTCCCAGTTCCCCATCTCCTTCTCTTTTCATTCACAGAGCCATTTCTCCCCCACCCCCTCTTGCTAATGTGACCTCCCTCCCTATCGGACTGTGTTCCTCCCACTGCCCCTACCCCAACCTGAGCACCTGCATATATTTTATTCATACCTTGAAGGGCTCAAACCCGAAACGTCTGTCATTTATCTTTCTTTTTGTTATATAAAGTATACTGTGTGACCTGCTGAATTCCTCCAGCTTTGTGTTTTTACTTCAATCATGGTGTCTGCAGACTTTTGTGTTTTACTCAAGTTGTTACAATGTTTATATTCAATGTGTACTATTGTTTGATTATTTAAAGGACCATTAATTCTCTTGACAAGAGGTGATAATGACCAAGTTCACGACTTCACTGCACCCTAGTGGCTTGTATTGTGGGACTGTGCCCTGCTACTTCTGAAATTTACAGTGAGTGACATTTGAGTTTCAATGTAAAACACACCAAAAAGCTGGATGAACTCAGCCAGTCTTTCAGCATCCATAGGAGACAAAGATATATTGCTGACATTTCAGGCCTGGGCCTTCTTCAAGGAATAAAATTAAGCTTATTCCTTGCTCTCAAGTTCTACAACCATGTTCTCACCCAGACCTACTTCCACAGCCACATGTCCTTCCTGGCTACTTTGCTCTGCTGCCATCTGGTGCCACATTGATTCCAGCTCCAGTTCAAAGCCTTCCAGGTTGGCCCCCATTGGGATCTCAAGTACCTGCGCTGTATTGACTCCTGCTCTCTTCGCTATGGACAATCCTCAGCTCAATGTGCAGGTACCAGTGGACCCTTGTTGTCGCCACCACTGCACTGTACCTCTCGCCGTACCCTGGCATGGACCTCTTCTGCACTTAATCCTCCACGAGATCCATGCATTCAACTGCTGATCTCTGCACACCTGGCATGCATCAAGGATGGGAAGCTCACATCCCTGGAGATTGCCGCCTTGGTGACCACCCATGCACTTCTCCACTCTGGCCCTGGTGTCCTAGAGGACCGAGCTCTTGACATGGGTCTCCACTCGGCCTTGGTGAACTACATGACCAAAACTTCGACACAACCTTTCACCCTGAACCCAATGGGCCAAAGGACCGAGCCTCAATCACAATCTCCCATCCTGGCTCCAGGAGCGCACAGTACTCTCTAACTCTACCCGCTGACTTTCCCAACCCTTCCCTCCCTCCCTTGGACCCTTCCTATTCTCTACCACCTGATCCACCTCATCCTCCTCCCCTCCCTGACACTCTCCACCTCAATGAACCTCCCTTGAAGTTCCCTGCTTGAACTTCCCCTTTCAGAGTCTGAATGCTCTGTCCTCAGTCGAGGCCTCACCGTCATCCCCCTCTGCCCACACCTCAAAGAGTTCCACGTACACCATGATGCTGAACTCTTCTTCCATCGATTTACTTCTCTATGCCTACTTCCACAACCACGATTCTCCATCCCCTCATTACAACTATTACATTTCTGGGGGAAGATGGTTTTCCTCCTAAATTTTTATAAAGAATTTAAAGATTTATTAATTCCTATTTTTATCAATAAATCATACTCTTCCAGAATCATTTTCAACAGTAATAATTAGTGCGATACCAAAAAAAGACAGAGACCTTTTAAAAAACTATAAGCCTATTTCATTATTGAATGCAGATTATAAGATTTTTGCTAAAATATTTGTGACAGAGTGACTAAATTATTACCTAACCTAATAAATATGGACAAGACAGGCTTTGTACAAAAGAGACAATCAGCAGACAACATGGCTAGATTAATTAGCATTATTCATTTAGTACAAAAAACGAAAATATTGAAGTATTGCTGTGGCTTTAGATGCAGAAAAAGCATTTTATAAATTGTAGTGGGACTTTTTGTTTAAGGTCTTGGATAAATTTGGGTTTCATCAAACTTTTATAAATTGGATTAAGGTATTATATAATGATCCCAAAGCTAAAGTAACTAATGGACAAATATCTCCATTCCTACTGACGAGATCAAGTAGACGAGGATGTCCTTTATCTCCAGCATTATTTATACTAGCTATTGAGCCACTAGGAGCAGCAATTAGGAGTGATTTGGAAATTAAAGAATTTAAGTTTATTTGCAGATGATGTTTTAATATATATATATATATTTTTTTTTTTTCCACACCATAAATCACATTAGCCATGATATACACTTTTTCTTTTTCACACATATACAGTGACTTTTTCTCCCCCCCCCCTCCTCCCAAGCCACCCCCCCACCCCCCCCTCATCCATTTTAGGTATACAATCTAGGTTGCATTAAACCCGTCAGACAATGTTGTCATTCAACAAAATATATTTGATGGAACATTAAAGTTCCTTGTGAAAATTATATTTTAATTTGTAAGAATATGGTTAAGATTTCTGGTTACAAAATAAATTGGGGTGGGGACGTCATGTGATGTAATGGAGGAAAGAGGTGGCCTCCCGAAGCTCCCAGCTAAATATAAAATAAAAGGAAAAGGGGGATGTCACATGATGACGTCGGGCTAGGACGGAAAATCTGCCTCCTCTGAGAAAAAGTCAAAAAAAGTGAAAAAGTGGAAAGAAAAGTTCTAAAACTCACCTGAACAAATTATAAACAATCAAGGCAAAAAATGTGAAGCTGCCAAAGAAAAATAAAGAAACCACAAAGAAGATGGAAGAAAAATAATTGGAAGTGAAAGAAAGGCCTACCTTAGAGAAGAAGCCAGGACCTGTGATGAAGCCTTCTCTCCAGATGAAGAGGGTCTCCTAGCGAGCTGCAACATCCCTGATGAGTCGGGGGAGAGCAACCCGACTGCGCATGCGCAAGGAGTCGCACATAAGCAGTCGGCAACAACGGGAGGCCCTGTCAGAGTGGTTTACTAACCCCTCAAGTCCAAAAAGCTGTCTGAAGGAGAAAAACTACCGGAGTTGGAAGAAAAAGGAGAGGAAGATGAGGAGGAGGATGAGGAAGAGGAAAAAGAAGAACAAAGCTCAGAGGAATTGTTGGAAGAAAAAGGGGTAAGAAAGAAAACTAAAATTATCCCTAAGACCAAGTACCTATGATTAAGAAAGCTAAAGTTAATAAGACGAGATATTAAGAGATCAGAGGCTAAAGTTAATAATTTATGTGAATTTGTAAATGAGATGCAGAAAAAACATCAAGAAATGGAAGAAAAAATTCAGTATTAATTTGGAAAATCAATTTCTTCAAGAAAAAGTAGATAAAGTACATGAAGGATTAGAAGAAGTGCTGGCGATGAACTGTCTCAAAAAGTGGATTCGTTAGAAAATTTTAGTTGAAGAAATAATATTAAGATTATTGGCCTGAAAGGAGATGAAAAAGATTTTATTCAATTTTTACAGCGTTGGATTCCAAAGACTTTTGGGCAAGAACACTTTAAAGGAGATATTGAGATTGAGCGAGCCCACAGACCCCTTGGAAATAAACCTCAGCCAGAAGAAAAGCTGAGGTCCATTTTGATCAAATTTCTTCGTTACCAAGTGAGGGAAAAAAATAGGAATTAGCAGACAAACAAGGTTAAAGAAAGAAAAGCACCATTAGAATTTGGAGGGAACAAGATTTTCTTTTATGCCGATATAAACTTTGAATTATTGAAGAAAATAAAGAGTTTTAATCCAGTTAAAAATATCCCTCAGTGTCATCCTGCAACTCTGAAAGCATTTGTTTAAGGAGATCCAAGTAGATTCTTTATGAATCCGGAACAGGCTGAAGAATATGCAGAATGCTTGCCAAACCTGCTTCAAGGATTGACCCAAGGAGTGGACACTTGAAGACGGAAAGCTATATTACAGTGTAATCTGGAAGCGGTCGGTACAACGGGTTCAATACAAGGCAAGGCTCATATCAGATGATTCTCCTTTGTTTTTAACATTATATTTAAAAGACAAGCAGGATACGGACTTTAGATGGAGATTTAATGGAATGTTGTTGAAAAATAAAAATTTTTGTTAGTAATGAGATAAAGCAATTGTTGAATGTTAATACTGATTCAATGGATAATAAATTTGTTCTATGGGATGCAATGAAGGCATATTTAGGTGGACAGATAATGTTTTTCTTCTAAAGTTAAAAGGAATATATGTTTTGGGGTCCTCTGTGCTTGTAACATTTTGGGGATCGTCTTCTCAGATTGAAAATTGGAGTTTTGGGATCTTAAACTTTTTGGAGTTTTTGTAATTTATTAGTTAATTGGGTTTTCCAAGCTCAATTAAAGCTTATGTGTGTGGAAAGCAATAGATGTTAGTACATTTTTATCACAACCATCTCCTGTGGAACTACAGAGCAAGAGAAAAGAGAAACTGATGGTTAGTCCTAAATCATTAAAGTTGACTGAAGTCAAGCATTGGACGAGGAAAATAGAAATACAGAGCATTTTTAGTGAAATATATAAGCAAGGGAAAATTTGTGGAGAAAGACTTAGAAAATTTTCTGGAGGATAGATTTTTTAAATTGTAAATGTAATTGCAGAAATTGAGGGTGGAAGAAGAAAGAGAGAAATGGAACTTTGAGTTGCAGATAACAATATGAGGCAGACCAAGCTGAAAATCAAAGAAAGGAAGCTGAAAAATGGAGGATGTATGAGTTACAGGTAGCTGAAAAACGGAGTGAGGAAATTGAAAGGGACAGACAGTTTCAATTAAAGAAGTTAAAAATTCAGATGGAGGGTGGTAAGAGAATTGAGGCTGTACTCCTGGTAGACAGGTAAATCTAGTTCCTCCTTTTGATGAGGGAGATAGATGCATACTTTCAGCTTTTTGAAAAAATTACTGAGAGCTCAAGATGGCCAAAAAAATGGTCTCTTATGCTCCGAAGTGTATTGAAGGGAAAAGCACAAATTGCGTACTCTAGTTTGACTACAGAGCAAGTGGCAAATTATGATACTGTTAAACAAGCAGTATTAAAAGATTATGAATTGGTTCCAGAAGCACATAGACAAAAATTTAGGAGTTTGGTGAAAACATGGAACTAATCTTATATGGATTTTGCCCTGGGAAAATCTGTATGTTTTGACCGTTGGTGCACCTCAAAAGGAATAAATAATGATTTTGACAGATTGAGAGAATTACAACGTCTGTTCCAAATGAAATGAAATTTTACTTGGATGAGAGAGATATGAGGACATGGTAGCAAACAGCTAGATTAGCAGATGAATTTGTCCTAATCCACAAAATACATTTCAGAATAGAAAGCCTGTTCACAGGGTTAATGGGGAGCAGTTTAGTCAACTTGTTCAGAGGGTTAATGTGTAGCAGACTAACAAGTCAGAAATTAAGTCTCGGGAGAATGTTAAAAGAAAAGATGAAGGTAAGGTGGGAAAGGACAGAACTTCTGGATTTGTATGTCATCTTTGTAAGAAACCTGATCATGTTTTTGCGAATTGTTTAGTGTTAAAAAAGAAACAAGGAGTTTTACCAGAAAGCATGTATTCAGACAGTTGAATTTAAGGAGAGCAGACGTTCCAAACGTGGTAAGGGTGTTATGCATGTTTTCAACTTTTTGTATCAGAGGGCTTGGTTTCAGTAAAGGAGGGAGAATCACAGGTTCCAGTTAAAATTCTTAGAGATACTGGGGCTGCTCAGTCACTGTTGATGGAAAATGTTTTAACTCTTGACCAAAAGACTGACACAGGGGAGAAAACTTTGATTAAAGATGTTGGAGGTGAGGTAGAGTCAATATCTCTTCACAACATAGTGCTGAATTCAGAATTAGTTAAAGGACCTGTTGTAGTGGGAGTAATTTTTTAAAAAATTTTAAACGTTCAACATATACAATACATTAAACCCATTAAACAATGTCATCACACAATGAAAATAAACAAGAAAATTGTGTCATCTACTTTTACACACTGGGTCAGTTCATTTCGTCCTCTTCTCCTTCTGTCATTTTAGGTGGTGGAGGTCCACGGTAGGACCTCTCTGTTGTGTTCCCTGTACAGTTCCCAAATTTGTTCCAATACTGTGATGTTATTTCTTAAATTATACGTTATTTTTTTCCATTGGAATACATTTATTCATTTCTATGTACCATTGCTGTATTTTCAGGCTATCTTCTGATTTCCAGGTTGACATTATACATTTTTTTGCTACAGCTAAGGCTATCATAATAAATCTTTTTTGTGCTCCATCCAAATCGAGGCCAAGTTCTTTACTTCTTATATTACTTAGAAGAAGGATCTCTGGATATTTTGGTATGTTATTTTTTGTGATTTTATTTAATACCTGATTTAGATCTTCCCAAAACTTTTCCACTTTCTCACATGCCCAAATTGCATGTACTGTTCCCATTTCCTTCTTACAGCAAAGACATCTATCTGGTACTGTTGGGTCCCATTTATTTAACTTTTGGGGCGTGGTGTATAGCCTATGTAACCAATTATATTGTATCCTGCGTAACCTCGTGTTTTTTGTATTTCTCATAGTTCCGGAGCATAGCTTTTCCCATGTTTCATTCTTTATCTTTATGTCTTGTTCCCACTTTTGTTTAGGTTTACAGCTTATTTCATCGTTCTCTTTTTCTTGCAGTTTGATGTACATTTTTATTATAAATCTTTTAATTATCATTGTGTCTGTAATCATATATACAAAACTGCTTCCTTCTGATAACCTTTGCCTGCTTCTCAATTTGTCCTTCAAGTAGGTTTTCAGTTGGTGGTATGCAAACATTGTACCGTGAGTTATACCATATTTGTACTTCATTTGTTCAAAAGATAATAATTTATTTCCCGAAAAACAATTTTCTATTCTTTTGATCCCTTTTCTCTCCCATTCTCTAAAGGAAAGGTTATCTTTTGTGAAAGGGATTAGTTGATTTTGCGTCAATATTAGTTTTGGTAGTTGATAATTTGTTTTATTCCTTTCTACGTGAATCTTCTTCCAAATGTTGAGCAGATGGTGCAGTACTGGTGAATTCATATGTTGCACTAGCTTTTGATCCCATTTATATAGCATATGTTCAGGTACCTTCTCCCCTATTTTATCTAGCTCTAATCTGGTCCAATCTAGTTTTTCCCTTGTTTGATAAAAATCTGATAGATATCTTAATTGTGCTGCTCTATAGTAATTCTTAAAGTTTGGTAGCTGTAAGCCCCTTTGTTTGTACCATTCTGTTAATTTATCTAGCGCTATCCTCGGTTCCCCCCTTTCCATAAGAATTTCCTCATTATTTTCTTTAGCTCATTGAGGAATTTCTCTGTTAGGTGAATTGGTAACGATTGAAATAGGTATTGTATCCTTGGGAAGATATTCATTTTAATGCAATTTACCCTTCCTATCAGTGTTAGTGGTAAATCATTCCAATGTTCTAAGTCATCTTGTAATTTCTTCATTAATGGTTGATAATTTAATTTGTATAGATGGCCTAGATTATTATCTAGTTGAATACCTAGGTATCGGATTGCTTGTGTTTGCCATCTAAATGGTGATTCTTTCTTAAACTTTGTGAAATCTGCATTATTCATTGGCATCGCTTCACTTTTATTTGCATTGATCTTGTACCCCGATACTTCTCCATATTCCTTCAATTTCTTATGTAATTCTTTTATTGATAATTCTGGTTCTGTTAAGTATACTATGATGTCATCTGCAAATAGACTGATTTTATATTCCTTCTCTTTTATTTTTATCTCTCTTATTTTATTTTCTATTCTTATCAGTTCTGCCAGTGGTTCTAGAAACATAGAAGATAGGAGCAGGAGTAGGTCATTCGATTGTCTATCCACAGTCAACTCCCCCATAAACACCACCCAATCAATCTTACTCAACTCCCGTCTCATACCATCATAATTATTCCCTTTATTTAAATTCAGGACCTTAGTCTCGGTTTTAATTTCATCACTCTCCATGTCGAGTGAGAATTCGATCATATTGTGATCGCTCCTGCCCAAAGGGCCTCGTACAACAAGATTGTTGATTAGCCCCTTATCATTGCATAATACCCAATCTAAAATGGCGAACAGTGAGAGAGATAGTGGACATCCCTGCCTTGTTGACCTGCTTAATTTAAATTGGTTTGATATATACCATTTACTGTCACCTTCGCCAATGGTCCCTTATATAATGCTTTAATCCAATTAATATATTTCTCTGGTAGGTTGAACCTTTGTAGTATTTTGAATAAATAATTCCATTCTACTCTGTCAAAGGCTTTCTCTGCATCTAAGACAACTGCTACTGTTGGCGTCTTGTTTCCTTGTACTGCATGGATTAAGTTAATGAACTTACAGAAATTGTCCATTGTTCATCTTTTCTTAATAAATCCATTTTGATCTAGTTTTACTATTTTTGGTACACAGTCGGACAATCTGTTTGCTAATAGATTAGCTATTATCCTATAATTTGAGTTGAGTAGAGATATTGGTCTATACGATGGTGGTGTTAGTGGATCTTTCACGTCTTTGATATTACTGTAATTATTGCTGTTTTGCATGAATCTGGCATGTTTTGTGTTTCTTCAATCTGGTTCATTACTTCCAGGAGAGGAGGAATTAATATGTCTTTAAATGTTTTATAGAATTCTATTGGGAGTCCATCCTCTCCCGACGTTTTATTGTTTAGTAGTTTTTATAATATATCCTGTATTTCCTCCATTTCAAATGATTTTATTAATTTGTTTTGCTCCTCTTCTTGCAATTTCGGTAGTTTAATTTTAGCTAGAAACTCATCTATTTTGTCTTCTTTCCCTTCGTTCTCAGTTCGATATAATTGATCGTAAAATTCTTTGAAGTTTTCATTGATCTCTGTTGGGTTATATGTAATTTGTCCCTTTTCCTTGATGCCAATACTGTTCTTTTAGTTTGTTCTGTCTTAAGCTGCCAAGCTAGTATTTTGTGCGTTTTTTTCTCCTTGCTCATAATACTTCTGCTTTGTCTTCATTATGTTCTTCTCCACCTTGTACGTTTGTAGTGTTTCTTATTTTATTTTTTTGTCCGCCAATTCTCTTCTTTTTTGTTGTATCTTCCCTTGTTGCTAATTCTTTTTCTGTACTTGCTATTTCCCGATGTAGTCCTTCTTCATCTTAGTTACATAACTTATTATATGCCCTCTGATGAACGCTTTCACTGCATCCCATAGTATAAATTTATCTTTCACTGATTTTGTATTTATTTCAAAGTACATTTTAATTTGTCGCTCAATGAATTCTCTAAAATCCTGTCTTTAATCTCCATCTATATGTTCTCAGTGGGATGTCCTCCAGCTCCATTGCTAATAACTGGGGTGAGTGATCCGATAACAATCTAGCTTTATATTCCATTTTTCTAACTCTCCTTTGGATGTGGGCTGATAACAGGAACAGGTCTATCCTTAAGTATGTTTTATGTCTACTTGAATAATATGAGTATTCCTTCTCCTTTGGGTGTTGTCTCCTGCATATATCCAAAGGTTTCATTTCCTGCATCGATTTAACCATAAATTTGGTTACTTTGCTTTTTCTGCTAGTCTTTTTTCCAGTTTTATCCATCTTTGAGTCCAAATTAAGGTTGAAGTCCCCTCCTATCAGTATATTCCCCTGCGTATCTGCAATCTTCAAAAAGATATCCTGCATACATTTTTGATCTTCTTCATTAGGTGCATATACATTGAGCAAATTCCAAAATTTTGAATATATCTGACACTTTATCATTACATACCTCCCTACTGAATCTATTATTTCCTCCTCTATTTTGATTGGTACATTTTTATTGATTAATATAGCTACTCCTCTGGCTTTTGAATTACATGATGCTGCCGTTACATGCCCTACCCAATTTCTCCTTAATTTCTTGTGTTCCACTTCAGTTAGATGTGTTTCCTGCATGAATGCTATATCAATTTTTTCTTTCTTCAGTAAATTTAACAGCCTCTTCCTTTTGATTTGGTTATGTATTCCGTTAATATTTATAGTCATATAGTTCAACATGGCCATTTCATACTTTGTTTACCTCTCATTTCCGTTTCCTCATCACCACCTTTCCCCATATCCATTTCTGTTCACTTTTTTTGAACGCTTCTAAAACACAAAATATTTCCACTATTCCCACATCTAAAATTCCCTTAACCCCAAATATCCCCCACCCCTTCTCTGAGTTGCCCCTTGCCGGGCAACCACAACTTCCCTCTCCATTTGGATTGCGAACCCGCTCGCAAGTGTCAACTGATTTCGCAGTGACTGTTATTCTCTCCCACCAAACCCCCTCCAGAAAATACTTTTATCTTCACATATAACAAAGCTCACCCTCTTTTTCCCCCCCTTCCTTCCTTCCTTCCCTTTTCTTCCCCTCTTTAGTTCTTACTTATATATCATTTTTCTTCTTTATATGAAGTTTGTCATCATTCTTTGTTCTTGTTTCATCTCTTCATCTCTCTTTCTGTTTTGCAGGCGTTCTGCAAATTCTCGTGCTTTCTCCGGATCTGAGAACAGTCTGCTTTGCTGCCCCGGGATAACTATTTTAAGCACCGCTGGATATCTTAACATAAATTTATAGCCTTTCTTCGACAGGATCAATTTTGCTGTGTTAAACTCCTTCCTCTTCTTCAGGAGATCAAAACTTATGTCTGGGTAGTAAATTTTTTTTTGACCTTTGTATTCCAGTGGCTTTTTGTCTTCTCTCATTTTTTTCATTGCCTTCTCCAATACATTTTCTCTTGTACATCTTAGGAATTTTACTAAAATTGATCTTGGTTTTTGTTGTGGCTGTGGTTTCGGGGCTAATGTTCTGTGTGCCCTTTCTATTTCCATTCCTTCCTGCATTTTTGGCATTCCCAGGACCTTAGGGATCCATTCTTTTATAAATTCTTTCATATCTTTGGCTTCTTCATCTTCCTTAAGGCCCACTATCTTTATATTGTTTCTCCAATTATAGTTTTCTGTTATATCCATCTTCTGAGCTAACAACTCCTGTGTTTCTTTAACTTTTTGATCAGTTTCTTCCAATTTTATTTTTAAGTCGTTCACTTCCATTTCTACGGCTGTTTCTCGTTCTTCCACTTTGTCTAATCTTTTCTCTATTTCTGTTATGACCAGCTCTATTCTGCTCACTTTTTCTTCTGTACTTTTCATTTTTCTTTTTATTTCACTAAATTCTCATGTCAGCCATTCTTTTAATGCTTTCATATATTCTTGAAATTTTTTTAATCTATGTAATGTCCATTCTCTTTATCTTCTATCTCTGTGCAGAGCTTGATGTTCTCCTTCTTCTGTGTCTGCTCTAGGATTTGTGTCTTCTATTTCTCTTCCTTGTATCTTTGTCTCTTCTGACTTTCTTGTTGGGCTGCTTGTCTCAGTTTGTTGTTTTTTTTTTATGGTGTCTTGATGTTGGTCCTCTTCTTCTGGGCTGGTTATCTGTTGTGTCTCTGGTTTCCTTTTTTCATTCTCACCCTTCCCGTTCCTATTATTTTCTGTATCTTCCCACTGGGAGCCCTGCTGTCGGGTCATACTCAGCTGTTCATGTTGTAGAGTTCCACTCCACATCTGGTCCCCCCTGATGTCGGTGTTGTCTTTGTCGTGCGCGGTTGCGCACCTCTGTTTGGCTCTGTGAGACATCTTTGCAGTCCTGCGTTCGATGGGTCGCGACCCTGCAGGGTCTCCACTGACCTCGGGGAGTGGGCTCCTCTTTCCATGACGGGTTCCTGCTTTTTCATACAGGTAAGGCCTTCACCTTTCTCTTCCGGCATCTTTTTTTCTTCTTTTCTTCCCGTTGTTTTTGGCTTTTCTTTCTTTGGTGCCATTTCCTCCACACCTTTATTTTTTATTTGTTGTGATTTGTGTATCTGGGACTTTGTTTTTTCCTCACTTTTTTTCCTTCTTTTCTGGAGAGGGTTGGTATTCTCCTACCGGCCACTACTGTAGTAGGAGTAATTTCAAAGTTACCCATGCAGGGAGTCTCATTTTTATTAGGGAATGATTTGGCAGAGGATAAAGTTGGGTCAGTTTTGAGGTGAACAAATCAGCCTTGTAAGGATGATGTTGAGGAGAATTGTGAGATATATCCTGCATGTGCTGTAACCAGGTCTTTGGCTAAGAAAATGATGAGAGCAGAGGAAGATCCAGTTGGTAGAGACTTGCCCAGTGCTTCTGAAATAGTTTTGAAAGAGCAGGTTAATTGTGAGAGTGAGGATTTCTCTTTGTCAAGGAAAGAGTTAATTCAGCAACAGAAACAGATCTTATTGACTTGAGGGACAAATCAGTAAGTGAACAGGAGATTAAAGAAATGGCTTGTGGATATTACTTGAAGGATGAATTGTTGATAAGGAAATGGAGACCTCTTGACATTCCTACTAATGAAGAGTGGGGGGGGGGGGGGGGAAGATTCATCAGATGGTCATTCCTAGAAATTACCTGAATGAAATTTTAAATCTAGCCCACAGTACACCTTTGGGTGGTCATTTTGGTGTAAAGAAAACCAATTTTTTTGGCCTGGTTTGAGGAAGGATGTTGTAAATTGGTGCTGGACATGTCACTTTTGTCAGGTTGTGGGGAAAACTAACCAGGGTCCTCCAGTAGTTCCATTGTAACCTATTCCTCTTGTTGGGGACACTTTCACTAGGGCTATTGTGGATTGTTTAGGTCCCCTCCCTAAAACGAAGTCTGGGAATAAGTACTTGTTAACAATTTTGTGTACGGCGTCGAGATTTCCAGAAGCTATACCATTAAGGAATATTAAAGCAAAAACGGTGCAAAAGGCTCGGGAAAGATTTTTCAGTTTTTGGATTCCTAAAGAGATCCAGAGTGATCAAGGATCTAACTTTATGTCTGGGTTGTTTCAACAGTTGATTTATGAGTTGAGAATATAACAGATCACTTCATCTGCGTACCATCCTGAAACTCAGGGAGCTTTAGAAAGATTTCATTCTACTCTTAAAAATATGATTAGGATTTATTGTCTGGAGAATGAAAAAGATTGGAACGAAGGTATTCATTTATCGTTATTTGTAGCAAGGGAGGCTGTGCAGGATTCATTAGGTTTCAGTCCTTTTGAAATTGTGTTTGGACATCAAGTTAAAGGACCTTTAATGATAAAAGAACAGTGGATTAATGAGGATGTGCAGTTGGACTTGCTGGATTAATGAGGATGTGCAGTTGGACTTGCTGGATTAATGAGGATGTGCAGTTGGACTTGCTGGATTAATGAGGATGTGCAGTTGGTCTTGCTGGATTATTGAGGATGTGCAGTTGGACTTGCTGGATTAATGAGGATGTGCAGTTGGACTTGCTGGATTAATGAGGATGTGCAGTTGGACTTGCTGGATTAAGTTTCTAAATTTAAAGATAGGTTACAAAATGTGTGAACTTTGACTTTAGAAATGGCTCAGGGTAAAATGAAGCGCTTATTTGACAGGAAAGTTCAAGTGAGGAATTTTAAGACAGGAAATAAAGTTTTAATTTTGTCCCCAACACATAACAATTCTTTGAAAACTAAATTTACTGAACCTTATGTAGTTAAATCAAAACTGAATGATGTTAACTATGTTGTAAACACTCCAGATTGAAGGAATAAAGCTCAGGTTTGTCACATATATATGTTGAAACCTTATTATGAGAATAAGGGTAGTGGAGAACAATCTGTATCAGAGGGGTTAGTTGTTGACAGGGTTGAGGAAGTTATGGATCATAAGATTATGGAAACAGAATCTTATGAGGTAACCTTAAAGAAGCCATGATTCCTGTTTGCCTGTCTAACTCAGCAATTTTGGAAAATCTGGGGGAAAAGTTAGTCACAAGAACAGATGCAGTTGAAATAATTACGTTTGAAATATGCAAATTTGTTTCCTGATGTGCCAAAACGGACATCAGTGATTTATCATGATGTGGATGTGGGAGAGGCAAGTCCCATAAAACAGCACCCATATAGAATAAGCATTCAGAAGAGTAAAATCAGGAGGTGGAATATACATTGAAAAATGAACTCAGATTCTCCTTCTGTTCTGGTACCAAAACCAGATGGAACTGCTAGGTTCTGTACAGATTACAGGAAGGTGAATTCAGTAACTAAAACAAGAACATTCTTGGAACAACTATTCCAAGAATAGGATAAAATTGAGAAAGCTAAATTTCATACTAAGGTGGATTTGTTGTGTGAGCCTCTAACTGAGAGAGGACAGAATATTTTGGCTTTTGTAACTCCATCCGGTTTATATGAGTATAAGGTATTACATTTTGGTATGAAAAATGCCCATGCAACATTCCAAAGGATGATTAATTCGGTAATCCAAGGGTTGACACATACAGATGATTATATTGATGACTTGGTCACAAAAAGTGACACATGGGAAGAACATCTGAGGGAATTGGACAAATTGTTTGCAAGATTATCCAAAGCAAACTTAATTGTTAATTTAGCAAAAAGTCAATTTGGACATGCTACCGTGACATACTTAGGTCATGTAGTTGGTCATGGCAAAGTTGCACCTATTCAAGCTAAAGTGAATGCAAATTCTGAATTTCCTATTCCCAGTGGCAAGAAAGCAGTGAGAAAGTTTTTAGGAATGGCAGGGTATTATAGGAAATTTTGCTGAGGTTGCTCTTCCTTTAACCAACCTTTTGAAGAAAGAGGAGAAATTGGTTTGGACTAAAGAGTGTCAGACAGCTTTGGAAAATTTAAAGGAGATGCTATGCCATTACCCGGTTTTAAAATCTCCTGATTTTGACAGACCATTTTCTTTAGTAGTAGATGCCAGTGAGGGAGCCACAGGTGCGGTTTTATTACAAAAGCATAATGAAATTGAGCATTCAGTTGCCTACTTTTCAAAAAAATTCAATGTTCATCAAAGGAACTATTCCACTATTGAGAAGGAACTGTTGTCTATAATATTTGCTCTGCGGAATTTTGATATATATGTCAGTACCTTTCATGAACCAATTGCGATATTTACTGAATAAAATTTTTGAATAAAATGAGGAATAAAAAAATTGTTAAACTGGGGTTTAATATTGCAAGAATATAATCTGCAATTTAATCATATCAGAGGTACAAATAATGTGAGAGCAGATTGTTTGTCAAGATGTTAAAATTGATTATGTATAGAAATATTTACTCAACATTGGGTTATATTATTACAACATGTTAGATATTGTGAATTTTTATCTCTTTAGTGATTTTAAACTCAGTTTAGTTATAACCGAATTTTAACTCAAGAGTTAAATTTCCTTTGTAGGGAGAAAGTGTGACAGGTTATGTGTATTTTATATTGTATATAAAATTTAAAGAAGATAAATTGTGGCAGTTTTTTTAGTGTAGGTTACATACAAACACTTCAAAACAGATCTCAATAAAATACTGGAGCTCTGCTCAAGCCAGACAGCCCAGCTCCGAGTGCCTTTGCAAAAACTTTGAAGAGTGCCTATAGGGACTTCACAAATCAATTGTTTTGGAAAGCAACAGATGAAAGAATTCGGAGGATTAGGTTCTGAGCCACAGTCTGTCTGAATGCAGTTGGCTGTTCTAAGAGGGTTTTGCAAGCAGAGAGAAAAAAACCAGGCTTTTGAGAGAGAGAGAGAGAATTCAGTTCTACAGTTCAGCATCAGCAGCAGCTGGGACTGGAACAGGACAAGCTGGAAAACTTGTGGATAAACTCCATTTTTAAGACTGGTTGTGAGTTCCTAGTTCAGCCTGGTCAAAGCCCTCGTGGTCCATACAAGAGGAGACGACTGGCTGCCTAATGTTTCACTTGAAATAAGGGGAAAAAAAAAGGAACTCTGTGGTGACCTGAAAGAAAGATGTTATCTTCTGGAAAACGCTGATGGGGCAAGTTTCTTCGGCAAGACACTGAAGTGACTGGTTACCAGTTGTTGGTGTCCAGCAAATAACAAATATCTCTGAAAACCGACAAGAACTTTCCTGAGCGGTAACCATTTAACTTTCAAGCAGCAAAGCCTGGTGAACTTCATAAATGTTACATTCTGTGCACAGTATAAGAATTGCCTGGAACCAGTGAACTTGGAGGAGTGAGAAGTGAGATTGGACTGTGAATTAAAGAACTTTTCTGAACTACCATACACATTACATACACATGCATTTAGAATTAGAAGGGGGTTATAGTAATAAATTAAAGTTTGATCCTGTTTTCATGTTTAAAGGTAATTAAAAGCAACTTTTGTTTAAGTAACCATTTGTCTTGGTGAATAACTATTGCTGCTGGGTTTTGGGCTCCTCTAGGCTCATAACAAGTGGAAGAAAAAAAATGGAGAAGACTACTGAAAGAGTGGTTAAAGTGGAAAAAGAATTAAATGAATGTGCTACAGAAAAAGCAAAAATATTGGAAAAGATGGATTCTTTAGAAAATGTTATGAGATTTAATAATGTTAAAATAGTGGGTCTCAAAGAGGGAATGGAGTGAGTAAATCCTATCTGCTTCTTTCAAGAATGGTTACCAAATGTCCTGGGAGTACAAAAAGTCAGAGCAAAGATAGAAATTGAGAAAGTATATAGATCTCCTTATCCATGTTCAGGAATGATCAAAATCCACACACTATATTAATTAGATGCACAAAATTTAATAATTGTGAAAAAATTAAGAGCTGCAGCAATAAAGGTTAAGGAGAGAGAAGGAAAACCACTGGAAGTTGAAGGTGAAAATATATTTTTTTATCCTGATATAAGTGCTGTGCTAATATTGCATAGAAAGGAATTTAATCCACTGAAGAACACCCTTTGGAAAAAAGGTTACCAATATGTGCTGTGTCAACCAGCCAATTTGAAAATTATGATTATAAATGGACAATTTTTTTACCGATATTGAAACAGCAAAGCATTTTGCGAACAAATTATCAACTTTGAAGGAAAATGAGAGAACTTTTTTTAAACTTGATTCTTTAAATCTAAATTATGATACTATTTCCTACTGTGTATTTGTTTAATATGAATCCTTTGGAAAAAATAGTATAAAATTTTCTGAAATTGTTTTGCCTGGGAGTTTGGTAGGCTAGCCTCCAGAATCCATACATACGTGTTTGTTAGTGGGTTTTCCCGCTACCTGTAAAATAGAAGGGGTGGTGTAATTTTGAATTTTGCACCGATGGAGGGTTCTCACTTTTTTCCTTACTTTATATTTTTTTCTTGAGGCTTCATATTTTTTTTGGAAGTGTTGATATTGCGTCCTATGTTTGAGAGAAGTGAAAATGGTTCTGAAAGGAATGTGGTGTTGGGGGATAGAAGGAAATGTGTGAAATAAATATAACAATAATAATATGTTTTTTTGTGTGGAATATGAAACTAAAGATTTTAAGTAATGGTAGAAATTTTATGTTACTTTTCTACATTTTTGAAATCCACACAGATAAAAAGGGAAAAAGATCCCTTTTGTTTTGATACTACTCCTAAAAAATTTTTCTATTCTTAATAATACTTTTTTTCCCTCTGCTGTGTTGTTAGCAGTGGGCCTATCTTTGAGAGAAGGGGAATGACTTTTGAAAGGAGTGACAACTAGGGGTTTGTGAAAGTGGGAGGTGATTGGGGAGAATAGATTGGGTTTTAAAGTCAACATGTAATATTGTTTATATTATGATATTGTACAATGAATTTTGAATATGGATGAATGAATGACTTAAAACAAAATAATTTTTTTAAAATTAAAAAATAAAGTGGGATAAAAGTAAAATTATGTTCCTTACAGAATAAGATTATAGTCATTGACAAAGAAATACTCAATTTAAATGGCCAAAAGATGCATTTAAATATTTAGAGATATGAGAAGATAATAATCTAAAAAATTTATACAAATTGAATTATTTTCCATTACTCAAAAAAGGTTGAAGAAAATTTTTAAAAATGATTTTACCTATAACGTTAGTAGGAAGAGTTAACCACATTAAGAATTGTATTCCCAAGAATACAATATATCTTTCAAACCTTACCAATATTACTACCACAAGTTTTCTTTTTCACAAATTAATTAAACATATAAGGAAATTTATTTGAAAAGGAATATTTTCAAGAATTTCTAAAGAAAAACCTTGAAATATGAACAGGGAGGCCTTCAGATTCCTAACTTTAAGAATTATTACCAAACGGCTCAAAGGAGATTTATTACTTATTTTTTTGAAGGAGTAGAAAAACTGGCTTGGGTTAAATTAGAATTGGATAAAATAGGAGAGAGATTAGCAGAGGAATTTATATATAAATGGGATTCAAAATTAATAATATTTGGTTAGTAAAGGTATCAATAATATTGAAGATTGTTATGAACAAGGTCAACTGTCATTTAGGAATAAATACAGAATAACTAATAATACTTTTCTGTTACCTTCAATTGAAAGATATTTGAGGGAAAAGTTAGGTCCCAGCGATGCTGTTATCTACTTGCAATGAGGTGGAAACTCTTATTAGCAGAGGAAATACGAGGAAATTTACTTCTGCAATGTATCTTTTATTATAAACAGGAACTACTAAACAGGGAATGCATAAATCTAGACAAAAATTGGGAGTTGGATTTGAATATTACAATTGAAGAGCAAAGATGGTCAGATCTCTGTTGAGATTGTATGACAAATACCATTAATGTAAGATATAGGTTAGTTCGATATAATTTTTTTACATCAGCTATATTTTTGATGCCACAAAAAAATGAATAAAATGAAATCAGATTTATCAAATCAATGTCTTAGGAGTGGTGAAGAGAAAGGAACTTACTTGCATAAAACTTGGTTATGTCCTAAGGTAAAGCCTTTTTGGGTGGATTTAGGAAATTTCTTTGAACAAGTTACCGGCATTGTATTTCCACAAAACCCAAATTTATTTCTATTGGGAAATACAGAAGGAATGGGACCCACGTTGAAACTATCAATATACCAAATGAAATCTGTTAAAATAGCATTAATGGTGGCAAGGAAGTGTATAGCAGTGTCCTGGAAATCGGATTCACATTTGAGTATGGGAAGATAAAATGCAGAAAATCAAAGCTGTATTCCCTTAGAGAAAATTACATACAATTTGAGAAACAAATACAGTAAATTTTTGCAAATTTGGAGCCCATATATGCAAATTTTAGATATAGATATGTAATGGTGTTCTTCAAACATCTTGAGACCTGTGCCAGTCTTCTTCCCTAAATTGATCATATAAACCTTGCTGGTGTCCTGTATGTTGGAAGCGATTCTCCAAGCAATCCATGAAGCTATTCTTCTTTTTCTTTACTCTATAATTACAATATATATATATTTTTTACCCCCTGAAGTCGCCAATGTCCGCGCTGAGCTGTGTTCGTTTGGCGAGGCTAGTCCACCACTCATTTTGGATCTCCCGGAGTTTGCGCTGAAGATGGCTGCATGCGCGACGGAAGGCTTGTTTTTTCTCTGGACAGGACGGCTTTGTAAGGTGAGCCTGGTGGGCAGCTCGCTTCTTTGCCAGCAGCTCCTGGATTTCCTGGCTGTTTTCGTCAAACCAGTCCTTGTTTTTCCTGGAGGAGAAGCCCAGTACCTCTTCAGTGGATTGCAGTATGGTAGTCTTCAACTGATCCCAGAGGGTTTCAGGGGACGGGTCCGTGAGGCGGGTTGCAACGTCGAGCTTTGCTTTGAGGTTTGCCTGGAAGTTTCCTCTCGCTTCGTCTGACTGCAGTTTTCCAACATTGAACCTCTTTCTGGGGGCTTTATTGTTCCTGGGCTTTGGCTTGAAGTGAAGGTTGAGCTTGCAGCGAACCAGCCGGTGGTCAGTGTGGCATTCCGCGCTAGGCATGACCCTGGTGTGGAGCACATCTTGTTTGTCACTTTCTCGCACCAGGATGTAGTCCAGGAGGTGCCAGTGTTTGGATCGGGGATGCATCCAGGTGGTCTTAAGGCTGTCCCTCTGCTGAAAAAGGGTGTTTGTAATGACAAGCCGCTGTTCTGCGCAGAGCTCCAACAGGAAGCGCCCATTGTCGTTGCACTTGCCGACGCCTTGCTTGCCCAGGATTCCTGGCCAGGTTTCTGAGTCTTTGCCGACACGAGCGTTGAAGTCGCCCAGGATGACAACCTTGTCGGCTGTAGGGGTACGTTGGATGAGGTTGCGCAGGTCGGTGTAGAACTTGTTCTTTTCTGCTGGTTCCGCCTGGAGGGTTGGAGCATAGACACTGATGAGGGTGATGTGACGCTTGTTTTGAAGTGGGAGTCGCATGGACATGATTCGGTCCGAGAGGCCTGTCGGAAGGTTTTCGAGTTTGGAGGCAATGAAGCTCTTGACCATGAAGCCTACACCAGATAGGCGTCGTTCATCCGAAGGCTTGCCAGACCAGTAGAGTGTGTAGCCCGCGCCGCGTTCTTGGAGGCTGCCTACATCTGCCAGGCGGACTTCACTGAGAGCGGCTATGTCGATGTCAAGTCTGAGGAGTTCATGTGCAATGAGGGCAGACCGACGTTCAGGTCGGTGGCTGTCAGTCTTGTCTAGCATGGTTCTGATGTTCCAGCATGCTAGCTTGAGTTTGTGAGCATCTTTTGAGGGGGAGGACGTGGAGGGGGAGGACGTTGAGGGGGAGGACGTGGACCTGTCCTCGGGCCTGCGCAAAGGAGCCTTTGGAAGACTACACAAAAGAGTCTGGAAAAACAACCAACTGAAAAACCTCACAAAGATAAGCGTATACAGAGCCGTTGTCATACCCACACTCCTGTTCGGCTCCGAATCATGGGTCCTCTACCGGCACCACCTACGGCTCCTAGAACGCTTCCACCAGCGTTGTCTCCGCTCCATCCTCAACATCCATTGGAGCGCTCACACCCCTAACGTCGAGGTACTCGAGATGGCAGAGGTCGACAGCATCGAGTCCACGCTGCTGAAGATCCAGCTGCGCTGGATGGGTCACGTCTCCAGAATGGAGGACCATCGCCTTCCCAAGATCGTATTATATGGCGAGCTCTCCACTGGCCACCGAGACAGAGGTGCACCAAAGAAAAGGTACAAGGACTGCCTAAAGAAATCTCTTGGTGCCTGCCACATTGACCACCGCCAGTGGGCTGATAACGCCTCAAACCGTGCATCTTGGCGCCTCACAGTTTGGCGGGCCGCAGCCTCCTTTGAAGAAGACCACAGAGCCCACCTCACTGACAAAAGGCAAAGGAGGAAAAACCCAACACCCAACCCCAACCAACCAATTTTCCCTTGCAACCGCTGCAATCGTGTCTGCCTGTCCCGCATCGGACTGGTCAGCCACAAACGAGCCTGCAGCTGACGTGGACTTTTTACCCCCTCCATAAATCTTCATCCGCGAAGCCAAGCCAAAGAAGAAGATATTTTTTACATGTAATTTTTTGGGGGTGGGGAGGTTCAAGGACAGAGGATATGGGAGGGGAAGGGAGAGTTTATAACCACCATGTAATGATTGAAATGTTCTTAAATTTAAACATTTACTGTTTTGTATAATTTTTTTATTAATTACATGTATAGAACATTTAAAATAAAATATTTAAAAAACCAATATCGATTTCACTTCTCCCCTCACTCTTTCCAATCCCACCCACTTGAAATGCCTAGCCCTTTACTCTCTCTACACCAATTCAAATCTCACCATCTAACCTGTAGACAAGGGTGGTGCTGTTGTGGTCTGGTGCAGTGATGTCTATCTGGAGGAAGCCAGACCACAACTCTCAGACATATCCTCTTACTTAATTACCCTTCAAACAGGACCCCACCAAAACTCATCAAACCACTGTATCATGCACCACCTCTGAACTCATCACTTCTGGTCACCTCTGGCTTTGCTTCCAACCTTACTGTTTCCCAATCCTGCACTGCCCATTTCTACCTCCTACCCAAGATCTGTGAATTCAATTGTCCCAGCAGACCCATCATATCCGCATGCTCCTGTCCCACCAAATAGCTCTCCACTTACCTCGACTCTGTTTTGTCCCCCCAGGCCAGTCCCTCCCCACCTATATCCTGGATACTTCATGCTTTCTAACACTTCAACAATTTCCAGTTCCCTGAACATGATTGCCTCATGTTTACCATGGTCATCCAGTCCCAATATCTCTCCACCCTAAAGGCCTCAAAACCCTTTGTTTCTTTCTGGGCAATAGATCCAACCAGTCTCCCTCCACCATCACCCTCCTCTGGCTGGCAGAACTTGTCTCACTCTCATTAATTTCTCCTTTGACTCAACCCATTTTGTCTAGGTCAAACAGATAACCATGGGTTATCTGCATGGGCCCCAGCGATGCCTACCTTTTTGCAGGCTAGGTGGAGCAATCCATGCTACAAGCCTACTCAGGCAAGG
Source organism: Narcine bancroftii (assembly GCF_036971445.1). NCBI lineage: Eukaryota > Metazoa > Chordata > Chondrichthyes > Torpediniformes > Narcinidae > Narcine > Narcine bancroftii. The sequence continues at coordinate 61,765,442 of NC_091474.1, read as the reverse complement.
TCCCTCAACTCTTCCTCCGCTACATAATGACTATTTTGGTGCTGCCTCATGCACCTAGGAGCTCGTTGACTTCATCCACTTAACTATTCTGCTTATTCCTTGAAGAATGGCTCGGGCCTGAAATATCAGCAACATATCTTGGTCTCCTATAGATTCTGAAAAACCAGTTGAGTTCCTCCAGCATTGTGGTGTGTTTTTACCAGAATCACAGCGTCTGCGACTTTTTTTTCACTTGGAGTTTTAATGTGCAGGGTGTCAATTAGCCATATCAGCTTTGAAAGAAATGGAAAACACAAAATAATATTGCAGCACTCATTATTTGGTTATATTGTTGCAACATGACTGGAAGTAAATAAGTGACTGAGTTGCCTTGCTCACCAAAAGTATTTCATCAAAAACATACTGCATAGCATTCTTAAATGTTCATGAAACTTTTGTTATAATTGAAGGAGACACCAAGTTAAATGAATATATTCAAGCCTTATTTGAATAAGCATTTATGTTATTAATATGACATAGTACAAACAGAACAAATTGTGACTGTAACTGGATTTATTACTGTACCATAAAACAGCCAGACTTTTCATATTTCTGTTCATATGCTATGAGCACTCACCTGTAAAATCACACTTGTGTGCTATGTACAAAAAAAAATACCAAGTACATGGTGAATCATCAGACAATCCTGAGTATTCAAAGGTGATTAGCCTTACATACCCGAGATGATGTATTTGCATAATGCATCAATGTACTGTAGAGTAATATAAATGGAGTGATACTTTCTCCTACATATATGAATAAAATGCTCCATGCAATAAACATGACATGTGACAATCAATATCTTTCATATCCTTGTTTTATCTTAAAACAAAAAAAATAATGACTCCAACACACCATGCCCCTCTTGCTTTAAAGTATTCATTTGGACATTGTATACAAAATTACCTTTTGATTTCTGCAATTTTGAGTTCTGCTTTAGATATCTCCCCCATAATGATTCTGTAAATTCCAGTAACACACAAGCTAATATCAATAACACTGAGGGCCTCCTAAAGTGCACTGAGCAAGGATCAGTTTAATTAAGCATCGTCGTTGCCATCTTCCTTCAGATCAATGCATCATCCTGCACTCACTTCTGAAATAAATTCAAAATGAGAGCTCTGAAGGTTACATGTTCAGTGCCCCTTCTTAAAACTTACCTAGTGGCAAAAGCTGACTGTACTTCATGTGGGTTGCGTCGATCAGACCAGAAAAATACTAGCCTGTCAAACTTTGGTTCAATATCAGCAAACTGTGATTTGCCTTCTGGAAAAATTCGAAGAAGACCTCCATTCACCTACAAAGTAAACAAAATATTTTGTTACTAGTATTCACTTGTGCATTTTCTCTGAAACCCTAACTGGTGATAGCAAACAGGCCTCAAATAAATACAGAATATTTGTGTTATTTAAGATTCATTTTATATTTAATGGAATTCTTACACTGGTGGCCAGGTGCTGCAAAATGCGAGGGGAATTTTAATAGAACTTCTGTTCTTCACTGGTGTTGTGGGAAGATTTAAAAACCTTCAGCTTGCAACCAGAACCAAACAACTTTTGTTATTTTAAAATTTTATCTGTATAAAAGACACCCCAGTTAGTGTAATGGATAGATAGTACAATACTATTATCTGTATAAAAGACACCCCAGTTAGTGTAATGGATAGATAGTACAATACACTATTACAGTGCCAGCGACCTGGGTTTGAATTTGGCACTGTCTGTCAGGAGTTTGTATGCTCTCCACGTGTCTGCATGGGTTTCCGCCATTTCCTCCCATCCTCTAAAAGTGTAGGTTAATTTGGGCCAGAATCTGTGCTGTATCTCAAAATTAAATTAAAAAAATACTTCCATGCATCTTTAGTCTATAACACACATGAACGAGAAAAGACTAAATTCACCCAGTTACAGAAAAATATCTCGGTATTTAAGTTTCTGACTTTATTGCTCCAGCCAGAAGTCAAACAAAAATCACTCATTTTGTATTTAAGATTTGTACATGTTTCATTTAACAGGTAATATTAAAACAAGTACGTTTTGTTTACTTGACTGGTTCAAAAATTATATGAAACCCCCTCCCCAAAAATTGCATCCTTGTTAGTCCTAGTGAGAAGTTATAGATCTTGGACTGAAAACTAGTGCATTCTAAAGACAGCTTTCATCTAGAAAATATATTTCAAGACTGGACTGATAACAATGGAAAGAGAGAGAAGGCAGAGCTTGATTGCCCAAATAAGGTATTATCTCATTTAACTGCAATCAATTATTGACACATTGCAGAAGGATTTGATAATACTAATCCAATCATATTAAGCCTTGTTGAGGCCACATATGGAATATTATGTATAGATCTGTCTCCTTTAAAAAGGACATACTTGAGGAAAGACTGCAATAAAGACTTACTAGATTTGATTGCTATGGTGGCAGGCTTGTTAAGCAGATTGAGACTAGATTGTCAAGTTTGAAGGTGTAAGAAACAATTTTATTGAAATGTACAAAATTCTTGCGGGGAGATATGGAGTTGATGTTTTCCCTGGTTTTGAGTGTTTAGAACCAATATTTACAGTGTTTGAATATGCAGTCAGCTATTCAGGATCAAGGTGGGAAGAAATTTCTTTCACCTAGCAGATTATGTATCTTTAGAATTCAATTCTCAAGAGTGTTGTAGAGGCTTACCTGCAGAGTACATTATATACAGAAATAATTAATGTCTACATATTTAAGGAATCAAAAGATATCAGGTTAGTTCAAGAAAATAGTACTGAAGTAAAAACTCAGCCATTATTCAGCACAGACCAGATGGGCCGAAGGACTTGTTTCTGTGCTGTAGTGTCTAGGGTTCTATGATTATTTTGAATTCCAAGACACCAGGGACAAACAGTTCATTCCAACTTCTAAAGTTCTGTAACAAAAATACCATTTACTTAAAGAACATCATCAGTTACTTTCTTCATTAAAACAATGACCAAGAGTTTTTGGATAACTTGAACTACAATAATAGTACATCAATTTTGTGTGCTATAATTGTGGCATTAACTTTTCAGGAAGTTATTTTAAGAGTGATGAATCACAATAAAATTAATGGGTACTCTGAATATCTTACCAGAACACAAAAATTTAATTTTCGAATGCAAAGCTTAAAAATCTACTTTGTTCAACTCATACCTTGATTACTGCAAATATTTATATATCAACTGCTATGCCAACCATGCCGCCCGAAATGTATTTGGCAGATTCATTTCAATTTCTTGTCAATGGTTTTCCCTGGAATGTTAATATCAAGGGGATGTAGCTAGAATTTTTGAATGGCTAGCCATTGGATATTAATTGTGTGGCAGAAACTTGGCACCTCTAAGACCATGCCTCAATGTAATCCACACTTGCTGCGTATTACTACAGACTGCTTTACTTGTTAAGAAAGGAAGATGAGCACTGTGCATTTGTCCCCTTCTGGAGGAAAGTAAGGAATGAAATGGCTGGATGTGGTTAGGCCTAGGACAGACACCATGCTGCAATCAATGTTTGAGCTTTCACTTGAGCTTTGAAGTTAGTTTTGAAAAAAAACCATTATGCTCGGCATACATTCAAGAAAGATTAGATTAAAACAAAGACAAATACCAGTAATACTTTTCATTTCAAATATTATAACCTCAAGAAATTATTCTCTATCCTACTTGTAATTTCAGTGTCAAAGGTTAAGGGACAGTAATTTAAACAGTACTGTTAAGAGAGCATTTTGCTAAAATGACCTCAACTTTCCGACAAGTTTTATTACTTTTTACCGTGAAAGAATAGGATTGTCGAATCCTGGAAGAGCAAGTTTTCTCCCCTCTTGCCCCAATGCTCCTCGAGTGGATTATTTTTGGTGCATGAATTTTAATCTGTATTTTTATTTTAGTGAACGCATATGTCCTGGTCACAGGGCTGAATAAAATAAGGTACAGTTTGGAGAAAAATACTGCTCAACAACATTATCTGACTAAAGGTTCTGGTGTTGGGTGGGCCGAACAATTATCTAAAAGCAAAAGTATTTTATCCTTTGGATCAAAGCCAACACATCTAGATTCTAGTACAAAATAATTTTAATACTATTTAAATTTTATAGTTCTCCATTGTTTTTTTATTAGCATGGTAAAAAATAGAATATTTTTAACCCTTTAAAAGATCCTTGGGCGCACACTTGAACCAATTAGCATGCTCTGTCAGCTGCAGTCAAGAGATGAAAACTTCTTGGAATCTTAACCTCCAATTGGACTCTTCTCAATATCTTAGTTAAAGGCTTTTTGTGGCATGTAAAGCCACCTGTTTCTGATGGCCACTAACTGTAAATTCATCAACAATCTTGACTGTGACTTCAGTGTTAACACCGTGTGCAATGAGAAACAATGTGTAATGAAATACTATGCCTACTTTTAAACTTGTGTAACAATCCAGGTCACAATCATACTCAATTAAACTCTTGAAACATTTTTGCCTATTCTAAAAGCATCTCATCCAAAATGTTCACACCACTGTTGTGTTGGGGTTTAAACTATTTTATCAATGCACATACACCAAGTTCCTTCCAGTTTTCAAACAATCTTAAGTTTTTATGACATTCATTCTCTGCAAAAAGCTTAAAAACTTCTTTTGTTTCTTTAAATCATAAACTATTGATGAACTAACGTCATAAAATTTGCACAAAATCCTTACCAAAGTTTCTTTATCTAATTATTTCAGTAATTCCACCTTTTCAAGGACTTTAGCTTAATAGCACCAGCACTATCCCCTGTACCTCCTGGTCTCTTGAAAACATAATGTAGAGCTAAAATATGGACAAAATATTGTATAAATAAAAGAGTGCATAACAAAAACAAATAGCTAAAAATATAAACAATCTTGGCAGCTTAGTGCTGCTAATATGTCTGCTCTGGTGACTGCTTCTGCAAACCAATGACTTCAAGACATGCAGGATCACAGGAATTGCTGGATCGCAGAATGCTTGACTATAGAATTTGTACATGTCTTTAGATTATTAAATATTAAGAAATATTAAGGTTGCTATACTCAGTTCATGCTTTTTGGTTATTTCTAGCATCAGTTTGATTGTAATTATTTAACTTCAATCCACAGGACCATAAGAGCAGCAGAAAATCACTGGGGTCTCCCTTCCCTCCTCCATCATTGATATAATCTACTGAGATCGTTGACATAAGAGAGTGCACAAAATCAGTGTGAACCACCATCAGCTGCTCCGTTGGGGAAGAGATACAGGAGGATCAGAGCCACCACCTCCAGACTGACATATAGCTGTGAGAATGCTGACCAAAGGAACTGCTCACACTACCCATCCGAGACTCTAATATTTACAAAGTAATGTTTATTTATTTTTAGCAGGATTCCCGGGCATTGCCAAAGAAACAAAACACTCAGTTGTTGACTACATGGTTGAAACAAAATAACCAAAAAACTTCATGGTAATTCAGCATAAATAAATTTTATCTGGTTCCCGCTTCTTGTTTGTCTGGAGGCCTGAGCACTGAGGCAGGCCTGGTGTTGCTGTTCCGATTTTCACTGCCTGCCCCTTGCCTGTCTGAAGGCCTGAGCACTGAGAAAGGCATATCATGCTGTTCTGTTTACTGCTCCTTGCATCAACAGTGAGGCGAGTCTGACATTCCTCTGCTGTCCCTTGATTCTTTAACTCTAGGGGCTTGTGAATCTACCGAGGGCCAATGTTGCTTTGCTTCTTAGGCACATATTGAACTGGGTTTGGTTTCTGAATCTACATTGACGCCTAGCACTGTAACTAACAGAAGTGTCCACGGTGCATTCAATTTTTTTTAAAAAACTTTTGAACTTCATGTGTCCTTAAAGGTTAAATTCAATGTGGTCATGGCATTCAGCATCAAATGTTAGTACAGTTTTTAAAAAATATTTTATTTATAGTTTTTTTCCATTCAAACTCCCAACAATTGTCAATATCATCCTTATCAATATCAACGATATCCACATTAATTACTTTTTTTTTGTATTTGTTAATTCCTTACAGTCCTCTCATGGAGTTTGTGTATTTTTTAACCTCTCCCCTCCACCCCCCAACCCCACACCAACCTTCCCCCTCTGTCATTAAACATTTAACAGCAAACTAATTATACTTACACTTACTGACCAAGACAGTCACAGCAAAGGTATGAAACTTATATTTGGGGATTTATGGGTTTGCTGTGCCACAGTAGCCAGCACATAGTCTGCTTTCCTTTTTCATAGCTTTCACTAGCTGGAACAGGATGGACCCCCTCCACTCCCTCACCAATGGAGGGGCAAATTAGGAGGAAAGGGCAGCCATGCACAGCAGTCAGACTGCAACTATGTCCCTATGTAGATCAAGTAGGACTGTAGACCTTCAAGAAGGTACTATATTGCTTCCTTAGCTTATAGGTAATTTTATCCAGGGGAAAACAGCTCTGCATTTCTGTGTTCTAACTTTCAATGCTCAAGGAGTTGGACCCAGATAACTGCTCTGCAGTTCCTGGCCGCCACCAATGCGATCATAACAAATTGAATTTGAAATTTGGATAGCTTCATTCTAAGTCTTATGTTTCCTAACAGGAAGAGCTCTGGGTCCTGTGGGAAATACCAGTCTTTTAACTAGCTCAAACTCTTTTCTCTACTTTAAAAGCATTACACTGATTTCAGGGTAAAAGAATATCTTGCACCCCCCCCCCCCCCCCCTCTTTTCCTCACTCTGGCTGCCACTGCCCCTAAAATTTTCTCCCTATCCTGGTAACATACCAGTTTTATTATAACCGAGTGGGGTTTCTGTCTATATATTTGTCCTGTGTATGGACTGTTTATGTGTGTAATGTATGTTTGTGTGTCTGTTTATTTTGCACTGAGAACTGGAGAACGCTGTTTTGCGGGTTATACTTGTGCAATCAGATGGCAAACAAGGAAAACTAACTTAACACCCATTTCTTGGCTGAGTATTCTGTGGCTAATGATTTACACCATAATTTCTCTCCAAACAACAAAGAGTGTGCTGAATTACTCTTCATTTTGCTCGAGGAGTGCAACTCCAACAATATACAAGAAATACAACATTATCCAGTTCAAGTGCCTTAAATGACACCACCACATCTACCCATTTACTTCTTTCACCACTGAATTCCTGTTGCTGCAGGGTGTACTATCTACAAAGTGCCCCACAACAAGCCATCAGAGCTTCTTTAATAGCACCTGGTAAAGGACAAGAGCAGTACCACATGCAAATACATCTTCAAGCATTAAGCCTAACTTGGAAGTATATTGCAGTCTACTCTAACTCTATTTTCTTTGTTTGAAAATGAAGAAGGAAAATATGTAAAGGGAAACTCAGCCTCTCTTAAAAATTGTACATAACTTCACTAAGTTTTGCCATAATGGAGAGCAAAAAAAACATGCAATAGTCAACTGATAGAACCATAGAACTCTATATCACAGAAATAGCCCTTTCACCCCTTTTAGTCTTTGCCAAATGATTATTCTGCATATCCCATTGCCTACATTTAGACTATATCCCTCCATATTCCTCCCAATCATGTACCTGTCAAAATTGAGCCTGCATTTTCCAATCCAGCTGGCAGCTTGTTGCATACTCCCACCTTTATCTCATGTCCTCTAGTTTTGATCTGTTAATTTCAATGAAAAAAGCCTGCTGCATTTACTTTATACCCATCATAATTTTTTTTGCTTAACTTTTATTTCCATAGGCAGTCATATCATGTGAGCATACAAACAAAATGCATAAATCACATTAACAGATGCATACAGTGCATTAATCTATCTTATTTGAGTTCTGTTCATAGAGACACCACAGATTTAGGCACCCAACCAACTTTATTCTAACCAATATACAGTCACCTATATATTTAACCATTGTGACAGTTTTGAGCCTAAAGAGAGTCAGAATAAATCTTATTGAATTTATCACTGTGTCATCACTTTATATACCTGTATATACAATCACATCTGTATATATTACTCCAATTATATGTAAAGTGCATTGGTCAAATTCCTCCCTACCACTGAGATCATGGAGAGGTTATATCCTTAATCAATCTCGGTAACTGTAGTATTACCGGTGACCACTTGATGTTGTAAACATCAGTCCTTAGTTGGAGTTTAGCTGTTCTGCTTTCCATCAAATCTACCTCTATTAATCTTTCCCTCCATTGTTGGACAGTTGGTGGTTTTCCATTTCTCCATAATACGTAATCATCATCTGTGCAATCTACAGCAACACCCCAAGTAAATATACCTGCTTTTTGGTATCGATATCCTCTGGAGTCACTCCCAATATAAAATATCCTGGCTTTAAAGGTAGGTCTACCTCCATGATTTGTTTATTTTCACCTGAATATCTCTCCAATATTGATAATAGTTTGGGGCAGTCCCCAAAAATATGGATCTGATCGCCAATCTTCCCTCATTCTCTCCAGCATTATTCTGAGGTGTCACTGTATCTTGTCAACACATGATTTTCCATTCAAACTCCCTCCAGGTAGCGATACTTGTTATTTTGTGACCATCAAGGTCTTTTCCCACATTTCATCTGTAATACAAATATTCATTCCTCATTCCCAATTTCTATTTTACTTTCCTGTTAAATTATCTTGAAACCCTCTATATATGTGAGTTATCAGGTTCTTCTTCATCACTCCTTCCACAGTCGGCATGAAAATCTTTTCTAGTGTAGATCATATTTTAAATACCTGCTCTCAATCTTCATGTGTCTGTGAGTAGTTCCACACGTGAAGAAATCTTTTAAAAAAAATCCATCCCTTGTTTCCCTTCACATTGAAAGAATCCTATCAGTGCATCACTGTGTGGAACGGAAACTGCTCTGCTCAAGACCACGAGAAGCTGCAAAGGGATGTGAATGTGGCTAAAAATGAAACCATTCCTTTTCTCCCACTTATTCTACAAAACTCACATATCCCCTTCCCCTCGATCTACAACTCCTGCTGCTTTAGATAAGCAGCCAACAAATTAAACAATTCATCCCACTGCAACCACAATCTCTTTACTTGCCAGGAAGAAGATTCAAAAGTATGAAATCATGTACTGCCTAATTTGAGGGCAGTTTCTTTCTCACTGTGATCAGAGTTGTGAATGAACCTCAAAATAATAAAATTATGCTGCCTTTACTCAGTACCACCTGATCTCTCTCCATAACTGTGCACTTTTTTAAAAAACTGTGTTTTACTTATATGATGTATGAGATATCACACTGGTCTGCTTGCAAAACAATTTCTATCACCGCATTTTTGGGAAATGTGACAATGACTTGAATTTAGAGAAGGTTTAATAAACTAATAGAGAGAATGGCTAATAGTTTGGTGAAGTTGAGAAAGACTGGGGAAGATAGACTTGGATCTGCTATTGAAACAAGAGGGGTTTTGACAAAGTGGATTTGAAGTTGAGCACATTACCTCTTGTGGGAGAATCTAGAACCAAGGTGTTTAAAAATAAGAGATTGCCCACTTATAACAGAGCAAAAGCAATTTTTCCTCTCAATTACCGTAGTTCTAAGGCCGAGAATTGTCTTCCACAAATGGTAATAGTGAGAGAATGTATCATTAAGTTTAAGTTAAATAGACGCTTGATAAGCAATGAAACGAAGGGCTACTATGAGTAAATGGGAGTACAGAAGTGAGGATGGCATCAGATCAATGTTAACTATTAACAATGATATGATGGCAACTTCAGGAGCAAGATCAAGGGGCCAAGTGGCCTTCTGCTTTGCATTTACATGTTCATGTTTACGTTATTTTCTCAGACCTCCCTCTAACTGAAAAATGTTCCTGTCACAAATATAATCAATGCTTTAGAATAATAAATGTTTTTATTCGCATGTAAATAATAAATCATATTTTTAATTAAAGCAGTCAACTTTCATCTATTCATTGCAAATCAAGCCCATCAGGATTCACTATTTATACTTTGTTATAAACTCTGGAAATTATGAACACCTATTATCTAATGACGCCCCGGTCAATTATTTCTAGCTGTACCAAGAATAATAATAGCTTTACTTATGCATGGAGACAAGAGAAGTCTTTTACCCACAGTATAATGCCACCAAATCTTGTTTGCACTGTTAGCAATTAGATTATACATAAGCACAAAATAGAGATGGACTTTGAAGTTCTTGCTTACTGCAACTACACAGGCAAATAATATAACAAGCAAAATTAAATTTTCACGAGAGGAAAAAAAGATAAATATAAAATGGACAAATAAATAATTACAGTTAGTGTAAAAGAAATGTGGTGGCTCAGGAGGATTGTTATAGTTAGCATAGTACGGGGACGTTCAAGAGCCTGATAGCTGATAAACTGTTCTTGAACCTGAAAATAGCAGTAAGAAGAAAGCATGACTTGGGGGGGGGGTTGGGATCCTGTAATGGTGTTGGCTATCTCCTTGAGGTAATGCCTCATGTGAATGAATGAAAGATCAGTGCACTTTGTGGATAGTTTTGCCACTTTCTGCAGCCTTCTGCATTCCTGGGCACTCAAACTTCCAAATTAAGCTGTGATGCATGGCCCCCTTAGAACTCTGCTTAAAGATTATTGCCCCCCCCCCTTCCCTGTGAAGCAGTAGTTTTGGTTTCTTCGTATTTCTCTCCTACCGACTACATTAGAAGAAACAGAAAAAATATGTATGTTATGCGAGGTAAAAAGAAAACAAGGCTTTTACTTAAATATACTGTGACCAGCAGGAGTATTTGACAATAAACCAAATTTCTTCAGAGTCCTTAGAAAGTAGAGGCTTTAGTGTGCCTGCTTCACAGTTGCCTCAATGTGCTAAATCCAGCAGAGGTGCTCCAGTAGAAGAACCCCAGAACTTGAAGGAATGAATCCTCCCCACCATCGTCCCTTGGCCTCTCCTTTCGAAAGTCCACAATATATTCCCTGGTCCTGCTGACATTAATGCAGGACAAGATTTTCTGCCCTACATTAAGGCCTTTCTGGGAAGATTTGGGTAATCTCCTGGAAATAAAATTACTGGAATTCGATACCCACAGGCATCTGAATTATTTTTATTGGGTAACTTAGAAGATACAAGACCTAAAATGAGGCTGTTGAACTATCAATTAAAATTTGTTAAGCTCACTTTAGCAGGGGCTAGGAAATGCAATAGAAGTTGCTTGGAAATCTGATTCCCAACCAGGTTTAGCCTGCTGGAAGATAGAAATACATAATTTTGTTTCCCTGGAAAAGATCACCTATAACCTCAGAAACAGGTATGATGTATTTTCAAGAATATGGAATTCATACCTAAGGTACATTAGGGTGAATCTTTAATAATTCCCCCCTCCTGTCTCTCCCCGCCCCCCCCCCCCCCCCCCGGTGCTCGCAGGATCGAGGATCCTAGTTAAGTCCAATTATTTGTCTCTTAATGGAAGTGGGGTTCATCCGAGGTGAAGCCAATCTTTGCTTTTTCTTATTCTTTCTCTTTTCTTACTTTTTCTTCTTGCTTTTTTAAGGGGGGTGGTGGGAGGGCTCATCTTATTTTGTTCTTTTCTCTCTATTATCTTTCTATCATCTTTTTCTCCCTTTGGTTCAACATGGACATTTAATTTGCATTTTTGTAGTATTATAATTTTTCTTTCTTTACAATAATTGAATCATGTTGATTCCTTTTTCCTCATGCAGATCGATATTTGAATTATTTTGTTAATATTATTGATATTGATGTTTTTCCTTTTGATTGTTCTTCATTTTGATTGCATGTTGATTGAAAATTCTCAAAATAAAATATTTTTTAAAAGACTGTAGATTCTCTGTCTTCATCCTCTATTCTAACTCATCATTACCCACCCAAAACACTGGTGTCATCCACAAATTATTAGTGATATTTTAACTTTATCTAGTGAGGCTCAGGTTTCAAGCTTATGGAAAACATTTACGTTTAATATCAATAATAAATGCTTTCAAATAATTGTATTATCTGTAAAAATTCAAATCACAAGTGTATCTTTCCATGCTAACAATTAACAGCAGGTGGCACTAAAAGTTAAAACACTCATTGACATTTCAGTCGTTTGAGTCTGCACGTTGAGAATTTTTGAAGTAGAATTGACCTGATGTCGTTTTGTGAACCAAAGATATCAGCACAAAGTGTTACTGGTAATTGCTAATCCATTACTCATGTTATAAGAATACACAGTATCAAAATGAATTAATGCACAAAAAATACAAACAGAATGAAGATATTCAAATTTGTTGATGACAGCTCCAGTAAAGCTATACCATCTTATGTTACTGAAATGAAACTAGCTTGCTGCATAAAATTGTCCTAGCATTTGATGCCAAAAAATCTTGCTGTTCAGAGATTGTGGTCTGGGGGTGAGGATATCAAGGATCCAATTACACAGTGGGGTGTTGAGACAAAGGTCTTGGAGTAGGCTGATCAGTTTTGAGGGAATGATGGTGTTAAATGCTGAACTGTATTTGATAAAGAACATCCTGATGTATGCACCTTTGCTGTCCAGGTGTCCCAGGGCTTCATGTAGAGCCAGTGAGGTGGCATCCATCTGTTGCTACAAAGATGAATTGGAATGGATCCATGTCATTGCTCAAACAGAAGTTGATATGCTTCAATGCCAGCCTTTCAAAACACTTCATCACTGTTGATTTAAGTGCCACTGGTCAATAGTCATTTAGACAGGCTACCACGCTCTTTTTGGGCACCGGTACTGACAGTAGAGGATTATCAGGGGACGTGGGGCTGCACAGTGGTTCTTCCTTGTTCTGGTGGCTAAATTGGGCATAGAAGGCATTGAGCTCATCTGAGAGTGAAGCTTTGCTGTCTCCTACTGCACCAGATTTTGTTGTGCAGCAGGCTATGTCATTAATGGCTTCCCACAGCTGTCGGTTATCCTTCGTTGTTTCCATTCTCGTCCTGAATCTCCTCTTCGCCTGGGAGATGGCTATCCTTCAGTAATACCTGTGCCTTGTGTAATGTTCTGATTTTTTGGACTTAAATATCTGTGAACTGGTCTCAGCAGGATCCAGATTTCATTATTCATCCAAGGCTTCTGGTTGGGGGAAAACCCTGAATGATTTGCTGGAGACACACTCATCCACAGCTGATAAAGTCTGTAGCAGCAAGGATGTAATCATTCAGATCCTCAGCTGAATTCTTGAACACCGCCTAATCCAATGACTTGAGACAATCCTGTAAATATTCTTCAGTCTCCCGTGATCACCTGATCTCTGGAGCTTCTATTTTAGGCTTTTTGTATGCACGTAGAAAGAGCATTGCCAGGTGATCCAACTTGCCAAAATGTGGTCTTAGGTTAGAACGATAGGCTTTCCTTATCTTCGTGTAGCAGTGTTAATGTTTACTGGGACCTCTGATACAATAGGTTACTTGCCAGTGATAATTGGGCAGGGTTTTCTTAAAACAGGCCTGAATGATATCACCAACTATGATTTGTCGTGTGTCGGGGTGGGCCGCCTCTTGTTTACTGATCATTTCATGGAGCTCTGCAAGTGCCTGTTTGTAATTGGCATCAGGAAGGATATAAACTCAGATGAAAGTCACCGATGAGAACTCTCAGGGTACATAGAAGGATCTGGTTTTAATCAATATTTGTTCTGGCAGTGGACAAGGAGGCCAACATAACCTCAACATCTGGGCACCAGCCAGTATTAACTCCCCCTCTCTTTGCCAAAATCCAAGTTTCTGTCCAGTCTGTAAATGGTGAAACCCTCTGGTCTGGTCAGATCACTGCAACTGTGTTCTCTATTAACCAGGTCTCAGTGCAGCAAACAACTGACACTTCTCTCATCTGTCTGTGATAATGCAACAGAGGTCATCAATTTTATTTTCTAATGATTGAACATTTGCCGGTCACATGGACGGTAGATGAGGTCTGTCTCCTGCATTTATTCTGGTTTAGACACTAGCCCTAGTGCCAAGTTTCTGGCCTTAGACTTGGTGGTGGTGTTGCCCTTTAAGAGCTCTGCTTCCAGCTGGCCTGTTCCTGACTCAACCATAGTTCAGGAGATCTTAAGATCATGAATGTGTTCAGCAGCTCATTGTAAGGGGAAAAAAAACTGCATGCTGCTGATTGCAATGAAAGCAAGTCAGAAGGTGAATATTTAAAAGGATAGGTAGTAGGGGTTTTTGCAGCCTGCTGAAAGTTGCCGTTGATCGCCCGTGCCATTTTTGTTTCTTGGATCTCACCTGAAATTTTTTTTAACATACCATTTTTCAACCTTACCCTTTCATACTGTATTGTTTCCAACCTTAGCTTTTCTGTTTGTGCTATTTTCTTCATCAACTTTTCTCACAATACAGAATACAAAATGTATCAAATCTTTCTACTAACCTAGCTTCCATTTCCAAGATCCTTCAGCTTGTGGCCTTCCAAATCTGCTTTTTCATGTACCTCAATATTTGAACATTGATGGTCTGATTGACATTCCTGCTACATCATTAAAACTGCTCTAAGCAATGCACAAACTATATCTCCTACCACGGTGACTACAATGTGTTACTCTTCAGCCCTTTTGGTGCATCTTGTTGCTTTGAATGCTTTGGCCACTCTAATCACTCTAATGTTTCTTCTGTTGTATACATGTATCAATGTGTGTTGTTCATGGTTAACCTTTGCAACTGTGGCTATCGGCCACCGCAAATGGAAGAAACATGCTGAGTTGAGTAGAATTTCAAACCAACTGATTTACTGATTCAAACTCGTATGCTTAAAAGGTCCGTGCTGGTCTCAGTGATCATGTGGGGCATAAGTGACATCAACTTCCTGTCCGTTGAGAGCTCCTCCAACTGCAGACTCAACCATGACTGCTGGCATCGGTTCACCTGTCGCATGGGTGAGTTGCCATGTGACCTCCCCCCCCCCCACCTTAGAACCTGTGATAGGAGGCGCTGAAACCATACTCTGTACACTGTCTGCTTTACATGGCCACTTTCACCTCTTGACTGGTGGGATCACGACTGGATGCTCAATGTCCAGGTATGATAGATTGAGGCGGTCTATGGTAAATGTCTTCACCTGGCCACCCACATCCAAATCACATTGCCCCGTTATGATGTATCACTTTGAAGAGTCCTTCATATGGCCACTGCAGGGGTAGTATGCGTGCTCCTCGGCAGATGAATATGTACTCACTCTGCTGCAAGTCTTTGGGTACAAAGGAGGGTCTTGCCCCATGGTGGGATGTCAGCACCAGAGCCAATGCTCCAAGTCTCTCCCGAAGTCTGGTCAGGACTGCTGCTGGTGTGTGCTCTTGGCCACAAGGTGCGGGCACAAATTCACCAGGTACTGTTAGCAGTGCATCATAAACTAGTTAAGCGGATGACGCTGCCAGATATTCCTTGGGGGCTGTGTGGATGCCCAGTAGCACACAGGGGAGTTCGTCCACCTAGCTGGGCCCTTGGAAGCATGCCATTAGGGCTGACTTCAGGTTCCTGTGAAAACATTCCACCAGGCCGTTCAATTGAAGGTGGTACGCAGTCATCTAGTGGAGCTGGATTCCTAGTATCTACACTGCTGCTGACCACAGAGCCAAAATGAATTGTGCCCCTGTCCGAGGTGATGTGGGCGGAGAGCCCGAATGTTACTGCCCAGGTTGTGATCAGCGTCCTGGCACATCTCTGCCATTGTGTTGGGGATTGGGACGGCTTCTATCCAGCTCGTGGACCTATCCACCATTGTAAATAGGTACCTTGCTCCTCTAGAGACGGATATTGAGCTGACGATGTCCTTGTGCACATGCTTGAACCTCTTGTCTGTTGGCTAGAAAAGGTGCAGCAATACTTTAATGTGGTTCTGGACCCTGGAGGTCTGGCCCAGTGGGTGACCTGCTTGTGTAGGCCATGTCATATGAAGAAATCTGCAATTTGCTGGGTGGTTACCTGGATGGAAGGGTGGGCTAACCTTTGCAAAGTGTTGAAGATCTAGCACCTCCAAGCTGTCAATATGATGGGCTGAGGGTGCCTGGTGGAAGTGTTGCACAGGAGTTTGGTACCTCTGGGCCCAAGTAGAACATCTTCAAGGTGGCGTCCAATGACGATAGTTCATTGTCCCCCTGTTGTGCCTCTGCTAACGCTGCGTAATCCACTCCCAGAGCTTCAGTGTGCACCGACTGGATGGATGTTAGGGACTGTGCGTCGGCCACCATATTGCTCTTCCCTGAGATGCGCTTGATCATGGAGGTGAACTCGGATATGAACAGCAGGTGTCACTGCTGGTGGGTTGACCAGAGGTCAGACATCTTGGCGAACACAAAGGTGAGAGGCTTGTGATTGGTGAAGATCGTGAATTCTCTCCCTTCCAGGAAATATCTTGAGTGTCGAATGCCTTTCATGTCTGCTCATCCAAAGTTTTGTCTCTTGATATTATCAACATCTTCTCACCCTCATGTGGGTGAAATTTTCCATTGAAATAAGTAATTTATTGTATTTTCACTTTTAACATGACTTCAACCATTTGGGGTAATAATCTCACCACAGAAACAAACTTTTACTGTTTTATACTACCACAAGAATTTCAGTTATTGTAGAAAAAAGGTACAATGCATCTTCATAACGAGATTCTAAAGGCACACATTTCAACTCAATGAAAGATTTTGGAAAGACACATTCAGACAGGATTGATCTGCATTCAGAAAGCCATAGACTGGTGAGAGTTAATCAGCATGGCTTTGTGCATGGGAAATAGTGTCTCACAAATATGAATGAGCTTTTTGAAGAGGTTACCAAAAGGACTGACAAAAGCATAAATCATTTACATGAGCTTTAATCACAAGACCACAAGATAAAGGAACAGAAGTAGGCCATTTGGTACATCGAGTCTGCTCTGCGACTCCACCCTGAGCTAAACCATTCTCACATCTAGTTCCAAATTCTGCCTTTTCCCCTTATCCCTTGAAACCCTGACTAATTAGATACCTATTAATCTCCCTCAATGATCCAACCTCCACAGATGTACGTGGCAACGAATTCCACAAATCCACAACCCTCTGGCTAAAGAAATTTCTCCTCATCTCTGTTTTAAATGGGTACCTTCTAATTGTGAGACAGTGCCCTCTTGTCCTGGATTCACCCACCAAGGGAAACATCTTATTCATATCTACTCTGTTCAATCCTTTCAGCATTCAAAATGTTTCTGAGATCCCTTCTCATTCTTCTATACTCCAATGAACATAGTTTAAGAACCCATAAATGTTCCTCATATGTTAGCCCTTGCATTCCAGAAATCATCCTGGTAAATCTCTGTACTTTCTCCAAAATCCTTACATCCCTTCTAACATAAGAGGCCCAGTACGGCACACAGTACTCCAAATGAGGTTTCACCAGTGCCCCATAGAACCTCATCAACATCTATTTACAAGAGTATTTACACTATTTCTCTTGAAATGAATGCCAACATAGCATTCTCTTTCTTTACTGTCAATCAAACCTGGTGGTTAACCTCCAGGTTATCCTGCACCAAGATCCTCAAGTCCATTTGCACTTCCAAATTTTAAATTTTCTCCCCATCCAAATAGTAATCTGCCTGTTTATTTCCTCTTCCAAAATGTAAATTTCTCAACATTGTATCTCATCTGCCATTTCTTTGCCCGCTCTCCTAAGCTGTTCAACTCTCTCTGCAACCTTTCTGTTTCTTCAACACTTCCTACTCCACCACCTATCTTGGTGTCATCTGCAAACTTTGCCACAAAACCATTCAATCCATAATTTAAATCATCAATATATATTGTAAAAAGTGGGCCCCTGTGAAACACAATTAGTAACCGGCAAACAACTAGAACAGGGTCCCTTTGCTTTCCTCCAATCAGCCAATGCTCCACCCAATCTATTTCCTGTAATTCTTATGTAACTCTTATGTGGCCCCTTATCAAAGGTGTTACAGAGTTCTGTGTTGTGTATTGACCTATGCGTTGTGTGGTTTTATGTTAAAAAGTGACAGTTTGCCTTTAAGAGCCAAGGTGAAGGTGGACTGCTGAGAGTGAGAGACAGACTGAGCATGTGCAAAAGATGATCTAGAAATTTCTGGACTTGGAAGACAAACCACGATTGGGTGTGGCTGTAGAATGAAATGAAACCCAAGCATGAGTCATTGTCTAAGAGACAGTTTGGAATGTTGGGCATTTTATAAAATGAAGATTCCGAAGGCAGCCAGAAGGATCTGGACCAAACCATTGTTCCTCTCTCTGCGAGCAACACAAGAAGACCACTTCGAATTTTGTGCTCTCTCTAAAAGATCTTTTGGCTTCAGTTTACCAAACAAACTGAATTTTGTTTACGATCTTTACTTCGATTGCAATCAAAGTTTTGCGAGTCTTATGTGTTTTGTGTCTAAGTGTTTTTCTATGGGCTGGTTGGGAATATAACTTAGACTTTGATTATATATATTTAGGCTGGGGAATTTATAAGTTTTACACTGTTATAGAAATTTGTATATTAACCAGTGGGCATTGTTATAAAAGGAGGGGGGGGGATTTTGAATTAAAGTTTGAAGGTGAAATTTTGTTTATAAAGCAATTCATCTTTATCCATGTGTGATATGCCTTCTTTGTGGTTGCTGGTTTGATCTTGTATCATAATTTGGGGGTGTTGTCGGGATCAAACCAATTTGGAAGCTTTAGGGGTGATTTGTGTTTAGTTATCAGTCGTCTGAGTTTGACACAACCTCCAGCTTGAAGTTAAAAATAAACAGTGAGAGTATAAATCACCAGCAGAAAAACGATCAACTATGAATATTGACCAGTTCATAGCTAACCCTTCAGTGGTTAATTTAAAAATGGCTAAAAAGTCAGAACTGATGGTTATAGTTGGCAAGTTAAAACTACTTACAGTAAAAACTGGGATGAAAAAAAGGAAATTACCCGAAAGATTGTTAAATACTATGTAGGAAAAGGGGTATTTGAAGAAGCTGCATTAGAGCAGTTTCCCAAGGAAAAAACTTCAGAGGAAGTAAAGTTGACTTTGAGAAAACTAGAGTTAGAGGAAAAAAGAGAGGCAGAAGGAAAAACCAAATGGGAAGCAGTAAGGCAAGCAGAAATAGATGAAAAGGCAGCCACAAGGGAGGAGAAAGAGAGAGAAAAACAATGGAAACATGAGCTAGAACTAGCTAAATTGAGGCAGACCCTAACCCAAGTAGAGGGAGAAGCCCAAAACCCATGTGCTGGTCAGGAGGAGAGGTTTCTGATCAGTAGAGGAGTGAGGTAAGTTCCTCCATTTGAGGAAGCTGAAATCGACCAGTATTTTCAGAATTTTGAGAAAGTAGCTGTAAATTTAAAATGGCCACCAGACCAGTGGGTCACTCCTGCTACAAAGTGTTCTTAAAGGGAAAGCCCAACAGGTGTACTCGTGTCTCACGGTACAACAAGCAGCTGATTACGACTTCGTAAAGCAGGCTATACTCCATTCTTATGAACTAGTCCCAGAGGCTTATAGACAAAAGTTCAGGAGTTTAAAAAAGCAGCAACCCAATCTTACCTGGATTTTGCTTATAGGAAGGTTGTGTGTTTTGATTGATGGTGTGCCGCAATGAAAGTAGAAAATAACTTTGATTTATTGAGGGAAATCATTCTGATTGAGGAGATTAAAAATTGTGTTCCTGACGATATTCAAGTGTACAGCAGAGAAAAATATAAAAACTTGATAAAAATGGTATGATCTTGTTACAAAGGCCTTTTGAAAATCCAAAAACACAACATCCACAGCCTCTCCTTGTCCATCCTATTTGAGATTACCTCAAAAAATTCCAATAGGTTTTTCAAGCAGGATCTTCCCCTCATGAAACCATGTTGGCTTGAACCCATCATCTCATGCACCTTGAGGTATTTCATAGCCTCATTCTTGAGGATCGACTCCAATAACTTTCCAACTACGATGTCAAACTAATAGGCCTATATTTTCTTTTTTTCTGCCTCTCTCCTTTCTTAAACAGTGGAATTACATTTGCAACCTTCCAATCCTCCGGAACTATGCCAGAGCCTACTGATTTCTGGAAAATCATTTCCATTGCCTCCACAATCTCCAAATCCTTCAGAACTCATGGGTGCTCTTCATCTGGTTTGGGAGAATATCTTAGTCCATTTAGCTTACTAAGCACTATCTCTCCAGTACTTAATTCTATTCCATGAGACCTCTATCAGAGAAGACTGATACAAAATACTAATTTCTGTAATATTTCTACTAGGCCTTCCCAAGGTTGTACACAGTAGTCTGAAATGAAAGGGTAGATTACATGGGATCTAGGGTGAGCTAGACAAGTGAATGCAAATTTTGCTTGGTGGTAGGATTTTAGGGTATTAGTGGCAGACTATGACTAGCAGAATGGGATTGGGATCAGCGCTGGGTCCCCTGTTCTTTGAGGGTATTAGTGGCAGACTATGACTAGCAGTATGGGATTGGGATCAGTGCGGGGTCCCCTGTTCTTTGAGGGTATTAGTGGCAGACTATGACTAGAAGTATGGGATTTGGATCAGCGCTGGATCCCCTGTTGTTTGCATGATGATTTGGTTAAATGATTTGGATGAAAGTTTAGGTGTTGTGATTAGTACATTAGTGGATGTTTCCTAAACAGATGGTATAGCAGACAGTGAAGGCAGCTGTCAGTGAGAAAGTAAGCAAAGAAATGGCAGATGGAATTTAACTCAGACAAATATGAATTGATGCTTGTTGGGAAGTTAAACCAAGCCGGAACATGTAATGGCAGGGCCCTGGGCAGTGTATAGAATAGACATAATTCCCTGAAAGTGGTGACAAAATGGTGAAAGTGGTGTATGGCATTCTTGCTTCATCAGCCAATGCATTGAGCACAAAAATTGGAATGTCATGTTATAGCTACACAAAACATTGGTCAGTCCACATTTACAGTATTATTATATACTTCAGGTCATTATGTTGAGGAAGGCTGTGATTAAGGTAGAAAAGGTTCATAAAAAAATTCACAAGGATGTCTCCAGGACTGGAGGTTTTCAGGTACAAGGAGGATCTGGATAGGCTGGAGTTGTTTTTTTTTTGAGGTTTATGAAATCATGAGGGCATAGATAAGGTAAATAGTCATATGCTTTTTTTCTAGGAGTGTGAGGTTTCTGAGGTGGGAAAAATTTAAAGGAACCTAAAGGGCACCCTTTTCACACAGTGCTGTAAATGTGTGGAACAAGCTGGCAGAGAAGTGGTAGCAGTGGGTATAATTACAATGTTCAGAAGACATTTGGCCAGGTACATAAATAGGAAAGAAATAGAGGGATGTGAACCAAATGAAGGCAAATAGAACTAGTTCATGTAGGTAAGTTGGTCATATTGGCAAATTGGAATAAAGGCTTGTTTCTATGCTGTTTGACTCTTGTGATATAAGGACTCAGACCATGACTATTCCACTGAATGGAAGATTCTTAGTTTTGGTCTAAGAAGGTTGAGTGAGCCTTGGAGGACCCAATGCCTTTTTCTTTCAAATAATGAATGAGGCAAGCTTAGTTGATGGATGTGAAAAACTAAAATGGGATATTATAAATCAGTGGTTTTCAAACTGCCTCCTAAACGCATATTCAACCTTAAGTATTCCCTATGCCATAAGTGCTCTGTGATTAGTAAGAGATTACCTAAGGTGTTATGTGAATAGAAAGAAAAAAGTTTGAAAACCACTGTTTTAATCACACCTAATTGACTCTTCATGTGCATGGTTTCATAACTCCAAAGGAAATGGGCCAATAACAATTTTTCTCAAGCAAAAATTTCAGTAACAATTGTGTCGAGAGCAGTGGTTCTCAACCTTCCTTTCCCACTCACAAAACTCCTTTAGCAATCCTTTACTAATCACATTGGCATAGAATTGCTTAAGGTGGAATGTGAGTTGAGGAGGGCAGTTTGAAAACCACTGCTGTAAATTAACATACTGTAGTTCTCAGCTTTGCCCAGCTGTTTTGCATTATTTGCATTTTTACTAGTTACATTCCATGTTGAACAATGGCATCAAAATAAGTACTATTTCAATTAGTATCAATGAAATTACATAATTAGAATTATGATCCTGACATTTCAGTTTTACAAGCCAAAGAATATATGTAATAATGATAAGACCAAAGCAAAAACTAGAACACTGTGTACAATTCTGGCTACATTACATCAAAGTGTGATTGTACTTGAGTGGTGGCAGAGAACAGCAAAAAACTGCAAGTGATGTAGATTTAAAAATAAAAACAGAAAATGCTCGTTAAATCAGCATGACACATTGCATCAGTAAAGAGAAGAATGAGTTAATATTTCTTCAGGTGAAAGGTATTGACCTGATGCTTCTGGGCCTGCTAAGAATCTCCAGCATTCACCGCACTCAATATCTCTCTCTTTAACTGGATCCTGGACTTTGTAACAGAAAGACCACAGTCCATCTGGGTCAGGAGCAGAACATTGAACACCGTCATGCTGAGCACTGGCGCATCTCATGGCTGAGTGCTCAGCCCACTCTTGTTCAAGCTACTGATCCATGACTGCATCACCAGATCCAGCTCCAACAATGTCACATCAAGATTGCAGATGACACAACAGTAGTTGACTTCCCACTCATTTTGGATCTCCCGGAGTTTGCGCTGAAGATGGCTGCATGCGCGACGGAAGGCTTGTTTCTTCTCTGGACAGGACGGCTTTGTAAGGTGAGCCTGGTGGGCAGCTCGCTTCTTTGCCAGCAGCTCCTGGATTTCCTGGCTGTTTTCGTCAAACCAGTCCTTGTTTTTCCTGGAGGAGAAGCCCAGTACCTCTTCAGTGGATTGCAGTATGGTAGTCTTCAACTGATCCCAGAGGGTTTCAGGGGACGGGTCCGTGAGGCGGGTTGCAACGTCGAGCTTTGCTTTGAGGTTTGCCTGGAAGTTTCCTCTCGCTTCGTCTGACTGCAGTTTTCCAACATTGAACCTCTTTCTGGGGGCTTTATTGTTCCTGGGCTTTGGCTTGAAGTGAAGGTGAATGAGTGGTGGACTAGCCTCGCCAAACGAACACAGCTCAGCGCGGACATTGGCGACTTCAGGGGTTTCTACGAGGCTCTAAAGGCTGCGTACGGCCCCTCACCCCAAGTCCAAAGCCCGCTGCGCAGCTCAGATGGCAAAGTCCTCCTCAGCGACAAGATCTCCATCCTCAACCGATGGTCAGAACACTTCCAATCTCTTTTCAGTACCAACCGCTCAGTCCAAGATTCCGCCCTGCTCCAGCTCCCTCAACAGCCCCTAAGGCTAGAGCTAGATGAGGTTCCCACCCTGGATGAGACATATAAGGCAATCGAACAACTGAAAAGTGGCAAAGCAGCAGGTATGGATGGAATCCCCCCAGAAGTCTGGAAGGCTGGCGGCAAAACTCTGCATGCCAAACTGCATGAGTTTTTCAAGCTTTGTTGGGACCAAGGTAAACTGCCTCAGGATCTTCGTGATGCCACCATCATCACCCTGTACAAAAACAAAGGCGAGAAATCAGACTGCTCAAACTACAGGGGAATCACGTTGCTCTCCATTGCAGGCAAAATCTTCGCTAGGATTCTACTAAATAGCATAATACCTAGTGTCGCTGAGAATATTCTCCCAGAATCACAGTGCGGCTTTCGCGCTAACAGAGGAACCACTGACATGGTCTTTGCCCTCAGACAGCTCCAAGAAAAGTGTAGAGAACAAAACAAAGGACTCTACATCACCTTTGTTGACCTCACCAAAGCCTTCGACACCGTGAGCAGGAAAGGGCTTTGGCAAATACTAGAGCGCATCGGATGTCCCCCAAAGTTCCTCAACATGATTATCCAACTGCACGAAAACCAACAAGGTCGGGTCAGATACAGCAATGAGCTCTCTGAACCCTTCTCCATTAACAATGGCGTGAAGCAAGGCTGTGTTCTCGCACCAACCCTCTTTTCAATCTTCTTCAGCATGATGCTGAACCAAGCCATGAAAGACCCCAACAATGAAGACGCTGTTTACATCCGGTACCGCACGGATGGCAGTCTCTTCAATCTGAGGCGCCTGCAAGCTCACACCAAGACACAAGAGAAACTTGTCCGTGAACTACTCTTTGCAGATGATGCCGCTTTAGTTGCCCATTCAGAGCCAGCTCTTCAGCGCTTGACGTCCTGCTTTGCGGAAACTGCCAAAATGTTTGGCCTGGAAGTCAGCCTGAAGAAAACTGAGGTCCTCCATCAGCCAGCTCCCCACCATGACTACCAGCCCCCCCACATCTCCATCGGGCACACAAAACTCAAAACGGTCAACCAGTTTACCTATCTCGGCTGCACCATTTCATCAGATGCAAGGATCGACAATGAGATAGACAACAGACTCGCCAAGGCAAATAGCGCCTTTGGAAGACTACACAAAAGAGTCTGGAAAAACAACCAACTGAAAAACCTCACAAAGATAAGCGTATACAGAGCCGTTGTCATACCCACACTCCTGTTCGGCTCCGAATCATGGGTCCTCTACCGGCACCACCTACGGCTCCTAGAACGCTTCCACCAGCGTTGTCTCCGCTCCATCCTCAACATCCATTGGAGCGCTCACACCCCTAACGTCGAGGTACTCGAGATGGCAGAGGTCGACAGCATCGAGTCCACGCTGCTGAAGATCCAGCTGCGCTGGATGGGTCACGTCTCCAGAATGGAGGACCATCGCCTTCCCAAGATCGTATTATATGGCGAGCTCTCCACTGGCCACCGTGACAGAGGTGCACCAAAGAAAAGGTACAAGGACTGCCTAAAGAAATCTCTTGGTGCCTGCCACATTGACCACCGCCAGTGGGCTGATAACGCCTCAAACCGTGCATCTTGGCGCCTCACAGTTTGGCGGGCAGCAGCCTCCTTTGAAGAAGACCGCAGAGCCCACCTCACTGACAAAAGGCAAAGGAGGAAAAACCCAACACCCAACCCCAACCAACCAATTTTCCCTTGCAACCGCTGCAATCGTGTCTGCCTGTCCCGCATCGGACTGGTCAGCCACAAACGAGCCTGCAGCTGACGTGGACTTTACCCCCTCCATAAATCTTCGTCCGCGAAGCCAAGCCAAAGAAGAAGAGTTGACTTCCATCAGCAACAATGATGAGTCACCATAAAGAGGTGGAAAATCTCGTGAATGAGTGAGAGAGTAATAATCTGAATCTCAATGTGGACGAGACGAAAGAGATGATCGTGGACCAGGAGGACCTGGAACAGTCACCATCCACTACATATCAACAGCTCTGTAGTAGAGAATGGAGAGCACAAAGTTCGTTGGAGTCCATTTAACTAGTAATGTATTGTGGATACTCAACATTTCACTTGTCAGGAAGACGCAACTGCACTTCCTGAGAAGACTATAGTGAGTAAGATTACCAGCCACCATCATATTAACTTTCTATAGGAGCTCTTTTGAAAGTGTCCTGGCTAGCTGCTTCACACTGTGGTATGCTTGCTGCAAAAAATGGATGGGATGTCACTCCACAGGACCCATAATCATTGCAGAGAGGATCACTGGAGTCTGCCTTCCACCTATCAACATGATCTTCTGGGATCGCTGACTGAAGAGGTCATACAAAATTCTTGAGGATCCTTTCCACCCTGCATACAGCACCTTTCAACTATTCCTGTCGGCGATGATA